>NW_026944353.1:2400000-3000000 GCF_022695815.1 Exophiala viscosa | reverse complement strand
CTTGCTTCCGATGTATGTCAAGATGCTAGTATTGCTGCCTATCATGGAGCACTCACCAGCCCTCTCACCGCCTCGACCAGCCGAGACTTACTTCCCCTATTCGGAGGCTCCAAATTTGCGGTGAATAATGACATCCTCATACCCGCTCCAATGTACTGGAATGGAGAGGAGAGATTCGATGTTCAGGACGAGAACCCGTGGTCATCAAAAACCAATAGAGCGACCTGGCGAGGCACAGCTACTGGTGGGCGGCATAACGCGCTCAACTGGCCCAACTTCCATCGCCATCGATTCGTGGCTTTGACCAACGGCACGAAATACTCTCTTGCAGATGAGACTAGTGATCGCATCTTCACGTCGCTTCAGCAACGATCTGCTCTATCTCCGCTTCCTGCCAATTTGCAGAAGAATATGAGTTTATGGATCACCAAGCATAATGATATTGCATTTACAGACATGTTCTGCGATATACCTTCCGAAGAGAGCCAGTGTTGGTACCTGTCAAACGAGTATGCTGTTACTGAGAGCATGAGTCTATCTGATCAGTACTCTTCAAAATTCCTTCCGGACATCGATGGCAACTCCTTTTCGGGCCGATATCGTTCGTTCTTACAGAGCAACTCTGTACCCATCAAGGCCACCTTGTATCGTGAGTGGCATGACTCTAGGTTGATCTCTTGGAAACATTTCGTCCCTATGAACAACCGATTCACGGACTACTACGCAATCTTGAGCTACTTCGTGGGCTGCGACGAGGATCTCTGTGGGAGCGATGGGAAATATGATGGGCATGATTCCGAGGGTGAAGAAATTGCACGAGCTGGCAGGGAGTGGGCGGAGAAGGTGCTTAGAAAGGTCGACATGCAGATCTATGCTGCGCGACTTCTTCTAGAGTATGGCCGTCTTACGGACGACAACAGAGATTCACTGGGCTGGGTCGAGGATCTCAAATACGAAGATCTCAAGTCTGTTAATCAGACGACAGACGTTGCTGACCCCTGAGCACCAAACGACCACGTATTTGAAGTGTATGCGCCTGAGTATGCACAGCTCTCTCCGAGCAGCTCTTCGATCATCTGGCTCATCCCTCCCTACTCGACTTGTCCAGCAAGGATGGCAACCACCTGGCCCATCGCAAAAGAAGCGTCGCCATCCAACAGTCGGTCTTTTGATTGATCAACGAGTCACCCTTCAGGTTGGACTCGACGGCCTCCAGGTTTCAAAAGCTGTGAATGTCGATAACTTTGAATCCGGCCTCCCAGTGAGCAACTTTGACGTGATGGTACATGTCGAGGGGAATTGAGGCCCCGACTTTTGGTCAACTGCATGTCGATTTCATCTTCGGGCTTCGATTATGGACACACTATGTTCCGGGCATTGCCATCACCACTTCGATTTGAGGAATGCTGTCGTTCTGCATGATATCTCATGCAGGCTCTTGGACGCGACTAAGCAACTAGAGGTCTGTTTTCAAGAACTCCGCGGCAACATTTCGGTCAGTCGCTTGAATCTTGTCAATGAATCTTGATGTCCGCGGATTTCCAGCGAAGGAATAGTGACGTGGCGGGGGATCCCTTTGCGAAGATTACAGCCATCTCTATGAGATTTCAATGAGAACTACCACCATTAGTGAGATCGTTTTCCACTTGACATCGATCCTGTCTTTGCTGTCAGGATTTCGCAACCAAGTCAATTGGTCAATATGGAAGGCATCAACTGCGGCGAAGAGCAAACACGCAGTTAGGGAACTCACCACGTAAGGACTTTGGCATGTTATGGAAGGGCTTCAGTCAAGGGAGATGCTTGTTCTCAGATCTCAGGCCACCCTTCCATTGTTACGCCAAAAGTGATGTCAAGAGTCAACTTCTTTTTCGTCTCTTCTCTAGACCATAGTCACGTGCTCGGCCAAATATGGTTTTCGGGCCAAGACACATGGGATGCCTGAGGCTCGGCGATCTGAGGCTGTGCACTCTAGATACGAATTATGCCATACAGTAGTCAGGAACACTTCTCCCCCTCCCGGCCCTACACCGTCTCCAAGCGCGAGGCGGAGTCGGGAGGCCTCATTTATGGTTTGACTCCTGACGACATTTCCTTTCACCTGGGGGGTTTTAATGACAAAAACCATGTAGGCAAGACAATGGCTCACACAACTGCAGAATGTTTGTGCTCATATTTCGTGGGGATTTTGTCAACAAGAAACGGATGATCAGACATGTCGTGCAGGGGACAATGGCTTCTAGAAACAGGACAGGTGATTGTGCCTGAACATCGTTTGCTCACCCTGTTCCGATGGCCAAAAACCCTTCATACCTTTTGTTCGTTCTCTGGCACAAAGTGACAATGTCTGAGGGGGTAAGTATGGCCCTTTTGTCAAACACCACTGCCTACAGTACGGTGAGTCAATACAAATGGCTGTGCTCGTCACCAATGCAAGTTGAGTCTTCACCCAACACCTTCACACCATCTCGTTTACAAGACCGACACTGCCTCACCCAGTGATACACGTCTTTGCAGGCTGCAACACCACGACAACCATCTATAAATTTCGACCAGACAATCCATTAAACAACCTTCTTACAACCGTACTCATCTCAACCCCATCCATCCCAAATCAATTCAGGATCCTCATTGAAACCTATCCATCACATCCCTCCACAATGGCCGGCAGCCCACGTCGCATCGTCATCAACAACAACGTCTTTCACCAACACGCACACAACCACAGCGACAATGACCTCAAGAAAGCTCAACAGAACCTTGACGCGGCAAAGACTACACTATCGATCCTGCAGGACAAGAAGGCCGGCTTGGAACGACAGCTTCGTGATCTGAAGGGGTCGTTGGGAAAGGCCGAGCGGGATGTTCATAACGCCAGGGTTGCAAGGGATGCGTGCGCGGAGAGGGAACGGGACGCACAGAGACAGAGACAGAGACAACGAGAACGTGAGCAGGCAAAGAAGAGTGATAAGGTCGTTTGGATTCCCGTGCGCAGATGATTGTGGCGTTTCTGGAAGGATCATCTGGGAAGGTGTCCGAATATAGTGCTGATCACGGGTTATGGTGTCTCATGGTGTCTTTTAATTGCGGCAAGGATCTTTTCAGCAACAAGGTCTTGGTGTTGCAGCAGGGTGTTCAGGTGTAACAGGTCCTATCCATGCAGCAAGTGTTCAAAGCGAAACAGGATGACAGTTCACGGGCATAGGGCGTCATTGCAGTGTCAAAGGGCAAATGGTTCAAAGGTGCAAGACTATCATGTCAAGGGTTCACACTGGAGGCCGAAAGTGCAAGCAAAGTGGCATCATATCGAACGTGAAGGGCAAAGGCAATCGTTGGCTCTGCGAAACATTACCACTACCATAGAAGTAGGCAATATGATAAAGCATTAAACATTCATCAAGTATATATCGTCTCGTCTAGGTCGTCAAAAAGTCCCCGTATATCCAGATCTCGTGTCTCAAAATTCAAAACGCCGATATTCCTCCCCTGCCGAACGCTGACCATCAATCGCAGCCAGCGGTCGCCGCTGGTTCTGTCGTGAGAGTCCCAGGTGACTGTGTCCACACATCTAATCGTGATAAAATGTACAAGCACATGAATAGTCGTTACCATTACCATTAGGGTGTGCCGAACCGTCGGCTTATAAAGGTATTCCTCGATCAAGAATGTATTGATCGAGACCGCAGAGAGAGTCGTGTGAGCCATCTGATAAAGTCACTGTTAGTCTTTTGACACAAGAAAAAAGTGTAGGACAGAAACTCACCCATCATTATCCGCGGCACGACGGGGCGAGCATGGGGCTCGAAGCCATCGACGTCCCGGCCATGGTGGGCCGTCCTGCCATGTACAGGGTGCGGTTGAGGTTGTCGATTTGCCGTTGCTGGCGGCGTAGAAGAAATCGCCCAGAACTGCTCCCGGTCGTGGTCGTCGTCTTCGCTTTCCCAACTGCCGCGGCTGCGATAGGCAGGTTGGATTGGTGCTGGTAAGGTTGCGGGCTGTGGCTGTGCCGATATTGAGGCGCGAGGGGTGTGTGAGGGTAGATGGCATTGAGAGTTCGAGCTTGCTCGGGAACGCAGCGGCGTGGTGCTTTCGGAGTGTTTGTGGGCTGGTTTATGGGCGGTATGGTCTTTGGATTGTGGTCTGGGTGGTGATGTTGTGCTGGGACCCATTCCGGCGGCCGCAGCCGGTCGGCCAGGCCAGGAGGGCGACTGTTTAGTATGGAGTGATGTCGTTCGGGGTGGGGATGTAAAGTTGTTGATTGGCGTCGTCATAGGGTTTTGGGGCATTGGTGTGTCGAAATGGAAGGACTTGAGGTCTTCGACGTCGCCGCCGCGCTGTGGACTTAGTGGGCCCTCGACCATGGTCGTTGCGAAACTCGAAACAGTGTTGCTACGAGACTTGCCATTCGGGTTTGGAGGAGACTCGGGAGGCGTCATTTGCGTGGGCGGACCTCCGGTTGCGGCTCCGGGAGGACCGCCTGGAGGACCACCTGGAGGACCTTTCGGCGGCAGAGGCGTGGGGTGAAGAATGGATTTGACCACGAAGGCGATGCAGACGATGATGCCGAGTCCGCCGAGTCCGACGCCCATGAACCAGCCACCCCGGATGCCGGCCATGGGGCTGCGGCCGTGGTTGTTCGTATGGACTTCCACGGTTGAGGCTATGCCGAGCCCCAACGAAATGGAGTAATTGATGGTGGTGCTGATGAGACTGCCGGCGATGCCCTGTTGCTGGGGAGGGAAGAAGTTGGACATGATAAAAGTGGCAGCAGGCATGCTCATGTCCATGCCGAGTGGCATAATGAGTAATGAGCAGAACGTCCAGCTCCAGTATGTCGTGCTTGCAACATTCGGATCGATCGCCAAAAGCAGAGGGCCTGCCGTAAATGCGACAAGTGCCCAGAACAGAGTCCAAGCGGGTCGAAGCGCCCGCATCATCCATGCAGTCAAGATTGAAGCGATCAATGCCACGGGGACGATAGGTACAACGTGGATAGCCGCATCGAGAGGAGCATCCTGTTTGACACCCAGAAGGTATTTCCACAGGAACCAGGTCCAGATGCCAAAGGTTGCCCAACCACAGGCGACAGCTCCCAAAACAAAGCCAACGTCTGCTTTGAGCATCTTGAAGGGAACGAGCGGCTGCTCGGCAATCTTCAATTCGGTGATGATGAAGAAGACGATAAGGAGGACGCCGATGATGAGCAGCATGAAGATATATTGAGTGCTCCACCCGGCTGCCGGTGCCGAGACGAGGGCGACCTGCACACAGATCAGACCGCCAATACCTGTTACGGCACCGAGCCAGTCAATATCTCGAAGCTGCTCTCTGACCGGTCGCAGTTGTTTTGGTGTCGGTGGGGGAGAGATCAGCACGAAATGTGCCGAGACAGCCAGGAGGCCACAAACGATGGCTAAGGTGAAGAAGCTCCACTGCCACGAGGCGAACTTGGTGAACAACGCACCAAAGAGCATCCCCAGATATGCGCCAATTGGAGCACATCCGCCGAAAATCGTGAAGGAGATGACTTTCTGTTTCGAGCCGGGAGGGTACGTTCGTCCTAAAAGGGCCAATCCGTTCGGTACCATCAGACTGGCTCCAAGACCTTGAAAAGCCCTGGCGATGAAGAACAATTCGTAGCCAGCATAGTGGCTTAGACCGACAACGACACTCCAGAAACCGAGGAAAGCGTATCCGGTCATCACCATGGTCTTGTGTCCGAAGATATCGCCAAGTCTGCCGCTAATGAGGATAAAGGTACCAAAGCATGCGGCGTAGGCAGCGACGAGCCACGGCAGGATCGAGGGATCTTTTATTGCGAACGACTGTGCAATTTCTCTGCTGACGGGGAAGACGGTTGTCAGGGTCGACTGAGGAATGAGCTGAAGGAATGCCACCATGATGTTGAAGAGTATCTCCTGTGGTCTCGACATTCGTTGACAAAGCCAGCCTCCTGGAGGTCCGGGAGCGCCGCCAGGAGGGCCACCCAGCGGACCTGAGGGCTTCATGGGAGGTTGAATGCCCTTCTCCATGTCTCTGGACTGGCTGCTGTCTGAACTCCGTGGACTCTGGTTTTGCTGGGAGTCGCGTGGAGGGACGGTCACTGTCAATCCATGAGCAGGCTTCGAATCCATTTTGAATTACCACCGCATCGACGCGATTTAGGTATCGGGTAACAACCGAAAGTCACAGGTTGACAAGTTTCTGGGGAAAACGTGTAGCGAGGACTGGCGGCGATTTTAGTGATATACCGGATACATGTCTAAGGCAGACAATCATATGGATACTGACGCACGGGGGACCAGTCGAGCCCCATGCTTGTACTCGATCATTGAGGATCGCAATAACCGGCGCCGACTTACCGTGGGTCACTTACGAGGTAGCTTTCTCGAGGCCATGTTTCCGTCTCAAGAGGGATACAATCTGCAGTGGACCGTCTATGCGATAGCAGATTTGGCCCGTGGAAGGGTGATGTTGTATAGTGGAGACTGCCGGAAGTCTATCGGAGGTGTGGAAATAGGACGAGGAACGGTTGACAGCAGCCACGAAGAAGCCACGACCAGGGCTCTAAAGCTGAATTCAGAGCCTCGATTGGTGAGCACGGCACAAAAGACGTTTGGCAGAAGATGTCCTTCGTTGGGCGTCCAACAAGCTATTTGGCACTGACAAGGATAATGTGTACTGCACTATGAGCGCATTGGGCTCGATCGGAATTTCCCCAAAGGATATCCGAGTGATCTTCACTCTTTACAATCTTGCGTCAGGAACCAGGTACAGCTGCTAGTCAGCGATAGTGGGAAGGCCTGTGAGTCCGGTAGACAGCTGGTCTACCAACGTGATGGTCGCTGTACTTTCGTGTTCGTGAGGGGTTTTCAGGGGAAATCCCATAGGGCAAACAATTGCATATAGGAGACATGGTAAGCGAGCGAGATGACCCGGAGAGGATGGGTTAGCGAATGATCCAGTGCCTGAATCCGGGCAAACAGTGTGAATCTGATGCGAGAAGGTCAATATGGCGCTATCGCAGGGTGAAACAAGGCCGGCGAACAACAAGAAGATCGGAGAGTCGGCAGGGCTGGAGAAGCCTCAGAAGGATGAGACTCTCATCAGGAGAGGAAATTGAGGTCAAACAAAAGGATCCCCGGAGATTAAGCAACTAAACCTCGTTGGCTCTAGTGGTTGATCTTTTAATGCTTTATGCATTCCTGCTAACTTTTGTCCTCGTTCCTATCTTTGAAGTTCACTCATGATTTCATCTTCCTTTGCCGACTATAGTACTTCCTAGACCCCCTGTCAAACCTGTCGCTCGCATCAAATCAATCAGGCGGCAAGTCATTTCTGCATCCACTCCGTCAGTGGACCAACCCTCTTGGCATGCCGGTGCTACTTTAAACAGACTTTCCGCCATCCCTATACGCGTGAGTTAGACGCGTTTTTACAACTATGTGATGGCAAAGAAACGCGTCGAAAAACAGGGCCTGGGACTCGATTGACTATGCTTTGAAATGCAGCACATGCGATTCTCCTGTACACCTGACAATTCCTAACCAGCTGCCCCCTCTGCGTCGGGTGTCCATACTACCAACTCTTGTTTGGAGGCATGCGACACCCTTGCCTGAACGAGACATTCTGGAAGTACACTTCCATTGTCACATTTGGGCCTGATCGACGCGGGCACCGTTGAGATAGTCTGTGGTCGACCGGAGCAAAAATGTCACAACATATACTATTATAGTGGTATAGTATATGGTACAAGAAGTCTGACAACTGAGCCAATGAGGGCAGGTTATCGAGGCCGTTGGTTCGTGTCGGGGTCTTCCGACGACTAGAGATGTTGGCTCACGTCAAGACATCTTAGGAACCACAACATGTCTCGATAAGCCCTGTCGATCTCTTCAAACCGAACTGAGACAATCAGACTGCTTCTTTCTTGACAGGTCTGGCAGGTACGACTTATTCATTCAATTCGCTGGCTTGGACTTGCACGCAGTGTGACAATGCGTTCCAAGCCATGTTTGCAACGACACGCTCTTCGTCGCAGGTGGTACATACGCCGTTGGAGGCTGACGACCAGGCTGTGCTACCATATGGTGGCTGGGGATTGAGCAGGGTCGCACCAAGCCATGCGCTCCCTCAGGACGACCGCGGAACCTGGAGTTCTTTGCCCATCTAACAGCATTGTATCTGCCGTGTACCGGATACAGCAACCTGCACGGCTCAGAGACACAAAGTTACGGACTTTTGATGCAGGACATGCCTTCCGCAGGTGGGTCTGTGGGACCTGTACAACTATGAATACCTGGTTCTCTGGCCAACTCCGCGACGATCAGGTTCTATGCTCCAGCCTCGTCCAACAACTTCTGCAGTGAATCAAAGGCTTGCTTTGCGAATGGCTTCATGTCGTCACCATATCTCTCCGGATCCTTGCCGTCGAAAACTTCCATGGAAAGCCAGCCACGGAACCCAGTCGCAAGTACAGCTTTGGTGAAATCTTCAATGGGCAGATATCCGCCGTTATATGGAATTGGGCGGTAGTCATGACTCCATTGCCCTCGAGGTCTGAGGCCGCTCTCATCGGGCTTGTCTTCCAGGGGCGGTTGCATTTTGTAGGCATCAGAAATCTGCAGGAAAAAGATCTTCTCTGGAGGAACCGTTTTGGAGAGCTCTTCACAACTGGCCTTCCACCTCTTGTCCAACTCGCTCTTGTCCACGTCCTCGATCAACCCAGATTTTGTCGTTGGGCTTCCCCATTCACCTCCCGCGCTCTGAAATGTGTCGAGGCATAGGCCCAGGTTGGGTCGGTCAGCTTTTTCCACGATCTCCCATACATCTTTCCAGGTGGGTGCATGTGTAGCCCAACACCAATTCTCATAGGCGATACGAAAGCCTTTTTCTGCAAAGATGTCCGCCAATTCAGCCAAATCGGAAGCCAGATAGTCAAAGCTCGAGGATATCCCCTCGGCGTCAGAGGAACCGATCTGGAAGTCTTTGTCAACAAAGGATACCAAAAGGTGTACGTAAGGTATGATTATTTACCTGCATCATATCTGTGCCAGCTGCCTCCATGATACTCATCCATCCCCTGGCTCGATCAAAGGCATCTTGCCTTTCTGGACTGCCTTTGGGCCAACCTTCGAAATTGGCAAACGGCTGCAGGATCAATATTTTCAGGCCTTCTTTCTTGCATAACTCGCCAATTTTCTGTGCAACTGACCGCAGCGTGGCGTAGTCTTTTGGATCGATTTCCTTCTTGCTTTCAGATATTTGTTGGCCATATGTCAGAATGTCTGGCATAGCAAGCTCGATCGCATCGAAACCTGCACTAGCAAAAGCCTTGAGCTTTTCTGGAAGTGTATGCTTATCGCTGTGACCTATCGAACAGGATGCATAGCATATTGGGATCTTCTGGCCCTTGAAATGCGCCATAATTGCCGAGGTTTTGATGGTAGTGCCTGGTCTTGTTTCGTTTTTCTCAATCGCGAATTCCGGCAACTGATATTGGTTCAATAGTGATGCTTCTTCGACGCCCTAAACAAAGTATGACCATCCGGACCACGTTATGCTGTCGTGTCGAATTCATTTGAATGACAATCCCGACGTTGAACGTGACGTCAGATGCACGTCAGAAGGCAGTAACGACGACGAAACGTTCAACGTTGATGCGGAACAACGGATGCAAATACTTCATCATTACTAGGTAAGGACATACATCCTACGGTGAAGATAAGTGTGCCTCACTCTACTGTCCTTTTCTTGAGCAGAGTTATTGCTTCTACAAGTCTTACTTCCGTCACTCGGGCATTCACTGCAGACTTAGGTACAGACAAGCAAATCATTACCGTCCAGCAATATGGGCCAAGATGGTGGACCCGAATTCAAAAAGGTACGTCTCAGAAAGAAACACCGGATGCCACTTATGGGTTTCGTGGGCCTTCCAACATGTGGCACAAGCCTCGTGGCGGAGATCGTCAAGCGGACTGACACCCTTATAGCTTGGCATGTGTGGCACGGGAAGCATGGGTGGAATGATGTCTCTCCTCTATGCCGAGAATGGTGTTGATGTTTACTACTTCGATCCCGGTGTGACTCCAGCCGATCCTTGGACTATCAGATCGCAATGCTGACGATGCCGCACGCCAGATGAGACGAATGTTTCCAAATTACAGGGCGAGGCCAAAGCAGTCGGCCTTGACAAGTCTATCCACTCTCAGAAAGACTACAAGGAGATGTGCAAGAGCCTGGAGTCTGAAAACGAACCCAAACTGTTTGTGTACAGCATACCGCATGGAGGACCCGGTGACGCTGTACTCAAAGAACTACGCCCGAACCTAAAAAAGGGCGACATCATCCTCGACTGCTCAAACGAGTACTGGAAAAATACAGAACGACGACAAAAAGAACTCGACCCAGATGGCATCCACTACATCGGCTGTGGTGTCAGCGGTGGCTACCAGAGCGCGAGAAGCGGGCCGTCCATGTCCCCGGGCGGCGACGCAGATACACTGAAGAAGATACTGCCCTTCTTGGAAAGGGTCGCAGCAAAGGATGGCAAAGGACGACCATGTGTGACACCCATAGGACCACACGGAAGCGGACACTACGTCAAGATGCTTCACAATGGCATCGAGCAGGGCATGATGTCTTCGATCGCCGAGATCTGGTTCATCATGCACAAATGTCTGGGTATGGAGTTCGACCAGATCGCCGACGTCTTTGAGTCATGGAACAAGGATGGGCCTTTGCACGACAACTTCCTCGTTTCGATCGGAATCGACATCAACCGAACGAAGAAAGACGACGGAAGTTTCGTGCTTTCCGAGGTTCTCGACAAGGTCGTCCAAGACGCCGACAACTCGGAAGGGACCGGTATCTGGACCTGCGAAGAAGCCATCCGTCTGCATGTCCCGGCTCCTACCATCTTGTCTGCACACATGTTCCGCCTCGGCTCCTCAGATGCCGCAAGACGACTTGAAGTCAACAGAGTCTTCGACGGTGGCGTGGAGCCTCGCACATTCAAGATCGAGATCGAAGAGTTGCAGCTCGCCCTCTACGCTGCCTTCCTGCTCGCCTTCATCCAGGGTCTGCAAATCATCAAGGCAATGGATCGCCAGGAGGGCTGGAAGCTCGACTACCGCAAGATTGTCCAGATCTGGCGCGGCGGCTGCATCATCCAATCGGACCACATATCCGACGTGCTGGACTCCATGCTCGGACGTGATGACCACAACGACGACATCCTCCTCGCCAACCGTGAGATCGCGAGTGAACTGTCGAAAGCTTACAAGCCGCTCAAGAACGTGGTGCTCAAGGCAATCGAGGCCGACGCTTATGTGCCTGCGCTCAGCGCCTCGCTCGAATACTACAAGTACTCGAGCTCGACACTGCTGCCGACGCAGTTCATGGAGGCGGAGCTTGATTATTTTGGCGAGCATATGTATGAGAAGTGGAGCGAGTATCCAGGCGAGCCCGCGAAGAAGGGCCCACATCATTACGAGTGGAAGCGTGCAACGGGAAAAGTGGATAAGAAGAACGAGAACAAATCGTGATGAACTCTGTGATTCTTCTTGAAAATCCTCTTCTAGAAGGCGGTCACATACCGTCTAGTCTATTCTGGTGTGTTCTATTATACCGGCGTCCAAAGAGCATACAATATCAGTATACAGGAAATATAATCAAGCTCTTCATGATAGTGTTCGGTTCGACATGCTCTCATAAATCCTAGGCGACGGTATACGATACTCGACTAGTCCCCTTACTCCTGCTGATCTTCTTGACGCCGACCTTGCCACACTGGTCCGTGGTGTCGACATGTGTGCCTCCACAGGGGTAAACTTCCGCGCCGATGATTTTCACCACGCGATACTTCTCGGAGGGCGCAAGCTTGACGCCCTCACCGCTGGGGATCAGCCTCTCGAGACCGTTTGTGCGGAAGTCGTCTTCACTCCAGAAATCAATCTCCACGGGCATTGAGGCCCCAATGTACTCGTCGACCTTGCCTTGGATGTCTCCTTTCCACTTCCCCTCGATCAGGCCTGCGAACTCACATGCCGCGCTGTCTGGGAAATGGCTGGCCTTTAGCTCGTCGAACCCGGGGACCTGCTTTTCGAGAAGATGTCGGACTGCGGCGCCTAGGACGTGTCCGGCTGTGTGTAGGCGTGAGTATAATAGTCGCTTTTCGACGTCTATGCTTTGCGTGACGGTCTCGCCGATTGAGAAGGGGTTGGCTGTGTCGGCGAAACGGCCTAGATGTAGGACTTGGCCTTCTTCTGTGGCGGACATGCGTACTGAAGAGACGGCGAACGTTTTGCCAGGTGAGGACATTGATCCTTCGTCGGTGGGTTGTCCGCCGCCTTGAGGATGGAAAATGGTTTCTTTTGTTACGACGACTGAGTCATCGTCTGTGGCACTCTTGAAGAGTTGGCGGTTGGGTTCGGCGAGAGATGGAAATGGTGTGATTGCTAGTACTGAGGTGGGTAGGGTGTAGAGCTTTGCATTGTGCTGGAATGTGAGTACCGTGCGTGCTATAGAGTTGGACATCTTGGGAATTGTGTCCCCTGGGTGATAGATGTTGGTGTTACAGGATGTTTTGATATTTATATCTGGTGGTTTTGGTGTATCATGCTTAGGGTTGCTCCGGGCGTCTTTATTGCTGTTCAGATGCCGATGACTCAATGCTTTTCTTGCGAGACGTGTCAATATGAGTCGTAGTACTCCTTTACAATAATACGAACATAGAAGCAGGAGGAAGGCAATGGAGTTCAGAATGATATGACCGAAGGGCGTTGAAATTTTGGATACACCTTCCGGATTAGGCAAGATGGGATACAGTACGATCTTGCAGGAGGCCTCTCACCACCGTCTCAAGCTGCTAATTGATTTGATACCAGCTAGTCGAAGAATGTGCCTCGTTCATATGTAGATTTAAACGGCGCAGTATGAGACACATCGAGCCGTATGGGTTGACCAAATTAATGAGATCTGGAGCGTTGACGATAATCCAGACGCGTTTGAAGATGGTCTGAATGGAGTAGGTCTGCCGGGTGTTTCCATGTAGACGCAACGCCTGCACCTTTTGCTGTAGAGACACATTTACAACATGTCGCCCGTTTGACCCCAGCTTTTTTCTGATCACTTGTAGCTTCACTTCTGTCTGGATTTTGCCTCACATCATTTTGTCCGAGTATTCACCTTCACAATGGATGGTGACCCAGATACCCCGGCGTCGGGGTCACCCTTGTCTGATATCGATTCAGACGAGTTCCCCGAGGATGTCAAATTTCAGCCGCGATCGCACTCCCATTCACGAGGATCGACTCTTTCTGGCTCAGACGACGATATCGCGTCTCCCATGAGTACCGCGGCCAGAGCTCCCGGCATGCCTCCTGCCAAACGCCGCAAGACCGGCGCATCAAGCTACGACCATGCCACTCCTCAATCAGGCTCGACCGTTATTCCTCCTCGATCGCCCACAGGGTCAATTAGTAGCGACACTTCCGGATCCGTGCCTACATCACCTTCATTCGCCCACCTCGGCCCGACACACCCCCTCTCTACTGCCTACGCGGCTGCTCAGGCCAACCCTGAAAACCCCGAGCTGGCGGACTACGTCCAGGTGACGAAATGCCTATGGGAGGGTTGTACAGATCCAGAACAAGGCAACATGGACAAGCTGGTGGCGCATATTAACGACGTGCATATCGTGCCACGTCAGAAAAAGTACTACTGTGAGTGGGATGGTTGCGCTAGGAAGGGCCAGCCTCACACCAGTGCCTACGCGTTGAAAGCACACATGCGCAGTCACACCAAGGAGAAGCCTTTCATGTGTTCGTTGCCCGAATGCGACCGAAGCTTTACAAGATCCGACGCACTGGCAAAGCATATGAGGACGGTTCATGAGACAGAGGCGCTCCGCCCTAGTGACCCTGTGCCACGAGGTCATACGGGAGGAATTTCCAACGGAGGAGTATCAGCTGGTGGGATCAAAAGACTAAAGCTCACCATCGGTGGAAAGCAAAATGGCGACAAGAAAGCTTCGTTGGTGGGAGAACTCCCACCGCTGCCGACGAGTTATACGGTGGCCGCTATGGGTCTGAATCCCGAGGACGTGGAGATGGCGGACGGAGAGGGGTCTGAAGAACTGGCGGACGCAGTTGATGTGGACAGTGTACCAATGACTCTGCCCCTGAACCCAGAGTACTACCCGACGGACATCTGGAGCGACATGGACGAGTACGAACGGAATCTGCCTCCTTCACAGTACTTCCGGCTTCTGCGCCGACAAATCCACTGGGCCGAGCAGGAAGGACGCGATTTACAGAGAGATCTTGAAGATTTATGGTCCACCGTGGAGGATGCTAGAGGCGACTTGGTCAAAAGGGGAGGTGGTGATGAGAAGGTTGCTGACGACCATCGTAGAGCAGAATGGCAGCAGACGGAGGAGATACTGGATGGTGTCTTGCGCGCGGAGACCAGTCATGTATTCGAGATGTTTACTGGAGAGAAACCTGGGGATAGTCAACAGAACCCGTGGGAGATGATCAAGGCTCTGGAAGGTGTGACACAAGTATCTTCAGCGTGAGGAAGGTTCATATAGGTATCCCAATCTGAGAATATCTTCAGCTCACTGAGTGGTCTACATCTGCGCAAAGTCTGCTTTGATCATGAGGGGTTGAACATCTTTCATTACATGCTGTCTTGTGATCGAGGGCCACGGCCTTGCCCGATCGTAGGGTACAAGGCCGTGTGGCTGATGCAACAAGAGAAGTTGCTGTAATGAACCCAGACATGCACTTCCTTTTCCACGGCGGGGGGTTGGCCTGCAGGGACCGGTGTCTGGGACTTCCTGCGGAAAGGATGCAAGATACTCCCACCTTGCTACGACACGAACTGTCTACATGAAAGCCTCAGGAGATCCGGATGTGTGTGGAACTGCATAGCCTGGTTCTAGCCATGAAGAACCATCGAGGACACCGATCTGGTCTCCTCCATATGCATCGTGACGTGCCTCGACTGTTTCATATCTGAATGCAGAAGAAAATGAGGAAGTGTGATAGGATGGAATAAGACGCATATTTCGGCGATGGCATTGCAGCGCATGTGCATCATGCAGTAAAGTGAAAACGGGGAAAGCGTTGCGCGGAGAGTAAAGACAGGCAGTGCTATGCAAGTATCTTGTCTGTAGCAGAGTACTCCGTATGGAGTAGTAACGCTGGAGCACCGCCTCTTCTGTACGCACTGCGGATGACGAGTGGCTGTTGCTTACACAGTCTCCGTACATGAGTTAGCTCCGCTGGTCTCGTGGGGTGGGTTGCATTTTCCGTGTCGAATTCACTGCGATTGGATATATCTAGTGCTGGATATTTCCACAGCATGCAGGGTTCGTCTTTGTGAGTCATATTGATAAAAGTGACGGACCAAGTACTCCGAGTGTACGCGCATGCCAGAGCGGTACGTTTGATGTAAAGTGAAGAGACTGAAGGTCAGTTTCATTCAATCGAAGACGTTGCTCTGAGAGAAGCGATGGAGTGCCATCCGTTTGGTCTGGCATGAGGAATGGGAAAAGCCGTGGTTCCCCCCATGCAGTTGTAAAAGGGCGTGCCTGGTGGGAAAAAAGTGGTCGGCACGGACAGCCCAAAGAGGTGAAGGGAGATTGATTGGTTAGGCGGTTCTGTGTCCATTTTGTCCAGTGGTCCACAGCCTGCATGGCACCTAGAGACACCCACAAGACACCCGGACTTTTGGTAACAGGGAACTTTGGACTTCACAGAATAGGACCAGAGCAGCAGATAACATCCTCTCCGGGCACGGACAACGTCAGTCGATAGCAGAGTGTCAGTGAGATTGGATTAAACATGACATGGACGCGGAACAATTCACGTAAATAGGTATCCAGATAGTTGTGTGTCTGAAGGATGGGCTTTATGGTTATCTCCAGAGTTAAAGAGGCCGCCCACAATTCTTCAACCCGAGTACGAATGTCACCAGAGACCAAACCACCGTTACTTACTCGTAGACACTCTCTCAAGATGATTCCATGTATGAGATTCGGTTCGCATTGCACAGCAGCGGGTTTCGCATATCATTCATATCATTCTTGACTTCCTCATCTCGTTCGTCTCAATTCAAATTGAATTGCACTGGTCGTCACTGTCACTGGGAAAAGACTCACAATTATGAGTCACAATCCGTTTCCGTTCTTTTGAATTTGGGAGGCCCCAAGACCTCGTTTCATGGTCCAGTCAGAGGTGCAGAAGCCAAGCCCAAAAAGCCCCTCCTTAGCCGCGTCTAACCTATCTTTACCTAGTCATTCCTTCCTAATCCGCCAAGGCTGACCACCGCAACTGGCCGCCGATGCCTGCACCACCCACAGCCTAACTCTTAAACTTCTTTTCTCCCACCCAACTGCTGCCTGAATCTCTTCCTTCTTCTCTACCTCTCCACATACAATCACATCTAGCAGACATCATTAAGACTTCATCAGGATATGGAGTCATTCTGATCTCTTTCGTTTCCGCCACTTCTATCTAGCTCACCGGCAAGATAGACTCAGTCACCGACACAGTCACCCAACCCAAACCATCTCAACTCACTCCTCGTTTACAGTCTCCACCCGGAGTCCCTGTGAACCTGCAAGACCTCGTCGCTCTCAGCGTTTCGACCTCTTCAATCCCAACCGCAACCATTAACGCGTTGGATTTCACCCCCTTCACCACGGATCATCAGCAACCATGGCGTTCTTCAACCCCAAGTACATCGACTGCACCGCAGCACCGCAACCAACACAGCTTCGATCAGGACTTTCTGCTCTTCGCGAACCCAGAGACCGGACATCCAGTCTCGACTCCAGCCTCGCGTGCGCAGGCGACCTTGTGTACAGGCCCTAATCAAAGACTCTTGCAATCCCGACATCTCTCCATCAACCACGGAGTGTCGCCTGTTCAGTCTTCTCTGTCTCCGTCGCTAGCCCATTACGATCATCGGTCTTTCTCAAGTCCAGCTTTGCAACAACCACAACTCAAGCAACAGAATTTGCACCAGCTCGCTCATTTGCAGCGCCTACCGCCTGTTCCATTGTTTGATCCATCCACCACGTCTGTTACTCAACGTAGAAACCCCTCGACTCAAAACATCCCACAAGGTATTTACCGCGATCACCAGGTCACAACCTCCAGACCACTAATCTTATATCCAGGTCCCATAATGTCGACCGCATTTGATTCCCTCTTCCTCTCGGGAGGTGACATGCTCGCATCCCAGGACGACTTCTTCAACTTTGAAGCCAACTATCAGCCTGCTAATTTCACTGCTGTCAATTCTGGAGCATATGTCAAGGACGGCACCGTCTCGCCCACCGAATTGTTCAAGGATGATTCCATGGTCATGTCGGCCCCGCCATCGACAGCCTTCCCCTACCTAAGCACTCCAGAATCCGGCTACCTCGAGTCACCAGCCATGCCCAGCAGCGGTTTGAACACCTCTCCGCTGGATGATGGTTTGCTCGATGGTCAGTTAAACTTCTCCGAGCTCGACAGCATGGCTCCATTGTTTCCTCAAGACAGTTTTGATCAATTTGCTCAACCGCTTATGACTGCCGCTCCTACGAAGCATCATATGCCGACCAAGACATCCCCGCCTGCGACCATGGTTCGACAGAAGTCTTCTCCTGGTCGCCCGCCCTCCGTGCCATTCAGTCACGGACGCAAGCACTCGGATGCCCACGGTATCAGCAAGTCTTCCAAATCGCGCAAGGCTTTGGAAGAGATCACAATTGACAGTGAGGATGACAAGGAGACGGCGAAGAGGAAAAAGAATACTGCTGCCGCGAGGAAGTCTCGGCAGCGGAAGCAGCAGCACGTGGAGATCGCCGAGGCTGAAATCCAGCGCCTGCGGGCTATGGTCTACCGTCTTGGTGGTAATCCTGACGATGGGTTTGAGGAGTGATGTGGATCCCTTTTCTTCAACATTGGTTCTTGTTCGCAAACGCATTGGACGACAATCGACGCTGTGACCCATCCTTTGGGTGGTGTCTCATGCAGCTACATGACGCTTGGGGTTGGGGATATTTTTAAAAGGCTTAAGCCAGGTGGGCTGCCTCCCAACTGCCACGTCGCATTTCTTTTTACATGGTCATTGTTTTTATCAGCTTCGGCAAGCCATCATCGGAGTTGATGAGTTCTCACGAAGAGACTCAGGCTTCTCCAAGCTGTTACAGCATTTATGGCTACGATTGTTTTTCAAACCCAACTCACCTTCTCGACTGCGTAAAAGTGGTGGAGTCTGCTTGGTTGGGAAAATGTTGATTTTGTTATGACACATGGCCGGTTCTGACTGTCTCCCTCTTGCATGCTAGCATGCCTGATGGATTGACTCGTGGCCTTGAGTTTACTTGCTTTTATATCCAACTGTGGTCATGGCGTCCTCTCCGGGACAAGTTGCGATGACCCAGCCACAGTCTTTTTCATAGAACTCGTTGCGAGCATGAAAATGACTTGCACACCTCCATCCTCATATGAGTGTTTTGGAGAAAATTGAACACAGATCAATCCCTTGTAATCTTTCTTCCTGCTTCTAGTGATAACCATCGGCCTGCGTTTTGTGCATTATCGCGTACCAGATATCTGTAGGCACCTCGTAATTTATTGGTTACAACAGCTTTGCGTTCGAGAGCGAGTACTCTTTCTCGAGGTGGTTTTGGTTGTCTCAGTTCTCAGACCCATGAGGCTCACATGACAGTGCATACGCACTAATCCTTTTCGGAGAAAAGTCCTTCGCTAGAAGGGTCTGAGCTCCAATACGTATAATTAGGCTATCTTCGCGTCCGCGTCAAGCAAAATAATATTGGTTTTCATCGTATTTTCTAGTTCTTCTATATTATCTTAATATCGTGTACGATACCCTCCTAAGTTAGTTAACGCTTCGCCAAATGAAAACTTTGGACGGAATAGATTCCCGAATCCCACATGCGACAGAGCTGCTATCTTCGCCTTCATCATCACATGCTTTTTATGCTTGATCATGTTTATGGCGGACCCGCCGATTCCCAACAGAATATCGCGCTTTATGTAGAGTGCTTATCTACGACCTATCCTAAAACTGAAGATAAACCTTAGATCCAGATCTTGGGACGTTCTCATCAAACCTAGGACTCAGATCCTTGGAAAGTAATGACGTTCTGCTTACAGATCTGCCAACCCGGTATAGTGAGCCAAATAATTACTGCACCATGATCGGAACATCGACTTTCGACTATATATGGGTCAGGTCATGGGTTTTCATACTGCATTCGATTGCACCGATCTGCGTTACCTATTGCGTTTCGACGCTGTGCATGCCGACTACCTACAGACTTTCAATCTTCGTCGAATATTGGGCCTTGGCAGAGACCATCTTCTGTCTCGTTTTCTATCTCTATCAAAGACATAAACTCCAGCGTCCAGCCCTACATCCTCCTGCCCCGTCGAAAGAGGAGCGACAGAAACTCTTCCGACTCTGTCATGAGAGTACGCAGGACCCCGTCCGATACTTGTCGGGCTGGTTCTTCCACGCGCCTCTGACCGCCGTGAAGCGCGAGAACGTCAAAGAGTTCTTTCGATGGGCATTTTTTAACACGGACCTGAACGATCCCTCCTACGACGATGAAGTGGAAGGATATGTGAAGAGCATCGAACATGGCACCGGATTGAATTTCGAGCACGGACGTGCCGATGTCAAGTGTCTACGGTTGACCTTGGACAAAGTCGATGCACTCCATCGAAGTCTAGTGTGGTACTCAGTAAGCTTCTCCTTCTGTTCTCGAATTGCTAGTGTTAACGTTCTTGTTGTGTATCTTCGTCGTCGACATCCTCACGCATGCCTACATGCGCCTCCACCACTTCCGCCACTACCGTGCTTCAATCACCCACTTTTTCGACGTCTTCCCCCTGCGGCCGCAATCACTCCTGGAAATCCACCGTTCTCCAGCCCAAAATCTGACATACTGGTATCGCGCTCATACTTCTCGGGCGGAGTTACCGATTCTGTTCCTCCATGGTATCGGAGTTGGCCTGTACCCTTACATGGAATTCCTGAAAGAATTGAATCAAGGACGCCGGGCCGAGGATGGCATCATCGGGATCCTTGCAGTTGAGATGCTGTCCATCTCGTCTCGAATCACGTCACCTTTGCCACGGAAGCGAGAAATGTGTCGACAGCTTCGGACCATTTTACAGCACCATGGGTTTGAGCGGTACATATTGGTGTCACACTCGTATGTCTGTCCATTACTATCGAAGATCCATTACTAACGTCACCCGAAGATATGGCTCAGTAATCTCCACACATCTTTTGAAGACGCCCGAACTAGCAAGCATGGTCGCCTCGGTTATTCTCGTCGACCCTGTCTCCATCCTACTTCATCAACCGGATGTTGCCTATAACTTTGTAAGACAGTTCCTCATACATATCTTGCAAGAATGAACCGCGTGGCTGACACTGAGACCAGATTGTACGCAGACCCAAGCTCGCCAACGAATGGCTTTTATGGTACTTTGGCTCTAAGGATATGGGAGTAGCGC
The DNA here is from genome assembly GCF_022695815.1 of Exophiala viscosa. Lineage (NCBI taxonomy): Eukaryota > Fungi > Ascomycota > Eurotiomycetes > Chaetothyriales > Herpotrichiellaceae > Exophiala > Exophiala viscosa. The sequence goes on along the minus strand of NW_026944353.1, from coordinate 2,979,448 downwards.
ACACACTCTCCCGCACATTCTTCTGGTCTGAGAACATCTTGTGGAAGAACGACCTTCGGAACCATCACGCCACTGTCTTCCTGGCCGGCAAAGACTCGATCATCAACGCCCCTCTCGTTTATGAATATTTGCAAGCAACTGGTGGAGGCGAGGGTAATAAGACCAAACGTGTCAGCTTTCACAGCGATGACATTCCGGCAGACTATGATTCCGAAAAGGCCGTGCCAGAAAAAGACCATAGCGGCGATGACAGGCTGAACGTGGTGTGGTGCCCGAACCTCGATCATGGCCAGATATTTGATCTGCCGCCCTGGAGGAAACAGCTTGTGGAAGAGATTCTTGCGCACGCGAGAGGTGACTTGCCCGTGCCACACAAGGGACGTTAGACGTTTAGGTTAGGGTGTAACTGTAAGATGAGTTGACCTCAAGGCCGTCATGGGTTTTTATATCTTAAGCTGCTAAAACTTGTCTTGTCTGAGACCCTCGACTTCTTTGTCTATCGCATTTCATGCTGGATTCCTGGATCTACCTAACCCAACCATACCGTCACTTTGGTACCCGGTGCGCTTGACGGTGTGGTTCCCACTGCTATCCGACCACCCAATCGAGGCACTGATAGGAGTAATGGATATCCGACAGCAGGCGTCCCAGGCGGTGTGCCATCTCTCGACGACGCGAGTTTCAATGTGTGTGCTGGGTCTTGGGCAGACTAGGACATTGTGTACCTGGACACATTGCTAGTGGGAGCCAGAAACTTACCTGTCTATGCGTCATCAATGGACGCAAGCCGGGGAGATACAGAACGTCTGAGTCTGGAGAACAAAAGTTATGAAGGTCCTCCAGAGCGGCCCACATCTCTCGTCTGTTGTAAAAGGATAGGTAGCTGCCATTTTCTTGGCCAGTCGTCCTCACTCGGAAAACAACTTATAGATACTCGGGGCCACTTCCGTCAATGAATGATCTTTAGCCAACTCTTTCCCTCAGGTCAGGAGTTTCCGGCCTCGGCGCTCCTGACCTTAAGTCTACACAGGCGAAGTGCAGATCACTGGAGGACACGACCCCATGTCTGAACACACCAACATCACGATTAGTTACTAGAGGTCTGGAGCGTGTTAGTAATGCAGATACATAGCGGAAAGATGAACGATGATTGTTCTTTTTGACATTGACTAGTCATCGTGTTTCACAACCTCGTACGAGTACCAATCCATGGTTATGCAGCTCACAAAATTCGAGGCTTCGAGCAATACTTCATGTGGAGAGAGTCAAGGTGAGGTTGATATATTCGCTTCCACCATGGTCGACCGGCCTCTTTGTATGGAACTTGCAGCTTGCTGTCAATAAGTGGCCCAGATTCCATGACTTGAAAAGGGACTGTGCGTGTCATGCCGAGAGGGTGACTGGCATGAAGAAGCGAAGTCGTCGTGCTGCAGCTTCTCAAAGTTGGGCAAGATATTGCGGATATAACGGGGAAAGGACGTGTCAACGAGTCTTTCTGTTCTTGTCGCCGGAGAAATGCCAAGTCTCGCAAGGGTTGCTCCTTAAGAGGCCTAGCCTCGTCTGCCTCACCTCTTTCGATGTCGACGGATTCCTAGTAACTCCGTATATCAGACATTGTGCTTGAACATGTATAAAATACTCTACTGATCATGCCTCGCATATCAAGTAGGTAAGGAAGTTTCCATTCGCCTCAATTTCCCTTTTAGACCCTTTCCGCTCCTATCAGCAAGACAAGGCAAAGCCATTGTTGTCGTGTTCATCATGTCTCAGTCCCCTCGTGTCGTCCTCATAACCGGCGCGAACAGTGGCGTGGGCCTCGCCGCGACCAAAGTCCTCATAACAGCTGCCGAAGAATTTCACGTCATCATGACTGGCCGGTCTCTCGAGAAAGTACTCGCCGCGAAAAACGAGATATCGTCATCAAATCCAGAAAGTGCATCTCGTCTGTCAACTATTCAGTTGGACGTCACCGATTCCTTGTCCGTCGAGGCCGCTGCCAAGCAAGTCCATGAGACATGGGGCCATCTCGATGCCTTGATCAACAATGCCGCCGTCGGCAACATTCAGTCGCCGGACGTTCGGGTGCGGTTCCAGACGTGCCTTGAGACCAACGTGACTGGCGCGGCGGCTGTCGCTGATGCGTTCCGACCTTTACTGCTCAAGGCTTCTGGCAAGCCGTATAGTATCTTTGTGTCCAGTGGTGCGGGGTCTGTAGGTGCTCTTCCTTTCTCTTTCTCCGCCTCTGTCCACCTATGGAGCGGGAAATCGTCTCCTTGCGGTCTGAAAAAGTCGATGCCAGATACACACTATCACTACCGTAAACTTAAAGGAAGTGCTAAGGGCATGGTCACAGCGCCGACTGACTTGTTATCGCAGTTCTCACGCACGTCGGCACGTCTTTTCGCGCCCAACACGCCGAATTTCCCGTCGCCCCCGAATCCGACTGCTTACCACGCGTCCAAGGCGGCGTTGAACATGGTGGCTCTATTCGAACATGCCGACTATGGGAATGAGATCAAGGTATTCGCTATGAGCCCAGGGTTCGTCGTGAGCAATTTGCGAGGCACGACCGAGGAGTTGCGGAGTGGATGGGGTCTGGCAGGAGCTCCGATAACAGCCGGGGAGACGTTGCTGGCCATCCTCAAGGGGGAAAGGGATGCGGATGTGGGTAGATTGATCCATAAAGATGGTGTGTATGATTGGTAGACCTTTGGTCCCATGAGAAGTTCTTCGAGACAGAAATCAAATTGGAACATCTATGCAATTTTTCGACTCATTATTAGCTATTACTATCCTAACTAGGTCTGCCTATGTGCTTGGCTTTTTCATGGTCATGCTTGGACAACGAATCCTCGAAGATTTGAAGTCATGCCAATGGATATCACCAATGACATACCAACAAAGTCCACCAACTGCTGAAGCTATTGAAGAAGAGCTGCGTCCCAACCAAGACCAACTCAATGCCATTTTGCACCGGAAAGCCACAAAGGACTAATAAGCCTTCTGCTTTCCTTAGGCAGATCCTTCTCCCTTGTTATCCAGTAGACACTTGTATTCGACGGGGTATCTCTTCGTAAGAACAAGACTTGCTGAGTTGGGGTATCTGGTACTTGAAAAACAAACAAACCAAAAAACAACGATGACCATCTCCATCTAGTAGTGGTGGGGTATCCTGAAAAGCAAGGCAAAACAAAACGAAAATGAGCGATGTCCGAGTTTGTCGTCAGTCCCAAAAAGATCTGAGATGAAAACCAAAATCAGACGTGAACCATGTCAGGCTACCTCAAACGCCGAGGCCAGAGGGACGAGAAGGGCTGCGAGGAGGTAGCGATGGAGTGCTGTAGTTGTTCTCATCCCACCACTTCTCAAACTCAACTGGACTTTGAGCGCGAGGCAGTCCCGCTGGATGAGACAGAGATGTGCGTGGAGTTTTGTCCCTGACCTCGGAGGCCCTTCAAGCCGTGGCTTGGACCTCTCGAGCAGCGGGGACCACAGGCTCGGGGTTGGTGATAGCAGGTTCTTCTGGGATGGCTTCGGTCTTGGTGTGGGTCTCCTCGGCTTCGGGGACAACGGCTGGGGTTTCCGAAGTCGCGGTCTCAGCAGTCGCAGCTGATTCGGTGGTAGTCTTCTCCTTTGATCCGTCCGATTTCACCGCCTTGCTAGCACGTCGTACAAGGTTGCCAATGAATTTGCCGGGGGCAGGGGATTTCTCCCGCTTGGACCCCTCAACACCATCCTTGGTTTCGCTGGCATCGGTTCGCTTCTTGTTGAAGAAGAAGGAGCTGCGGCGCTCCTCGTTACGAGCAGGTCGCTCTTCCTTGACAGCAGGAGTCTCAACAGCAGCGGTCTCGGTTGGGGCACCAACAACAGCAGGTTCGGTTGCTTCTGTGCTGGCGGCGGCAACAGGGTCTTTGGCAATGGCTTCGGTGCCCTTGTCCTCTGAAGTCGTCTCCTTGGGAGCTTCCTTGGCCTCCTCCTTGTGCTCTTTCTTTCCTTCCAACTTAGCCTCTGTCTTCTTGATGAAGCCCAAGAAGCCGCCCTTCTTCTCGGTCTTGGGGGCACTCGTAGGCTCGGTTGTAGCAGGTGTGGTGGTTGCCTCTGCGATAGGCTCCGCAGCAGTAGGAGTCTCAACGGTATCAACAGGTGCGGTGACTGCGGCAGTGTCGATGGGCTTGTTCTCGATTGGCTCCTCGAGCTTTGGCGCTGTCTCGGAGACAGGTGGCAGGTTGAGGGCTGCGCTGGCTTCCTCTTCCGACTTCTCCGCAGTTGGGCTAGTGACACGCTTGTAGAAGCTTCCAAAGACAGAGCCACGCTTGTTCTTCTTCTCAGTAGCTGGAGTAATTGGCTCCTTGTCGGTCTTGCTGTCAGTAGGGCTAGCAACAGTGGGAACACCAGCGACGCCAGCAGCCTCAGTGGCCTCAATGGCCTTGCTGGGCTCCTCGGTAGTCTGGTCAGCTTCGGCCTTCTTCTCCTCCTTCACCTCTTTCTTGTGCTCGGCCTTCTCTTCCTTCTTGGCATCATGTTCTTCCTTCTTGCCAATCAGACCGCCGAAGATGCTGCCACGCTTGCGAGATTGAGAACGATCCTTGTTCTCCTTCTTGACCTCCTCTTTCTTGACTTCGTCAGCGCTAGTGGCAGAGGTGCTTGCAGTTTCAGGTACCGCAGCCGCAGAGGCGGCAGTGCTAGCATCGAGAGATTTCTTGGGTTCCTTTGACTTGGAACGGGTGGTCGCGGGGACGGTGGTAGCAACAACGGCAGGTTTAGCTAGAGCGGCATTAGTCGCCGATCATTGGCGGGTCCAGAATCGGTGACGAAAGATGAAAACTTACCGTAGTCGTCGATGTTTTTCTTGTAGCTTTCACGTTCTCTAACATCTTCCTTCAGTACCTTGGCTTCTTCAATACCCTTTTCAATCGCAACAACCCAGCTGTCACGTTCTCTGGGCCCAACAGCCTCGAAGCGGTGTTGGTGGGTGCCGGCCTTGAAAGAGAAATTGCTGAAACCTTCCTTGGTGACGTTTGAGGCATCAGCCTGAACAATGTCAGATTATGGCAGTCCACAAAGAAGTTCGACATACGTACCAGGTTGATGATGCCAGCAGGGGTCGCCTTATCCTCAGCACGCTTGGAGAAGAACAACAAGCCCTTTCCGGTCTCACGTGCCCAGGCCGCAGAATAGTGCTTCGCGTCGTCCTTCTCAGATCGCAGGAAAGTAGAAAGGGATTCGGCCGTCAATGGTTCCTCGGAGAACCAGAAGTAGTGCTTTGAGTAGAAGAATCTCCTGTAAGTCATTAATCAGCTATTGTGTCCCCAAAGTCAGTAAGGGGTGCAATGGACATACTTCAACAGAGTTGGCTCCTTGTATCCCAGGATTCCTTCTGAAATAGGAACAGCCGAGACGGCCACTTCATCCTTCTTCAAGTCATCCTTGGCGGGGACTGCAGGCTCCTCAGTAGTCGCGGGGGCAGTCTCTGTGGTTGGTTCAACAAGGGGAGCAACAGCAGTTTCCTCGACTGGTGCAGCTGGTGCCTCAGGCTGTTCAGGTACAGTCTTGGTATGCTCCACAGCAGGCGTCTCCTCGACAGGCTTTGGTGCTTCGACAGACATCTTGATCAACGCTGACTGAGGCTATGTGGTATTGGGAACGAAGGTTGGTGAAGGGAGGGAGTATCGAGAGATGGCAAGAAAGAGATATTACAATGTAAGTATGTCTGAATGCCGTCAGGACCAGACGCAAGGGATGTTTACAATGGCAACCACGGTCTGTGTAACGTGGAGGTCAAGGGAATGGATTGAAGAGCAATTAAGATTGAGGAGGTGAGAAAAAGAGCAGGTAGCAAGAAGATAGATGGATGCTCTTGGAAATTAGAAGATGTTTGAGCAAGGAGAGAAAGGATTGGATGTGGGAGGGATTTCGCGAGATTATACCAGAAAAAGGGCGTGATGAGACAAGACTTTCTCGCCTGGCCGCCGCCTCCTGGTGAGTGTGTCGTGGGTTTTTTTGTTTTGACCTGCCAGCCTGGGGCTCCGTTGTCCAGTCAAGATGATGGCGGTTGGAAGCCTAGGGAGATTTGGAGGCTTGCCAAAATGGCGCGCTAGGCCTCAAGTTCTAGCAATTGTCCAGTTAAAAGAAAGACTCTCACGTACACTAAAGACGGTCCACAGCTTTAACTAAAACTGGACCTCAAACATTTCAAGAACGGGCCCAATCCGATTTTAAAGAACTCCACCGCCAAAGAATTCCCTAGCCTTGGCTTCAGGATCGTCTATAGACTCTAGGGCAATGGAATGCAAATGGCAGGTCGCTTGCTTACAAGACTAACTCACTCGGTGCAATATGTTAGTCACCTAACTTCGAGTCAAGTGTCCTTGAGGAACCTTGACACATGGAGGTATGTCTCTGCCCGTCTTGTCTTCCTTGGGTGTCAGGGTGGTACGTATGGTGCAAATTTGCCTTGCACCCATACAACTATCGTTTCTCTTATCGTGGACACTGGTCTTATGACCATGTCTTGGCCAATCTTGATATGGTGATACGGTCAGACTGATGCTATGTTATGCATAGTATACGTGACAGGTATCTCTCCTTCTAGAAAGGATCCGCTAGTCATGCCTCAGCACCAGGTCATCAATCGTTTTCGAGAGCGATCGCCAATGCGATGCAATTGAAGTCGAGGGCTAGGAAAGTCAGTGGTCGACTTCCTCCATTGATCAGATGTTCTTAATGCACGACTTGCAGGACTGACTGCATCCCCTAGGTTTCGGATATCATCAGACCACGAAAAGATATCGCAAAGGGTTGGTGGTCATGCGACCATTCAAAAATCGCTCTGCAGAATGACGTGCTCCTACATTCCTTGCCACCAGTCGCAAGCCGGCCACTGCTTCGTGAAGGATAGTATCCCGAAGATGTAGTCAAGCAAGCGCAACAAGAAGCATGTGCTAGCTGAGCATATTTAGCCAGGGCCGTAAGCCCATTAGGTTGGGATGTAGTTAGCATACTTCACAGTAGCGCATAGACGGAGCATTCTGCTGCGTCTTCCATGTCGGTCACCTTCTCTTGTCACTTACCGCCATTCCAGTGTTGCAAGCTCGAAAGTACCATGTAGGATGATCGGGGTTGTGCAGGGGAGTGGTATATATGGTCGTAGGTGATGCAGAACAGGGCCATCACTTGCCTATCATTCCCAAGGCCCATTGTGTTGACGGAACATTTTTTCATGCACAGCGGTATCCCACTCACACTCCACCTTTGCATGCGCCGTCGATCCTCAAAAGGTCGAAAATTTCCTCTCTTCAGATTTCGCTCGACTCAATATCACCTGATGTTCAATATACAACAATCTTGAGCTCTTGCGAGGAGTGCTCCGTACAGAATGTTGGATCGTCCATGGCCAACACGACCTGGACAATTTATTCCCGCGACAATGTAGATGTGCAAGGACATTGAAATTCCTGGCTTCCAAAATTGCTCAAAAGATAGGACTCCGCTCATTTCAAGGGTCAAATCATCAAGCTGAGACTGTGGGACGGATGGCTTGCAGAAAAGCTCGGACCCTCCTTGGGGCCCTCTCACTTACAGGAATCAGGCATGGTGTCATACCAAGGTGGCCCTGCACTTGTCGCCCTGAGATTGCAGAGATCGATGCTGCAGTACTTCCGTGAAAATCGCTCCGTGATCGCGCTGCACTTGACAAGAAACACATGACTCTACAACGATCGCAGTGAGCCTCCAAGTTTCTGAGTTGGGAGCAAAACTCGATGGAGAAGAAAGGAAAGTTCCATGTAGAAAGAAAAAGTTTTTTGGGCCTGACGGAGAATTACTTACCTTATGGCGAAGATCCGCCTGACACCTGCCACCAAGGCTAAGGAAGCAAGGGAACTCCCGCCCGCCAGACATGTGATAAGAATACGGAGTACTCCGACTCGTATGATCGAGGGCGGACAATAATAATAACAAGTGGCATGCTTTTATCTAACTGACCAAAACATACATTTTTGAGCCTCGTAGCCAGGACTCTATGCTTACACACCTGGGTAATCCTTTTCCAAACCATCATCGGAGCTGCATTGAATAGAGCCAGCCGTATCAGCCCGCCGTCGTCAAGATATACGACGTGATGGCGTCCATCCTCTCTTTCGTCAATTTAAGACTGATAACAAGCAATTCTTGAGCAACATCCGGATCGTGCGTCTGCATCTCGTGCCACCTGTTGTCATCAAGTAACCACGTCACACAGTCTTTCTCCGCCACCGTTGTTGCTGTTCGTGGCGTATGCGAGAAAAATGGCAGTTCCCCGCATGGCCGACCTGCCACGATCAACTCGGAATATTTGCCCTGCGGCAGGTCATAGTCCGCACGCAAGATGCCTTCCTCAAGCAGATAGAAGCCGTTGGGGTCGTCGCCAACCCGGAACAGAACGGATCCTTGGGGGAACGTGACTCTTTCGAAATAGTGAGTTGCCCGGTACCAAAAATCTTCGTTCTTATCAGAACAATCCGCAAACACTTGAAGTAGAAGAGGGAGCGGCTGCTTGAAGGAATGCCACTTGGTGACGCTCGATGTGTCTTCATCAAGTGTGCTCTGTGCCACCTGGTGAAGCAGATTGCGGCGCGGAGAGCTGCCCATGAACTCAGCCTTGTACGACTGTGGCATTTCTTGACTTCCTCGATTGCGAGGTACATCCAGGTGAGGCGCCGCCACGCGTTTCGCCCGTCGATGTTCCTGTTGCCTGTATAATGCGGTCAACAACTTGTTCTCGCAATGCTCGAGGGCGTCATTGAGATCCGCGAAAATCTGTACTTCCGAGTCCTCGGCGAACAGTCCAACGTTACGCAAAGCTTGCCCAATTTCGTCATCGACATTCATGCCGCTGATCACCAGTCCTACTTTGCGCTTTTGCAGTAATCGGTTGATTCTTGTGAAAGCCTCGGCAGCCGAGAAGTCGATGCCGTTGATATGAGCCATGTCCAGTACCAGAAATCTCAGAGGCCTGTCCGCGAAGGCGTCTTCTTCCAAGAGCGCCCGTATCCGATTCTCGACGCCAACAATCGTACCGAAAAACAGGAACCCGGCCAATTTGATGAGGAAGATCTGGTGGCCCGTCTCTTTCAGGAAGTTCAGCTGTACCGGAGGTCTTCTGACCAGTGACTTGGCAATGTCTCCAGAATAAGTCACCCTGATGGCCGTCCTGCGTGAGGTCTGCACAACAAAGCTCACCGCAGCGAGGACAATGCCAACCAAGATGCCAATGACGAAATCCCAGACACCCATAGTGACGACAATGATGACAATCGTGGCATACTCAAGTCTGTGCACTTTACCCCAGGTTCCAACAAGGGCCTCTTCGAGAAGCTCGATTCCGAGAAGGAAGATCAAAGCGCCCACCACCATGATAGGAATGAATCCTATAATAGTAGGTCCGGCTAACAAAATGCCAAAGGTCGCTGCTGCGAGTAGTAGACCCGCGAGGCGATCATCACCGCCGCTATCCATAAATAGTAAGCTGTTTGTATAGACCAGGTAATTCTGAACACTTCCGAAAAGCCCACTCAGGCAATTCGAAACACCGTGCGCAACGAGCTCGCGGTCAACGTTCAGATTGTCCTCGCCTGTGGAAATGCCCAGCGCAGGGACGTTGATGGGAACATGCAGCACTCCGAAAAATGTCAAAGCGAACATGGCCGGAATAGTGTCTGCCAATGCGCCCCAATGAACCGCCTTGAAGTCGTATAGCGTATAGAAGTGGTACCAAGGATTTCCAGCCGGTGGTGGATCGAAAACCCAGCCCTTCGAATGAAGCGTGTCCATTTGGATCCCCAAAGCAAACTTGAAAAAGTAGAAGATGGCACCCACGGATATAAAATAGCCACCGACCAAGAGATTTGATTTCACATGGCGTTGTATGATGATGAGAGTGACTGCGAGCAAAAGTGGGACGATCCAGAGTGCAATGGTGTCTCCTCGAAAGAGCTGCTTGAGCGTGTGGAAGTTATATTCGAGGTTCCCAGGAAGTCGAGCTGAGACTTCGACACCAGTGGCAACAAGAAACCAGCCGACACCTCCAATACATCCAATGAGAATATGCCGCGGAAAGAAGCCAATCAAAGATCCCAATTTGCACGCTCCCATGAGGAAAAAGACGACACCGGTAAGTAAAGCACTGATTGAGAAGGACAGTATGGTCGTGGCTAAGACGGCCTTACTGTTCTCCTCTCCGACCTTGTTCAGAATGGTGAAAGCCATCTTGTGAAAGAACGGCACCACTTCGATCATTTCTGACCCAATGCCACCCCGAAAGACTGACCCGCCAGATGAGTAGACCAGCTGAGCCATGATAGTGCTGACATAGAACATGGCAATGCCATCGGAACCTAGATTGTCGAAGACGGCATTGCCGAGGGGGAACAGAATCATGCCATAGGAAAGGGCGTCCAAGATATTTAGGAGCAGGCCTAGAAAGACAGCGGGGAAAAGACTGACGGGGTGTATAACAACCTCCTTGTAGATCGTGCGTCGGTCCCAGGTCTTGGGGTGAGAAAGAGTATAGAGGCATGACTGGACCTTCTTAGTTGATGCCCGCCACTTTGAAGAGGAGCTATTGTTGTCTGACACTTGCCCTTCGACGTCGCCTAACTGGCCATACTGAACAGAAGTTTTGCGGTCACCCAGGAGAGCCGACCTTTCGTCTGGCACAGATTGCTCCGCCACGTCAGAAGACGTCGGAGTTTCATAAGTGCTTCTATGGTGTCCATTATGGCTTGTATTCAGGTTCTGGCCCTCCTCTTGTTCGGAATAGCTCTGTATCATCATGGCCAGCTCGGACTGTACGGGCTCGTCAGCAGGCTCGTGGTCCTGGCTTTCCGGTGATACGGGCTCGGATACCTCTAGGATCGGATCGGGTAGGCCGTCGTCGGAAGAGGAAGAGGGGCTCCGCGGCTCGCTGTCTAGGTGGGAGGCATTGTCAGACACAGCCAACGAAGCGAGATCCGCCGTTTGATCCCGTAGTTCTGCGGATGAAGAGTATTGGGCAGGATCTAGTTGACCGTGGAAGGACCGGCGGAAGAAGGACCTGGCTGGCGTCCTGGCGGCCGCTTGACTAGATGTAGAACTTGCTCGAGTCCTGCGTGAAGTGTGAGGACGGTCTCCGACAGCGAGTGTGTTACTGTCATCTGTGCTGCGGTCACCTTGAGATCTTCTGGAAGGAGAGGCAGGTAGGCCAGCTGGACGGGCTTTTGAGGCGTTAGAGGTATGGCGAGCATGTTGCTTGCCCGGGACACTGGTCGACATTTGGGCGTTTTATGAGATAGCCATCGCCCCGCAGATAGATAAACACAAACTCGCGTCTTTTACTGGTGAGTGACGAACACTGAAAAGCCTTGAAGGTTCCTATTCGTGCCAGACCATGAGTATGCTTTGGTTGCGCCAGAGGTGCAGGACATGAGCAAGATGCAAGTGGAGAGACCTCAGGACAGAACAGGAACGAGTCTTGCGACGTTTGAAACAATTCCTCTTCTTTCTCGATATTGCCAGTTATCTATGTGTCTTCCACGTAGCTCCAGTCGTATCCACATTCGTGTCGAGGGTCGTCGTGTGTTGGGAGGAAGTCATGGTACCATTTTGATGCGGAGGAAATTTTTGCCTGCAGGTGAGTGGAATGATGCGGATTCGCGGATCGAGATGTCGGCACTCGTTTTAGGGTCACCAACCAGTGACAAAAAGACGTTGCACGTTGTAAAAAATCTGTTGCTGCTGGTGATCAAGGCATAATGCAGCAGAATAGTGCAGCAGTGGCCATGGTCGTGCCACTAAAGATAACAAACGACTGGGGGAGAGTTTACGCTTAGCGACGAAAAAACGTAAGGTAACGCAGGATCGTCGTGCAGATGCAAAAGCAATGGAGCTGCATGCAATTCCCCGCTTTACCTGAAGAGCCACAGTTGCAAGGCCTGGTCCCCAATAACCGATTTATCGAAGAAGAGAGTCACGGCTCGCGAATAGTGCATATGTCTTAGGCATTGGGGACGACAAAAGCATGAACAGTACTAAGAGTAAGCAGGTGATGACTACATTTCGGACAACCATAACAGCATATACCAGGTCATTCATGCTTCAACCCTTCCAGCCAGACCACCATCCTCTTTTTGATGATAACCCCAACCAGTTTGCCAGTACCTTCTTCTGTCACACACAGATGTCTCAAACCCAACTTACCAAACATCTCAGCCGCATACTCCATGGGGGCTTTGGCGTTGATCGTCAGCGGGGTCTTGTCCACAAAGTGTGACATGTCAAGCTCTCCCTCGTGCTCAATTAGCACAATGCTAGAGGACGCGGGCAACAACCGGACTAAGCAGCCTTCGGAATACGTCTGACCCAAGGTTTCGAGGCCGAATACCAGTTCGCCCTCAGCAAGATAACCCTGCAGCATATCTCTCTGAACAAGAACTAGTCCGGCGTCCATGAGCCCTCGGCGTCGAAGCTGCTGCAACTTTTCGTTCAACAGTGCTCGAGGAACCACACCATTCTGAGGGATGTCGACTGTGATCTCGCGCATCGTCTGAGGTGGCGGAATTAGCTCCTCAACGAGGTGAGGCTCCTTCTGAACCAATTTCATAGCGTGGTCAAGGTCAAGGAACGGGTGCCCCAGGACGCTCTGTGCAAGGTCGTAAACCCCTTCACGCTCAAGAGCGTCTGCCACCCACTTAGCCACCATGATACCAATCATATTCGGCACAATAAACTCGAGTTCACCCGTCAATTCGAACATGATCACGGCGAGTGAGATTGTCATCCGGCTGACACCAGCCAAGAATGCCCCGGCGCCCACCATGGCGAAGATACCAGGCGAGATCGTTTGTGCCAGAAATGGAAGTTGACCCACCAACCTTCCGAAGAAAGCACCTCCATCAAGTGCAGGGATGATAACGCCGGAAGGAACTTTGATCCCGAACGTAATGATGATCAGGACGAGTTTTACAAGAGTGCCATATACAAGCCAGCCAAGGTACTTCGCGGTGGGTGCCGCTTGTCCTTCTTGTGTACACACGTAGTCCGTCCTCGACTCGTCCCTGCAATCCACCAGAAGGTTTTTGATGATGACATCGCCAGGCTCTCTTGTGAGTGGGTTGGGGTATTGTAAGAGTGCGGTCGCCAGGACCACCAAGAAGACCTCAAAGACGGGATGATTCTTGATGATGCTGTACTTGCGGAAGTTGCGGGACCAGAAGAAGTTTGCCTTGCAAAAGATACCTCCGAATAAACCTCCCGCAATACCCAGAACAACGAACACCGGATAGTGGTAGGGCTGGTAACTTGTGCCATAGCCAGTCTCGAACAACACCAGTCGCCCAGTACCAGTTGGATTCAGAGCTTTGAGGGTCATCGCAGCGAAGAGAGAGCAGATGAACGCTCTCCACAAAACCTTTCGGGGAAAGTAGGTCGATATTTCTTCGTACGCGAATAGCACACCCCCGATCGGTGCTCCGAAGGCAACGGACAAACCACTTGAGCATCCGGCGGAAAGAATTTCTCGAAGTTTGCGGCCATTCTCACGATACTTGGGGAAGCGCATACCCACCAGGTATGCCACACATGTTGAGATGTGGACGAAGGGGCCTTCCTTACCCAAGGTCATGCCTGTAGATACCGCGAACACAGAGCCAACAGCCTTGACCACCAACACATTCAAGTCGAGGAAATGTGGAATCACGAACCCTGACAGGATAGTTTTGATCTCCGGAATGCCACTGCCAGCTGCCATGTACATGGACTTGCCAGACGGGGTGGACTTTGCAGTAGTGTCATTGCTCTCCCCCGTGCGTTTTTGCAAAGGCCCTTTGTCCCCCGATCCTGGCGCGGTAGCTGGTAGAGCTCTTTTTGTGGTCAAGGTAACAGTACCGGCGATGATCCCATACACCAACGCGAATCCCACGTATATGCAGAAACCAGACCAGTAGCTATCAGTCCAATATGTCCACTCCGAGCATGTTTCCCCGGTATCAGCAGTCGAGTTTAATGGCGATCGTCCCGTACAGCAAGATTCCTTGCTTGAGAATGGGTTGGTCTTGCAGTATCCTGTTTTCCAATCGCTGACAGTGGCCACCGAGACGTCCACCAGGAAGGCTACGATTGCTGTCAAGGTGCCAATGAGCGCTGCAGCAATCCATCCTTCGCACGAATCGAACGCAGACAAGAGGCTATTTCGGAGTCCTTTCTGGCCGTGAATCGAACGGTAGCGAAAGGAATCTTTGACCTGCAAGTGGTTAGTATGCCCTGTTGAGCTACACAAGTCGCTACTCACTAGATCGTGCAACCAGTCGATGGTGGTATAGTCGTTGTATGGTAGACGTTCGCCAACCGCAGTTTCACCCAAAACTTGCTCCTCTTTACTGACGTGGGACGAGATCACGGAGGCAGCGTCTACGCTGCCACGTGGCAGCAACTGCGACCTCTCGTCAGCGTGTTCTTCGTCTTGAGCCATCCTGTGTAAGATGCGACATCCACACTGCGCATGGGGAAATGGCTTTACCAGAAGTCATCTTGCTCAAAGTTCAGAAGATATCCATGAGGGCTGTGGCGTCACAGCAGAGGAGACCACAATCTTCCGGTGTGCAACTCCGGGGAAATAGGCTCTTCACTTTGCTTGGAAGAGCCTCAGAGGCCATAGATAAGGACACCACAAATGAGGGATTAGAAGCGCGAACATGGGCAAGAGATAACAGGCTTCACGACAGGGCAAAGCACGTCTTATCAGAGGTCGATTGAGCCGACCGATAAGAGAAACGCGAAGTCACGTGGCTGTTCGGCATACTTGCCAGTTGAACATTTGCGCAAATACTACGTACCTAGGTAGACAACTCAGTTGGAGAGTGCGTCCTGACCCATAACGCAAGTGTCGTCGCACTTAAACCGACACAGTCGACGGACACGGAATAGCAGCTGGACTAGGACGAGCTGCCTCCCTCCTCCTAGACGGAGATCTGAGCATGCGGGGAAGCAGCTGATCTGCAGGTCCAACCTACAAGGTAGTTGGGGTTCCGTCTCCTCGGATGAGTCTGCGGAGTAGGTAGGTTCGAACGTTGCCATCGATGTAGCAGCCATGGTCGCTTCGAGGACAACTAGTAGATCTCTTCAATCCCCAATCTCATAGACAAGCCCATCAAGTGAAACATTGTTGACCTCTCGATCACCCTTTGTCGCTCGAAGCTCGGGAGCCCGTCCGCAGCGAAAGCCAACATCATGTCCTTGAAAGGCCAGACTGCCTATGTAACAGGTACTTGAGCCCGGACCATACCAGGAGCGTTGCTAACACATGAAGGCGGTGCCAGCGGCATTGGCCGCGCCGTGACTGCCATGCTTGTTGAGAAGGGGTACTAGCCTCCGTCTCCATCTCACTCTGGCCCCGGCTAACAAAAGATCAGCATCAAAGTCTATATCGCCGATTTGAACAAGCAGGGCGCAGAGAGCGTCGCCAAAGAGCTAAACGACAAAGCTGGCAGCCAAGTGGCATGGTCAGTCGGGGTTGACGTAACGGACTGGGACTCTCAAGTCGCAGGCTTCGAAGCCGCAATCAAAGACTTGGGCGGGCGCATCGACTATGTTTATCCCATCGCCGGCATCGCTGAAGTGAGCTGGCTGCCGAACCGGCCGAATCAGAAGGGCTTCGTGAAACCGAATCTTAGCGTCTGGGACGTTGATGGTACCGGTGTGCTCTACACCTGTGCTATAGCAATCCAGCAATTCCGCCGACAGGAGCCGAACAACTTCGGCTCTCGAGGCAAAATCGCGGCCGTCTCTTCAGTTCGCGGTCTTTACGCATGTCCTGCTATGCCTGTGTATAGCGCGGCCAAGTTCGGGGTTGTCGGCTTCGTGCGGGCCTTTGGAAAATTCCTGCCTCGAGAGAAGATTTCCATCAACGCCATCTGCCCTGCTATCGTGAAGACCGGTATCAATATTGGTCGCAGCAATTGGTATGAGGAAGCTGAGAAGTTGGACCTTGTTGTGAAGATGGAGTCGCTCATCAATGCGTTTGAGTCTTTGCTTGGAGGTTCCGACGTTTCGGGAGAGTGCATTGAGATTCCTGCTGGTAAGACCGATGCTCCAAATGGATGGATCTTGAAACCGCAAAATGATTTTACCACCTCTGAAAGCGAGGTCCATGTCAATTATTCCAATAGTCAATTTGCGCATCAACATGATCCGCAGCAATGAGAACTTGACAACTGAAGTTGATATATACGAAGTCAATTCGCCAAAGTCCGCTCAATTGCTCCATCGGTTGTTTTCGTTGCTTTCTTCTTTCGTTTGTTGAAAGCAAAGTTTTTCTTTCAAGTACTCAAGCTCATCTCGTCTGCCGCCCTCTGACGAATGTCTTTGTTGCTTGTTCAACCCCTAGCTTTTCTCGTATCCGGCGGAGGATTGCACCAGCCGACTGCTTCTGATCTGGTCTTGTTGGGTTGAAGAAGACCACAAGTCGTAGTGGCCATAGCAGACGAAGCGCATCCACCCAATATCTTGGCCTCCTGTTCCTGCCTTGATCTGTATCATCATCTGAACAAAACACATTCGGTACACTCGCTAGCAGTTCATCAGCTACCGTCTGAACCTGCAGTGTATGTCGCTGAAGTCGTTGTTCAACCAATTCCACTTCAAGCTCCGGGAAAACAGCCTGAGTTTTCGCTAGAAGCTCCCAGAGGCAAAGGTGGAGTTTCAGTCTGAAGGCACAGTAGGATGTTCGACTGGTAATGGCCCGCAGATCAGGCACTGGGTTGTCGTTTAGCCTCTCTGGGGTATGCCTTTCATAAGTGACCGGGCGTGGGATGGAAGAATCATACACATCGGCATCGAGGCGGTCGGCTTCCTCGCACACTGAGACTGCAAGCGTGGGTAAATCGATTTTGTCTGCCTCGAGCATGTCTCGAATCCTTGCACATAGCGCAGCGACATGATAGCCATAGATGGCTACCTCGAGCGAGGGCAAATCCTCATCTGCAAGATCTTTCTCCAGTTCGCGAAACCATGTTAACGACTCCGGCGGACATTCAGAGCCAACGATCAGACATCGGACTTGCTATTGTCAGGAGTTGTCAGCCTTCTATCGATCGAGGTTTCCAGGGGCGATAAACTCACGATGGAACTGTACACCAGCCAGAACAGGTTGCGCCCGGCAACAGAATTGAAACGCATATGACCTCTAAGTCGCAGCAAACTCGTAAGACCTTGCGTATGCAAGTTCCAGGTGGCGGGACCAACATGGAGCTGTGTGGTCGATGAACCCACAAGCAACTAGGACAAACCGTTAGTTTAGAGATGTTAGATCGACGAAAAGTGCTGGAGCGTGTAGGCTCTAGAGGCCTTAGGACAGCGGCGAATCGCTAATGAAGTCTTACCTCGTAGAGACTCAACAACCAAACGGACGCAAGCGTATCGTCTCGAGCCTGCAGGGACGGGTCCCGGAGCGCGACGTTGGTCATAGTCAATGCTTGGCCGTATGTCATTGTACGCTTCGACACAGCTTCCGGGGCCCTTGTCCTGTTGGTCAGGAAAGCCCAGGATATTGCCTGGCAAGCCAGTCCAACAGGAGAGTCTCGTCCCAGTTCTACTACCATGTCAGGCAGAAAGCCCAGAAAATAGAGCTGTGTCTGCGGTCTGCGTTGCATCAAGTTGTCGAAGCAAAAGGGCATCATGTCGGTATCCCAGGATTCGATCAGTGGTTGAGGCGGCAATACAAGTGATGCCGACGCTACCACTGAATCCGCCAGCTGCATAGCTAGATCCGCCTTGGGGGGAGATGATTCTGGCGTGCCTTGACCATGAGAGCTTGATCCATACAAGGTCACTTGGCCCTGCGGTGCAATCGACGTTCCCAAGTCGGATGTGTTGGCTGGCGACTTTGAAGTATGGCGGCTGGAGGACTGCTTCGTATTTGCTCCACGTCTTCGACGGCGATCGCGACTGACACCTTCGGCGAAGGAAGTTGGGTCTTCGACACGAAACATAAAATCGAATTCATCTCGATACCCTGGACACCTTCTACCCAGTTTGATGCATCTTTCACACTCTGGCTGGCGCAGATCACACTAGGTAAAATGGTTAATGCAGCCACTCTCGGCAAAAGCCCTCGAAGAGATTGCTTACTTTGACTCGGCGCTGCCTACAAAGGTGGCAGTCACGGCTGGGCCTCCCAACGTTCGGCATCTCAATGCTTGATGGTGGTTTTGTTCTTCAATGGATTATTCGAAATTTGACACACTCCACTGTTTCAACCGCGACAGAGAGCCATTTATTGCCATCCATCATCACCCAAGAAACACCACACGAACTTCTGATGTCGAAGGATCTTAAGGACGCCCGCAAGGAATCGCACACTGCAATCCGGTCGTTAAGGCATCACCGCGACATAGGGATGGGGCTGAGACTGATGTAGACCCGCACAAGGCTACTGGCGACAAGGGTAGTCCATGGACCAGAAGGTCTTTGACTTTACGATACGGTGATATGTTTTTCCCTACCTTTTTTTGGACATTGGAGATGCTTGAATGGCTCGGTGCAACAATTTTTGATGTCTGTGGAACCATGACGCCAAGCTGCAGGCACTTCGCCCCTTAAGGTCGGCACATCTGCCGCAAGCCATACCATTTCAGGCATCTTGCTCGAGGCTTGCGCCCATGCCGAACGCCGCTGGGGAGTTGTGATTGGGGCAGTCGTCGTACCCTTCAGACCGGATGAGTACCATTCGCGAGGCTGGAGAGGCTTAGACCTCAGGGACATTCAGGGTGTAAGGGCCTGTTCCATGCCTCGTGTTACCTGCCCTGAATCTTCCCACCGCCATCACACACACCCTTGGTAGCTTCTTCCCATCATTGCGCATTCGGATCTTTCCACCTCTCATGGAGCTCTTCGCTATCGTCATCGCTATACAATAGCAGTCCTTTTGATCAGGCCTCCTAACAGCTTCATTAAAACTCAGCCTCCGTGCCGATCTGCGACGGTCATTGACTCCAGCTAATGTGATTCTACAGGCACTCAGCCCAGGCACTCGCAGTGTTGACCAAACATGGTAAGCGGATGGCCTAAATCACTCCTTTGATGTCGTGGTATGTACCATGTTGGCGTAAAGTAGGTCGTGCAGGTAGATATATATCTCTGTTGTTCATATCTGCTTCATGTCAATTCATCACGCACCATTCTCTTTACTGCATCATACGCGAAACATCACAGGAAGTCGTCCGAAGTGAAGAACGCCAACCCGCTCCGACAAGATGGGCATCTTCGACAGCAGCAGCAACCATACCTGCAATATGCCATCGAGCTTTACCGCCGATGCGCCAGATCCTATAGTCGGCAACTTGTCATTCCACCAGCTCAACATGGCAATCTCGGGAGGGTGCGCCGCGTTCTCTACCCTCTCCATCTCTATCCTCATGTTCCGCCATGCCACCCATTTCAGCAGGCCAAATGAGCAGAGCAAGTGAGTCGACCCATTTTATTTGATGCACATCGGCAGCAGATACTCATATCTCGACAGAATCCTGAAAATCTGCGCCCTGATCCCCATCTACTCGATACTATCGTTCCTCAGCATAGCCTTCCCCAATACCTACATCTACCTCGATCCTTGGATCGAGTTCTTCCAGGGTATCGCTTTGGGCAGTTTCTTCCTCCTGCTCTGCGAGTTTGTCTCTCCGAGCGCCTCCTCGCGAGATGTCTTCTTTGCCGCTTTGCAAGTTCCTAAGAGCCGCTTGAGCCGTGGCGGCAAGCAGCCTGTAGACGGTCTGGAATGGTACAGGAAGAAGTGGTTCGCCGTCTTCCAATATCCTATCATAGCCCTGGGCGTGGCGATTGCAACCGACATCACACAAGCCGCCAGTGTCTACTGCTTGGAGAGTAGTAGCATCCATTACTCTCATCTCTGGCTCGAGATCGCAAGCAACGTCTCACTCTCCTTCGCCATTACCAGTGTCGTCAAATTTTACGCCGCCCTCAAAAAGGGCCTGAAACACCACAAGCCACTCGCCAAGTTCCTCGCATTCAAGCTCATCATATTCCTCACATTTCTCCAGAGCATCATCTTCTGGATCCTACGCTCCACTCACACCCTCAAAGGAACCAACCAGCTTACGTGGGCGGACGTCAACTTCGGCATTCAAACGATGATTGTATGTATCGAGATGGTGCCCTTTTCAATCTTCTTCCACTGGGCGTACGATGTCGCGCCGTACGATCTGTCCAAGGCTCGTCCGCTGCCTTTAGCGCAGATGGGCGGTCAGGGCGGTACCAGCAGTCCTCATGATCCGGAGACTGGGTCCCAAGGTGTGGATCAGTACCGGATGGAACAGCAGAAGATGCAGCACGACTACTATAATCAGCCTGGTGGATATTACGGCGGATTCATGGGCAGTAGGGCTTTGTTGACCGTTGTCAATCCTATGGAGATTGTGAGAGCGATTATGTTTGGCTTCTCGATGAGATCGGAGTCGAAGACGATGAACGACAGATATGTTGGCGGCGTACCTCCTGTTTATCAGGGCGGACCGAATGAATACTGACGACATTATATCCAGGACTGGATCGATAGAGAAAAGGTCATGACATCCATATTGTTTACTTCCATTACTAGTTTGTACGCTCGGTAAGCACGCCGGCCAGAATATTCATAAAATAACATCTGAAGTGTGAGATCTTTTTTGCAACGCAACCTGGAACCCAGGTCTGAAATTATAACACTTGGAAGCGACTTTTCATCTTCAGGGCACCGGTGCACCCTGAATATCTCGCCCTGCCTCGAGATCGCGTTCGCCTCTGATGGGCCGTGTTAGGGTCCTCTCGTCGCTGGCTCGGGTAGTAAGATCATGTGCGGGAGCTCCACCCCCGGTCAAGGTGCCGGCCCCAGCGCTGGCAGCACTTGGCTGACCGTTCCGAGAATTGTACAAATGCGATGGGCCTTCGGGATCAACCTTCTCCTCTTCGCCAGTCTCTGGGTCGAACATCATTCCTTCTTGCCCGCTAGAGTCCTGTTCGGGGTTGACAGTCTCGTATTCCAGGGCTTTGACCAGCATGTAGAACCCGCTGGCGAGCAGGGAACCTAGTATAGGTCCGACCCAGTAGATCCAATGATAGGAGTAGAAAGAATGCAGTACGACACAGGGGCCGAAAGAGCGTGCCGGATTCAGACTGCCTCCTGTGTAGTACACGCCAAAGAGTTCGGCGATGAAGAGAGAAAGACCGATGCCGACAGGGGCGATGAACGTTGCGCGGTGTTTTTCGGCAGCGAGCATGAAGATGGTGAAAACGAGTTGGGCGGTAAGAAACATCTGTTAAACCGGGTCAATATCGAGGTGCGTGGATGGATGATAGGTGAATTACCTCAATAAAAAGTCCCTGTACCACCGATGTGCCTCCACCAAGAGATGTGCGTACATTGAGCGGTCCCGGTAGGAGACATGACACCACGGCAGCGGCGGCGATGCCGCCTAGGAGCTGTGAAATGATAACGAGGCAGCCACGTACATAAGGAACTGCTCCGACAATCATCATGCCGAGGGAAACCTGCTCATGTGTCAGTATGAGTTCGTTGTTTTATTTCAATGAAGAGACTGACCGCAGGATTGAAGAGACCGCCACTGATCCGGAAGAACACCCATGCATTGACAGCCAGGGACATCCCGAAACACAAAGAAATGAAAAGCAACTTGGCTGGATCGGCAGCAGCTAGGGACCCATCCGCTGGTGCTGTGTTGACCACGTTCGTGCCACCAAGTGCAAACAACAGGAAGAGGAATGTCCCTGTGAACTCGGCCATCATGGCTACGAAATGGTTCTTGACCGCAAGAGGTAGGAAGCCGAGCAGAGGAACTCGGCGCGAGACCGTGGTCTCTTCTTCATTGGGAAGGATGTCATTTCGGTTTTTCCAGGGCATGCGTATGCGACGGGCAGGGCGGTCGACGTTCATGATTGCGGCGGTGTTCGTACAGAACCTGGGGTAGTTGTCAGGTAAGATGAGGTCTGGATACCTGGGTCAGAAGAGACATCGTCCCGAGAGGTCGTGTTTATTCCATTGGGAGTTCCAGAAAGTTTTCGAGCGCCCGTGACGGCATGATCCCAGCACCAAGTTGTGCAACGATGTAGGCCAACCCTTGCCTGGCCTTAGGGTCACTGCGTCCGGGGGTCCTAATGCAGAAAAACATGTCATACGTATGCCTGCAAGCGGAGTCTCCAGGACGAGATCAGACAGTCGGCTCGCCACAAGCACTGCGTCCTCTGGCCAACCGCCTCCGGGCTCTCGGGCCAGCCACATCAGAAAAGGTAGGAGCGTGCTCAGAAAGGTTTGGCGGCGATGATCTCATCAGGGATCTTTAGGTCATGGATCTGGGTTTCCTTGTCAGTCAGCCGCTAGCATGGATATAATATCCCGTGGCAGACGTCCAGTTCGTGTGGGTGAGACCAGAACATTGCATGTGGAAGGCTTTGGAGACTGCATTTTTCTGTATGCACAACAATCACACAGTCCTTGCAAGTAGAGGCTGTTGGTCGTAATGTACTACTACCAACATGTACCTCGCCGTTTCTCGGGGCAGCACTTGCCCGTGGACAGGACGACCGGAGATGTTTTTTGCACATGGCGCGTAGTGCAACCAAAGTGGGATTCCTACGAAGATCTGACAGTAACTTTTTTCATGATTTGCGAAAACGAAAAAAGATCTGCCCCACACAAGTGGTGACGTCGAAGCGATTTGGTTGAGATTGGAGTGCCGCAATGCCGCGACTGGCGCCACGCTTCAGGCACTGACGATCCAGAATATGAAAATAAACATGTTTGATAGATCTCAAGGGAAATAGACAGTAGGAATTCCGCTGATTCGAAACTCAATACAGCGTATGGAGGATATGCCGACGAACCGTGGAGTGTTTGGGAGAGGGATATATTGTCCATTCTGACCCTCAAGCCTGTGCTTGAGTATAGTGACACCTCGGGAAATTGCAGAAGGCATTTCACGAGAGCATGGCCAATAATGCGTATGGTACAATCATCACTGTGATGGACGATTTTGTCACTGCATGGCTGGTAGTGGTCTTCGCTGGAGGAGAACACCGCAGCGCACTCGTTGCGCAGGGAAGACTTACTCGGAAACAGCCACTAAAGTATCTTGTCAAGATGGACCGGATGCTGTTGAAGTATTGCACAGTGCTCAAACCCATTCCATTCGATGAGAGGATGGCCCTCGTGGGGAGAAGCAAGGCGTGGGACGGTCTCCTGGGAAAGGCACCCTGCTGAAGTTTGACAGCTAACGCTCGCAAACCCTTGTTTGTGAGACAATGTCGACAAAATACTGAATGGTACTCATTTACGAGCCGCTTGCCCTGGAGCTTGCGTTACGAAGTCCTCGGAGAAGACGAAACTTTCTCTCAAATCAGTCGATGTGTTCGAATCTGCCTTTGACGTAAAATCCGAGAACTTTGAGCTCACGTGAACTTCAGTCACGTGAAATGCCCAGACCCCAAAACCCGGGGAAAATCGACTGCCTCGAACCCCGGCATAAGCTGCAGAAAGCACCGAGGCATTTGTCGGCAACCTCAGTCTCACTATTGGCATCGACAATACCTCCATGCTTGCCCCAAAACATGTTTCATGAACATATAAGATCCTTGCATCACTCAAACTGCTCTACTACTGCTAAAAGGTAATCATTGCTTGAGTCTTCCTCAATACTGACGCGAAGGCACGATCACACTCATTTGAATATTCCGCCTGTGCCCATCAATCATCCTTATCGCCAGTATGGCTTCCTCCACAAACCTCGTTCCCTTTTCTGAGCCAACCTGGCTCGCCGGCTTCCCATCTCCATACTACAAGGGCACTCATAAGAAATGGCAGAAAGCATGTCGTGCCTTTATCGAGGAACATCTACTCCCCTATGCTATGGACTGGGAGAGGGAGGAGACTGTGCCCGACCACCTGTTTCAGACCTTTGCCAAACACAACATGCTGATACCCAATTTACCTGCACCTTTGCCTATTGAGTGGTTGAAGAAAGTGGGCATCAATGATATCCTAGGCACACCTGTGGAAGAGTGGGATTATTTCCACACCGGGATCTATCTGGATGAAATGGCCAGAACCGGACTCGGTGGCCCCAGCGGCTCTATGACCGCAGGCCATGCATTTGGTGAGCCAGTCAGATTTTATGAGTATTCATCATGCTGACAAGGTCAAGGGATACCCCCCATAATCAAGTTCGGAAGCAAAGCGCTCCACGAAAAGCTCCTGCCTGATCTCCTTCCTGGCAAAAAGCGCGCATGTATTGCAATCACCGAACCGGGCGCCGGCAGCGATGTTGCCAACATTGCCACGACCGCTGTCAAGTCTGCTGACGGAAAGCACTATATTCTGAATGGCGAGAAGAAGTGGATTACAAATGGGGTTTGGTCTGAATATGCTGCGATGGCGGTGAGGACGGGCGGCCCAGGAGCCGGTGGTCTGAGCATGATCGTATGCCCTTTGAAGGGTTACCCCGGGGTCAACATGCGTCGGCTTAAAGTGGCAGGCCAAGTGAGCGCAGGCACAACCTACATTGAGCTCGACGATGTAAAGGTCCCGGTCGAGAATCTGATTGGCGAGGAGGGTATGGGTATGCGCTATATCATGACCAACTTCAATCACGAACGATTGACCATTGCGGTGTCTGTGGCCCGGCAGTCCCGCGTCGCTCTGTCATCCGCTTTTGCCTATGTGATGAAGCGTGAGGCTTTTGGCAAACAGCTTATCGAGCAACCAGTGGTACGACACCGACTGGCTAAGGCTGGCGCCGAGCTCGAAACGCTACAAGCATGGGTCGAGCAGTTCCTATACCACATGACACAGTTTACGAAAGCTGAAGCAGACATCAAACTTGGCGGCCTCACTGCACTCGCCAAAGCAAAGGCCGGAATTGTGCTCAATGAGTGCGCACAGACAGCGGTGCTTTTGTTCGGCGGCAACGGATACACCCGTACAGGCCAGGGTGAGATCGCAGAACGCATCTATAGGGAAGTGCCCGGTGCGAGGATCCCTGGTGGTAGTGAGGATGTCATGCTTGACCTGGCGATTCGGCAACTTGTCAAGAACTACAGGAATGCAACCAAGGCCATGGAACGGCCCCAGGGTAGCAGTAAGCTGTGAGGCTAAGATGATGGTGATGGCTATAGATTTGTGTCCTTTGAATGCAGTAATCTCGCCCACAATGCGGCGAAGAGCGGCTTCTAAGCCGTTGTGGGCTTCATCTGATTCCGTCCCCATCTCCATCTTCATCGCTTCTCGGCGTAGAAGGCAGCGAACAGCCTCCCCCACCACTGGTTTCACAGGTACATCTTTCTCCGAATCGGCGTGTGCTACCCCGCGCTCTCGTGTAATTGCCATTATTTTGTCGCGGGCAACCCTCGCCGAACAACGGCCAACATTGATACTTATACTCTTTTTGTGTCCAGTCACGCACTGCGAAGATTGATCCTTGCTCTACGTTCCTGACTTTCCTGTTTTGATCCGTTCTCAGCACAGTCTTCAAATCCTAACAAAGTCCTCTGTAGCTGACTACTGCATCTTGCCTTGTCCCCTCTACTCCTCTGCTTCCTAAGCTCAAGGACTGCACCGTTAACAGGCCTGGCAACAGTCCGACAACATGGCGACGATCATGAAGAACTCCAACTCCTTGCGGAAAGCGCTACATACGGGTTCCGGCCTGTCCTTCGGCGCCTGGCAGATGCTACCAGGTGCCTACCTTTCTCGAACAATTGCTAGATCAGGATATGACTGGATTTGCATTGACTGCGAGCACGGCAACATTGCTGGTACGTTTGACCGCTGTAACTCCAATATCCAGGCTGAAATTGATACTGACGATTTGTCTAGATAATGAGATGCACGAGTCCGTCCACGCCATCTCCTCCTGCAACGTAAGCCCTATCGTTCGAATCCCGGCGAACGAAGGGTGGATGGTAAAACGTGCCCTCGATTCTGGTGCACACGGCATTATTGTGCCACTGTTGACCAGTGTCGATGATGCAAAGAGATTGGTACAGAGTGCGAAGTTCCCGCCGTACGGCAGGAGAGGGTTTGGCAGTCCTTTCTCCATGGGCTCTTTCGATATCCACGGCAATCTATCCGGATTCGATTACATGAAGAATGCCAATGAGAACCTCTTGACGATTGTACAGATCGAAACCAAGGAGGCTCTGGAATGTGTGCGTAGTAGATGTCTACCGAGAAGCTGTGGACGAGTGCTGACAATGACCAGGTTGAGCAAATAGCCCAAGTCGACGGAATCGACGTCCTCTTCATCGGACCTTGGGATCTCGGAAACAACATCGGACATCCTGTAACCGGAGCATTTGATCCTGAATTGGAGGAGGCCATAGCAAGGGTTTTGAAGGCCGCCCAAACCGCTGGTAAAAAGTCCGGAATATATTGCCCGTCTGGAGATGTTGCGAGAAAATATGCCGATCAGGGGTTCCAGATGGTGAGTCTTGGGTCCTGTGAGGAATGTTCACCGGATACTGACGTTGCATCCCAGATCTCCGTGGTCAACGATATGACAGCCATCCCGACATTCTTCGCCGAGTCACTTTCCAAAGCAAAGGGCACATATGGTCATGCCGCCGCCCAAGCCGTAAAGGGTGCTGCTTATGGTGCCGTCAAATTGGCGACACAGAATAGAGATGAGAAGTAATAAAATCAAGTGCCGACCTCGTCGACAGCCGCTTCCACTTCCTCGACCGTAAAGCGATGCATGAGCTTCTTTGCCGCGTCGAGTGAGGTGATACTGCCATTGGATTGTGGCTGTGTAGACTTGTCGATGTGCAAAACAGGCACGTCATAGTCGTAGACGCTTTTCCACTGCCCTTGACCCGCAGCGTCAATATCAATCTCGGAATAGTCGACCGTTCGTCGCTTTTGGACCTCTATGAGTCTCAATTTAGCTGTGTCGCAGAGACCACAATTTGGGCGTGTAAATAGCGTGAGGCGCGCTGAGGCCGCGCGAAGGGTTAACGACGCTCTCATGTCGACCCAAATGTCTGCTGAGAATGCGTGTGGATGCGTCTACCGCTTGCGTGACTCGATAATGGAGAATAAAGGACTCTACAGGAATTCGTCGAATATCAATGTGTTGAAGATGTATACTTGTTGATTGATTGGATGATTAATTCATACATTAAACGGCAGCTAGCCAATGCGGGTCAAAGCCTGATGCTGGCGTGTTCGGCTAGGGGTCCTCCTTATCCCGGTCCTAAGTCGTCATGCTACCTAGGCACCACCCCAGCCATGCTGTCGCTGCCTCATCAGGTCTTTCCGCCCTCCAAGCTCCTCTCCATCCGTACCTTTCCGCCCCTCTGTTCCTCGCTCCACACAGACTGTGCCAGTAAAGGTAAACTCGCCCCTGTTGACGAATCAGGAAGGCGCTAAGCTGATAAAGGAACCATCCCACGAGGCGGGGTGGCCTAGGACCAGTTGATCTTGACGATTATGGGACGGCCTATGGCCTCCTTGGTTGCAATGCTGGAACACTGACGCCGATGTATATTCCCCACGTTACTGCGGCTGTGTTTGGGTTGACATTACCGCCTGGGATGATATTCAAGTCTGCTGCACGAATCCTCAAAGCATGCTCCAATATTGCCATATCTATATAAACAACGACATCTACCGCCAACCTACAGGGGACCCAGCAGCCGAGAATTCGAGCAAGGAGCAGTGAGGTTCTGCCGTGATATGCAGCGGCAGGAAATATAATGGCCGGAGATCCAATAGCAGAAGATGCAAAGGCAGGAGAAAGCACAGCACCGCCTCCGTACTCTGAAGCTCCTCTGCAACTACGACAGCCTGTTCCGCTGCCTTGTGTGATCCCTCGTAAGTATACTGACAGCCTCTCCAATGCGAACATGACCTTACGTTCGCACAGAAACTTCAAAGTCCTTCCGGGGCGCCTTCTTCTCGCCGTTCGTGAGAGCCTATGTTCCCGAGCTTGCCAATCATGGTATCGGACAGGAAGAATTTCTGGCCTTTATTGATGGCCTCAACGAAGCATTCGTCGCCCATCCTCTGTTCCAAGGTCTTGGCGCTGCCGGTATGGCCATGACTTTTGCTCATGGTGTGGCTCCGGTGCAATGGGCGGGCATGGGACTGCAGTTGACCTCGGGTCTGACGAGTGCAGCGACATCGTATCTTCGCACTCGAGCCTACATCAAATGCCAGAATGCTCAATTCTTTCATCCAGTAGGACTCCAGGTCAACATCATGTCGACCAAAAACATGATGAAGAAGGTTAAATATCCTAACGATGGCCTGCAGCTTCCGCCGATGAACAACCTTGTGGACATTGAAACCTCCGTTCCTGCCAGCGATCTCGACGGATCAATAACACAGCCCTTTGATATCTGTCCCGACGACCCACGCATGCGCCGGATCCGTGCTCTAGAAGGCTATGTGATGCCTCTTGATCTCAATGTCCCACCTGCCGTCATACCCGACAATGCTTTCCGCAAGATGGGTGCTGCGCAATCCCAAAGATTAGCACGCAAACAAGGCGAGAAAGCCGGAAAGAAACGCCGCGAAGCCGACGAGAAGTACGACGAAAAATTTCGCGAAGCGGATAAGAAGCGGCGCGAGGGCGACAAGAAGATCGAGAAGTGCGTGAGCAAGGCGGAGAAGGAGCGGACCAAGATGGAGCGCAAGCTGGCCAAAGAGAGCGACCCTCGAAAGCGCGACGAGATCATGCACGAATTCGAAAGGGAGAGTCGCAAGCGTGATCGCAGCATTGAGAAGGAAACCGCCAAAAGAGACGAGGATGTGGCGAAGGAGATGCGAGATGCAAACAACGAGGTCGACAAAGTCGAGAAAAAGGAGGCCAAAACGGCCATGAAAATCCGGTGGTTGGTCATATCGAGGCGCGAGGGTGAAGATGACGAGACAGATATCGTTGAATCCGACGCTGAGGATTCAGAGACCCGTGGTCGGTCTTGATTTGACCCACTATCGCCGTATACTGCGCTGGAGAGCATGTACATATGACCACAACTAGCTTGGAGAAGCTACCAATACTATTTGCCCGGATGGTCGACCATTCAATTAAGTCAGCCTTGTCCATACAGCCTTCACAGCCTTGCATGAACCGTTGGCTGTGACGTCAGATTTGTTTGGGACTTTCGCTAAACAAAGTTCAGTCTCTTCGAAACCAAGTTTGATATCTTTTCTTCTACAATCCCGCGACAGCGCGAGACGACACTCCTTGCGGTCGAACATTCAAGAGACTGATGGCGACAACCGAGGGTGTCCCTAACCGCCGCGAGAAGAAGATAGGACGTACCATACTTCGTGCGCTCCTGTACGATGACGAGGCTGACAAGCAACCCCGGCTATGGCGCCCGATAAAGACGTTTTTCAAGCTCTACGGCATCATCTTGACCAGAACGAGACCGGAACTCTTTCGCAAACTGCGCAATCAGTCCTGGGGCATGTCAGAAGATGACTACACATCCAGTTTCAGGGACGACGATTCTCTCGTTCCTAAAGCTGATATGGGCTACTCTGGTTCCGTAAGTTCACGTTCTCAGCAGCACACAGAACCCCGGAACATTCACTAACAGCCGACTTCTTGGGTTCTAGACATTCTTCGTGACAAAAGATAACAAGTACCTCATCAAGTCCATCCCACGACAATTCGAGCACTCGTTCTTCCGCGATGACCTGCTCGTCCCGTACGTCGAGCACATGGAGGCCCACCCCGATTCCCTACTCGTCCGGATCACAGACTTTCTAGGCTGGCGATTCCGAAGCCTAGGAGGGCTCCTGGGCACCGCGCCGGCATACCATCTCGTCATGGAGAACCTGTTGCATGGCCAGGAGGAAAACTCCAAATGGCAGACCTTCGACCTCAAACCCATGTCCTATTTCTTTCCCGAGCGAGACATTGCCGGCGGCAAGCTAGCGTCGCAGGCGACCAAGTCGAAACTTGCGGACGAGTTCCATGACAAGCTCGTCCTGACAAAAGAACAAGCCGACGATTTCTTTCACAGCCTAGAAGCCGACACGGAACTTCTAGCCAGCCACAATGCAGTCGACTACAGTCTGATGCTTGTCCGTATACCCCGACCGACTCATGTCGAGGTGGACGAAGACCCATTCAAAGACCCTCCAAATTGGCGGACGGGCGTACCCTCACAGGACAACAAGTGGTTATTTCGCGCGACAATTCTCGACTTCTTCTGGGCCAAACACAAGATACATGCGATGGCGATGACGTTCCTCATCAACGCGTGGAACTTGATTGATCGGCAGGGTCCGATGAGCATCACCACTGAGGCCCCAGAGTATCGAGGACGGTTCCTGGAGATGTGCAGGGAAATGGTCGAGGTTCGGGACTCATGATCTCGTTTATTTGGGACGTCTATCTGGTCGTTTCATTTTTGCACAGCGTGCATCGTTAGTCTAGCGTTCGAGCCCGTTATTTCTGTAGTATAGCGTGTAACTTGGAGTGTCTCGATCTACACGTCTCTTTCAAAGTAGCTTTGGACCATTCCCTCTAACGTCGGCTCATACTCGACCAATCTTACATCACCTGTTTCCTCATTCAACACCGTATTGGCCTGAACGAAGACCTTTCTGGGCGTCTTCTTTTTCAAGACTATTGGTCTCGCTTTCTCAGCCCACCACGAATCCACACTCGTAACATCATCATATAATTTCTTGCCTGCAGCAAAATCGGCAGTAGCCTTGTAAATGTGAAGTTTCTGGAGCAGGTCCTCCACTGCTGGCCGACCATGCGACAGGATCTTAGTCCGGTCCAGATGGATCTCAAGGTCATCAGGGTCGTTGATGGAGCCGTTGAGAGCCTTGATCTCGCAGAAGTTTCCGCCAGCATCAATGAATGCCCGCAGAATGGCAAATCGTGCTTGCATGTGGATTTGCCCCCATTTCTGCGACTTAGGATCCCAATATTCCAGGGCAGCGACACCAGCTCGTGCCATTGACAGGTATGCGGCGTACAGTACATCCCCTGCTTCGTTGCTGGCTTCTCGTTTACCGTCGCCAAAGCCGAATATTTTCAGGATCTCAAAGTCGCAAGAGAGTGCCATGGCCACACACTCTGCTCTACACTCCTCGTATGATGATGCAATTGCGCCAAACACGCTTCCCCAGCTCTGACCTGGTTTGTACCAGGAGGTGATGGGCTTCTTGGTAATGGGACTGACTGGAGGATTCTTCACATCGAAGTTGTATTCGCCTGGCGCCGTTTCTTGCAGCAACTTGCCGCAGCCGTGGCCGAGAAGCTCGTGAATGCCGACCTGTACCTCGAACGCTGGGTCGCGGTATGTGCGGTACAACTCGTCGTCTTCTTCCCGAATGAAGGGTATCGGCTCTTTGGGAGCTTTCGCACTCAGTACATTACCAAGCGAAACATTTTTGAACCCCTCATTTTGACGGATAAAATCGTAGTTAGGGATGTTGATGCCAGCCGGGATACCGCTACCAGCAAAGCTCAACACTTCTAGGGAGGTGAAGTCTGGACTTAGGAAGTTATCTTTCTCGAATTCGCTGCTCCATGGCAACTTCGGGATCATTTTTGGAGCAGCGTCGACCAGTTTACCGAAAGCACGAGTGCGTTCCTGGTTGACCATCGCAACGAAGCCTTCCCATTCTCCACGCACACCGTGAGGGTCACGATAGGTTTCGACAAAGCCTATGTCGGTCTCGATCACAGGGTTCTTGTTCTTGATCCAATATCGTTGAGATTCCACAAACCCTTGGATACTGCCAGTGCCAAAAGATCGGGCATATTCGTCAAGCATTTTCTCTTCAATTTCGTTGGCAGCCTCCTTCCTTGCCTTCTTGATCTCCAGCGCGATCTTGGCCATTTCGTTCAAGTAGTCGCCGTAGACCAGAGTAAGCGTCTTGCCTGCAAGCTTGCCTTTCAGGTCGATTACCGAGTCATCACCAAGGTCTCTTGCCTCAACCGGAGGATTGGCGATACCCGATGCTATTAGCACCTCGAAATCACCGGAGCCCATCTTTCGTAGTCTGGTATTTTCTATTAGGAGTTTCTTCTCTTCAAGGACCTCTCCCACGATTGAGATCTCTTCTTTTGTGATAGTTGGTGAATCGGGATAATACGTCGACATGTGGCCATCTTCAGGATATCCAAAATGCATCAGAGCGACATCTTTTGTCTCGTAGATGCCTCCTCCTGTTTCGGTGGCTCTGGCATACAGGTCGTTACATTCACTATTCACCGAGCAGATTTTCTCGAGTGTCTCTGAGGAGACCTTCGGAATGAACTTGACATCGCCAAAGCCCTTGTAGTTTCCACAGTTGCCTAGAAACTGTGCAGCGTACTGTAACCACAGTGTTATCTCGGACGCAGGGACCGAAGTATGCTCAGCGATCTTCTTATAATCACCGTCGCAAGCGCGGTGTAAGGCTAGGATGAGATCGTAGACGACGGGGGATTCTGGTGAGACCTGGGCTAACGTAACGCGGGTACCATTGAATGAAGCACGACTCAGGTGATGAGCGTAACGTTTTTGTTTTGGTGAGAGTGCAGCGAAGTGAGGAGCGATCTCCAATCGAACGACAGTAGGAGGATGGTCGGCAAGGTAGTGGGAGCGAAGGGCGGGGTCCATGGTGTATCCGGACTCTTGCGTTCGCACCGCCTGATTGGCAAGTTGGGAGAGCCTACGGATGAATTTCGAAGGTGATGAAATCTGCTGAGATGAACGTGGCATAAAAAAGGGATCTGGTCGTCAGGTACACGCAGGCACAAGCACAAGTTACCCCTCGCCGTGAGAGCGACGGGGCAACGAGGCTGTTGATATGACGCCGACAAGGCTGAGAACATCAAACATAGCAAACACACCAAGTGCTGGGGTGGGTCCTTCCCCTTGTAGGATCAGCCTCCAAACATCTAGAAGCTGAACCGGCATTTCCCATCATTATCAATGGCAGGATCTCGATTGCCAACATCTCTTTCGATCCGATACGAAACGGAGCGACAAGTCACAACCTTTGCCAGTTCGTTGCTACATCGTGGAGATAAAAACTAAATTGCCGTTCAACGTTATATGTGCACCTGTCCAATCAATGTTGATCTAGGCGGCCATGTTCTCGTCCGCTTTCAAGTCTTTTACATCAAACATCAGCTCCAACTATGAAATCTCCAAACAGTCATCTGCTACGGTCGGTGCGTGGACTGTTTTCGACGCGAAAAAGAAGAGCACTGGCATTCAAGCGTCAGTATTTGTCTTCGACCGAAAGTCTTTAGATATCAACACTAGTGGGTTCGGAGCACGTGCCACGAGTTCTACCTCACTCCGGAAAATCCAAGATGAAGTTGTCGAGCGCTTAAAGAGGGAAGCCAGCAGTTTGGCTCGCCTTCGTCACCCGTCAGTTCTTCAACTCGTCGAGCCTGTCGAAGAAACACGAAATGGCGGCTTGATGTTCGCAACCGAACCCGTTTTGTGTTCCCTCTCCGCCGCTTTGGCCCAGAAAGATCGCGCTGGGTCGAGAAGCGGTCGTGGCCTGTCAAGGTCCGTTTCCGATGAGGGCGGCGTATCTAAAGCATCCGAAGATGTGGAGGTTGACGAACTAGAAATCCAGAAGGGACTCTTACAGGTTGCTAAAGGCTTGGAGTTCTTGCACGATTCTGCCAAGCTGGTGCATGGAAATCTCAACCCAGATGCAATCATGATCAATGCGAAATCAGACTGGAAGATTTCAGGACTTGGCTTTGCTGGACCACCTGACGGCGCCGAAGGACATCAGGCTGTGGCTCAGATATCACTTTCTGAAGTATTGCACCACGATTCTCGGATACCTCGATTCGTCCAACTCGATCTTGATTACACATCTCCAGACTTTGTGCTCGACTCAAATATCAATTCTTCAGCAGATATCTTCTCCCTGGGCCTTGTCATTCTGGCTTGCTACAGACAGCCCCATCGCTCTCCTATCGAGACGCACGGAAATCAGTCGACGTACAAAAAGATATTCAGCAATGCTTCTACGGTCCCCATAAGCTCAAACAACTATCTTTCCCAGGGAGCACTGCCCCGGGAATTGAATGTCACACTACCGAGGATGTTGGCCAGAAGACCGGCTCAACGTCTAACTGCGAGCGAGTTCCAGCAGTCTGAATACTTCGATAACATATTAGTCAACACCATGAGATTTTTGGACGCATTCCCAGCCAAGACACATGTCGAGAAGTCACAATTCATGAAAGGACTCGGTCGTGTGATGCCGCAATTTCCTCCGTCGGTGCTCGGCAAGAAGATCCTTAGCGTACTCTTGGACGAAATGAAGGATCGTGACCTGTTGCCCTTGATCATGCAGAATATCTTTCATATTGTCAAAGTCATCCCGACAAGCAAAGACGTAGTCTCCAACAAGGTCCTTCCACGAATGACGGAGATCTTCTTGACCAAATCAAAGTCAGAAGAAAGAGACAGCAGCAAGGAAGCTGCACTGCTTGTTGTACTCAACAACATTCAACTCATTGCCGACAATTGTTCGGCGAAGCAATTCAAAGATGACGTCCTACCTATCGTGCACGTCGCAATGGAGTCAACTACACACTCTCTGACCGAGGCTGCCCTCCAGAGCCTGCCAGTCGTGCTGCCTCTGATCGATTTCTCTACCGTCAAGCACGATCTCTTTCCAGTTGTTGCAAGTGTCTTCAGTAAAACCAGCAGCTTGAGTATCAAGATCCGTGGCCTTGAAGCACTCGCAGTTTTGTGTGGTGTATCAGTTCACAAGATGAATAGTCGCAACGACGATTTCGGCGGTACGTCACAGCAGGAGAAGCCAGACAAGAACGTCTCCAGTCTCGACAAGTTCACAATGCAGGAAAAGGTAGTACCCTTATTGAAAGGCATCAAAACCAAGGAGCCAGCTGTCATGATGGCTGCTCTCAAGGTCTTTCGACAAATTAGTACTGTTGCTGATACGGACTTTTTGGCCAGCGAGGTGATGCCGATTCTATGGAATTTTAGTCTCGGTCCATTGTTGGATCTCACACAGTTTCAAGCATTCATGGATGTAATAAAGACTGTCACGGCAAAGATCGAACGCGAGCAAATTCGCAAGTTGCAGGAGCTTTCGGGCAGTAGATCGAGCGATTCTCGAGCAGCGCCACTCTCTCAGACGACGGCAAGCAATGGCACTCAGCGTGGATCAGCAAACGCCCCCGAGGAGGACTTCGAAAAGCTCATATTGGGAAACAAAAATGCCGAAAAGAACGATGTATTTGCTGGTGCTCTTTCGGAAGGTGAAAAGTTGACGCCGAATCCGCCGTCATTCTCGTGGTCTCCTGCAGCTGGGCAAAACAGGTCTGCAGCATCAACTCCATCATTCTCGACGCTCCCTGTTCTTCAACCACAGCAAGCCTCGCGGTCTATTACACCGGACGTCAGTATGTCAGCGTTCCCGAGCCTACATCCCCAGGCGTCTTCGTCTGCTTCTATCTGGGGAGCGTCCTCACCACCTCCTATGGCGATGCAAAGCCAGCAGCCGGTACTCCATCCGACCAGTTATGTCGGGAGTCCTACAAACGTTATCCCTTCGCGGCCACCGCCACCGCCGTCAACGAATTCCTGGCAACTTCCACCGCCACCTGGGCCACGGACAGTCCCAAGTCCAGCTTTCATAGCAAGCATTGCGCCGCCGCAGCAGAGCCCTATGCTCAAGAATACCTGGCAGCCTACTTCTGGTATGACATCACAGCCTGGATTTGCTGGTCCCCTGAACGTGTTACAACCACAGACCAAACCCCAGCAACCTGCACAACCAAAGAAGACAGGGTTGGATAAGTACGAGTCACTCATATAGAACTGGTCTCCACGCTGGACAGAGACGTCCCAGGTGGTATGGAGGCATAATCATCTGGTGATCAATCTCTGGGAGTAGATTTTGGACTACTATACCTCATAATAATATAGTCTTGCATCTCTCTTAGCATTCTGCGCAGTCATGCGTCCGTTCATGTCCATCAGTGATCATACAAGCGGCCTGTTCCAGAGCGGGTGAGGCAGATTGTGTCTCTCGCCAAGAGTATCTTGTAGGGCCGAGTGAGTGAATATCAGCCCATCAGCGCCCACACAGTCGGGCGGTAGAGAAATCAATTTCGAATGCAGTCGGAAAAAAAGCAAAAACTCAGTCAACCCGTTTTGAGGGTTGAACACGAGAAAACCAATTTGGTTTATTAGGTTTATACAATTGTAGGTTTCGAACTGCCTGGCGGAACCTCTCTCTGAACACTTGCAAGCTACCCTGTTTAAGCCGAAGAATTCAGCCGGCATATCTTGCCCAAGTGGGATGGTTCAGATACTGGAAGAGATGCAGACCAGTCTAGAGATGTTTCTGGATCCCAGTGCCTCGTATAAATTTCATTCACAGGTCGTTACCAGAGCCAGACACTTAGTCTCTACCTACTAGTAGATAGAAACAAGATTTACCCTGGAATTTGTCTCGGTGCCCTGTTATGAGCTTAGTGACGAGTCGATGCTGAGCCAAATACTGAAGATATGGTCTTGCAAGGCAGTCTTCCACCTTAATTGTTGAGCAATTTTGATTGAGTTAGATATATGAAGGCTGAATATTGAGATCGAGTGAAGTGAAGTGGTCTCGTGACCTGGATGGCGGTGAAGATGAACGGGCGTGCTCTTTCTTCGATGCTGCCACACCGCGCGGCGGATGGTTTGATGCATGGACTGCAGTCTAGCGGTGTGAGGAACAGTATCCTGGACAGAACAACCTCACGTGTTGACGATCATGGGCCTACATGTCAGTACGCAATGCACCAACGGAATAGACGTCGCTGTCGAAGCTGACCTAGGTCAATTCCGAGTGGAGGCGAGGCCTAACGTCAAATGGTACACTGGTACAGGTATGTTTGCTCCCATAGCCGAATGCAATGATGGTGCAGGTAAGGAAGAGTCATGGCCATCGCAGTCTGGCTAGACTCTTCGGGGACCCGTGGCACACTCCGGCAAGATATCAAAGGAAGGTGAGTTGATGTTGGAGAACTCCAGCTTTGGAAACGGTTATCTCGGTCATTGTCCCTGCCAAGCTCCCGAGCTCCGATCCCGGTCGTGGGATTTTGTAGTTGGACTCATCACTCGCATAACATCGCTGACCATTGCCAATGCACTTGTCCTTCTGCATACAAGACAGACGCCCTTCAGTCAACATCTCTGTCGCGCGGCTTGACCGAGGGTCTTCTCATATCTTCCTCCTCCCCTCTTGCTTTCTCCCTTCGGACCTCGACACACTCACCTTCCACAGCAACACGAAATGTCGCTCCCTCGGCTACTTCGCACGCCCTGCGCACGCGCTCTCACGAAATCCACATTCAGACAAGAACATGTGCGGCTACTACCCTCATATAGATCCTTCTCGACATCTTGGAGGAGACGGGAGGAATTGACTATCGATGATGACCTTCACTCCAAGCTCCCCGGCATCGATCCGTCCCGGCTAGAGGTCACGGATACAATCACTCCCAAAAGCCTCGTGGCCAACCAGGAGCTTGTCTTTGGAAGAACATTTACAGGTGAGCACCCATACTCGTTAGATGCCATGAGCACCTGTCACTAATACACGACAATTCAGACCACATGCTCTCAATCGAGTGGACAGCCTCCCAAGGCTGGCTGGCACCTCGAATAACACCCTACCAAAATCTGTCACTCGACCCCGCGACCTGCGTATTCCACTACGCCTTCGAGTGCTTCGAAGGAATGAAAGCATATAAAAGTGTAAAGGACGGCTCATTACGGCTGTTCCGACCGGACAAGAACATGGCTCGAATGAACAAGTCCTCTGCGCGCATCGCGCTGCCCACATTCAATGGGGAGGAGCTAATAGAATTGATCGGCAAGCTATGCAAGATGGACGAGCGATTCATCCCCTTGGAGAAGGGATACTCATTATACATTCGACCTACAATGATCGGCACACAGCGGACGTTGGGCGTCGGCCCACCCGGGTCGGCGCTGCTATACGTGATCGCATCACCAGTAGGACCATACTACCCGACTGGCTTCAAGGCCATATCACTAGAAGCCACCGACTACGCGGTGCGCGCGTGGCCCGGTGGTGTCGGAGACAAGAAGCTTGGAGCCAACTATGCTCCCTGCATTGTCCCGCAGCTCAAGGCCGCGAAGAGAGGTCATCACCAGAACCTCTGGCTGTTCGGTGAGGAGGAGAAGATCACTGAGGTCGGCACGATGAACTTGTTTGTTTGCATCAAGAACAAGGAGACGGGACAGAAGGAGTTACTGACGGCACCTCTGGACGGGACCATCCTCGAAGGCGTGACGCGGGATTCCGTGCTAAGCCTTGCACGGGACCGACTCGAGCCCGAGGGCTGGAAGGTGCTCGAGCGATACGTGAAGATGCAGGAGTTGGCAGATGCGGAAGCAGACGGCCGTCTGATCGAGGTGTTCGGTGCCGGTACCGCGGCGATCGTGGCGCCTGTGAGAACGATCGCGTGGAGAGATCGCAGCTTGAACTGTGGTCTCAAACCCAATGTGGAGGCTGGCGAGATCGCATTGAAGATGAAGAATTGGATCGAGGCGATCCAGTATGGTGACGAGGATCACCCATGGAGTGTCAAAATTACTTGAGCGGCAGATACTCACCTTTTGCGGACGGCATGTGCAACGGCAGGTTAAGCTCTGATTTCATCCCGAAGTGCTAGATGATGAACTTGTACAGCGATCATTGCCATCATTCTGGAGAATATCATCTGTTCACTCGGTCTTGATGTCTTTTGTTGTACGACAACATGATAATGAACTTGTTCTTCGCCAGATTTGAGAATCGGTGGTTTCGCATCGACGCCGACTGGTTTGCATGCAGGACACGCAAGGCTCAGTGACTCGAATGCAGATCGCATGGTCAAGCCAGTCCAAGTCTTGCAACCAGCCTCATATTCAGCCAGCCTGCCCCTTCAGCTACATCTCAGCCCTGCTCCGTTTCTGCAGCATGCTACTCCTACCTACCAGTATCTGGCCTTCAGCTGTAATCATAGACTTGTTAGCTTTTCGAGATACGACATCAACAGCCCTCCGCGAGCCGATCTAATCTGCTAGTACCAAAGTCAATAGAGTCCCCTCTCGAGGTTACTAGATTTCCGAACCTTGATCTTCGGCCCATCCGTGAAGCGATAAGGATATTCAGGCCGGGAGTAGTACACATGATCGCGAATGCGAATGCGAATGCATCGACTCCACTCACTTATCTTTCTAGAAGGAATCGCGATGGCGAGTATCGTGCACGGGAAAAAAAAAAGGGCCTGTAGACCCAGCGTCAGGCCAGCCTCGTCCCGTCCTGCTAGTGCCCCTTGAGGTCGTCAATTGCACAATTTGAAATCCGCATTAGAGATAATGCCTCCAAGCCCCTTGCCCCAGGCAGCAGGAAATCCGAATCCGAAGCGTCGACTGGAAAAGAAAAGAAAGCTTTGCGCGGAGTGCATCGGATCGTGTCGTAACCGTGTCCAGGTAGGTGGTGGCACGCG
This sequence comes from Exophiala viscosa, assembly GCF_022695815.1. Classification (NCBI taxonomy): domain Eukaryota; kingdom Fungi; phylum Ascomycota; class Eurotiomycetes; order Chaetothyriales; family Herpotrichiellaceae; genus Exophiala; species Exophiala viscosa. Next base: position 2,939,906 of record NW_026944353.1, on the reverse strand, counting down.
CAACTACTACCACATCCGGGGGGGTTGTGGCCGCTTTTTCACGACCAATAATCGCTGGGGCCTTGCGACGGCCGTAGGCCACCAGCGAAACGCAAGAATGCAAGCGCATACGACTAAGTTATTGAGGCCACCTCAGAGCGCTACTCTACGAATAGGTCCACCCGTGTTTCGCGATCAGTGACAACCTCTCTCGTTGAGCGTGACGTGTCTGCTTGTCGCTGGCACATTGGTCATTGGACCCTAGGAGCGAAAGATGGTACGCCGCGCCGCTGGCTCTCTGACGCATTCAGGTCGCCGCAGAATTCAAAATTCCTGAGAGAGACCTTGTAGTGAATCCGTCGGGGTCCGAAGGGCGAATGAAGTTGACTGGAGCCTTGTTTCAGGCAAGTGTCCTCCTTCTCTCGGGAGTTTGTTTCGGCGACGCTTGAAGAAGATGAGCATGGTTGAAGGCGATGTGTTGGACGAGTAGTTGTACCGTGAAGTCAAACGATACTTACAATGCTTGAGACATATTTTGTTTATATGTCCAAGGTACACTTCAGGTAGACGTCGATTCACAGTGCACACGTCAGATTCTTGAAACGCCCAACTGGCGAGAGCCGAATTCTCTAAGTGCAGCTTTTGCGGGATCCGGAGTATTAGGGCTGTATTTGGTGGATGGCTGAAGTGACTCACTACCGGCAGACTGCAGCGAGTGACGCGCCTTCTCACCAATCGAGACAGCATGGGTGCATTGCCTGGGGAAGTCCTGCAATGTGTGCATGGCTACGGCTTTCGGGTTGATCGTTATGCCGTGGGTGCACCGTTTTCCTGGGGATTCGTTCAGGTTTAGCCGTTTACTGTCAAAATGACGAAGCTGCGCGATGCATAAGGCCCTCTGTACAAGTAACGGATGCAATAGGAAAATGTTCCTGGAACCAGTCAACAACCACGACTGAGATAATTGACGCAAAGTCAAAGCAGTGCCTGAATAACAAGGTCTGCCTGGTGAAGCATTCGACTAGGGTGAGCAAAGGCTGAGGCCCCTAAGCCCACCTGTAACCTGAAACTCTCCGGGGAACGAGCGGTGCAAGGAACCACGTGATTTTGTAGTTGCAGCGCTGGTGGAGGATTTGTCTTGATCACCGATCCAACATAGGTCCAAGCAGTGGTTGGTCGGCCTTCTTGAGAGTAATGGGCCCTCCATGTGCTGTTTCCTCAACATTCAACCAGATCGTAGGGTGTGTTGCGAGAATGAATACGGTGTGACATTCATTATTGGCGCAGACTTTGTTTTTTGGTGCCGAGGCACCTATAGAAGCTAAAGTTTGAGACGCCAACCCGCCCAAGCCATTAGGCTTGCGGCGTCCCATTATGACATCGATTGTTGCGCTGGAATTTGCTCATGGTATGCCTCATCGACAGCGCAGCTCGGTCTTCTTCTGAGGTAGCCGGCCCGGCATTAGGGCGTCTGCGGATTTCCAAGCATTTGATTTGATTGTGCATGTTGTGACGGGTTCGGCAGCATATGTAATCAGTCCAGCGCGTGCTTAACATTATGTCCCCATATTCCATGACAGCCCTGCGCGGCTGTAGTGACGATGTCCGAGCCGTGGTCGTTCATACAGGTACCAGCACTCCGCAAGCAAGCCGTCAAAGATAGGGCGGTTCAACCGGGTCAGGGAACACCGTTGTCGAAGTGTTGATGTCTGTGTGGCTGATAATCCCTGCCAGCTCGGTATGTTTGGTATGGTAACGGTACTAGCACCATATGATCACAGATCGCGCTTGAACGAGGCAAAGGCCGGCCTTAGTTACATGCACTGTGCCTTCCGAAGAGACAACTCAATGCGAGAAAGAAGCCTCGTGGTTGATGCATAAAGTATTCCGCGCGCACCTGGAAGTGAATTGGCATACGCAGCCCTGCAGGGCCCTAACTTAGTCAAATGACTCGAATGCGTCGAAACATATCGGGGTTCTAGACATGATGCTGTAGCAGCCAGGCTTGCGCACACAGCCTTTCCTTCAGGGTCAGGACGAGCCTGATGAGGCATTTTGTCACGCAGATGCATGTCCAGATATTTCGGAGAGGAATCGCCACGATCCGTGTCCTTTCCACAACGTGCGGACATAACTTTGGTCGTTGGGAAAGTTCGTCGGGGTCATGTATAGTCTTTCGGGGACCATTACTAATGGTGCGTCCCGGCCGATGTTACCGCCATTGTTCAGGGTTAGAAGCCTCCTGCGGACGATGCCACATACGCAGACACCTGCACCTTTAACCATGATGCTTCAGCCTATTAACAGCTGTTTGGGATTACCCTTTTTGGCAACTTCGAACGAGCCGTTCTGATATTGCAAAAAGGCTGAACAGTGTATGCAACTCTGCAACGAAAACTCCGGACGACTTCATCCCAACATGAAAGTATAACGTTATCACCACTGCAATGTCCTTTTGTTGTGGTCGTCATTCGACTTGTATGATGACCTTACTCAGCCATCTGTCGTACTCAGTACGGTTGTGTTGGATGAGACAATTCAATTGGACGGTGAGCACTGGCTGTAGACTGAGGCGACAGTTGACAAAGATTAATGAGTAAAATTGCCGTGACCCGACCTGACTGGTTCGGTATTGAGCCCTGCTCGAGCTTCGTCGTCGACGCGTTTTGTCTGGGCAGAGGTCCATGGAACATGCCGAATGCAAGTCCGATGTGTGATGATTGCAGCCTGCACACGAATCGCCCCAGATTGTAATCATGCAGACGGTTCATCGCCTTCCGTACAAATTGCCGCAAAGCCAATTCCATGTTGATACGAACCAGGTGGCAAAGCCATCTCTCGAGTCACGACTACCCATGGTAGCATCGTTCGTAGCCGGTAGGGCGGGTTTATCTTGTGGATGAGTGAAGGGCGTGGACAACTCCGTTGCGTTCGGTGAGCAGAAGGCTGTGATGGAGACCAAATGTAGTCGAAAGTCGCCCTGTTGAGAGCCAAAGAAGCTATTCTGTCCGTCAGCACTGACCAGGACCTTCATCGACCAACCAGCGAACCTTCTGATCATGATACTGATCCTCTTGATGCCCCTCAAATCTAGACCCTTCGTGTCATCGCACGGTTTGCCACGGTAGGTGGGTTTGAAATGTTGCCACGGCATGAAGATGGAGGCAGTAGTGGAGGCGGACCCAAGACGATTTGTGCCATGGCAATTCGACGTTGAGAAATCGAATTCCCAGGAGACGGTAGACTGTTCGCGGCCATTGTCGGGATTTGGGGGAAGAATGTGGTCTTTGAGAATCAGCGTGTAGACATTGTGGTCAGACTGCGAAGGATCGATCGAGACCTCGATACCGTCGAGGGGGGACAAGTCCCAGTGCCGATCGTCACCGAGAGTGCGCTGCGACGCAAATCCAGCCCCGCCTAGGGTGTCGATGTCGAGATGACCATGGAAAGCTACCCCTGTGGGACTTGGATCTAAAGAGGACTGTTTTTCCACATCACTTCGTGTTAGCAGCCATGAGGAAATGGTTCAGCGACTTTCTTGAAGCTCCCCAAGGATATTTCGAGGGTACCCCATCAGCCGTAAAAGCGAGCACAGCCAGCATCGTACCTTTGAGTTACCGCCTCGCACTCTATCATCGCTAGAGGTCCATTGATCCAAATCCCAGCCACTAAGCCATGTGTCCTGATTAGTGCCATTGCGCCACGCGAGACCGAGGAGGATGACCAAGGACAGGGGTGAACCAATGGCGAAAATAACAACAGCTTACATATTCTCCCCAAACAGCGGTCGACGCTGGCTAATCTCGTCCATAGAGCAACACCTGCAGATTTGACACGAGCTTGCGGCTGATGTACCGGCAGTTGCTGCCACAGCCGTAATCCTCAACGTTGGTCTTTTGTTCTAGACTTTGGAAATGGGGCTCATTCTGCAGGATCGTGATAGTCAACCACGGCACGGTAGAGTGCAAGATGGATGCGCTGTCGGTATGACTAGGTGAGGCAATGGAAAATTGACTAGTTCGGGAAGACGGTTGTTAGAAATTCAATTGGTTTTAATTTGTTGCAGATCGGCAGTACCGCGGTTAGCGAGGTACAGTAATTACTAGGTACTTCCATCCACGCAGGGTCAGCTCCTGCCAATATAGGTCTATGCACACTTGGGAGCTGGACCTCAACCCTGCTCACGCCCTTTTCAGTCAGCCCTACCAGCTGAACATCAATCACACACTTCGAAGTCGGTGAGTTCATATAAACTGTTATCACAAGGTACCAGGGTTGGAAGAAGCCTATTGGCAATTGATCTGGTCGCTGCCATGCATTCACATTCGGTGCGGCCCATACTGAACTGCTGAGTTTCAATCATACAAAGTTTCCAAATCGTAAAGCATTCCAAATATACTATCCTCAGGCCACTTGAGCAGGGTATAATTCTCCAAATCACTGCAGAAGCCACCCTTTGTCCTAGGCTGTGACAGACCAATCCCGCTCGTTGAAGAGCTTCCCCCTCCGTCTAAGTACTCCCGGACCACAGACACAACCACGTATCGCGGATCGCCCCTTCCAGTATCTAGACTCCGTGGCGCCTCCCCTGGTTGTCTCCAAATACTCCGCAGACACAGTACCCTCAAGTCTGGGCTACGAAACGCTAATTGCCAGCCTCTCTAGACTTGCTGCTCACATGCAGCCGATGTCGAACCACTGAATGTTGGGACTTGCGGTTCTCGACACTGGTGTGAGCGGTACATCGAAGTAGTTGGGCGAATTGTGCGCCGAGTCGAGTGAGTATGGATCTGTGAGCGGTGGTGTCTAGCCAGAGGAAGTCAGCATTCGAGCTGCTAATGCAAGTCGATGATTGGGAGGGGAGTCCGGACGCCCGAGCTGGCACATGAATGTCTTTTTTGCTGCTGCTCAAAAGTGCGGGCTAGAATATGAACGAGTGAAGAAAGCGGTGGGATTTACATGAGAACTTGCCCCCGTGTAGGCGTGGTTTGAAGGCATCTCTAGGCCGGCTAGAGAGGCATAGTTCATGCTGAACGGATTCAGCACGTCGTCGTCCGCAAAGAGATGGTCTTGTTTCCCGTATGCCGAAGGAAGCATCGCCGGTAACGTGGGCGGTAGGCTGGATGATGTGACATCAACTGGGTACTGGTAGCTTGAGTAGTAGCTCGGCGTGCTGTCGTAGACTGATTGCTGCTGATGCTCGTACTGTAGATAAGACGTTGTAGGCGGGTACGAAGAGAAGGTGAAAGCCGGAGGAGAGTTCATTGAGAGATGACGAGCTGCCGGAGTGTCGAATATTGAAGAGTGGTCGTCTAGGGGTAAGATCTCTGGCGATGCTCGCTGAGCGTCCTGCGTACTCGACCGGGAGTTTTGGCGAGCCATACTTTGAGGTTGTTTGGATTCCTTAGCCGGAGTGCTGGTCACTAATTCTGAGTGGGACTGTTCTGGAGAAGTGGAGGAAGAACCAGCGCGGCGTTCCAGGTCCTCGAGTCTTCTCTTGAGCTTCTTGCGGTAGTTTCGCTATGCATTCATTAGACTACCGGATGTGGATGAAGAAGAGCCACGTACCTGAGCGATCCGGTTTTGTATCCGTCTTCGTTCAGCTAGGTCAGAGATCTTGGTCCAGTCCTCGTTGGGGTTGGCAGAGGCACTGAAAGCAGAGCTGGTGGCATGCGTAGACGCGTATCTAGAGTGTCCGACCATAGCGGTCTGAGGGTAGGTGTAGCTGTGACTCCGTTGCATGGTGACCACGCAAGAACCTTGATATATCTGAGGTGATGCTTAGGTGTTATGCGACCCAATCTCCTTTCGTCGACTTTGACAATTGAGTAAATGGAAGAAGGAAGCCTAGGATCAAGAAGTAGATGGGAAGGTCCAGGGCCTTATTAGTAGGTCTTGCTTGAGAAGAAAGCTATGGTCGAATCACAGGAACTGATCAACGGGAGGCCGAACATGAGATCCCTTGATATATAAGTACAAGTAACAGCCTAGAAACGGGAATTACCGCTTGTCCCAATGTGTGATAGTGGTAACAGCAGTGGCTCGGAGGCATAAAGTGAGCGGATGCAAAAGTTCAACCGGGGAGAGCCACGAGCGTTGGACCACATGTCCACTCTGGGATGCCCTCCATCACAAAAGGTGGTGCCCTGCCTGAGGCGGCGCCGGAGGGTAGGGATACGAGTGTGGATCTCGAAAAAAGAATACGGATGAGCAGGGGATGTCTTGACCGCCCAGGGTGGTGACAGGGGCCACCCCGACAAAAGTAGCGTGAGCCACGTTCTATGCCAGCACTCAGGATATTGCAGGGGGCCGTGAAGCTGGCAGACGAACGAGAACGGAAATAGAGGGCAAAATGCATATTTGGGAGCGAAATCAGTGGTTGCTGCAACGTCGTAAGGCGCTGCGCCCTCTACCGCGAGTCTAACCATAAGCAAATTAGTGCCTTGCTGCCCTGAACAGACTGGCGGTCTGCCTGAGATGCCAAACAGCGACCTTGAGGTTTCCGTCGCTCTTCATCCGCCTCTCTGTCGACATCGTGGCCCGTATTGCCAGTCTGGTTGCCGCAATCGTGTCCATCCTCTTGAGCGGAGAAATGCACGTATCCATACTCGTGTCATTTACTTCTACCGTCAACTATCACCGGTTCAATCGCACAGACACTTGCTCCCTTTGCAAATGCACAGGTTCCGCTCTGTGTTCGTCAAGTCTCTCCTCGTCTGGTCTGCTTGTCCTGGTCCTGCCCTCTTCAGCCTCGGGCTGCTTTTCATAGGTCATCATCATGCCCTTTGGTCACGAATTTCTCCTTCAAGACGCCTGCAAGGCCGCGCTAAAGAACGAGCTTGGCGAGCCGCAGACGGTAGGCCCCAGCGAGACCCTCCCCTTGTTACCCTCGTTCCGACTTCTATTCATAATCCGTCATATTAAATTGTATTCATGTTAGTTAGTTACCTTTTTTATTCCAACCTAAAGTGCTTCCTGTCAACGGCTCAAGCGTTCTCTTACCAGTCAACTCTACGGACCCCACTTTGGATGCTGTCAACGAGCATTGTCCTTTCGTTCTCCAGGGCTGAAATGAAACGATCTGGTACCTCGCAGCCTGTGGTGTGTTTCATACACCGTCCCCACCTAGCACTTTCTCAATCCGGGATTCCACGATCCAGCATGATAACATCAGTGCCGGTGAATTCCGGTATACGGACTCTACTTGGTTCCGGCGTGCTTAACGGTTCTATCGGCCGTTACAATTCTTGTACCCGACCTTCGCGCTCGGCACAAGCACGGTGCTGCCGGATATTTGAGAACCCAGACCGACGATTGATTCGTAGTTAGTCATGATGTGATTACCTCCTTCTGCGGCCGCTGTGATTGCTTCCTTGTCCCTTCCTGGGTTCAACCGTGTTATCGGGTCTAAGAGAAAGCTTGGTTGATGATCACCAACATCATGGAGTCATGGGCGCAGATGGCGTGAAGCCACAAAATGTCAGGTTATGTTAGCGGCAACCAGCCCTGTGCTGCGGATACTTTTTGGGGCCCCCCTCACTTTATGAATACACCCTCCACAAGGTTTCGCTGCAGCCGTCAATATCCTACTTGGGTTTGGGCCCGCCAAAGATCGCCTACACGAGATTAACGCCAAACGTGTCGAACCTTCTCTTTATTCTGCCGAAGATTTGGCATGATCTCTGCAACAATATGGTACTCCGGCGAACAACAGTGACTATTCCCCGGTCTTTCGGACTTCAAAGTACGTTCTGCCCCCGACGTGTGTGGCTATCCTGCATATTGCTCTAGAAATAATCACTTGGCCAAGATAACCGTGACATTGGACAAGGTGAAATCCCAGGAGGCATGGCCTGCATATTTGCCAGCCACGTCCAGTTTCATGTTTCGAGATCCTTCGACGCCATGTTTGGTTGCTCTTTTGGCTTGTACCATAGTATGGTACACGGGACCTGTCAAGGGAACCCTAGCATACCGCGCCCCCGGGAATGATCAAATCAAAAACTGGACCTTCAGGGCGTAGGATTCTTCGTCGTTCTCGAACTGAATGCTGCCTAATCTCGTCGCCATGGTGACTTGCACATCTAGGTACACGGTGTAGAGCCAAGGGGAGAAAGATTGTGTAAGCAGCACGACTTTATCCCTCAAGCTTACCCCCAGGGTTGCTCCTCCAGACCCCTTGATCATTGTTGATTGGTTCCCAGCCAAATGGGACACAACTCAAATGGCTGCACATGGAGGTGGGGTCTACAAAAGGACAATTGCAGAAAGCGGTACTCAGTACCTCAACCATGACTGGCTTTTTTCTATCAGCTTCAGAATGAGAGATCCGTGTCATCGCGGGACTGCATCAGTACTCTAGGTACCGGATGGTCGAATACCATTGCAAGTCGTGCGGCATTTCTAGCAGTGGACAGGGCTTCACTTGCGTCAACCCCGGGACTTGATCACGTTCTCGGCCGTACAGGTCGGAACGGCTCAGGCATGGGAGCCTCGGCATAGCGAATTGTTCCGCGGTGCATTACTGTCGGATCCGCCATGATTGTCGCTAAAGTGAAGCTGGAGTGGATGTGAGACGAGGCTCGTCACCACGAAACTCCACGAAAATCATCAAGCAGGCAGCATTATTGGGAGGGAAGCTGCGAACTTCCCGAAGTTGCGGAGGTTACGATTCGATTCCACGCACCATCCCCGGCTCCGCAAAATGATTCCAATCTTCTGCTTTCAGTAGAGCGTTCCCAGGACAATCGCCTATCGCTTGTCCGCCAATGACCATATGCATTTTCCGTTCAGCCCTAGGGGCCCGAAAGTCAGGAGTGTAGGATCATTAAGCGTCAGCGCCTCCAACGGCCCCTGTTCAGGTGCCCAAGCCTGGTACCAACGCCAGCATGTTTCTGGTATATTATCAGCGAGGCCACTAAGCTGCTCTAGGCTATTCACAAGAGGGTAGTGCGGGAGGCTTGCATCTGCTTCCACTGTCGCGCCAACGCACCGATCTGCCTATTCTTCTAAAGATGACAAAGATTGGCACCAAAAATATCCGGCTACCCTGCGGTCCAACCAGGATTCGCCATCATCTACTGCTTGTAATCACGGTCACCGATGGTCGTACCCGAGCAATGCGCCTTGCATGCCATGAACAAAGTAAGTGGTCACGCAGCCAACAGGAGCATTTCATTTCCTAGCCCTGACTAAACCAGGTCACGGAGGGTTGCTCTTTCCCATCTATCATTACCTCACAAGTCCCTACTCTTCGCCTCACCACGGTTGTCCCGAATAGAAGCGGCACGTATCTATCAGCCATGGCGTCAGGCACATCAGTCTTAACACCATCTTGCCGCTGGTAGAACGTCGGTACTTGTGCTCCACTCCCACAATGGTGCATATGTGCTGATGGACGAACATCAGGTAATCATACGGAGCGTCCGTCCACCAAACGCCATGGGCATCGCTCCCCCGTCTTCCCTCGAGAGACGTCAAACCTTTTTTGGTAGCAGGAGATACCATTCCCATTTGTTCGTTCTTTAGCGCGTTCCACACATACAGTACTGCGTCGCTGTCTATCCCCTGCGGCTTTAGGATCAGGGATTTGAGAGATCTCCGGCATTAGTGCTTCAGTTCATTGATGGGTCAAACTTGCACCACAGCCCTTTGGTACCAGGCCTATAATGCATACTAAATTACATCCGATTAGCTTTGTGCGAACTTGAGCGAAACGATACATGCGACCGTGAGCCATTGCAGTCGTTCTTGGATGACAATTTCCTCACCATCTGACCCATCGTTCTCGCTGCGCGCGGAGCAAGAGGCGTGTGGGCTTCCAGCACTTCTGACCCGCTCAGTGTGGTTCTCGAACGCTGAACGGCCGCTGCTGTTGTCCACCAGTCACCTTCGTCCATTGCCGTCACCGCTGCCTAGGAAGCTGCGCTTGACCTTTAGTCCTGGTGTGATCGGACCACTGCGGCTCCTTCCCATTGAGGAATGTTACCAGATGCCTTGCGTACCTGGGCATTCTCTCTCTACACGCTCTGGTCTACCAGGTTCGATTGTATCGTGTCTTTGACTGCGCCCACTTTCAATCGTCGGTTCATGGGTCGAATGAAACCCAAGCCGGGCACTGTCCGTGCAGACGTCGACATCACGTCCTTGACCCAAGCTCCGAGAGGCCAAACGTGTTGACCTGACCTAAAACTCGCAACTCAGGACTTTGGACTCGGGTAGGCACGGTCGTTCATGCTGCCAATGTCACCCCGAGCTTCAGCTCAATGACCGCGTCCCCACACTCTGATATGAGGTATTATCACGGTATCTTACACCAGATGTACACCGTATTAGATGATTACCTGCTGAAGGACAACATTGGGGTCCAGCTCGATGTCGAATTTGTCAAAACACGCAAGAGGCTGCCCATATGCTGTTGACTGATACGATGATGCAGCCCACTACTCCATTCGGAATTCCTGGGGAGATTGTGGCCCGAAGGATTCTGTCCCTTGTTTCCAGGGTGAGGCTGATCGCCACGATGCAAGCAGTACCCACCAATCAGTATCCAAAGCCCGCCGCACCTCCTACGTCCGTAGAGATGCAGGCAGGGTGGCTGTTGGCCCGGTATGTTGGTTCTCTGACATAATCAGCCCTGGGAGACTTGATCCACTGGACACGGGAGAGTATGCAGCGTGCATCCTTCCAACTTCATGAGAGAAAGACCCTGTCGTATTCTTCGTGTCTCTGCTGACTCGTCAGTGACCTACAAGGAATGCCCATGGCTAACCGCCAACCCCAGGACTGGTGCTGGATCAGAAGCTGCAATGATGGTCGATGTTCGCGAGCCGCCCTGTCATGTCTGAAATGATCCTTCACCACGCAGAGGACCATGGGATTATTCGCTCCCGTTTTCAGGGAGGTCATGTGGGGACGATTGATGGTAGCTTGGCCAGCGTTCTAGACTCGAGGCATCCCAGGATGCGTATTCCGCTCTGACATGCTCGGGACTCCGTACCTCCGTACTTCGTACCAAAGTCAATCATCGCCCTATCAGGGGCACCACACAAAGGAGATGAGCACCTGGCTCCCATGCCTGGGACGCCTGGACATGGAGAAACCCATTGGCCCTCAGACAGGGAGCAGGATGAACATTCTAACGATCCTTCCGTGCCAAATTCGTCCTGGTGTCTCGCAGCATATATCTCCCGATTTGCTTGCCGGTGGGACTCCTTGTCTTAATCGCGAGATCAACAACAGGACTTCGAGAACTGATGTTAGAATGCGGTTTGTGCTCTTTTGGCGAAAGGATTTGGCCCCAATACGTGGGCACGCCTGTATCCTGATGTGTCTCATGAGCTGCAGCTGGTGCTGCTTCCTTCCACCATCAGAACAGTTCCTAGGTTCCGGTCATGCATAGGAATGTGCTCGGCTAAACTCAGGCTTCAGAAAGTCGGGACATGAAGAGAGCCATTCTTGAGAGGATCTGCGAGACAAAGGTGGTGATCGTTCGTGTTCGTGTCGGCGACGTTGTCGAACGTTCTACCTTCTCAGGAATTTGAGCAGAGGACCCCGTTGTCTCCTGTGATACACGGTGGTCTTCAATCACATCCCTCGGCAATACTTTTGGAGGGCGAAACAACTGGGACATGTCTTTTGCGACGGATTTTGGGGCTTTACCCCCTTTCCTCGCAGCCTGCACTCACGGCTGCGACAAGGATAACTGTCGAGGCCAGGGATCCATGCCACCTCGATTGTTCAGCATGCCAATACATTCAATCATGAGGTCTCTTAGGAGTATTCATACAATACGCGCGATACTGACCATGTCCCTGAGACTTCTGGCTGCAGGGCTGCTCGTCTGCGAATTAGCACCAATCCTCGCGGATAATGATCCTACCTGGCGCTTCAGGAGCAAGAAACAACAAGTATCGTTCTGACGCGATGCTGCATTGGCCAGGAAGAAAGACTGTGCAATCCACACAGGAGTTCAGTGGAATTGGGGGCCGTTGATTCCAAATCGTATATCGCACTGTGTTGCTCCTGACCATTACATCTCCATCGACAGGGCACTTCTTTTTCACACGATACCAACTAGGTGTTTATTATTAGCTCTTGCGTCCGCGGGAACGATCGCTCCCCGTCACAACGGGTTGTTGCAGGCTGTGACAAGCAATCCTCCTTGCGTTTCGTTCCGCTCCCGACTCTTCGCCTCGACGTCCGTGTGCAATTCCACGTGTCGATTGTGCAGCAGGACCCTGGTCAATCCGGGTCTCGTCGACGTGTTGTTAGGTAAGGAGCTGCCGTGGCTATCCGACGCATAGCTTGGTGATCAAGGACCATATCGGGATAAGCATTATTGGTCTTGTACTTCTGCTTGGACGTGGAGATCTTGGGCCAGCCAGATTTCGTGTCATAAGAACAAGCTTCGCCCACCAACACATATACATATATACAGGCCTTTGGGTACGGTGAGTGAGACGACAACGAAGCAAAGTAGGCTCGTCTCTAGGAGCTGTTTCCATGGCCAGATATCGAGTAATGAGTAACGATCACTCAGCTAATCAGAGGGCGAGGGAAGTAATAGCGTGCTAACCCCCCCCACATCCCTCCGCAAAACCAACTCCGAGTCCTTCCTGCACCTGTCCAGGCCCCCGAAAATCCGCAGCTTTCTTCTCCCCCGCCCTCCTCTCGGGCTTGTTCCTCTGTGCTTTTTCCACCTTAAGTCGTCAACAGCGGAAATATTCCTCCCACGGTCAGTCCACGCAGGACTTGCGCCATTCCTCCCCGTTGTTGACATTTCCTCCAGGCGACATGGTCTCCAGTCTGACACCCTCAGAATCCTCTCCTGTGCCCAATGGGCATGGCGAGAAGCGCAAGGCAGATGGTGACGCAGGAAGCGACAGGCAAACACATACTCGGTCGAAGAGAAATAGATACATTTCAATTGCATGGTAAATCTCGCGAGCATAGCCTGATCGATTCTGTCCAAAACAAGACCCTCTGCTTACACGTGCGCCTGGTATAGCAATGAATGTAAGCGGCGCAAGATCAAATGCAATGGGCAGGCACCGTGCCAGCGATGCGGAAATCTGTCGCTCGAATGTGTCTACGCGCCAAATTGCTGCACCAATTCTCTAAAGGACTCGGCGTAAGTACTTGCATAAGACAGCCACAGGTCGACTAACGCCTGCGAAAGGGAATTCAACCAGATGCGCGACGAAATTACCACGCTGCAGATGCAAGTCAATGAGCTGTTCACCAGTCTTAGCGAACTTCGATCCCGACCCGAGACTGCCTACCCACCTCCGATCGATCCTCTCGTCTCCCAAGATGCCTCGAACCGCTCGCTCCCAATGTCGGTTTCCCGAACACTTCCTCCACTCATTTCGCCGAAGAGAGCCCCATCGAGGGCTTTACCCCAGTTTCATGGCCCTACGAGCACATTGTATGGTATCGATGTCGCTAAGTCATCACTGCAGACAATGGGGATCACACAAAATGCGGCGGACGATGGAATGATTTCACGAGATCGAAGTCGCGCGGCATCACCTGTGTTTCCAGTTACGCCACATCCATCCAAAGATCCTCTTTGGCTGATAGACCACGCCGAGGTCATCCGCTTGTTGCGTGTCTATGAGGAAGAAATTGGCATCATGTATCCCGTGGTCGATATTGAAAAGGTAATCAAGCATGCAGATTCGCTTTACAAATTCATCCAAGCGTCTCTTCGAGCTGGGTTCGGCAATCTTGCACTACCTGGCGCTGACGCCATTGACGACGAGGAGACTACCGTGCTAAAGATGATCCTTGCTGTCACCATGACTGTTGAAGGCCATGGGCGCAGCGACTTTGGTCAGAGGTTCTTTGATGCCGCTAAGCCAGCAGTCGACTTGAAGCTGGTCACAGCTTTGGACACCAAGTCGGTGGTTTTGGTTGTGTTGACGGTAAGTACCTCCAGAAAGTGTGCGACATCATCAGCTGACATGGTATGCAGGCTACCTTCTACTTTCAGAAGGACGAGGAGGCACAGGCGTGGCGTTTCATTGGTATAGCCGCGCGTATGTGTATCGAAATGGGCCTACACAGGAAAGACTCTCTAGTCAAAACTTTTACCAATGAAGCCGAATATCAACAAGCTGTCAGGATTTTCTGGACAGTCTACGCCCTCGATCGTCGCTGGAGTTTTGGTACTGGAATGCCGTTTGCTCTACAAGATGCAGATATTGATTCCAATCTGCCGGAACCTGTATGTTCACTGCCAAACCCATGCGTTACAGCTACTAATATGGACCAGGACGAGAGTCACCTCTATCTAAGACACATTACCAAATACAACCAGATTGCGACCAAAGTATGGTATCACAACTTGGCGTACGAAGCAGGTCAGAACACCAAGAAGGATGAGATTGGGTTTCTCGATTATCAAATCCTGCAGTGGTATCAGCAACTCCCGGAACCATTGCAATTTAACAGTCGAGATCTTGTTGCTGAGAATGAAGTACCTGGACGTGGTGTCCGACGACTACGTTTGCTTATGTACCTGCGGAGGAACCAGGCACGGATCTCAATTTATCGACCAATCCTCCATTCGGCAACGAGCATCATGGAGAACAGACACTACGCTCAGAATGTCGCGGACGTGGCCAAAGACACCATCAATACTTTGACTGGAGTCAACCAGATCTCGGACATTTACAAGACACAACAAGTCATGTACAATTACTTCCTCGTACAGGCTTTGGCGGTGCTCTTCCTGTCCGTTGCACATGCTCCAGCCGTCTTTTGCTCGCAAACAAGACAAGAATTCTACGCCGCGATTGAAATGGTCAAGGGCTTCAGCACCAAGTCTCATGTGTCCAAGCGGATTTGGAAGACTATCCGAGGTCTCAAGGAGATGGGTGACAAGATTGGCCTTCTGGCGCGTGGAAATAACACCCTGAACGACGCCGAGCAGGACGCTCACTCGGATGCCGCGGTCGCAATGGCTGGACTTGCAGGACATCAAGTCGAGTATTCATCCTTTGCGAATCAACCACAGGGCGGCGAGCTTGGAGTGAGTCCGGACGACGCTCTCCAGATTACGAATGAGCTGTCTAGCTTGTTTGAATTGGCGGGTGGGTACGGTGCTACGACTCCAATTCCAGACACGTTCAACTTCAATGGAGATCTGAATTTGGGAGAAGGGTTTAACGCCTTTGGGAACGAGCCGGAATTGTCCAGGATTATGAATGAACTGTTTTGATGAGAGCAATATAACGAATGTAGAGGCTGGAAATGGTCACGAGACATGATACGGACTGCATATCGGATGCCTCCCAATGAAAACGATCAACTGACATGATCTCGAGAATATGACCTGAGAATGAGCTGTTCTTGCAGCAAGGCTGCAATCCCAAAGATTTTCACGTGATCTCGTGCCAAGCTTGCGCATTGCGTCCCTTCCCAGTATCAATCCATCTGGCCCGCCTTCTAAAAGTGCAATTGACTGTATCCAGGCACGACCCTTTTCAAGTTTGTTCTTGAAGGTCATTCTAGCCGCTTGTCTGTGCTGTCAGATACAGAGACTTCAGTTCCCTTGCCGAGCTACGATCTTTTGACCATAGATACTCCGGCACACCTGGAACCACCCCTACGAACCTTACCACTACATAGAGTGTGATATCCACGTCCTTGCGACTCCCACTGCCTTCCTACACGTGTCGCACCGTTGTTCAGTACGATCGTCTCCAACGGACACTGTGTTGGTCGATAGCCTCATGTCTTTATTGACATAGCCTCTTCTGCCTCTCCCAGCCCACCACTCAATTACTCGAGATCCCTCCATTGCGGCCTACGACGATATCCGCCCCACAGGAGCACTGCGCCGGCATTCTGTGCAGGCCAACATCTAACCCAATCTGTCTGCAGAACAAGCCTCAGGTCTGGCCACAGGCCTGGACAGGCTCAACATTGAATCCGACTATTCAGAGTCTCTCTACTACCACCAATTCACCACTTCCTCCGCCACGATTTCCGAAATGTCGCAGACATCTTCTCAAAGTCCAGATAGCTGGATAGGTCAATTCTGCAACCTGGTTGGGCATGAATATTTTGCTGAAGTCAGCGAGGACTTTATTGAGGATGATTTCAACCTGACAGGTCTACAAGCACAAGTACCCATGTACAAAGATGCCCTGGAGATGATCCTGGATGTCGAACCTTCAGAAACAAACTCCTCTGAGCTGTCCGAGGAGGAGGAGGAAGAGGAAGAAGAGGAGGACGATGGGCTACTGGGAGACGAGCTGGACGAGCCAGCACAGAATGGTGGTCCGACACGGCAGCCCGGTCTTTCAGCAAGCGGCAGGCGGCACGGTCGGTCTTCGTCGGACACTTCGGTGATTGAGTCGTCTGCGGAGCTCCTTTACGGCCTGATCCACTCACGGTACATAACCTCAAGACCGGGCATTCAACAAATGATGGAAAAATACGAGTTGACACATTTCGGTTATTGTCCACGCGTGTATTGCGCAGGAACGAAGGTGTTACCCGTGGGGTTGACCGACACTCCTGGTCAACAGACGGTCAAGCTTTTCTGCCCAAGTTGTCTGGATGTCTATACGCCTCCCAACTCTCGGTTTCAGGCTGTTGACGGAGCGTTCTTTGGAACGACATTCCCTTACTTGTTCTTGATGTCTTATCCTGATCTGGAAATTGCGCCATTGAAGAAGCGAGCACCGCGCGATTCATCTGGCCAAGGAAACGACGATGTGGAGAGCACTCTCAGTCCAACCGAAAACGCTTCGCGTGGAGGCATGACTGCTAGCCGGAGTTCGAGTCTCACATTACCACAGCCTCCTGCTATTCCCGGCGTGACACCCACCAAGGACGAGAAACCACTGGTTCCCAACAACGCCATGCTCAACCTGCCACCTCAACCTGCGACGATCAACGGAGTAGCAACAAACAACCTTGCGCCTGGTACGGGCAAAGGCAAGATTTATGAGCCCAAAATTTATGGTTTCCGCGTTTCAGAGCGAGCAAAGAGTGGTCCCAGAATGAAGTGGTTACGGTCGAAACCTGCTGACGTCAATGAGCTCGATGAAGCCAGGATATGGCATGAGAGGTATGGAGGAACCGTGGATGGGGATCCGGACGAGGAACCTGGGGCCACGTCTGGGGAGATGGAGGAGGAGGACGCAGAAGATGAGCTTGCCGATGCTGATGGAGACGCCATTATGGGCAGTCAAAGTCAAAACAATGGCAAAGGGAGATCGAAACGTGGCGACGCGAGCGGTATTACGCAAGGCCCCAGTCGAGGTAAAGCAAAACGGAAAAGTGCGCAACAACAAGCTGGACAGCAGGAAAGTGAAAACTGGATATGAAATGACTCGATGAGATTCTATGAGGACCCATGGCAATATTGCTCTATGAACAGAGCCTGGAGTTGGTCTTTCTTAACGATCCAGCCATTCGGACGCTTTGGAACAGCCCTCAAAACAACTCACAGCATTGAGCGACATGAACGCGTAAGCTCATGCCAGGCAAAGACACCATGCAGTCTTTTCAGGCTTGTTGGTATACAAGGTTAATAGCTTCAAGAGGAGCCGCAGTGGACGACAATGCGTACATGACAGCCACAGACTGAGAGACGAGCACTGGGTACCAGTCGTCACTGTTTGAAGCCGTGGGAGGCGGGGGAATAACATACGGGCTCTACGCATGACCAGTCGGACGAAGTCCACATGGACACTAAACGGTCCTGGATCAAATACAGCTGACTGTATGACGAACCTAAGAGAGTTCTGCTCGTTTGTACTGCGCTTTTCTCGCTCGAAACGGCTTGCTGGAAGTTGCATGGACACTGGGCACAGCAGAGGATCGTCTCGCAACAAATGGGATGGATTGATCAATGGCCAATTTGCGGAATGACACAGGGAGCTAGGTTCGGCGCTTTCTGCGTTCGAAAAAGGCTAGGGCAGGGTCGGGGGCATCTGTTTCTGGCGGCGGTGTTTCTCTTTCAGACATTAAGTGCAAGGACCAAAGCAGTGGGGTTGCGGGTGATGTTGTGGTGGGAGCTCTGAAGAGGTGCCTCTCGACTCTATGGCGGTGCCACTTCGAAGAAAGGAAACAATAAGATTAGTGCTTCTCACTCATAGTGCTGCGATCTCCTGCCTCCCCAAATAGATCAAAATCAAAATCACTATCAGCGAAACCACCAATTCACGCTGGCCGTGATACCCTCTCCGACACCCTTGACACTATGCCACCATCCTTTCGGAATGAAGAGAGCGTCACCCAATTCGACTTCTGTCTCGAGAGAGTATGTGGCAAGGACATCGGCGTAGCGATTGACGCTGGGATCGTCTGTCCAGATCGCCTCGTGCTGGGCGAGTTTCTCTGGACCGGCCATCATCTCGTCACCTCTGATATTTGCTGAAGCGTGGTTGTGGTCTAGATGATTCTGGACGTCCTCAAAGACAGCGTTACCGATCTCGGGTGGGAGGAGGCGCAGAAGTTTCCGGCCCGCGAGCTGCATGAATAGATTGGGGTTGGGGTCACGGTGGAGAGGGGTGTATGTGGGTGGACGGCCTAGCCAGAGAGATGAAGCGTAGATGTCGCCTTTGATGGCGGACGAGGGCTGGAGCAGCGACGGCGTGGGGATGTCGTCTGTGATAGACCGGGGGAGGGATGACAGGTCACATTGCGCCAGGTAGATTGAGTGCTGGGGTGTGCTGGGGCTGTTGCTGGAGAGGTACGTTAGGAGTAATTTCAGGGGAGCATCCTCGACACGGTTGAAGGATTCCCCGCGGTCGGGAGTGGTTGATGTGAGTTCTAATGGGACGGTGATGGATTCATGCTGGGACCAGAATGAGGTGCGAAGCTCGGAGGAACGAGGGGTGAGGATGGTGTGGTCTTTATCATTGATGATATTGAGTCTGTGGTTGGCGTCGTGGATGAACCATTTTGAACTCGCTGGTGCGATCTGTGTCGCTGAACGTGGGAGCCGTGCGGGCAGGGCTGGAATGTATGCTTTCTTTTCGAATTCAGGTTTATACCATGATGAGAGCTGTGGGACTTGTTTGAGGCGTAGATGGGATGGCGAGGTGCTGAAGAGGCGGGTTGAAATGTGAGCCAGGGAATTGATTCTGTCAAGAGCTCGTGTGCTCCTTGTCCGTAGTACGAGACATTGCATTGACTCTTGACTCCTTGCGGGCAGGGGTTTTGTGGTCAGAAGGGATCACAGAAGAGGAAGAAGAAAAATAATCGTATATCGTATTGATGGTTTGTGATATAAGCACTCGGTAAGGTCTTCGTATTTGGTTTATGCACATGCCACTGGAGATGCTTTGATGGTTTCTTTTCCTTCATGTCTGACACTACCATCATGGGCACCTTCCACTCATTCTCCCGCCGTCGTCTTTTCATCGGGGTCGTCGGACACTGAGATATTGTTCTCCAGGTTCTTCTTCGCCCCCTCCAGCACGGGTCCAATCCCGCATGTGGTCGATCGTCGCCCACAATGCACAGCATACCTCGGCGGTTCCGCGACCCGTCTTCCTAGAAGATATCGGGTATCAAGCGCGTACTCGTCGCTTGAACAAGGCCCTGTTCCACATGGCGTACATGCATCTATCTCTACATAATACTTCAAGCTGGGGAAGCCTAAAAGATACAACTGTCGGGCCTCCCCTTTCTTCTTTTCCTTCATCCTTTTTCGCGTTCACCACTCTGTGATTGTTCGTTTCCTATCTGTTGTCTTAGCCTTCAACTCCATTCGCCATGACTTCCAAAGTAGACCGCATCCGCCGTGTCGGCGACTGGGAGAAGTCGGCATACACCTACTATCCCATTGCAATCATTGGTGCTGGAGAATCAGGAATCGCCATGGGCTGCAGACTACGTTCGGAGCTAGGGTTCGATCAATTCCGCATCTTTGAGCGAAAGTCGGGTCTTGGAGGCACCTGGTTCACGAATGTAAGGCTCCATTTAGATAAGCGATCTCATATCACTGACGACGTGGACATTATAGCAATATCCCGGTATCGCCTGCGACGTGTAAGTATCCTGCATACTACCTCCTTATTGCGCTCCAAGACTGACAACATTCAGGCCGGCAATTTTGTACTCTTACTCCTTCAACCAGAATCCGCACTGGACGAGCTTCTTTCCCGGCGGAAAGGAGATCGTTCGCTACCTCTACGATACATGCGAGAAATATCAGATCCTAGACAAGATCCAATTAGACACCTCGGTCAAGAGCCTCCGGTGGCTAGACGATGTGGAGGAGTGGGAAATCATCCTCGAGCATCTGGCGCCTGGCGTGGGCGACTTGTCGACGCAAGAACGAAAAGACCTAGAGAAAGAGAAGGGACCAGAATCCGCCGTTTCATACACAGAAACCATCCACGCCAAAATCGTCTGCAGCGCTGTAGGAGGTCTCGTGGAGCCCAAGCCCTCCCTGAAAGTCCCAGGCATCGAAAGCTTCGAAGGCGAGATCGTCCACACAGCGAGATGGGACCCCAACCTGAACTTGCAGGGCAAAGAAGTCGTTGTCATCGGCACCGGGTGCAGTGGTGGTCAAGTCGTGCCCCAGCTGATCAAGCCCGAGTATGGTGCAAAACACGTCACACAGCTCATGCGTTCCCCTCCATGGGCAGTTCAGGCAATGCCTCCCAAAGCCCGCGAGGCCTGGAATGCAAGAGTCCCCTGGCTATGCGAACATATTCCTGGCTTTCAAAACACTCTGCGGAAATTCCTCTTCGCTGGTCTTGAAGCCGAGTTCGTCAGCCTCTTCACACCGAGCGAAGCGGCCCGTCAGCGGCGACAGAAAAAGGCCGGAGAACTCCTGGCCTACATGCGCGAGATGGTGCCGGAGGAATACCACGAGATCCTGACGCCCGACTACGAGGTCTTCTGCAAACGCCGCGTCGTCGATGAAGGCTGGTTCAGAAGTCTGCGAGAGCCCAATGTCGACATTACTACTTTGCCACTGACTTCCGTCCAGCCTCGTTCTGTAACGCTAGGGCCCGGACGACACTACCCGCCCATGTCCAAGAGCGACTCCAAGGTGCCGACCGAGAAGCGTGAGATCCCCGCGGACGTCATCATCATGGCCAACGGCTATGAAACGAATCAGTGGCTGCACCCGCTCGACGTGACAGGCCGCAATGGCCGGTCCTTGTACAAGACGTGGGAAGAACGGGGTGGCGCCCAAGCGTATTTGGGGACTGCCATGGACGGATTCCCGAATTTCTTCATAATCTTTGGGCCCAACACCGCGACGGGGCACAGCAGCGTTATCCTCGCGAGTGAAAACATGGTCAATTACGCGCTCAGGTTCATTGAGCCGATTATCAACCGCGATGTCGACACGTATGAGGTCAAAGAGTCCGCAGAACGTAAGTGGACTTCGGACTTACAAAGTGAATTGAAGAACAGCGTCTTCCAGTCCGGCGGATGTAAGTCGTGGTACGTCGAGGACAATGGCTGGAACGCCACGGTGTATCCACGCACTCAGATCGATTTTACGCTGCGGTGTATGTTCCCAAGGTGGGACCACTGGAACGCCAAGTATACGAGGAAAGGGCTTGTCAAGTTGCAGCTCGGCCGGATCTTGAAGTTATTCGGGGTGCTTGTGGCGGTTTGGGGTGTCGTGTTCACGGCGAGGAATGGTCTGCGCAGTACAAGGGAGGTCGCTAGACATTTCCTTGCGCGAGGTGTGGAGGGTGTTAGAGGCTTGGTGGCTAGAATAAGAGTGTAGATCGTGCAGCAACTTCAGGGAGAGTACATATGTAATATCTGGTATAATGCGGAATTGGTGAAGATTGAGGGAGGATGCAGTGAATGCTCCTCGTCTAGTTAGCTGACGGCGCAATGATTCGTTGTTTGAGGAGAAATACTGATAGCACAGTGATGACATTAGGAACGTATATGAAGGACTAGGCATCAAAATCAGCCCTTCTTTACAGGGTCAAACAGAACCCCAACGATCTCATCCAAGATAGTAAACACCAAATGCTGATTCAGCCTTGCGTTATTCATCGTCGCCGAAATCCTCCTGGCGGCAGCAGTCGCATTCGCTCTTCCAACCACATTGCCCGCCAGATCGGGCACGAGAGTAGCGAGCATCATCGACGCTTCAGACCTGGACTTCTTTTTCTCAGCCCCAGTCCTTGGTGTGGCTACTCTCATGGGCCCGCCACCAGGCCACATCATCTCCTTGACCATGTCAATGTATTTGAGCAGTGAGTCTTCCTCGGTGAAACTCTTAACAATCTCACGAATCTTGCGCTCAATCGTACCTCCGAGTAATTGATGAAGCACGACAATCACAGCTCGACCACGTAGCCAGTTGTTGCCGCGGTTGAGCTCGAACGTCTCGAGGAAGATATCACAAATTGGCTTGACGAACGGTTCCAGTTCTTTGTCTTCGAAAGCCGACAGCTCTGCTTCCGCCTCGGCGACCGGACCCGGGTCAAGGGGAACAATATCTCCTTGGCTCATGCCGAGCTGATTGGTGGCCGCGGTGATCAGGTTCTGACCTGCTACAGACAATTGATCCAGCACCGAGACATTGCCTAGAAACTCGTCCATGCCATCAGTCACCGAGTTGTAAATCCGGCTGACAATATCCTGTGCGTTTGAAACGCTGTTTGTTTCTTGCTGAGACATGATGCTCTGTTGCGATAAGAACGATCTCAATTCCCGGCTCCGACACACATCCGGCATCTGAAGCAACTGCTGCAAGTAGTGCTCTAGGGCAATACGTCGATTTTGAAGGAATTGCTTCTGTAGTTTCATCACTACCCTCCGTCTTGGGAACTCGAGACTCCTCGTGGAAGGGTATCTTCGACGTAGTCTTTGGTGGAGATCATGGAACTCGGAATAGCGGCGTGGTACAGCCCAGACTGCCGCGGCCATCTGGTCTCCAGCCTGCCTGTGAACCTCAACGACATACAAGGCAAACTCTCGTCCGTCCTCCTCTTTACCAACAACGACTGACTTGATAGAAATGTTGGACCGACCGTATAAGCTGTTGTCGCTCTCTTGTACAATATATTGTTGGCGTTGAAGCTCTTTCCGGCGTATCTCTCGTTGTAAGCTCGCCTTGGACTTGCCGAGTATTCGCAGCTCGGCGACATTGTTGGTTAATTCTGCTTTTCTGGTCAAGGTATCAACCACTGATTCTTGAGTCACAAGACGTTCGATGTCGTTGGTGAGGGCGGTGATTGCCTCGGCAAGACCTAGGTCCCCAGGTGCTGCTTGATGAATTTCGTCTTCCTCCGCCGAATCATTCTGTTTCCCATCGTCATTGTCCACGTACTCGTCTTCCAGAAACTTCTTCTCATCTGGGAAAAGATCGTTGTCAGCAAAGACGCCGATTCGTGAAGATGTGTTGACCAAACCCAGAGTTGCTAGACTGGGCTTTGGCTTGTTGGCGTTATCGTTGCTTTGAAAGTCAAGTGACCCTCTCGGTGACTCCGCATTCTTGAACGACTTCGAACCGGACACGGGTGACGTGAAGAGAGCATCATCATCATATATTGTGCCATCCTCCATTGGGCTATCTGTCATGATGTTATTCATGGCTGCTTCCATGTTCTCGATGACTCGACGCTGTTCAAGAGAATCACCATTCAACGACTCCTGGCCAAGGCTTTGGATAGAATGCGCTAAAGGGTCGGTATCGTATCCATCGTCAAAGAGCGGTGCTGACGGTGAGGTACGCTTCGCAGCTTCTGTATCATCGAAGAGTTTGGAAGATCCTAGACTTCGGACATCAGTCGAAGAGACGGCTGCTCTTCTCAAGTCTCTGGCTCGGTAAGCAGGCTGAACGGAAGTGGTTCTAGCAATAGGAGGTTGTTTCGGGCCCTTCGCCCCGGGTGACAGCGGTGTGTCGTTCGTTTCGGAACTGTTGCCAGTACTCTGGAGGCGCGGACGCGTCGCAGACGCCTCGCTCGAAGCAAGAAATTTGTAGTACAGGTCAGATTTCCGAAAAGTGGGCAGATGACGAGTCTCAAGCTCTTCCAATACTGCAGATTGTGCTGCAAGGATGGCAGTCCTTGCGGCTCGATATTGTTGCGGTGTTGCTTTACGGCCAGTGACCAGAAATGCCCTGATAACATCCTTAGTCTCTTGCGGAACATTCAGCTCTGGCTTCGAAATGTACGTTTCGCTGATCTGTGCAATGTCCATACGATCGGCGTCGGTCCAAGTCTGTTGACCCGTTGGGTTCAATTCCTCTCCGAAATCGTCTTCCAGAGGATTGCGAAACCCATCTACTACCACCCAAAACTGTACCAGAGGCATGCGATGCTGGCGATCCATAAACTCCATAAAATAGGAGAGGCCTGAGGCAGTATGCAAGATCTCGACCATTCTCCATTCGTGAGGTTTTTCGTTCGAGGCCGAAGGTGGACTTTGATGCTGCATTCCTGCTTTCCCTCCAGCTACGGTCTGACCGAGTTTGGCAATCTTCTGATCCAATACGCGCTTCGCCATTTCGAGCCTTCGGAGGTAGACAGGATCCTGGCCCTCGACCATGCTTTCGCGCTGAATCTGGCTCGCAATAGAATTTCTGAACCGGCGAGCATCGGACAAGTTTTTCGTCTTGCGAATAGCTCTAACAAATCGCTCAAAAGCCCTCTCGCTGTCATCCGGACCTAAACGTGGTAATTCCTGATCGGTCCGGCCTCGAGGCATAGGGGAAGTGTGTTGATCAAGAGCAGCTCTCATTCGACGGACGGTTTTCCGGTCTTGTAGAGTGGTCCGCCCATATGCCTCCACAAGCTGATTCCATGTGTCAGGATCGGACAGTAGTTGTAAGATTGGACACAAGACGGCACACGCAACTATCTCCTTGACTAGCACCAGCGTAGCCCGGCTGGCCATCATGGTGGGAGAAAGGACATCGGGTAGAATCCGCACCAAGAGCTTTCGGAGGTGATCCTGCTGGATAGTTTTGGTGTCGGAGAAGGCAAGCGAGGCTGCAGGGTGCAGTTTCCCATCTCGGTATTTCGCTGCAATGGCCATCTCAAGTTCTTCAGACTCAGTCACACTGCGGCTTAGACTGCGCCCCCGGACGATGCGCTCTGCCTGGTCGAACTCGCGCATGTGTGCGGTCACTATTGGCACGACCCTGGATATAATGACATTGACCATGTCTTCATTTAGAATGCGGTCCCGGACCTCAGCAAGAGCTACGCGGATATTCTTGTCCACTTCGTTGACAAATACCGAACTCTTTGTGATCTTCCCGTACCATGATGACGCGAAGTCTCTTAGCGCAAGCCCGATCAGGGCATCCAGCGCCTGAGAAACCACAAAAGACTTGTCATAGAGTTGTAAGGGTTTGTATTCGCAGGACGCTGCGTAGAGCGACAACTCCGCGCGCCATTTGTCAGGACGCAGGAATGTGGGAGCCTCTGCAGGCAGCGGGGACGGACCACCATAGGGGGCCCTGGGTCTACACACGATCACCGTGGCCGCAGTGATAGTGAGCAGGGTGAGTATACAACCGAGTATGAAGGCATATCCGAGATATCGTAGTACGGGCAGGCACCGTACAGCGAGCCCCCACGCAACGAATGCTGCAAAGGCGGCAGAAAGAACATGTTTTCGATCAAGGTACATTCTTGATACATATTTGGTGTTGTCAGCCTGGCTCAGCCGGAAGCCAGGCCGTGAGTCCTTAGACTAGACATTTATGCGATCGCATGCACCTGTGGTAGAGAAAGGGGACGATAGGAGTCGGCGAGAGAAGGAGTGTCCGCATCGACTAGGAGGTTGCTTGTTCGGCCAGAGTTGAGTGGGAGCGAATAGTTGACGCTGGAAGCAATATCACGGGCATGGGAGACTGGTGACGATGATTTGATGGATGGCTTTGGATGATTGATGGCAGTCTCCGAGAGTCGAGTGGGTGGGTGGGTGGGTTGGAGTTCGCAAGGGGCAGTTATCGCCTTACCTTCCCTTTCCCTAGGTGGGCTTTATGTCGGAAGGGCGCAGGCAGGCTGCGCCTACCTTCTCAAGCTAGGCCTTGTGTAACACGCCTTGAGGACATGCTTCGGAAACCATCAACACAAGGACGTATCTTCATCCTTCTTCTGCTTCGATTCCACTTCCCGACTGGCCAAACTATGAGGGAAGAGATCGGATACATCCGTCGTCAGCACCCGTAATACCGACATTGCCAGCCCTTGCCCTACCGTAAGGCAGCCCCCACAAGCCTACGTTCAGCGAGAGTCTCGTCGCACCCTCTTGCTATTTGAGAGATGCATTTGAATTAACGACGTGACATTTGGCTGCCGGAACTCTGTGCTGCCTGTCCATGACACGCCTGCAAAGAGCAAGGAGAATTCCGGCAGCTGACGGGCAAAGGCCTCGCCTTGTATGAGAGTCCAACTTCAGGCCAACAAAGCCTCCACGTAGGCGATACAAGCGGCCCCCAAGGACAACAACCTGGTCGCCTCAGCATGAATTAGTGGCGTCATGGAAGCCATGGACACGCGATGATTGCATAGCGAGCTTGAGAGATAACTGACCACCGTATTTTAGGAAGGTGCTTTTAGCCCTTGAAACTGCGGCCCCGACATTCTGCATGGTTTGCTATGGCATTGGAACCTTACAACGACTCCAAGCAGCCCGGAAATATGTTGCTGGACAGAAAAGACTGCTCGCCTTGATCAATCACTTGTTTACGTCAAGCAATCCATGTCTCCAGGGCAGCCCGTCTCGATGCCTCGTACAAAGGTTACGATGTACAGTGCCCAGTAGTTTGGTGGGATTGCTGCAGCTGAAGAAAGCAAAGGTCTGAAATATCAATTTATGCTCACGTCTCGATTGGTTCGACCGAGCAAGATAACGCACCACGGTGCTGCGAGCCGAAACTGCCATCTCAGCATGACGTTCGACTAGGCTGGCCGCATACAAAAATAAAGTCCGCACTCGCAAGAGCATCATCGACAGCACATAAGTGCGTGAGCAGGTACGTGCTTCACGCTTCTATTCGAGACGCGCTTTGGGTTTACCACTTGACGTATTATTCCGGTGCTCATATTAGCGGTTCGGAGACGACCAAACCGTTGAATTCTCGTACTTGGAGATTCGGCATAGCCCTATGATCTGACCTCAGACGGGTGTCCGGGCGGAAGCGCGGAAGGTATATGCCTATCTGCAAGGTTAACTGTACACCCGACCTCATTCAGACCGAAGTCTTTGCTGGGCGTCTGGCAGGTTCGACATCAAGACCTGGAACTATTTGAGCACCGTGGTTTTGGGGAGCGATCCCAAGGCACCGCGATGTGAATGCTCCAAACCTTCAGTTGCCTTGTGGACTCTCAAGCCGCGCTTTTGCCTTGCCAATGCTGCACCATTGCGTGGTGGTGCGCTCATGTGAAGCCCAGATGGTTCCTGTCGGGCGCAAAGCACACAAGTGTGAGCTTCAAGAACAGTTGATGTGCCAAAGTGCAACATCTTTCTGGCGGTGAACAAGAGCGACAGCCAATGACCAAGGATGAGATACCACTACGTAGGGTCATCAGGCATCAACATTGATAGTCCAGCTACCATTTGTGCCACCAATGCCTCGCCAGGGCGAACCCTGGTCTATGCAGGCACACCGGAAGTAAAAGTAAACAGGGCACATGCATGATGGGCGACAACCAGGTTGAGGTGATCGACGGCAGCACAAGAGAACATGGCTGCCACGACCCCGCCTCTATCAAAGTCAAAGTGATCCGCAGCCTGCTTCGACAGCAAAGCGATTGGATTCGCGTGTCGAAATGAAACGACAAATTGTATTTCAAGGCCTGACTCCGTGAATATGCATTACTTTGATGCTGATCCACATATACAAGGCAGCACTTGTCCAATTGCTTGTTAGTGCTGGCGGATTGGACTTGGGCACTGATCAACCCATCTGTCGAGCAACCAGCAATGTCTCAATTGGTGGAGTACGAGACAAGTCATCTTTCTTGTTGTTCATTTCACCGCCCGTTGAAAGAGCTGATCTCTGATCTCTCTACGGGCCTTGCAAAGTTCTACAAAGTTGATTGCAGTCGAAAAGCTACCAAGTCTACGGCGGACAGACACATGAGCTGGACGGGGAATGGAACCCTTGAATGTTAGATAGCCTCGGATGCTGGAACAGAATCGACACTGACAGCTAGGAAACCCAACCTGGAAGGCGCGGAATCCGGCCTCCCTTCCGGGGATGCAGCGTTGCCCGTCAACCCATCCTGCCCAATCCGACCAGCAACCTCCACAGGTGGGATGCATAGCAGGGGCCCTGGCTGATACGGGTTCCATCAAAACTGTCAAGTGCACCGAGGCGGGATGGACTTCCTCGATGCTGACTACATGACTTGTCGGGCCCTTTACCTAAGTTACAGACAGTATTCAACTGTCGGCATCTCTGACGAGGTCATTCTCCTACTGCACCATCCGAAATTCTGCTGCCTTGCACGCGGGCAGCTCAACAACCAGATGTCTCAACCCCTGTCTCATTGTCAAAGTTTTACGAGAAAAGACCCAATGGCCAAGGCAGGCCAATGTTGCGGCTAATTTCGTCCGTCTTCAAATTCAGCCGCTCTTTAAGACAAGTTACCTACTGACACCAGTGAGTGCCGTCTTTAAAGTTGAGGGTCCTTTGGCATGATCGCCACGACAGGATTGTTGCCACGAGCATGTCAATGCAGGTGCCGAAGAACTATTTCAGTTTCACAGAGAACACACTAGGTCGTTAAGGTTCGGCACGTCCAGCGGACTGTTCTCCAGACTCCAGAGGTTTGTTCCCAAAGTCAAAACTTACAAAAGCACTTCAGTTTCTCGAACCCCGGCTTCGGCTATCCCTGTTTGATAACTGTCTCGTTTCTTTTTTCAACACCAATCCACACACACTCTGACCTCCTCATGCATGCTTGGAGTGCTATCTTAGTGCACGATGTCAAGCAGAAGCTTCGGTTGCCTCCTTCAACCACGGTCATTGGTCGCTCTGCTTCCTAAAACACCAGCCCTCGAAGCGTGCTCACATTCTGTCCACTCCTAGGCACAATGCCACAGTACTAGGTGCTGCAGCATTCCTGGCCACCTTTTCCCAACCGGACCTTCCGCGCCCGCGCGCTCTCAGCTGACACAAGATCATGACGCAGCCTACGTCCTTCTTACCCCTGCCATCTTGAAGCTTCGGATGGATTGGAATCTTCTTCACCTGCCTATTCGTCGTATTTGCGGGATCAATCTGTTCGATACTGCAGGGCACTGTAGGTAATTGCAGGCTCTGTTCTGGTAAGCGCGAACTATATTCGTTGTACCAATAGGCCTGTTCAGCACGCGGCTGACTGCTTTGGGAGGACAGACCTTCAGGGTGCTACGACAGAGGCTTGTTGGCCAGTACGATGTAGTGGGTTCCTCATCATCGTTCGTCACTCCTAATCTTGCATGCTGCAGCTTCCCAGCACGCAGACCGCCCTGAGATATCGAGATTCATACCCTGGTCCTCCCTTCTACAATAATCGTCTTGCCACTGGGACTTTCCACCTCCCAATCGTCACGAACTTTGCTGCCTCACGCACCTGGCTGGAAGGGGCCGCACTAGTTGCACGAATAGAGTCACCTACTGTGACCTACATGGGTCTTCCCGCCCAGTACTCACGTCGGACGCATGCACTATTGATAACTTACACCCCACAGAGATCGACCCATACTCGCACATCCAACAGGCAAGGCAACCGGTGGCAGTTTCTCAATCTTGAACAATAGTCCGATATTCTCAATCGATCTCCCTGATCTCTACGCCGACTTCGTCTATTTAGCCCGATTTCTCAGGTTCTTCTCCTGGCTGAACTAGTCAATTGCAGTATGGCTGTCAATTAAGCACTTTCGTGCCGTGTCCGAAGGCATTGTGTCTGTAGGAAGCACCGAGCTGCCACGCTTTCATAGGTCTGTCATCAACCTGACCGTTTTGCCTGTTTGGGCTTCATCATTCACCGTCCGTTCATGAAACAATTCCTTCACGGCAAAGTGGACCTTGTTCCGAATTCAGGTTCTGCAGATAAGTGAGTATCACCAGACTCACGAGATATCAGCCACCGCACCACTTCAATAGAGGGTGCAGACCAACGAGAGTGTAGCAAGAGAAAGCAAACACTGCCTCGGTGACATTGACTGGGCAAGACTGGTGTTAGGGACTTCACTCTATTCACTTCAACTTCATTCACCGTCCAGGCAGTGTCGTCCTTAAAAGGCTATTTAGTCGCACCTTCTAACCATGCTCCTGCTTCATCGTTATGCACAAATACCACTCTGGCAAGAGCCCATGAAGCGACATCGATCTCTTGACACCAATCTTACACGCCAGTCTTGCTCTCAATCGGGTAAAAGCCATCCCTCAAGATCGGCTCACGTCCTTGCTGATAACGACCTTGACAACTCCACCTTTCACGGCGACGACTCCATGTCCAGCGCATCTCCCCTCTCAACCAGCCCGGGTAGTGACCCTGCCTCGCGGACCTCTTCAGATCTGGGCATGCACCGAGATGGAGGAGGGCACGCGGCGCCAAGAAGCAGCGAAGATCATGTAGACCTTGCAGATACCGGCCTCTTGCGTCTTCACCGCGAGAAGAGTGCACCCGGAACAGATGAACATGTCAAATGGCAGCACAGTATCAACCTTTCAAGCATCGAACACTGCATGCCCCGATCGTACATTCGGATCTGCCTTGCGTACCGACTGCCCAGCAGGGATATGCTCTTGGAAATTCAAATCAAGCTGAACAACTTCGTGAGAAAGACGGTCGATGCCAAGCCGTACTTGAGTGGATTTGTGGTTGCGGTAAAAGAGCCCAACAAGCAGGTCGGGGCCGTCAAGATCAAGTTTTCAGACCAGGACTTTCTTGAGTATCCAATGGTCAAAATTCGCCATCTCAGCCAACAAGAAGTCCCGTACACTTATGACCAACTCAACGAGATGGGCATGCCTCCCAGTGTGCTTAAGCCAGATCTGGTCTCGGCCTTGACTGAGTCAGCCGACGACGAGCGCGCCCCAGTGTTTCGAGTTCAGGCAAATGTGGTGGAAGGGGGGCTTATCGTCTCCATTTACCTGCATCATTGCATTTCTGACGGTACTGGGTTCGCCTTGCTCACTACAGGCAGTCTGCTCAACGACGACTTCACGTTCGAACGCCACTTGGACGGAAAGGGCCATGGGATGCCTAGTCTGTCAAGGAGACTGGACGCTTTTGCCCATCACCAGAGCATCGTCAGACAGGAGCTGTCGTATAACTCACCAAACCAGATCAACGATCGACACCTCAAATGCAAGGTGATCAAGCCAGCAGGTGAACTCAATGAAGGCAGCAAGGCTAAGGGTCGGGGCTGCATCATGTCCCTCTCTTTAGAGAAGCTGGCGGGACTGAAGTCAGCGCTCGAAGGTCATACCGACGGCAAGTTCATCACCCAGAATGATGCACTGTTGGCACTTCTCTGGCATAGCATGACAAAAGCTCGCATTCCTTCACTTGCATCAGGGCCATCACTGGTCACTGAGTCAAAACTGCTTATCCCAGTCAACATCCGGAACAAGCTCAAGAAGCCACTGTCGGAGTCGTATTTTGGTGCGGCTGTTGACTTCGCGTCGGCCAAGATGCGGCTGTCGGATCTGGCGCTATTCAGCAATGCTGCACTTGCGCTGTCGGCCATGGTAATTCGCGAAGCGATCAACAATGTGGATGAACCCTACATTCGACAGGCCATTGCCCTTGCTCGATATGTTGATCCTAAGGTCGACGTCCGGGACCTCCAAGCTAGTAACATGGACCGGTCCACTGGAGCCGACATGTATGTCACGAGCTGGGAGAAGCTGAGATGCTACGATGCCACCTTCGAGATGGGACTTGGACGGCCAGACTGGATCCGGAAGCCGTGGTCCAAAGATCCAGGATCTTGCATCGTGCTTCCTCGCGACGATCAGAAACCATATCTCGAGGTGGTGATTCAGATGACTGAGGGTGATATGGCACGACTTCTGGACGACAAGGATTTCATGAGCCATGTTTCGAGGGTGATCGACTAAACTTGGTAGACCCCGCCATGGCGCCTGCGTGAGAGGATACGATATATTCAGTGCTGTCAATGACTGACAAGGACTTCGACGGTTGCAACGCGGAAACTTTTACTGATATTGACGACCAACTGGAATTCTTAGGGCTGCATCATGAATCATGACACAACAGCATTGGCGCTGGTAAGGCTGAGGGATTGATGCCATTGACGGAAAGTGGCAGGAAATGTACTATTATGACATGACTGAGTTTCACAAAAGGGCTGAGCAGGACAGGGATGATACCCATTGGCAGGGTATGCGAGCTATAAAATTTCATAGTGTATCCAAAGGATGAACGATTCAGAAACCATGGCCGTAGTGTTGATGTCTTCGGACCTCGACGCGCAAAGATGATCACGTGAAGCCGTGTCTGATCTAAGCTCTATTTGGCCAAATGACTCTTTGGCGGGCGCGTCCGTCTGTCTTGCACGTGTCTTGCTCGCCACCTCAGATACTTCGTAAACACCGTCTTCAGGTTCTTCTGTACTTGCAATCAGAACAGACCGTGGCAGCTTCAAGATCCGCATCATTTTATACTCCCTAGTCTGCGATATCTTGACTCAGCCAGAATGACACAAACGGAGAATGTCGATGCTCCTCAGGATGATTACGAGGATATGCCTGGTGGACCAGGTGCCCCAATTCCAGTGTCACAATTAGTGGTGAGTACCCTGATGTTGACGACCGGATTTTCGCTGATAGATTCAGGGCCTTGCTGGCTTGACCGATCGAGATATCAAATTGGTGGTGGAAGGCGGCTTTCACACTGTTGAATCGATAGCATATACGTGAGTTCGCAGGCACAGGCACTGCACATAACTCTGATAGCGATGATGCAGACCACGTCGCGCTCTGGAACAGATCAAGGGTATCTCAGAAGCAAAAGCAAGCAAGTTGTTGAATGAGGGTAAATCGGACTTCCCGCGCAGGCACAGGCTTCCCTTGCTAACGTCCTTCAGCGATGAAACTTGTCCCAATGGGCTTTACCACTGCAACAGAAATGCACGCTCGAAGAAGTGAGCTCATCTCCATTACGACGGGCTCGAAGAACCTCGATCGATTACTAGGCGGCGGCGTCGAGACTGGTTCTATCACAGAGATCTTTGGGGAATTCAGAACGGGAAAGAGTCAGATTTGTCACACCCTGGCAGTTACATGCCAGTTGCCCTTTGACATGGGCGGAGGAGAAGGAAAATGTCTGTACATTGACACCGAAGGTACCTTCCGACCGGTCCGTCTGTTGTCAGTAGCGAATCGGTACGGTCTCGAAGGAGAAGAAGTCCTCGACAATGTGGCATATGCTCGAGCATACAACTCGGAACATCAACTGCAATTACTCCAGCAAGCGTCACAGATGATGTGCGAGACTCGATTTTCGTTGCTGATTGTCGACTCCGCCACGTCGCTGTACCGAACAGACTATAATGGCAGAGGAGAATTGTCGTCGAGGCAGTCACATATGGCCAAATTTCTGCGGATGCTCCAGAGATTGGCGGACGAGTTTGGAATTGCTGTGGTCATTACCAATCAAGTCGTCGCGCAGGTTGATGGCGGTCCCAGTGCCATGTACAACCCGGACCCCAAGAAGCCTATTGGTGGCAACATTATTGCTCATGCAAGTACGACACGGTTGAGCTTGAAGAAGGGTCGGGGTGAGACGCGAATTTGCAAGATTTATGACAGTCCTTGCTTGCCGGAGAGTGATACTCTGTTTGCGATCTATGAGCATGGTATTGGTGATCCTCAACCCAAGGATGACAAGGAATGAGTTGTTCTCAGCCCGAAGACGACAAGAATTGAGTTGGAGGCATGTGTATCAATGACGACAAAGAACGATTTTTGAAGCATGTATATCAGAGATGGTGACTCGAACAGCAGTGGTTATGGGATGCACAGCGTTTGGCGTCTAAGGAGCACGTTGCTGTTGTGTAATGGAAAATATCCATGTTCAGATCGCCCAGAGTTCGGCAGCCCAAGGGTCACTTGAGCGGATGCACATCATTTAGGGGTCCTTTGGGCCTATTCAGCGAATGAGAATTGACAATTTGCGGCGAGATTGTCCCAAATCAGGCGTTGGCTGGACACCGCGATGAAATGGTGAACACCATGCGGAAGGCACGTTGAATGAATGCGATTCTTTTTACTTCATCTTGCAAAGCCTTGATTCGGGTCACCTGCATCACCCTTGTAGACCATGTGCGACAGCGCCGAGACGTGGCTTTCTCGGTGCTCGGTCTTCCATTGATTGCCCAATTCCAGGGCGCAGGTGGTCCACGCTTACGATTCATGGGCGGAAGTGCCTTGGCGCCATCATTCAATCTGGGCAAGACTTCTCGGCGTGCCAGCCTCAGGCTTCCCACAGCAGTGGTATTCGTAAACCCTCGTCGCCCAAGGGGAGCCACTCTCGGCCACTGGCTTGTGATCACCTAATGCTGGGGTTGTTTGTGACTTCTTGTTTCCTGCGTGTTTCTGTCTTTGCAAACCACTTCCTGTTGTACCTCATTTCCCTTGCGCATCACTCGGCGTTCCGTGTTGAGGCGCCGAAGGTGTTTACCTGCTTACATTCCTCGCAGCGTCCGAGCAGTCTTCGGAGGCGGCCCTGCATTCGTTTTGATTCTATTCCTTAGCGTACTCGCAAACACTAGAATCCATACCAGCGTTGTTTGAAAGCCGGACAAACTTAGCAAGATGCAGGGTATACACATTTGAGGTTACACCGTGAGGATCCGGTGCTGACAACAAGCGCAGGGCAAGTAAATGGCAACGTCTTCCAAGGCGACCATCAGCATGTGCAAGCGGATCAGAATGGTCACGGCGCAGGCCCGCACATTATGACATCCTCCTCTGAATTTGAGATTCTGTGCGGCCCGTTACTCAACTACCAGCGCATGAGCGAGGAGGGCGCAAACGTGTTCTGGCATGGCTCCGTCCTCATTGTCACCAAGCCTGCGCAACAAACACCTATACTTGAGTTGAAATCCTTAGGCGCATGGAATCCTTCTCATACCAATATCAAAACTCCGGGAAGACAGACTATCGAAGGGCTCAAGCTCTACTCCGATCCCTACAAGACGTTCTGGCGGTTTACACTTCGGTTGCCGTTGGCAGAGGCTGAAGCAAAATGGCAGTACGCGATTCAAAACATACACTTCCTCACGAAAGTGAGCGAGCATTCTTCAAGGCAGTTTGTTGTCCCTTCTGTGAGCGAGTCGATGCGCATAATGTTTCATTCTTGCAATGGGTTCTCAGTTGGCACGGACGAAGACTTTTGGTCAGGTAGGCGGACTTGTTCGTGCCAGTCCCAGCGCTGTCTGACGAGCTCTAATAGGTCCTGTTCTATGGAATGGTGTCCTCAGGGTTCACCAAAAACGCCCTTTCCACGTCATGATTGGTGGAGGGGATCAGATATACAACGATTCTGTGCGGGTTGATGGTCCGTTGAAGGAGTGGACGTCCATCGGCAATCCTGTGAAGAGGCGCCATTATCCATTTGGTGAGAAGCTGAGGGCCGAATGCGACAAATATTACTTTGGAAATTACGCAAAATGGTACAGCACCGAGCCGTTCGCATCGGCGAACGCTCAGATTCCACAGATCAACATTTGGGATGATCACGACATAATCGATGGTTTCGGCTCATATACGGACGACTTCATGAAGTGTCCGGTGTTTCGAGGAATTGGGGGTGTCAGTTTCAAGTACTACTGCTTATTTCAGCATCACACGGCGCCACCTCTGTCTACATTCACAACAGATGCGCCTGCGACCATGGAAGCTGGGATGAATGGCAGTGCGAAAGCCGATGAGCTACAGATCAAGGATACTTATGTCTACAATCGAACCGCGGACGATCCAAGCTGGATAGTTGGGTCGCGGCCGGGACCTTATGTTGAGGAGAGATCGAGGAGTCTATATATGCGCCTAGGAAGACGAATCGCTTTCTGTGGCATCGATGCCCGTACCGAACGGACAAGGAGGCAGGTCAACTATCCTGAAACTTACGACCAGATCTTCAACCGGCTGGAGACTGAGCTGAAAGCCGCCCACGGCGAGATCAAGCATCTCATACTCCTTTTGGGCATTCCGATTGCTTATCCACGGATGGCGTGGCTGGAGAACATGCTCACATCCCCAATAGTAGCTCCCATACGCCTGCTGAACAAGCGATTTGGCTTTGCAGGTGGATTGTTCAATAAGTTCGACGGCGCCGTTGATTTGTTGGATGATCTGGACGATCATTACACGGCGCGAACTCACAAGCACGAACGGCGCGAACTCATTGTGCGTCTTCAGAAACTTTCGGTCGAGCATTCTATTCGAATCACTATTCTCAGCGGCGATGTACATCTGGGAGCTATAGGTCGGTTTTATTCCACGCCAGCTGACAATATAAACCCGATTGAAGATCCAAGGTACATGGTCAACATTGTGTCCTCGGCAATCACGAACAAGCCACCTCCCAAGGCCGTGGCAAATCTGCTGGCAAGGCGCAACAAGATCCACCACTTGACCGACGGAAACACAGACGAGACTTTGATGAAGCTATTCGACAAGCAACCTGGCGGCGTGATGAAGGGCGCAGACTGGAACCTTGTGACCATGCCAAGTCGAAATTACGCCTGTATCACAGAAGTCCCTGACGATGATTCGTACGGTCACGGGCCAGCCGCGAACGGTGTTCTCGATGGCACCGTTATAGCTTCTACAGGCCGAACAGGAAAGTCTCGCCCTCATACTGGTAATAACATCGATGGCCATAGTCCGCTACACGCGGGCGAAGAGGGCGCGGGCACGCAACATCCCGCTGCAAGTGGGATTAGCAGTGAAGGACCATTCAAGGGTGGTTTGAATGTTTCGATTAGAGTGGAGATTAATAGTCAGGATCGTGAAGGAAAGACTGAGGGATACGGAATGAGTAGTAAGTTCAGGGGTCACTTTTCACTTTCAAGAAATATTGCTAACTCTTCTGTAACAGTTCCTAAACTGGTTATTGCGTCGAAAGAGCAGGCGTCGATGCTGCCTCATCCTCAGCTTGATAGGACGACGGCTTAGTCCTCGCCTTTTGTCAATGCCCTGTTTCACATGCGCCTTCTGCTCTCATTGCCAGCCGATCAGCGTAGGGAGTATATGTACAGTACCATGACCCAGGGTGTTTCTCTTTGTGGGGTCCTTTCTTTGCTCTGCATTTCTGGCAGACCTTGCATAGTAGGTGTACAGGGAGATACCCGGACGTGTCATGCTCTTGCTGAGGGCTACGTTGTGCCGTCATTGAGACGGATGCTATTAATATAAAAGTATTCTTCTTCCCTGTCACACTATCTCAACCTTCAACGAGGCAATAACAGTACACGGGTTGGACTGGTCCTTCACAGACGTGAGGGGAACAGTGTCTTGAACGGCCTACATTTGAGCGCGGAAAGCACGGCAACGTAAGAACGATGGATGAGGTGCAGAAGAGACTTATGGTCCTATACCCATGAACCTCTCGTTATGCTGGAGCCCCGTATGGCGGGTCGGCACTGAACGTCCCCTAGAAATACTGTACATCTTGTGATCTCTGGTCGCTTATCTTCTGTCTTGATATCTGGACCGGATCTGGTTCTTTCCTGCTCTATCCGTTCGTAATTTCGTGAACATGCCCGCGCCGTGCGGGTTCCTCCAAACTTGCTCTCATATCCTTGACTCATACATGTAATTCAAAGTATTGCTTCTTTTCAACGTCATCCCATTGCCGTAGTAGTTGTCCGTATTGCCCGGGACGCCCGGCCCCATAGGCTGCCGCGGAGCGTTCATCCGCGCCCGACGGTCCTGTTCTTCTTTCTGCTTCTCCGCCTCTTCCTCATCCTTGAGCCGCTGCTGGGTGGCGATTTCTTCGGGCGTGAGCAGTCTGGGCCCGCTGATCTTGGCGACGGTCAAGTCGATGGCTTCGACATCCGTGCCTTCACGCCGGAAGGCTTCGCTGCGCACGTGCTCGGCGCAAGTGTACTCGCGGCGCGCGCACTCGATGAGAAACATCGTCATCAGGACCATGATCC
This sequence comes from Exophiala viscosa, assembly GCF_022695815.1. NCBI lineage: Eukaryota > Fungi > Ascomycota > Eurotiomycetes > Chaetothyriales > Herpotrichiellaceae > Exophiala > Exophiala viscosa. Next base: position 2,901,830 of record NW_026944353.1, on the reverse strand, counting down.
ACTGAGTAAAGTCCTTCACTGTGGCGAGGGTGGCCAGCGTGTTCGCCAGACTGGGTTGACCGCTATCCTTGAACCGCGATTGAGGACACCAGCGTGGCACGCGGCCCTCGGTGCCGGCGAGGATGGGCGCCAGTTCGCATGATGTGCAGAGGATGGATTGGAGAAGCCACATCAGGAAGTGGAGGATTGAGAAGAGGAGGATAACGAATGTGCTTGTGGCCGTGTAGTCGGTGTCGTATGGTGATGAGTGGGTCGTTTTGCGGGTGCCCGTACCAGTACCTTGTGGGATAGGGAGGATGTTGAATTGAAGGGCTGCCAGGTGCGCGGTCGTGTAGAGAAGAGAGAATAGCGGGATGGTGCCGATGTACAAGACTAGTGCGCTGTGGATGCCGTGATTAGATGGTGGTCCAATATGCAATGATCGCGGTTCATAACTTACAATGAATCGCCGGTTGCTGTGGTCATAACATGAGCCCATGCGGCATATTTGGACGCAGCGATGAGGATGAAGATGGCTAGAATGAGGGAAAAGACAAGCAGAATCACTTGAGCCGCTCGAGTATGCATTCCGGCATTTGAAGGAGCAGACCTTTGAGAAGCTGCTGGAACAAGATCGTGAGAGGCGAGATTGCCACCAGGTGTCAATGTGGAAGGCATCAGGTGCTGCGAGCGATGCACTGCGTCAAGCGAATGTAGTAATGTTGCAGGTGATGGCAGCGTCCAGCGCCCAGCACCAGCGCCAGCGGCGCAAGAGACGGAAAAGAGAGAAGCGAAACCGAAAGACAATGAAAGAACAAAGTCAGACCACCCACGTATATATGACCTAGGTGACTCACGAGGAAGAGACACAGAGCCGCATGGGCTGGGGGGAAGTGGTAGAAGGAAAATGTAGGCACGAGACGAGATAGGCGAACCACAAAATACCCACATACGATATGAATCCAACTGGTACTCAGGGAAGAGGTCTCCTGATCGGATCTGATGCATACTATATCCGAGTGTCAGAGTGGGTGAAGCTCCTTTGGAGTGGCAACCCCAGATCGGGCGGTTGATCAGGGTGTCATGGTCTCATGTGGCGTGCAACTTGCAACTTGCGTGCCGTGAAAGTGGCAGATTGCGTGGTCGGTGTGAATAAGAAGATCCTTTGACAGGGGTGTCTTCACATCTTCAAGTCAGGCTATTTCGGACCTGAAAAGCTTTTGTAGCAGGCTATCGCATTTGGCAGAAAACCGATTGGTGCGCAAATGCGCACTGGAGATGCATGGCCAGGCCAAGACAGTCAATGCGGCAGATAAAGCTTGACAACATGGGGCGAAAAGATGGAGATAGAAGATCTGGGAGCCGCTGACCCCTCAGGTTGGAACATGATGAGACTGGAAGGAGGTGGTTGTGTTTGAGACGTGCGATGTTGTCGTTCTGTTACAGATCCGAGACATGGCACTAGTCAATATACGGGAAGGTGGGATCGAGCATATTCATGACTAAGATTCAGCCTTGCATTCTGCATTGCATACTTAGCCCTCCAAGCCTTACCCCTAAAACTGGTGCGCAGTAGAGGTCTGATTACTCCTGGATCGATACTTAATACTTGATGACAATTTCACTCCGAATATTTTGCGATACTTCAATGCGACTACCTTGTCATGCTTTCACGTTCTGGAACCGCATCCTGCTTAAGTATTCGGCAGTACGGGACTTAACACTCGCTACGGTTATGACAAACACAGCCGACTCTTGCCCGACGATATACTGAGGGTCACGCAGTGTCACAAAGCAAATCCCAGACAAATCGCCCAACAAGATCACTCAGTATTCTTTGGAACCTCCTCTATCCGTGTGACTTGAGAGACGGTCTCATCCGAAAGTTCGCTTGGATTTCTCATGGTATCCATTTCCACGGGCCTCGAAGTTGCCAGCATCTCTGTCGGATATGCTTGTAGTGGAGGCGGCATTTCCAGCGGAAGTGCTGCAGAAGGAGTATAATACATCTGATATTGCCCAGAACTTGGATTCAACGTATAGGTTGGTGCTTGTGTTTGTTGCTGGTACTGTGAGTACTGTTGCTCAAATTGTTGTTGAAGTGCAGCCTTTTGATCGCTCTGCTGCAGTGCAGCATCTCTTTCTTGTTGGAGAATGCTGTAACCGTCCTTCAACGACTTTCGGCTTCGAAGAGAGTACCACAAGGCGAGCAGAGAAGCAATGAGTGCGGTTCCAAGTAGACCTCCAAGCACTCCTCCAATAACGGAACTCTTATCTCTCGGTGGCGTTTTATTGACCCCTGCAAGTCAGCAAACAAACATGAGACCGTTGAAGCTAACTTACAAGCGGCATAATCAGTTTTGCCATATGTCGTGTTGATCTGGTCAATGGTACCTGGTAAGTAGAGATGACCAATCGTTGTGTTGGCAACAAATGTATTGTCACCATCACAGCAGTCCTTTGTGTCATCTCCTGCGCGACAACAGAAAGTTCCAAGCTTGCCAGAGCATTGCTGGATATTGTACGTGGAAGCGGAAACGCTAGAGCAATATTGCGTAACGTTCGGGCAAGATTTATCTTGGAAAGTTGGATCTGCGATTAGGGCTGTCAGTATCAAGGAATCTGGGAGCTCGTAAACAAGGCTACAGACCCGTACACCCGTCCGCGAACAGGTAGGTAGCCCACCAGCCATCTGTCGATAAACACAGGCCCGAGTCCATGCAAAGGTCATTATAGTTAGGATCATTACCATCGAGCGCACAGCAGGCGCTGTGGACGCTAGCTCCAGCATTTGGATTGCATGGCTTGATCCGGTCTAAGACGTTCAGCGCGCTGATCCATTACGTTATGGCCTTTTCGAACATACTCTGGGTCCACGCAGTGCGGTTCATGTCATAGCACGTCGCCGTATCCGCAACCACCGAAGCCGTTAGGAGACCCATGGCAAGGATGAATGGGTACAGCATCCTCAATGGGCGAACTTTGCGTCAGAAGGGAATGTTTCGTGGGGAAAGAGTGAGACTGTCCGCCGCTGCTTGAATTCAGATATGTATTGAGAGCAGACGGGCAACGAAATCCTGTAGGTCAACGCAAACGTTTATTAAGGACAATATATATCTGCTCGTGGACTGGGGTACGGGTCGCATACCGACCAGTCTCGTGGCGATGGAGGGACACCGAAATAGCATTGAGCACAAGCAGCCGGCTGTGGCTTGAACACGAAGATGTGACCCCTGAGTGCGCTCCAAAACTGGTGCTCAGCCCTCCTCGCTGAAGGCCAAGGTCGAGACTTACCTATCAAATCACGGAGATTATTGTGGGTGGCTCGACCCAAAAGGTCTTCGCCCCGAGACAAGGCTGGAGGCGGCGGGCGTTGGTAAAGTGCGCATGGACCTCCTGGACATATTGGTCTTTGAGCAACGTATGTGAGCCTGCATATCGACTTGAGATTTCGGGCACGCCTGTTGTCTGCGCCAGGCCGTCCATATTGGACGGTGAGTGGATTGACCATGATGGGTGTACCGAAATTTCGCTCCAGGTTCGCAATACTCCCTGCTTCCGCCGTTCCTTACCAGCAAGCCTGAGGCTGCGGCTTGCATGCGGAGTATCCTTGCCTACTCCCGTAGTCTGCATGACTATGCAAGGGGCCAGTATTTGGACTGCTCCGTAAGGCTGAGTGGCCCGTGGACTTAAACCCGATGCCATTAGACAGCCCCCTTGGATAGATGGCGGCCAGACATTCTCAAAGCCCCTTGTCAATTCCAGAGCCACCTGCAACAATGCCAAGATGCTATATTCGGGTTGACAATTGGGCTACAGCTGTCGGGTCAGTTGGTCTGAGACTGTAGGCTTCTGGGCTATGGAATTGGTCGAGTTGCCCGGCAGCCTGATCGTCCTGCATGCTGAAATTGGCTCTTCGACGCAACTTATGTCATTCGTGAAGGTCTGATTGATTAGTCCTCGACTTATACCTAACGCTTGATCACAATTTTGCCTCCAGCATTATGAGAATCCAAAATCTCATGCGCCTTGCGAATGTCCTTCCAATCGAACACATATGTAGGCTTCGCGTCCCAAGCACCATTCTCGATCTTTCGCACAATGTCTTGTAATGGTATTGCCGACAATGGGAAGGTGGAGGTTCCCAAGACCTTGCTGTGGAATAAGCTGAAGTGCACACCGGACTCCATTTGCACCATTGGATTGAAATCCTTGACAGGTGCCAGCCCTCCAAGCCACCCAGCCTGCAACATACGACCTCCAGCACGGGTAAGGCTGATTGACTCCAGGAGAACACGGTTGCCGACCAAATTGAGGACTTTGTCGAACTTGGTTTCAGCAAGAAATTCTTTGGCCAAATCATCTTGTTCCACCTTGACATCCACAGCTCCCATTGTTTTCATCAGGTCAAATCGTTCACTCCGCCTGGTCGTGGTGGTGACTTTAGCGCCAGCGTCGACGGCCAACTTGACTGCTGCTTGACCGATCGTGGAAGTGGCGCCACGGATGAGCAATGACTCGCCTTCCTTCACATCCAGCACCGTGAAGACACAAGAGTGGGCGGTCGAGTAGACCTCAGGTATAGCAGCAAGCTCTTCCCATGGTAGGTTGGTCTCGATCTGGACGACGTTGCTTGCGGGCACATTCACGTACTCGCCATATGAGCCTGGTCGATTTCTGCCCATGCCACCCATGATGCCCATTACTTTGCTTCCGACGGAGAATTCGCCGCCAGGACATGCTTCGACCAACCCGACACACTCGAGACCGGTGATCGCATTCCACTCATCCCATTCACCTTTGCGCATATGCATCTCCGCATGGTTGAGGCCAAAAGCTTTTACTTTGAGAAGGACTTCGCCATCGATGGGTGCTGGCTTCAACACCTGTCGGTGCTCTAGGACTTCAGGTCCTCCGAATCGCGGAATTATGATGGCTTCCATCGTAGTCGACATGGTAGAGATGGGGTGCACGTGAATGTGCACGTGAATACGCACGAGAGCTCTGTGAGACAGTGGAAGAAGGCGTATGCTTGAATGCTTTCGAGTTGTCAAGGTGGTTCCTCTTGGGTGAGAGATTGAACTTCTAGCCATGGAGCGTTTGCTCACATAAATGCCCCAACGGTAAGCCTGGCTTTCTGGCCGGCTGGCCATGGTGAGCTTCTTTACCTCAGATTAGCAATCTTTCAGTGTCCCTTACAATGCAGCTAGCAGTATTTGAGATTCATCACATACCGGATTAGGGAGATCCCGATTTCATGATCGCAAGTTGCAAAGGGCATTTCAAGGATTCTCTCGCTGCTACAAGCAAAACGATGCCTGCTTGTGACGTTTGTCTCAGCTGAGTTGGACGGCGTGAGGCATCTGTGCCGCTTTAGATAAATTCATCACCGTAAGTGATATGACCCCCCTACGACAAACTGCCAGATACGACATGTTGCATCATACCTGGTTGTTGCAAATTGTGGTCAATGGTGTCGATGACTGAATGATGCATCAACAACTGCTGCCTCTTTAGCGCATTGCTGTTTTGAGGACCCATCTATGTCGCTTTTAGCGATACGTGGTGCTTGCGTCAGCATGTCTTCGCTGGATTGGACGAAATCCCAGGCGCACGAGTAAGAATGCAGGAAGTACCTGAAGGTAATTGAGGAATGATTAATCAATCAAGGAGCTACAGTAAGGCACGGAATACCCCCAACCTCAATGCGGGGTTGTGTCGTCGTTGCCCCTATCACGCCATGGCCCAGGGAGTCACGTCATTGCTGCAGCCCCCAATATTGCACACAGGCGTACTCGTGAGACCAACATTCCCTCAGTTTCCTTGAATCCCAGTCTTGATTCGTGATGAGGATCCGGTTGATCGAACCAATGAATCAAACAAAGCTCTAGATGCAGGATCATAGGTCGATGTTATCATAATGTTGACCCTGCTGTTATGGCTGCTCGCAGCCGTGATGGGTGCCAGGACGACCGCTACTTCGGACCAGGAAATCTTGAACTCAATTGCCCATCAGGCAAAGACGTCGAAATACAACATTGTCTTCGTGCTCACTGATGATCAGGATGCTGAGTTGGGTTCTCTCGACCACATGCCTTTCGTGGCGAAGCATCTTCTGGCCAGGGGAACCAACTATAAGAGACATTACGCTACTACTGCGGTATGCTGCCCTTCACGGGCTACGATCTGGACCGGATTGACCGCACATCGACACAACATCACGGACGTGAATCCGCCTTGGGGTTGGTTGTGGTGATTAAGATTTGGGCAATAGGTCAGCCGTGCTGACCGAGATACTAGGCGGCTATCCCAAATTTGCTGCACTGGGCCATAACGAGAACTACGTACCGGTCTGGCTTCAAGAAGCCGGAATCGGCATGTACTATACTGGGAAATTGTTCAATGTGCACACAGTGTCGAACTACGATTCGCCATACCCCGGAGGCTTCACGGGAACTGTCAGTAGTGCTGATCCGTTCGAAAAGGTTGCTAACAATTTGAGTCAGGATTTCCTCCTCGATCCCTACACTTATAACTATATGAATTCGACCTTCCAAAGTGGCACCGATAAACCTGTGAGCTATGAAGGCCACTATAGTACCGATGTGGTTGCCGAAAAAGGATTCGCCCTTCTCGACCAAGCTGTCGAAAGTCAGCAACAATTCTTCCTAACAATAGCGCCTATTGCTCCTCATTGCAATATCTACATGAACGGCTCCGTGCTGGCCGAGAATCACACTTTCGAATTCACCGCCCCAATTGCAGCAGAGCGCCATAAGCATCTTTTCTCGGATGTGAAGACGCCCCGAAGCGAAAACTTCAATCCTGATGAAGTAAGTCAGTCGTCAAGCCGAACCAGCTTGTTTCTGCCAGGAAGAGGAGTCGACTAATCATTGTTTAGCCGTCTGGAGTTAGCTGGGTACGCCAACTCCCAAAGATTAACGACACAGTGATAGAGTACCTGGACGACTTTTATCAGGCTCGACTTCAAGCTCTTCAAGCAGTGGACGAGTTGGTAGACGGACTATTCCAGCGCCTTGAATCCTACGAACTGCTGAATAACACATACGTCATCTACAGCAGCGACAACGGGTATCACATTGCCAACCATCGCTTGTTAGCAGGCAAGAGCACTTCATTCGAAGAGGACATCCACGTCCCACTCATTATTCGAGGACCTGGGGTGCCGGAAAATCACTCTACGAATCTGGTCACCACACATACAGACCTTGCACCGACGTTCTTCAATCTACTTGATGTTCCTCTTCGACCAGAATTTGATGGGAAACCTATTCCTGTCACGCAATCAGGGCTCGAAACAGCACTGCGGGAGAAGCACGAACACGTGAATGTCGAATACTGGGGGTTCGCAGGTGCCGAGGGGATATATAGCTGTATGACTCCTGCCAAGGTCCAGAGGCATGCTTTGCTGACTTTATGTCTAGATGAACCCAGCCTCATAGAGAACAACACGTTCAAAGCCCTCCGGATCATCTCGGAGGATTACGATCTATACTATTCCGTGTGGTGTAGCAACGAGCACGAGCTATATGACATGAGGGTAGGTATTTCATCCTATATGAAGGTTCCGACTGACCTTTTCTAGACGGACCCTGGGCAAATGCATAACTTGCTATTCGAGGAGGAAGTGTTATCCCCCACCAATCCTTCATTTCTGCTGGGCGTGCCTGTCCAAAAAATTGTAGCTCGCCTGGATGCCCTTCTGTTCGTCACAAAATCCTGTGCTAAAGAAAGCTGTGTGACGCCATGGTCGTCTCTTCATCCTTATGGAAACGTCTCGACCCTGGAAGATGCATTGAGCCCGCTGTACGATCACTTCTACGAGGTTGAACAGCGGCGCGTCGTCTTTGATCGCTGCGAAAACGGCTATATCATTGACGCTGAAGGGCCGCAATTCGAGCGTGATGGCATCATGTACAGGGATGGTTTGCCTTGGGACACCTGGGTGTAACGAGCTGTTAGCAATGAAGATGTCGAGGACGTTGGTTAAAGGACTGGTTCTCAGGCCTGGCGGTCTCATCCTCCACCGCAAGATGCTCGTGGTTTCCGGCTCCATGGGCTTGATTTTCTCTCAACACCAACAAGACGCATCGCGGTCCTGAGACGCGCGACTCCGGATGTCAATCTTGAATCAAATATCGCTTACTTCATAGTTCGTCCTTTCGGATCTGGTTGTCGGGAACAAGCCCGAACTAGACCGAGAGGATCATAGGGGATGGACTCCCCCGGAAAAATCACGCATTTAAGCTCCACCTTGAAGCAGACGGAATACGTCCGTACGGCGTATGAGTTGGCATATTCGCTTGGTTCTACTGTACCCTAACTTAATGGAAGCTTTGGTTAGTCTGAAATAAGGGCGTACCCATTGTCTACTTTCTGCAAGGGTTGCCCGCTTCTCCCGTAGATATTTGCCCTGCGCTTTTGACAGACATAACTCCATCTCCTCGATCTGCGCGAACTTGCGGCATCATTTGGCTTAGATGACACCCATATTGATGAATGAACTCGATTGATCGAGCGTGCACATCGCCAAGTTTTCGTTGCGTGGCCCCCTGCACAGGACCCTTCAACAGTCCCCCAAGGGTCCCATTTTGGCGGCGGTCAAGTGGCCCCCTAGTGGCCTGGGCACTCCGTTTCGAAGATAATCATTGATCAGATAAGATTAGCACTTCAATAACTTTTTCCCTAGTATCAATCTGATCACACCCTATCTCTTCCACACCTCTTTGTCTTTCTGGCATCGCTAACTTTTCGATTGTCATGGGGCACATTCACAGCTCCTGTCTCGAGCGCCGGTCTGTGCCGTTTGACACGCCTGGCCTGCCCTTCCGACTTCGGCTCAAATCAGACCACGATGATTCTGGTGGACACTGATGAAAAGTTTTCATCTTATCTGATCTGATCCATCTTAATTGGGACCCGAACGTATGTCTGGATATGTTCTGCGAGTAAGTGACTTGAGTGGTTGAGCACCAGGTAAAGCGGAGTGAAGATCCAAAAAGCACGCGAGCCTACCCACTGACCTCGTGGTTTGCATATTTGTTCTCATATTTCTTGCTGTTCTCAAGCTCTTCTTAAGCTTCTTTTCAGCACAAGCTTCTTGTCTTGGGTGTTAACATCCCTTCAATCCAGCTATCACTCCTTCCATCTTGCTCGTTCCCTTGAGAGAAGCATAAACAAGCATGGGACTCTTTAACAGGTTCCGACCGAATGCCAGGAGCTTGGATGACTCTACCGTCCACTCTTCAGATGCGGATGCGTCCGTGGCCATGGGCTCTGTCACACATGAGACCAAGGGCGTCGAGAGCGGACTGCCCAAGAGCGAACTTCAATCCAGCGTAACCGACCCGGAAGAAGCCCTGCCTGCTGAAGACGCACAGCGTGGTATCCAGGCTGTGGAAGCCACTACGCTGGTCTGGTCGAAGAAGTCACTTGTCGCCGTCTTCTGCTGCATGTGGCTCGTCTATTTGCTCAACGCATTCCAGAGCTCTACGATTGGCAACTTTGCACCCTACGTCACCAGCGCCTGGGAGTCACACTCCCTCTTAACCGTCATCAGCGTGGTTGCAAGCTCAATGACTGCCGCCGTCTTTATTCCGCTTGCCAAAGCCCTTGATGTTTGGGGTCGAGCCGAGGGTTATCTCATCATGGTCGCATTCGCCGAGCTAGGCCTAATTCTCATGGCCGTCAGCAAGAATCTCGCTACTTATTGTGCTGCGAATGTAAGTACAATGTCAGGAGAAGCATTACAGCATGCTGACAAAACTTCCCCACACCAGGTCTTTTACAGCGTCGGTTTCACAGGTCTCATCTACAGCATTGACGTCGTCACGGCCGATACCACCCAGCTAAAGAATCGAGCGCTGGCGTATGCATTCACCTCGTCTCCCTACATGATCTCGGCCTTCGCAGGATCGTATGCTTCGGACAAAATGCTCTACGACATCGGCTGGTCCTGGGGTTATGCTACCTATGCCTTCATCATGCCCTTTATCTGTCTTCCGCTGTACATACTGCTGAAACTGAATCTCCGCAAAGCCAAAAAGCAGGGGCTCTTGCAGAGGACGCCGAGCGGCAGGACTCTGACGCAGAGCGTTTGGTACTACCTGATCGAGTTTGATGGTAAGATGAGGTGTTCTTACAATTGTCAAGCACAGTGGCACTAACCAAGTCTTTCTTACCATAGTCCTTGGAATCTCCCTATTTGCCGCCGGCCTGATCATCTTCCTTCTCCCTTTCAACATTGCCTCAATCGCCCCCAATGGCTGGGCCACAGGTTACATCATCGCCATGATCATTGTTGGGTTCATACTACTGGTCGCATTCGCTCTGAACGAGCTCTATCTCGCCCCAGTGCCATTCTTGAAGTTCAGCTCCTTGACCGACCGAACTCTTGTCGGTGCCTGTCTCTTGGATTTCACCTATCAGATTTCCTACTACTGCTGGGACAGCTATTTTACCTCCTTCCTCCAGGTTGTCAACTACCTTACTGTCGCCGAGGCCGGTTACGTCAACAACACTTTCAGCGTGGTTTCTGGCTTCCTCCTTTTCGCGGTTGGCTATGGCATTCGCAAGACTGGATATTTCAAGTGGCTTCTGTGGATCGCCGTCCCACTGTACATTTTCGCCCAGGGACTAATGATCTACTTCCGCACACCTACCGGTTATGTCGGCTACCTCGTCATGACCCAGATCTTCATCTCAATCGGTGGCAGTGTTTTTATCATCTGCTGCCAGGTCGCTGTGCTTGCAGCCGTCGATCATCAATTTGTCGCTGCTGCCCTCGCGATGCTGAATGTCACTGGCACGGTCGGCGGCTCCATCGGTTATACTATTTCTGGGTCTATCTGGACCAACGTTTTCTACAAAGCTTTGGTCGAATATCTTCCAGAGTCCGCGCAGTCTAGTGTGGAAGATATCTATGACGATATTAACGTCCAGCTCAGCTATGCTAAGGGAACACCTGAACGTCTTGCCATTCAGAAGGCGTATGGCTACGCTCAAACCCGTATGCTTGCTGCTGGAACTGCCATCATGGCGTTGTCGTTCATCTGGGTTTTTATGATGAGGAATGTCAATGTGGCGAAGCTGAAACAGACAAAGGGCAACGTCTTCTAGAGCAAGCGTATTTCGGACCGCCAATTCAACACAAGTCGCTGACGCTCCGCGATTGAGACTTTGAATGAAAAATCAGGCTGAAGAGATCATACCCTGGGATTATTGTGCGAAAGAAAGATAGCTAAACATAACGTCTGACCTCATTACTGCCACATAGCTTTTGACTGAGCAGAACCTCCTGACATGTGCCTCATTCGCTCACTCACGGACTATTCTGCCACTCCCTTACAATGTCTGCACCTTACAATCCATGTGTCCTGAGGAAATTGTGAATATGCTCATATGCCCCAGGTGCTGCATAGTGGAGGTTCAATGCATGTCCAGCATCCGGCCCAATATACCAGCTGAAGTAGCTCGCAGCCGGGTAGTATGCATCCTTGACAGTAGTGAGTTTGTTGGACGGTATCAGACAGTTACCGTGACAGTTCGGCAAGTCGGATTCGCCGTTGACCACATCTACAGGCCCAGTGAAGTTACTGGCGACCGATTGACCATTGACGAAGAACTCGCCCCAAGTGATCCCCGCCTTGGTTTCCTCGGCGATATCAAGAACTGCAACGTCAAAGCCCGGCCATCGGAAGAAGAATGGTTGAGTACCCTCGATGGTAGGACCGGTAAGGTAACTATTTGATCGATCCGAAAACCGAAGAGGGTTAATCTGTGAGGCGATACTCAGACCGAACCCGGCGAAACCGGCTGCCATGCCACTATTGTCGGTCGAAAAGCCTGTCAAAACCGCTGCGTCAAGGTCATCTGGGTGTAGTGCCGTGAGTCTGTTGGTCTGGGAGCTGCCGAAAGAGTGTCCAACGCCTACGACGTACTCGAAGGTCTGATTGGCGATGCCACCGGTACGCAGAAGTTGGATGAGCTCGTGCGCGATCTCAACCTGAAGCGGAAGCTGTACGATCTGTGTCCCATCGGGATGATCTGAGAGACCCCAACCAAGACGATCGTAAAAGAAAGTCGTGTATCCTTGCTGGGCAGCATAGTCAACGTAGGAGTAGCCTGGCGCGGTGTTCCAGTAAGTTCGGTCGAGGCCGGCACCGTGTATGAGGAACTCAATGGTTGTAGCATTGATCGTGCCGGTGGCGGCAGGGAAGCAGAGCTGCGAGTATATCCCAAAAGTTCCATTGACAGGGTTGGGACCACCGAGGGCTTGCTGACCGAGCGTCGAGTTGACTTGAAGAAACTCGGCTATACGCTCGCTGACCTCGGTCTGATTTGTAGGGTCTGGAAGCTTGATTTGGATGTTGTTCGCAGACGCGGTGACGTCCACCATGCCTGATATACAAATGGCTTGGCCTCCGGCTGACGACTGTACGGTCGGATTCTTGAAGCCTTGCAGATAGCCTGTTGGAATGTCCACAAAGCTAAGTTGGCGTTTGGCGATCGTGCTCGTCGGAGCAGCAATTGCACCTGCGGCAAGCGCCATTGCGGCGAAGCTCATTGCCGAGCGCATCTTGATGGAAAGAGATATTGAGAAGCTGGTGATATCAGATGTAGCGAGTATTGTAGGACAAGAAGACTGGCCGTTGATATACTGAATCTGCGCAGGTGAACGGGACTTTTATAACTCTGCCTACCATGACTTCTGTGTCCTACGTCAGGACGATGTGGCTCCTTAATACCACCTCACTCTGACTCACCGGCTCACCGAATGTGGTCCACCGGTACTCAGCGCACTCTTCATCTGGTCGTAATTTCGTATGAAAAATTGGATGCAAGGCCACCTTTGGAAAGTACCATGACGTATCCATGTTTCCCCGGTCACCTAAACTGCAAGGGCGTCAACGTGTAGGTAAGTATCAAAATCAGTCTAGTCAGGGACTCAGCCTCACCCGCGGCGGCCACGGGGTTTTTGCAAGTCGTGAAAAGTATCCGTGGAAGTTACCTAACAGGCGCCGAAACCGATGTTGGGGTTAGACTCATTTTGATGCTTATTTGTAATGGTGCCCCTCCTCAGCCTTGCCGATAACCTACCTGGGTATCGGGTAGCATGCTCGTATTTCTCGTATTATTCCAAGCGGCCTTTGTGTCTACATATTTGTAATCATACGAGAGCGCCCCTGCGAAAGCGTGTCCCCCGGATGAGGCCACCAAGACATGATCTGTTTCTGTGACAATTGTCAACCTCCGCGAACAATGGCGCGCTTGCGAATCTGCGGACTTCACAGCCCAGCTCTTGACATGGCCCTACATCAGACTAACCGAGAAACCTGAAAGCTGAGACAAAGAGGCTGGCTTGCGCAGAGAGGTGTGACGATGAATGACATACATCCTGCGGCCAGCACCACGGTGCTCTCTTGCACATTGTCTCTCCCGCGACCATATATAATCCTCCGCTTCTCAAGGTTATTGGCAGATGATTGCATAGTTCCACAGACTTCAGGCGCATCGCATCTGCCTCACTGCACAAGGCATATACCGCAACCCCTTGACCATATATATCCAGAGATCATCGTGTCGGGACCCGAGCAGGTCGTCGAGCCCGCAACGTCAGCTTATCAAATTTCAGTTTCCACCAAAGCCTTATCGACAATGGGGAGAAGCAAGTCAAACAGCCCGTCCAAGTCAAGCTCAGCGACAGTCTTTCTCAGCGTCGATGATGGACTATCAACTAGTGTTGTCGAGAAGTCAGCAACCGTGCACACAGAAAGATCTGCAGGCTACGTGCACAGACCACGATTGCCTGTGATCATATGGCTAATTGTCAGCCTTCCGCTTATCGCTTGGGGCTCACTCTACGTGTTCTTACGTCCACACTCAATGCCTGGCGGAAGACTCCATGCGCCGTTGTGGACACCGTATGCGCTTTACGGTGACGTTGACTACGTTTACGGGTGGCCCGCTTGGAACAGTCACTCAGGATTCACTGCGGCTCAGAGCACGATGAACATGGCCGAAAGTGTTTTATACAGCTGGTATGTCTATGTCATAGGTTCAGAAGTCGTGGACTGGAGTTACAAGGGGATCAATCAGTTGGAAGTGAGGGGGAAGGGCATGAACTTAGCGGTACTGCTCGGTTTCTCAGGCGCAGTGATGACTGTGAGCAAGACGTTGCTCTATTGCAAGTATACCCCTTCAGAACCTTACGATAAAGTGCTCACTAATTGTCTGCAGGGCTCAACGAAGCTTTTTCCGGATTCGACAACATCGGACATAATTCGTTGTACCCGTTGATCGTGCTTTGGATCATTCCTAATGGTGCGTGGATTGTCGCTTCGAGCTATATGATATATGTGTTTGGAAAGGACATTCTTGAGTCGATGAGCGGAGAGCGGCAACAGGAGGAAGGATGCATCATTGCGGCTGAGAAATGTCGCGTTGAGTAGGGAGGTTCGGTGGTGTCCTCAGCCTTATACAGTACGCCCCCTTGCAACCTCAGCCTTGCGCACAGTGACGTGCTAGTGCCGTGCTGTGAGCTTACTGTGAGGTGCGGTCGTTGCATGCCCGCGCATTTTGGTCACCTGGTAGTTTAGATCTTCATTTGTATAATTGACCTGTATCTCGTTGAACAATTTCTGTTGGTCTGACTGCTAGTGGGTGTGCATCAAGATGATGGTCCGAGAGTACTCGAGCTAATTAACGAGGCCGACGGAAGCTCAATTATCAGCTACGGGCATAGGCTCCCTAGCCTTGGACATAGCTGCGCGTCAATGTGTAATAATTGACATTCTTGTCCGTACTTCCAGAAGCCACTAAGCATATACATCTCACGGCAGGGTGGTTTCTAGGCTCGTATTGAAGACCCCTAGAGTTGGATGCAACCCGCGCTGCCCCATCGCCAAGAACGCCGCAGCAACTCTTGGTAAGATGTTCCTGCCTGCTGATTCACTTCTTTGTCAACTCTGGAAATCTCATTCAAGTTATGCTACCTCTGTTCTTGACCAGATATTTTGTTACTTTCGAGAATGCCGAGAGCAGTCGCTTGCTCGATTTGTCGGCAGGATAAGGTGGGATCTCTCCACGACCTGTTGTTAATTTCTAAAGATTGGTCCAGGCCCGTTGTGATGCCTTCACCTCAGCCCCGGATCCATGTACCCGTTGTCGAACACGAGATCTGGATTGTATCATTGAACCCACGTTCAAAAGGACTTCCACAACAAGGTAGGTCCTGCAGTTGATCAGGCTAGGGCGCGTGCGCGAGCCTTTGAAGGCTGCAGACCTGGCTAACTCCTTGCTAGCCGCTCCAAACGTTCATCCCACGAGGTGCGGAATCCCAAAGAATCGCCTATCAGAACCACGAAAACCAGTCAAGATGCATCTGCTTCGCCATCTCAGAACGGCCTGAGAACGTCAGACCTTGCAGGATCAATCAATTCTGACCAGCAATCCTACAAAAGCACATTTTCCGTGAGCAGGGATGACCAAGTCTTGGTTCGGCTCGGAAACATTATCCTTGTGCATTCCGAAATCAATGACCTATTCCGAGAGTAAGTATGCGCAACCCACGAAATTCAAGTTCTGGCTCTGAGGTCGGATTCGTAGATACTTCCACCGCTATCACCCGCTTTTTCCAGTCCTACACCCTACCATTGCACCATCGTCTGTCCAGAGAGACTGTCCCACGCTATTTTGGGTGATCATAGTTACGGCGGCTCGGAGTAGTCGACCTGATCTTTACCCTGCACTGTGTGACCTTGTGCCACAGATGGTCTCGGGTAGCTTTCTGTTCCAAAGTCACTCTGCACAGCCATGTCAAGCAATCTTAATCTTATGCATGTTTCCTTTGCCAACGGTCAAGAGCCGCGAAGATGTGCGCTGGATGTATAGCGGGATGGCTATGCAAATGGCAACACTTGTTGGTTTACACAAGACCGGCTCGGATCACGAATATCGAAGTGCCGGTGCGTCCAGGTTGTCTGATAAGGATCGACAAGAGCTGACCCGAACCTGGTGCTGCTGTTGTTACGTGAATGCCACGTATGTATCAGACAGAGCTTGCCAGGAAACGACTGACGAAGAGTAGTTTGAGCACCGAGCTTGGACTTCCATCCTCGATCCCACCAGATGCTCCGAGTCTGGAAGAGTTGAGCAAAGCAGCACTCCCATCCGAGTTCGTATGTGCTACTAGGATAGCATTGGAAAGCGCGAAGATGAGCAAGTTGGTTGACCAGAACATATCTACTGACACAACTACGAGTACTGGTGCAGAAACGGCACGCTTTGGATTACTGAGGATGCTGGAATCAGACTTGAACGCCTTAGCAAAGTCAATGGGGATCAGAGAGACACTACCAAGCGGCATAGCCGAGCTTTCGCTACTGATGGCCAAAATCAATCTCTGCTCCTTCGAACTTAACCGAGCTACAAGGTTGAGGACATCTGATGCCGCACAACTGCGACTATCTGTTTTCGACTGTGCCACAAGTCTGATACAGTTGTTTGGTGGCACACATTTCGTCTCGGCACAAGCAGTGGGAAGCCTTACTACCTGGGGCCTACCTGTGCAGACATTCTACCCTCGAAACTATTGGTATGGACTTGTGTATGCCTGCCTGGTACTCATGAAGCTCAGTCTCACGAACACTCTACCTGAGGTCGAATCCGGCCGAAGCAAAGTTGCCATCCAACAAGCAGTAGACTTGTTGAACTCCTGCTCAGTGGTACCGGATGAGCTCTCTCGTGTGGCAAAGTTGATCGGTCTTCTTCGCCGAGAAGCTGTGCAAGAGATCATTCAGCCACGACACAAGGTGCATTCGCGAATGGGCGCATCCCTAATGTATGAAATCATTTTCTCAGTTCTATACTGGAAGAAGCGCAAGCAGAAGGGGCAGCAGCACGAGGACTCAACGATTTGGCCAAATTTTGACCACGAGACCAGAGATGCTTCACAGATGGATACGGGTTTAGCGATGCCTGACACGTCTTCACGAGGCATGGATGAATTGATCGCAAGCTCGGGCTATCTGATCGAGGGTTGGGGAACGAATACGTTTGATGCGAATCTATGGGACACATCCGCATTCGACCAGGTACGTCTCGCTGTGGGCACTGTTCTTTCTTCCTTTGTGTTCTGACCTCGCCTAGCTTTTTTCGATCCTTCCGTGTGCGTTCTGACCTGGCTTAGTATGTTGTATCTGACATCACAATTGTTGACTCCCTATACTGAGGGCATGCATCCTGGTCGAGAAGATTGGTTGGATAGCGATGTTCCTGGGGGAGCATGGCACTCACAATGACATATGTTCACCCATGGGACATACCGGAGACACAAAAGCATGGTGATAATGGCCGCTTGAAGGCTTTTGGCGGCTGGAAGAATGAATTGAACGCCATGTCCACTTCTCTGCGCAGACGTTAGCGAGGTCAAGGTAATACCTTGTTCTTGTTGATGTTTTGGCGCGTGATAGGTTCAAACTATGAGACGCTTGAGAGCTACGAATTCAGCAGCGCAATGACCATGCACACCGTCCAGTGTTCGAATCGCTTCTGGCGTTTCTGCCTCTCAGTCATGCGGTCGTGAAGTAGACACAGCGAGGATTGTTCCGGTGGCGAGAAGCTGCCGCTGTATATCGCGCGGGTAGCCTGACGCTCATGTTGGCCTTGAAGCGGCCGCCGGAGTGCAACCACACTGTGAATCAAGTCACAGCCTAACGCGACACTTATGACAACAAAGCCGCGGCAAGAGGAAGAAACGCTAATTGTGGTCGCTTATATGAAATGCTGTACTTAGTAAGCATGGAAAACTAGGCCTACCTAGAATTACGGCCTCGGAAGAAGAGGTAGACCTACCGAGGACGGGAACTAATCACACCTGATGACAGCGTAAACTAATGCTAACCGGGTCACCCTCGTATTAGGCGACCAGTCTAACCACAAACTCGGCCTGGGTGTGGAACAAGGCTCTAAACGATGTACCTCGTATACTATGTTGACAATTGATTTTGCGTCTTGCTGCTTTGAGCGGCTAGGACGTCTGATTTGCTCATCGTCAAGTATGTCGACAGGCATTTGGAATTCTGGGATGGGACAATCTAAGGACTCACAAATGGTGAGCCTCAATCAATATAAAAACGTACTAAATGATCCCCTTTGGCGCTGCGAGATGTCCATCCCATACACAACATCACAACTCTCGCGATGGACTACATCCTCACCTCCTTCCTGCTTTTCACGGCTGTAGTAAGAAGTACTCCCGTCCCCGCAACCTCATCCAGATCATGCAAAGACTACTCCGTTCCTCTCAACATCACGTCCCTCAACCTCCAATGGGGCATTGATCCTATCGAGACCAATGAAGACATGGCAGCCTTCAACGCTGAATGGGGACGACGTGATAGTGCATCGACATTCCATCCTGCTGTGCTCCCATCTAATAGCACCCCTGAAATGGCGGTCTACACAATATCCGGGACATACTGTGAGCCAACAAGCGGAGGAAATGGCACTGTCCTCCTGGCTACACATGGTGCGGGCTATGGCAGAAAGTACGCGTACACTCTGTGTACTGATGGCCAGACACTAATTGACTTGACTCGAATAGCTATTGGGATCCTGATATTCAACCAGAGAACTATAGCTTTGTGGACTATGCTCTTGCGGAAGGCTACTCCATCTTCTACTACGACAGACTTGGCGTGGGTGAGTCCGAAATGTGTGTCGATCCATTGTCTTGATCATGCTGAGTGTCTCTAAACATTGATTCCTGTGCAGTGTGTCCGGCTATGTCTCGCAAGTATCAAACCAAGCCGCTATCCTTACGGAGCTCGTCAAGCTCATCCGCTCCGGCACATTCTCCTCGCCTCCAGCGAAGGTCGTTCTCCTAGGCCACAGTTTCGGAAGTATCGTATCCAATGTCGCTCTGCACAATGATCCAGAGTTGGTCGACGCAGCGCTGCTCACTGGTCTAGCTTATGAGGCAACAGGGGTCATAGGTGCCATATCTAACCAGGCCAAACAAAATCGAGTTGCGAACCTGTACGAGCCAGAAAGGTTTGGCAAGTTGGATGGAGGATTCGCGGTCTGGGTTGACATTTATTCTGCCATTGAAAAGTATGACTCGTATCAATGAGCAGCTTGAAACGTTACTAACGACGTGCTCTAGCTTTTTCAAAGTCCCCTTCTTTGACGAGGAGGTCGTGCAGTGGGCTCAAGACAATCAACAGCCCGCGGCACTGTTGGAAAACCTGTCAATCGGGTTTGCCAATGTGTCTTCTCCTGCCTTCACTGGCCCCGTCATGGTGAGTCTTCCCATTCCGCAGCCATTGGCGACCACTTCGACTAACTACTTTCCTAGATCATGTGGTAGGCAATCTGTTTTCTATTCTGTCTGCTTCCGGCTAACGAGAATGTCGTTCAGTGGCGAATACGACTTTATAGCTTGTGGAGGCTACTGTCCAGGATTCATAGATGCGGATATTCACGAGGTATTCCCTGCATCGAAGAACGTGGTTGCTTACGTGCATCCAGACAGTGGACACGCAATCAATCTTTCGGTAAGATCTAACCTGTTTTGTTGCGGTGTCTGGACTTGAAACAAGAACTAATCTGTGGTGGATACATAGTTGAACGCAACAGGGGCTTTCCAAGTCCTGGGCAATTTCTTGAAAGAGAACGGCTTATAGAATATGCTTGGAGGGGACGTTTTTCAGCACACCTTGTGTTAATGTTGGCACCCCACAGTAGGGAGTTGCAGGTGTGGTGCCGAGCGGAATATTAATGGTAATGACGTGAAACATGGAAGGAGGAGCCGGGGACTATGATAGAGCAGATCGAAAGCTGCAAAACTCTCATTCACACTGACCAACTGCTATTATATTGTTGGATTTCGTTTTTAGATGCTGCCCACGTTTCAAATATACCGAGGGATATTATAAGTAGCGGCCTGGTTGCATTCCGTCATCTCAATCACCATTGGGCATGGAGGCGAAACTTCTCTCACGTCTTCACATGTCAAAGACTGGATACAAGAACACTAGGCCTCGATCCTCTTTGCAGGGAAAGTGGCACAGTTGATACCGAGTGCATCAGCGATGTAAGTCAAAGGTCCAGCAGCTTTGCTACACTAGGTACCTGGACTTCAAGCCAGTAGGACTATATCGTAGGAGCAACCGGCTTCACCGTGTCAGACTAACACTATGTTGCTGTGCGCGAAGGACTCCGGAATGACGACAAGGGACAATATTGATTTGGACCCGGGGAGCTATAGCGGTCAGACTAGTGCCACTCCTTCCTGGGAACAGCCTCGACGTCCAGACTCAGACCCTCAACCTTACAACTGCCCCACCTGTGGAAGTGGCAACTGCACCATCACTCTTACGTATGAGGTTGGAAATAACACTTTCAAGAAACCCATCCAGTCCGAGAGTCTGCGGCCCACCATTGAGGTTCACCATCCTGACGGCTCCATCGAGATGATGTCTCCACATGACGATGTTGCGAGTGGCCAGCTTGACTTGTCAGCATTGAGCGCCTCATGTTTGAGAATACTCAGTCCTTACCTCATCATATGCCAACATCACGGCCTTCGTGATGGTGGCATCGCCGAAGAATAGCTCGGTGGATATAGCCTCCCTTAAAGACCGTACGCATGCGAGCTTGTACTGGGCGGCGAGTTGCATGAAATGCTGCTGCTGCGATTGCTGACAATGGTCAAACAAGTGACGGCATGCGGCAAGTAAGAGAGCACATGTGAGTCCCTCATCAGTCAGCGCAAGAGGCACCCATGCTCTGGTCATGCGATCCACGTAATACGCTGCGAGGTCGTTGCAGCGCATGAGAGGAACGACCGCGGTCATATCTGCACGATGGGGGTCTACGTTAGTGCAACGATCACACAAGGTCTCTTCGTTGACGGAGACGTACAGTGGTCGAAGAGGAAATGCTCAAAAGGTTTGAAGGGACGGGCAAAGCTCGTGAACGGGTCGATGCGGCCAGCTGGGAGAAGCTTGAGTATTCGTGGAGCTGCCACCGAATCTTCGCCGTTGTCAGGTGTCGATAGCTTGTCAATTTCACTCTGCTCCTTCTGAACCTGGTACTGGATTGTCAAAAGGCGTCTGGCCTTAGCATGGGCAGCACGTGCGGCGTGCGAACGTGCGGCTCGCCGTTGCCGTTTTTCCGAGGCCGCGTCATATGAACGAGACAAGTCAACAAAGTGTAGTACACTCGAACTCATGAAGGAACGGTTCCTGTTGACTCATGAGCTATGAGTCGAGGACGGTCAAGATTGATGGGAAGCCTTGCGCACCTGAGAAGAACACGAATTGCTGATAAATCCGTGCCTAAGTTTTTCTGAAGCTGCTAGCCTTGCCGCGGGAATGGGGATCCCCGTTAGCCCACCCACCATCCATCATTCCCACGATCTCCAAGGACTGCTCTTGCCAAATACTGCATCGCTCAACGCCACAAGCGACGCACGGATGCTCAAAAGTGGAGGCATGGAGTAGCACTTGTCTCTTTCCAGTGTACTGTACTTATCTCTCTTACCAACGTCTCCCCCTACGCGGCAGTCAACAACCTTGCTGCATGTGAACTACACCTCAGACAATGCGACGTCAACCAGACAATACTGGATGTTTGCCAGTGGTGCCAGGTTCCACATCCTTACATCCAATTAGGCCACCCCTGGGGGACCGAGCAAGTTGTTGGTTTCGGCCGATATGAACAACTCTTATAAAAGGGCGAGATGCGCCTCGTGAAGGCCCATACTTCAGTTCTGACCAGAGCTTCAGCACCGATTCATCTCGTCTCTCTACCATGGCTGGCACGGTCCTGATCACCGGAGCCAATGGTACACTGGCCCTTGCATTTGTTCAAGCTCTTCTCACACTTCATCCTCAATACGCACTCGTAGCGACCGTGCGAAATGCGTCACCAGAAGCCGATCCCAACACAGCCGCGCTCATGCGCATCGTCGAAAAGCATCCTGGTGTCAAGGTACAGGTCGAAAGACTCGACCTTGGCAAGCTGGACGACGTGCGCCGCTTTGCGGATAGACTTTCGGACCAGATCGAGCGAGGGGAGCTCTCACGCATCTCGGCCATCGTGTGCAACGCATCCACCTGGTCACTGGAAGCAGGTCAGAAGTTCACATCGGATGGACTCGAGGCTACCTTCCAGGTCGCTCACCTGTCCCACTACCTCCTGGTCCTCAAGCTTCTTGGAAGTATGGACATGTCGTCTGGGCGCATCGTCATGCTTGGTTCGATCACACATTACCCAGAGAAACCGAATCCATTGTCGGCTTTCGGACCAGAGTTCCCGGCTGACATCGAGCACCTCGTCAAGCCACCGCCTGATCGTGCGGGAGAGGTGCACGACAGAGGATTCCAGCGATATGGAACAGCCAAGCTTTCAAATGTCACGTTCATGCACGACCTCAACAAAAGACTGGAAGCAGTGAGTCGAACCTGTCCTTACTGAGTCGAGTCGTGTGATCTAACCGTAGTTTTCGTGCACAGGATCCAAAATTATCGAAGGTGACAGTCACGGCCATGGACCCAGGCGGCCTCGCCGCTTCCAGAGCGCAGACTGAACAGAAAAGGTCGGTGAGGTGGATTATGGCTGCGATCAACTTCTGCATGCCCGTGTTGAGGTATTTCACGACTGCTTTCCGACCTGCGGCGGACTCGGCACGAGACCTTGTTGCTGTCAGTGTGGAGCCTCAATTCCATGGAAAGAGGGATTATTATGTCGGTCGGAAGCCAGAAGCGTCTGCTGAGATCAGCAGAGACGCTGCGGTCCAGGAAAGGCTCTGGACGGCGTGCTGGAAGTGGGCGGGCCTCTCCACTGAAGACACTATTCTCCAGAATTCAGCAGTGTGAGGACTACCAAAAGCTAGCCATTTCCAGTTCATCTAGCTCAACTCTGTGACCCGACCCATCACACCATCTGTGGAAATAGGCAGATAAAATATATACATGGAACGAACAGGCGTCGAATTGCGTAGTGTTTTGGACCAGAGCAGATCGACATGCTTCGTACGCTCCTCTCATATAGCTCGCCCTTCGACTCTCTCTGGAGTCTGGCAGCTTTAGTTCTTGGGCCACACACTTTGGGGCTCGGGCAACGGTGTTGAGTTTCCAGAGTCTTCATCAACTTCTGTGGAAGCCTTGACGCCCTTTTTACCACGGAGCACGATCCAGATCTGTTGCGCACCACCATCGATCAGAGGATAGAAGTTTGCAACTAGGAGTGTGAACCAAAGCCAGATCAAAGAAATGATGACCCAGGCGGTAAAGAACTAGAATCGGTCAGTGAAATCCATATTCAAAGGTTTTCATAACTCACAGGTTTCGAGAAGGTCATTTTAGCCCCGTACATGGGTAGGGGCCATAGCAGAAGGTGGCCGAGGAGGGTGAATGAAGCCCAAAAGGCAGCGTACCGACTCATTCTCTTCATGTACTTGACTCGCTCAGGAGAGAACCAGTTTGCTTGATCCTCACGATCCTGGAGGGACTCTCCATGCTCGGGTTTTACTCTTTCAATCTGGCCAAAGACCGAGAAGTCGAATATTTGAGGCCTTGCCAGCGAAATGGCGACGCTGACCGGCAAGGGAACTGTGAATGACGTGACCACTCCGAACAGGCATGGCATTGTGCCACCCAAGGAGTTAATGGTGATTGTCCCGTAGTAATGGTACGCCGTCCCAAACCACACAGCAAAACCACAGATTCCTCCGATTATTGGTGAAGCGATAGCTGCAGCCTTGGTCTGCCTCGTCCACAGAAGCGCAAAGCAGGTGGGGAAGACACCAGGACAAGCGATGATTCCCAGCATGTAAAGTAACCAGGTGAAGTTGATGTTCCCTTCATGGAAAGCTGTAGCTAGAGTGGACACAAACAAGGCTGAGAAGACGACGCCGATGTGAGACCAGCGAATCAATTGTTTGTTTGTTGGAGTTTTGTTGATGTATGTGCCGTAGATGTCGAATGAGATGATGGAGCTCATGGCAATCAATTGAGCCGAAGCAATCGACGTGCATGACTAGGACCGTCAGTAGATGTCTTGATGTAGCGTAGTCAGTGTAGTATCAACTCACCATGAAGATAGTGAGCAGAATAGCTCCAGCTCCAGCTTTGCCTGCCACTGCCTGGGCCACATATGGTAACACTAGGCCATTGGCCACTTCGTCAGCTGTCAACCTAGTTGGGTAGCCGGGCCAGATGGGCGTGACTTCCAATGCCAGACCGGCGAGGCCGACAATGGTACCGACACACCATGGCACTGAGAAGGAGGCAACCCCGCCAAGCACATATCCTGGTACGGCAGCAGCGACATCCGCCGAGAAGCCTTTCTGCCAAAAGCCAGTGTCCATGATGACACTTCCAAAGTTGGCCGTGATATGCAAAATGCCAAAGTAGAGACATTGCTGGCTTCTCATAGTCAGGTAAGACCCTTCATAGTTACCATCGACGGGATAGTCCTTTCCTGCTTGCACCACAGCATCGTAAAGTGCTCCAATGGATCCAATCTCTTTGACCGCGATGACCTTGATGGTGAACCAGACTAAGATAATCATAATGATGAAGGTATGGACGTAATCTGTGAGGAATGTAGCGCGGAGCCCGCCAAAATAGGTGTACACCGCCACGCCGAGGGGCAGCAGATATGTGCTGGCGATGATATTCATCCCAGTCAACGTGGTCACCGATCCGGCTGCTCCAACAATCATGGCAGAGAATGTGAACGAGTTGTTCAAAAGGCAGAGAAAGATCCAGAGTATGTGTGCTGCAGACCCGTACCGTGTTTTGACGATCTCCAGCATAGTATGCGCATTTGGTGCCTTTCGCTTTGCTTCAATGGAAAGGTAAGCCATCACACACACCATGGTGCTTGCTGAGGCTCCCCACCACACTCCTAATGCCAGTCCATATGAATACGTAAGGAGCGACGCGCCCAGAAGTGCGGAACTGTAGAGCCAGGAGGATATTACCGCCGATGCAGTAAGGCCGGTTCCGACGCTCCGATTAGCCACCATGAAGCTGTAGTTCAAGTCAGAAACGGCGTACAGGAACGGCTGTTAGCCGTGAGGAGACTTACGTCTCTGTAGACTTATTGTCTTCATTGAACGATTTCTTGATGGCTCTTGTCACCCAGACCATACCTACGCAATGTCAGTAGTGATTGAGCAGGAGCGAGTAGTGTAAGTTGACCTAGTGCGAATGTCACGCCGAGACCGACGACAACGCCATATCCTGCACCTTGGGACAAAGGGGGACTGGACGCCATGCTGAGCTTTCTGCTGGTAGGGTTCCGGAATTCCAGGAACTGTGCTGTTCGCGCGGAAGAAGAGGTGACAGGGGCGCTTTGGGAGCCATTTCTGGCAGCCTTATGTATTTCGCCATGCTTCTGAACATCAAAATATCCAATCGACACGCTACTTGAGTCGATATTGCGAATCCTAAGTTGACTTGAGGCTGCCGTTGCCGTTAGCCGAATTAGACCAGTCGGAGCTTACCATTAATGAGCATGTCGGCGCAGGTCCGATGGAATGGACAACGCCGCCTGCTTCTGGGGTTGAGAGAATGCAAGTGATAGGGTAAAAGAATCTTCAATGTATGATGTGCGATATACCAAAATGATGTGATCAGTGACAAGGACCCATAGGCGGCTCAAGGGACCCCGAACAATGCGCACTAATCCGCTGAACCAATAAGGACATGGAAATAGATCTACATGACCCAGCAAGGCCACCTATCACAGCCTAAACACCATTTGCGTCTTCAGGGTACAGACTACAATATGTTCCACGTTGATTGAGGTCCTCTTCACAACTCGCCGCTACCCGGCACACCGGCATGAAAATGCCTTCTTTTGGTGATTTCGGTCTCACCTCCGAAGATATTCTTCGCGAATTTCCTCGTTGCATCCCACTGCCCCCCGTCAGGTCAGGAACAACTACATCCCTAACTAGACGCTAATCAAAAGTGACTTTCTCGTAACGTGCAAGGAAATCATCTAAGTGTGCCGCAAAGGTGTACGTAGTGGAGACGTACACAAAAAGTCAAACAAGGCCTTCATTTGGAAGGAAAGAAGACACAATTTCTCGTCAAGTAGTCAAAGATTCGAACTGAGTTGGTCACCCAGACGAGTGAAGAAGGTCAGGCAAGGATAATTCATCCCTTGGATACCATCACAGAATTGGGTCCCTATCTTTGAGGTTCCGGCGCTTGAAGACACCATGGGCGACAGTCAAGGCCCCAAGCCGAAACAATGGATCTTGAATGCTTTCACAATGAGTACTCCCGGGCATTTAGCTGCAGGTAAGATGCATTCAACCTTATCAAAGGCAACATCCAACTGAGGATCCGTACAGGTCTATGGAGGCATCCAAGGAACCGAACTTCGCAGTACATTGATCTCGAATACTGGACGGATTTGGCAAAGATTCTAGAAGAAGGTAAATTTCATGGCCTTTTCATCGCTGACGTTCTCGGCCACTACGATATCTACAAAGGCAAGGGAAGTCTGGATGCGGGACTCCCAGGAGTTGCCCAATTCCCAATCACTGATCCGTCGTAAGCAAAGCTCTCTTCCTCCGTTTCACCAACAACGGGTCTCTGACCTACAAGACAAGTATCCCTATTTCAGCCATGGCTGCAGTGACCAAGCATCTCTCGTTTGGCGTCACGGCATCCACAACGTATGAGAATCCATTTCTCCTTGCAAGAAGGTTCGCAACCCTCGACCACTTGACAAAAGGCCGGATAGCTTGGAATGCTGTCACGAGCCATCTGGAGTCAGCGGCGAAGAATGTCGGTCTGGAGACTCAGGTTCCGCACGACAAACGATATGAAATGGCGGAGGAGTATCTGAACGTCATGTACAAGCTCTGGGAAAGCTCGTGGAGGGACGATGCCGTTGCCAAAGACGATAAACAATACACTGTCCCTGGACGCGTTCGACAGATCAACCATAGCGGGTAAGAACCTGAAAGCAATACGAAAACCGAGGAGTTTTAATTGACCATTCAATAGGGAGTACTTCAAATCAGCGGGACCCTTTATCACTGAACCTTCTATCCAACGCACACCATTCATTTTCCAGGCGGGCGCCAGCAGTGCAGGAAAGGCATTCGCAACCAAACATGCTGAATGTATGTTTTTGCCGGGTATGACAACAGAATCTGTCAAAAAGTCAGTGAATGAGATTCGAGCACTTGCCACCAAGAACGGCAGGGACCCCTCCCATCTCAAGCTGATTGTCGGCATTCACGTTATCGTGGACGAGACTGATGAGAAGGCCCAAGCCAAGTATGAAGAATATCTCTCGTACGCTGACATGGAAGGGTCCATGACCTTGTTTGGGGGTTGGACCGGGACAGATCTCTCGAAACTCGATGACGACGAAGACTTCCAGTTCTCAGGACCGCCAGGTATCCAAAGCATGATCTCGTCGTGGTCCGCAACGATTCCGGGCACAAATGGTGTGAAATGGACCAAGAGACGGGTGGCACAGGAGCTCGCACTGGGTGGTGCCCATGCCAAAGCCATAGGGTCAGCAAAAACTGTGGCTGACATTCTCCAGCGATGGGTTGAGGAGAGTGGTATCGATGGCTTCAACCTCTCCTACGCCGTCAATCCAGGCGACTTCGAAGACATGATCAAATGGTTACTGCCGGAGTTGCGGGCGAGAGGAGTCTTCTGGGATGACTATGTCGCGACAACCACCAGGGAGAATTACTTGCAGGATGGAAAGGGCCCGAGGCTGAGAGATGATCACCCCGGATCTCAATATAAATGGCGAGCGGAGTGATTTCTGGTGGTCATTGGATGTACGCTGTTGCCATACTGTTGAATACGTCAACATGGCGAGGCTGGCGCCAAAGTACGCGATTCGCTAGACTTCACGCAAGGTTGTGACCCCTGGCCATAGTCACAAGTGTATCTTCAAATTACCATTACTGTGATCTTCTTGTACACAATTTTGTAAGAACCTCGCAGGTACTTGGAAGCCGGTGAATGGACGTTTGATGTCTGGTAGTGTCGTCGTCGTCGACTCGCTACCACTCGATCCGATTCCCGCCACCGCCGCTGCAAAAGTTTTCCATCGCACGGATCCACCTCGATCAAAATGGCAAAAACAATCAACAGTACGGATTCGCTGCTCGTCACCGACGCAACTACTAACGTACCGGCATCAGGCTTAAGTACGGCTGAGCGGACGGGAAGCCCTGTTCTTCTGATCCTATGGTCGATTGTGGGAGAGAAGCGTACATGTTCATTATATATCCATAAAATACACGGCGAGAGACGCACATGTAAGGGAGAAACTACAGGACAATCAAGTTTCGAGATTCTATCGCTGTAGGGTCCTATGATCAAATTGCCCGTCTCACAGGACTCTTCGAGGTTGACGCCATGCACAGCTACCGGCGACTTCTACATGTTCAGCTTGATCAACCCTTCTACCCATTTCCTGGCATCAACCCCGACTCCCTCATTCATACCTCGCGCATTGGCTGACCCCATGTTACCTGAACCACCATAACCTGTAGCCTGCCCACTATTCGATCCGCTGACCTCCCGGCTGCGTGGCTGTTCCCGAAGCAGCCATCGCCCTGACGCGAAGCTTGCGCCAGAGGTCGATCGAGAACCGGAGACATCTCTGCTCTTAGCTATGCTCTCCTTGGACCTTCTGACCAAGATCGCTTCTTTTTCGACATGACCACTCTCCGATGTGCCTTGTGATGTAGACGTCTCGCTCTGAGGAATCCGCCCACCAGCATCTTGCGCCGACTTGCGCACCTTCATCCACACGACCCACCAGCCTCTGGCTGTTTTGACCGTTCTTTCCAATTCCTCGGATTGTGGCGCTGGCTGTCCATTATGACCTTTGCTGCACCGAGTCGACTCCCATATATTCAGGATATGCGTGTGGACACTCAATGCTTCCACACGAGTCCACTGACTTTGGACCAATATGGAAGGAGTCGAGGTTGGGGTTTCAGGCGCTGAGGCCGACGAGCCAATCGGTATCCCCAACGTATACCACGAGCCTGAAACTGTGATCAGGCGCGCTGGTTGTGTCCGGTGTAGTCCTTCTGCTGCAAGGCTGCCAGGGATGGGGATATTCGGTATCGATGTCCGTACTGTCAACTGTGCTGGATCATAGATGAGATCATAGATTTCCACGGGTTCTTTCGCCGTTGCATTCCGTTCTTGCTCCGAGCTCGGGTCAGGGTCAGTTTCCAAAGCTGCTTTCACGCGTTCTCTCCATCTCTCAGGATCGGTGCTCCTCAAAAGACTCTTTTGCAAAGGTCCCAGGGTGTGGTGAATGGCGCGGTAAAAGCTTGGCACGGTGAGGTTCGATGTACGCAGCTGAAATAAGAAGACAAAGATAAATGGCTGATGCACATATATGGCCACCTGTACCTTTTCATGTGTGACATTCGGTTTTTGTGCTCCATCTATGGATGCTGCAGCACTGGTTTTGCCTTTGGCAGATTCCGAGTCGTCGTTCACCTTTGAAGCTCGCCGTTCCGAAACAGTGATTTGTGACGCCCGTGAAGCAGACACCTCCACTGTCAGAGTACGCAGGAATATGCGATTAGCCTCTTTTGGCGATGACGGTTCTCTTCCACCCCCATGGCTGTTTGGATCGTCCTCAAATTCAGCATTCTCAAGGTCGCCAGACAGGCCAACAAGGAACTTGCCAATAGATTGTTCAAGCCTCTGGACGAAAGGAGGTTCGTCCTCGTCGCTAACTTCTGGTGTGGGATCAAGCTCCTGTAACAGCTCTTCGGGCGATGTCTCCTTCGCTTCAGATTTTGTCTCATTCCTTCCAGCGTCTGTAAGGCTGCTTGGTCCGTTGATGTCTCTGTCAGCACCGAAGCCCCTTGGGCTCAACGTCCAGCTTGAGCCGTAACCTAAACTGAGATACTTCATCATCTTCTCGGTTCCAAACAACGAGTTCCCGTGCTCGTCTTGCTTTTGGTTATTCGCAGATTCACTACTCTTTCCACCTTCGTCGGAAGTGTCGTTTGCACTAGCATTGGCTGTGGCATTGTCCAACGACTGTTCTACAGCGCTCACAAGTGGTGGTGGGATACCAGGTGGTGTTGCGTTGTTTTCCATAGCTTTACGGTGAAGGTTCGGAGCCTTGTCCCGGACGGATGCTGCGTGCTGTCCTCCGCTATGTTGTGGAAGAGTCCGATCCAGATTCCTCCGTGAAGTCTCCTCGTCAACTTTCCTTCTCTTTCTCCGATGCCTTGGGCGAGAAGCTGGATTGTCGCCGACACCATATGCAGCTTCACCATGGACGAATATAGCTTCCATCCACTTGGATACTGTAATGAGTGACCGTTTGGAAATGCCACCGATTCCAGAGAATATGATGCCGTCTTCAGCTCGGGGGTCTTCGCCGTTACCCAGCCAAGGCGCAGAGTGGATCGTGCCTACTTTGCCCTCCGCGTCCTTCCTCTGAACTCCGGCGGCACCTGCAGGAGCGTCGCCATACCGTCCGACAACGAGATCCAGGAGGCCTTCTGTCCGGGCTACAAACCCTTCTAAGACTTCCCTTTCACCACTGCCCTGATCTTCTTCACCGACACCGATACCAAGCTCGCCACCCCCAGCAAGCTTGACAGCGTCGTACAGATCTGTGGCAGGATTTCCATGCAACAAGACGTCCCAGTTCCAGATGAAGCGTTCCCAGTAGCGTTGTAGCAGATCACGGAACAGCTGTTTCCCACGTTCGTGCTTCTTCCATAGTTCGGCTAACGTTGACGAATGGTGCAGCATGAAAATGCGATGGGCTTGTGTGATCTGGGCAAGCAGTAGCGGCACCGACGCGACTTCGCGGGAGGAATACTCGACATCTCCTGAAGACTGCGACTCGATAATAGAGGATCGATTCGTGGATGCAGCACGCGTGTTCGAGGGAGGTAATTTTGTGAGATCAATGGCGGCAAGAATCCACCATCGAGGTTCAACCTCTTTCAGGACAATCCGCTGTTTTTCAGTTTCCACACACTCTAGCGGCGCATCATTTGAGAAGTTTCTGTAGAACAAACAAGATGTCAGAAAGCGTCACCCTGCATATGAGACGTCCTCGGTCATGAGCATTTCTAGGACTCGAATCACCGCTTTCCCTACGTACTGTACAAAGTTCACCATACCCTGCGCAAGACCGACCTGGCGCAGCCGTTCATTCTCCGCTACTTCGTCGTCATGCTGCTTATGCTGTTCCCTCTCTTGCTCCGATGGCTCTTCTTCTTTGCGACGTTCACGTTCATCTTCGAGCTTTTTGGAATAGTAAAAGACGATCTGGTCGCGAACGGTCTCGTCTGTTGGTCCCAGCGAGGGGTTGTAGATTGCAAAGTAGGAAAGCTGTGCCGGCGTAACACGCGACGTGTTCTTCAAAGAGGTAGACATGCCGAATACGCGCGGCGCTTCTGGCGCATACTTCCCGAGGAAGTCGGAGGCAGACTGCTGAAATGCATCGAGCTTGGAGGCTCAATATCAACGTAAATGTGCTTGCTAAACTGATTCTCGATCTTGCACAAGACGAATGGGCAACAGCATCATTGACTGCGACTGCGACTGCGTTCCGCAGACCATCCTTACCTATCGCCTATGAATGCAGTCGCTTCTACTACGTCAATTACTGGTCAGGGCACGTGACACAGATTTCGCTTATGGAGTCTTGGGGTCTTGGATTCTTGGTACGGAGTGCTTGGACACCTTTAAATAAACAATCACTGCTTAAATCAAACTACATTTCCTCTCTGGTCGAAAGACATTGCCGACTAGGTATCGATGCCGTCGAGCACCAGGCAGACGAAATCTCACCCTCGTGGCTTACAATGATCAGAGGGAGTCATGTCCCAGAACATGTGCGCAAGCGTTCAGGTTCTTCCCCGCCAGAGTACTCCTACAATGCAAAACTCACATGGAAAACATGATATCGGGTCTCTTATCTAGTTGTTACCACAGCACATTGGCTCACGCGCACAATTGCCCACCCCGCACTAGGTAAGATACTGTACAGGTCTATCGACAAGCTGAAAGATTAGGGTGAAGTCATGGCTGGGAACAGGGTTCGGAAGATTCCCCCAAGTTCCTCGATTTACTGGCCAAAATGACGTTGACGGCGATACCAATCCTGTTTCGAGGCTTCAGAGAAATTTCGTGTTGTTTCTTCCTGCTGCATATTTCAATAGCACTTTGTCGCGGAAGCCCATCTTGACCTTATTTCATCACACCCAAGTCTCATTGCCTTAGGAAAATAGTCACAGATCCAAACTACAGCTACAATGTCCAGGTTGGTCCTGAGCCTGTTCCCCTCCGCATTCAATCGCTAACAACTCATTTAGCGGAACCTCAGGCAGTGACGAGAAGATCTCGGCTAGCAAGATCGAGCCTCTCTCCTCCGAAGTCAAGACGAACACACCACACGATCAAGGCTCAAGAGGTGTTGCAGGC
The DNA here is from genome assembly GCF_022695815.1 of Exophiala viscosa. Classification (NCBI taxonomy): domain Eukaryota; kingdom Fungi; phylum Ascomycota; class Eurotiomycetes; order Chaetothyriales; family Herpotrichiellaceae; genus Exophiala; species Exophiala viscosa. The sequence goes on along the minus strand of NW_026944353.1, from coordinate 2,869,344 downwards.
ACAGATCACAGCATTGATCAGAGCCGGATCGAACCTCTGGGCGGTGCAGGTGGGTGGATGACTGGACACCTTACAATTTCCAACCCTGCTATACTTGTGCCCAACTCGATATCACAAGACTGACCCTTCGACTGTGCATAGGTCAATACCAACACCCGGCTCCACATGCTGATTCTCAGGGCGTAGTGGGCAGAGACGAGACAATTGAAGGAGCCAAATTGGAGCCTCTGGAGGGGAAGGGCAGCGAGCCAACGAGCAAATCCACAGGTCTGGATGATGAGCAGGTCGATGCCTCAAGAATCAACCCACTGGGCGAGGTGAGAGAGGAAACGTCTTGACAAACCGACACGAGAGAGGCAGAATGGACAAACAGAACATGAGTTGAACGAGTGAGAGTGAGACAGAATCGTGAGGGTTGTGCAACGAGCTGGCAATGAAAGATACGGAACAGACATGACAGCTATAGCCATGACGATCAACGTAATAGCGAATGACCTACTCCAGTGTGCAATTAGAACACTGTGCCTCACTGTTAACAACCGACATTGGGAGTATTTCGTTCCCGATTCGAATGTAACTATGGTGCTTGTGCCCCTTGAACAATTGTGATGATCGCCGCATCAAGACGGAGATGCCGAAGGGAAAACGGTAGAAGTCGGACTGTCGAGCCTCGTGACTCTTGTTGTTCTCGAACATTGCTAGAAAAGACTCATACAAAAGCAGAAATCGGAAATCATCGGCAAACAAGTTAAGCAGGACCCTGATGATGAAGAGAAGTGGGATGGCCCTGCCAATGTTGTTCCTCTCTCCCGTTCTACCGTTCCTGCCTGGCGTCACATCTACACAGTACTGTAATCCTTCTATTTGAGGGCCTGCACCATTGCTATCTCACTTTTCAAGGAGAGTGGGAAACACATGACTGAATTCTCCTGGTTGCATCACAAGAATGATTTACTACTATCAATATAACGACACGGCGACATCATCCTGCTGTTGACAAGAATTCAAAGGGCGCACCCCTAAGCCTAACCAAGACAGCACCGAAGCCATCCCTATCTCTATTGGTGTGGAATCTTCCATTTCTCGTGTTTACTGCTTCTGCCCAGCAGGCTGAAACGTTCTGCTGGCTTTCAAGCACCTGGCCAAGGGCGCAGAAGTACGCCCCGTTATCTGCCTCGTGCCTGACCGGCCATTCCCGACCTGGTCTCGTGGCACCTTTTCGCTTAAAGCCGCAGCCCTGGCTAACTTAGGGACGCTAGTCAGGTTAAGCCTATCTAGATTTAGGGGATATTACCCGGCGGGAAAAGCAGCTGGGCGGAAGACTAGTGAGGCTGTGCCCCTAATCGCTCCGATGGAAACATCAATATTCAAGCCTCCATTGAAACCTCTTTATAGCACATTGGCAACCTGAGGCTTCAACTCTTCTGTCTACAGCTATGACCAGACATGACTTCGGACAATAACAACAGTATCTCGGAGGACTCCCTCACAGACAATCAGTCACTTTCACCGTGGGACTTTGCTTCTGACTCCAGTATTATTGTCCCAGGCGATCACCGAAAACAACAGAAGACTCGCAAACTGACGCCAAACTTGACGCGCCGCTCCCACAAGAAGTCTCGAGGCGGCTGCATCAGCTGCAAAGGACGCAAGATAAAGTGCAATGAAGAGAAGCCCGTATGTCAGAGCTGTTCCGTTAAGGGTCTCACTTGTATATACCCTACGGAGCAGCCTACGCGGAAATCCAGTCTCCCACTATTGCGGCGCAACCCAGCTACGGCGCCCTCATTTCCCCAGGCCACCTTCTCGATACTGGACATGCGATTCTTCCACCATTTCCTAACTATCGCATATCCTCATTTACCCGTCGACAACGACCAGGTATGGGTTCACGACATACCCCAATTTGCCGAACAGCACGAGTATCTCATGCACGCCATTCTCTCTCTTGGGGCGTCCCACCTCAGTCGCCTTACGGGCGTCGACTACCGCAAAGAGTCCTTAGTCCACCGTGGACATGCGATCGCTGGCCTCAATCACGCTCTAAGCCAAACAGCCCGAACGTACGGCGAATCCGATGCGATGCTTGCATCATGCTACGCACTGACCTTCCAAGCATCGTACATGGGCGACGGATTGTCAGACTTTATCACCATGATTCGCGGCTGCGCCCTGACGACAGAGAAGATCCACCAGGAACAAGCGCTCACCGCGTTCAATCTTCAACCAGACACCCACATCAATTTCATGGCATCACGCTTGCAACACCTTCCACGAGTTGACCCCAGACTACTGGAAGACGCATACATTGCGCTTGAGGAGATAAGACCATACCTAGCGGATGACACCCATCTCGATTTCCACGACGCCCTCTTCGACGTTATCGTCTCTTTGCAGACCAGTCCAGCATCGGGTTATCTACGCTTCATTGATTTGTATGGAGTGTGGTACGAGCTCTGCAACGAGGCTTTCGGGACCTTCTTAGATGGGAACAATCTCGTTTCGCAGTTGCTGCTCGCTTACTTTGTAGGCATTCAGCTATTGATGGTGCCACTTGCAACGCAAGAGTCATCAAACCGAGCAGACGTTTCAAGGGTGCGCGTTCTGTACGGAATAATAGAGTGGGCAGAGAACATCTTCGAGCGCCTCGAAACATCAGACCTTGAAGCTCACTTGACATGGCCGCGCACAATCGTTGCGACAGCCGTGGCTGAAATCAATGGGGAGGTACTGCAGCTACCACCAGTGCTTCAGCTGCACTGGTCAAGCAGAGACATCACCCCGCAAACAACTATCCTCGATCCTCCCTGGGCGGAGATCGCAGTATCCTAAAATCCAGGCAATACATAGCCCAAGAGGGAGACAAAGAACATGACTGATGCGCTTCGGAACGCAGACGCGACGCAACACAAGGGAATCCTGCTTTTGGCGAATCTCACCTCCTGACTATGTCTCGATAGCCAATCTGCAACAGTAACGATATCATGACCGCACATGGCCCTATCGCCTTATGAGTGCCTGCACACCACGAAACTAGCGGCTTCATGTCACTAGGTATTCTTTTTATGGTCTCTCATAGCCATTTCTGCACACGCGCCCTCCAACGACTTCGATGTAGATATGTGCCGCTTCAATGGTGCCACAACCCCTGGATCTGGTGCAGGGTCAGATCAGAAGATGATATGACTAGCCCGAGGCCACGCGACATGTTTTCCTCCGGGATCCGTCTCTTCTTTGGCACGACATCTACTCGCGTTCGCCCGCGTTGAACCCTGTCTCGATCATCGCTCGACAGAAAAGAACGCGCCGTCGGTATCGAGGGGTGGTCGCAGCTTCAAGGGATGTCGTCGGCGGTGGCGCAGGCCGTACTGACCTCAAGAACGTTGAAATGTTCATTCAATTGATCATGTCGTGGTCGGTTTCCCCCTTGGGTGGGAAGAGTCATCGATACTATCCTGTTCAGATATCGTACCTCGAAGAAGGGCAAATAACCCAGTGCGTGCGATCGGACACAACTCGAATAACTCGAATAAATCGGGCCTTTTTTGGTAGGCTGGGAGCAAAGGGTATGGCTCTTGAGATGAGGCTCACGGCGGAGAAAACCCCTGAACGTGAATTCAGGCAGCAATGAAAGAAAGAGCCGAACTACTGCTCAGCATACTTTCTTACTATTTTACGCGCCACCATCGAAAACCGCAGCACAGACAGAAGGTTCAATACTGCAGAACGTCTGAAGGAGGGAGAAAGGGCAGCTTTGAGATTGTTGCAATTGCTATCGATCTCCTACGACGTATTCGGGTCAGCGGCCAATCACAGGTCTGGGAAGCGTATAGGCGAGGCTGACATCAACGGCACAGAAGGTGTCATTGTCGACTCAGTGACCACTGACCACTGACCACTGACCGACAACATACCAACTCGCAACTACACATGGCCATTTACGAGCATATATCGTGATTCAGACGAGCAGATGAGGCACACCCTTCAATAGGCTTGAGGCACGTGGAAGGCACAAAGTCAGGATTAAATCCGTCGAAAACAATGGAGGACAGAACAGTCTTTTTGAGCCATCAATGTCATAAATTCGTGTTTGCTATGTTATACAACTTTCCAATGAGTCCAAGTATCCAGCACTCAACCACCTATGCGGTTGCCTACGGCAGGAATCTAACCATAAACCAGCGCACGCACTTCAATGCTCTCACGTCCCTTGGCACCCTCAGGTGTCCTAGGGTCGACAAAAGCAGTGTGCGGCACTCTCTGGCCCACGCCATCCTTGCTGTCGTAGCACTTCAAGAACAGCCTTTCGTCGTTGTCCATGCCGGACCAGTAATAGAACTTCTGGTTGGAGTTATATCTGACGGCGGCTGTCTCACCAGTCCGGTGAGGGTACCGATGTTCGACGGGAACAAGATCATTATCCTCCACGGTGTCGGCAGAGGCAAAGCCCAGCGGATGCGCCTGGACAGTGCCGTTGATAGGCCGCCAAACGTTAATGATTCGATACCGACCCTTGAGAAGTTCGTCCGCCTCTTCGGGGTTGTGCAGCTTGACTCGCCAATCCGTCGATCGAGCTGTCTGGTCGACGTGGACTCTCGTAACGGGGGCGCGGGGTGCATCGGGGTTAGACCGACGGATGGTATGGTCGAAAAGAGTGACCTTGTGGGCGCCGGGGACGTGGTCCAACAGCAGTTTCTCTACTTCTGGGTAGTAGGTGTTCTTGATATGATCGTCATCGACGAAATCCTTCTCTTCTGACGGAATGTTCTTGATCGCCTGGAAGGCGTCTTTGTCCAGAGTGAATTCTTCTTCGCGACCGCGAACATCATTCATTTCGATGTCCACTACCGTTTCCCCGAAGTTGCGCTGGGGCTGGCCCTCGGGCGGTTGCTCGACGTAGTTATGGGGCTTTGACCCATCTGCAGGGTCTTTGAAGAAGTTCAACTTAGTCCGGACTGGTCCTCGAGGGACGTATGAGGAATCTTGGACGCCGGAGAGGGTTGTTGAGGTGGTGGTCTGCGTAGCGGTCGACGACATTGTTGTGGATGATATGAGACTGCTGGGTGTAGATGTGCTTGGGTATAACGCAAATGGACGGACACAGACCCCAATGGTAGTGTGGCGTCTTATATAACTTATGCGCAGGCGAGTCAAGCACGCAATTGCGGCTTATTAGAAATCCATTGAATGGCAACGTCATTCTGGGCCGAGGGTTTGCCGCTGGTTGTTTTTTCCCCATGAAAACTGCGCACACCCCCGCACCTGTCATTCGCCGCCCCTTTGGATCGAGGATTAGTCGTGCCTGTAAAAGTTTGATTAATTTATCAGCATCAGCATCAGCCTGGGCCCTCGGCAACACGTCGATACATCCAGGTCAGTGTAGTCTGCGCAGTGCCATTCACACTTCGCCTTCCTCACTACCGTAGTCGACCTTTTCTGCATCGTCTATCGCATCCACACCATTCTGTTTTTGCTCTGGGCGTGGGGGTTGAGACGCCCTGGCATCACTCTGAGCTGGAGGTACTCGACTGGTTGGCTTTGGAAGCTCGAACAGATCGCTTTGGTTGTAGACGCCATTGTCGCGACTGTCCGGACGGCTCTGCGGAGGCAACCGGTCTTGATGACCATTGCTGTACGAGGGCGGTGGTCCACTCCAGTTAGATGCGGACGAAGAATGCCTTCTCGTGGACGCTTGGGGGTTGGTAGGTTGGTTCGAAGGTCGCCGGGCCAGATGAGATGCAGGTCCTCCAGCACCTGAGGAGTTGCTAACAATCTCATCGATGCGTTTCTGAACGTCATCAACTCTTTGACCTGAATCGCCACGTATTCGATCATCCACATTTGGTGGTACTCTTTGCGATGGTCGCCCGGATTTGTCCCCATTCTCATCACGAGAGTCTCGACGTACTCTCTTCGATGATGGCTGTGATTGATTGTCTGTCGAAGGCCGTCTGGCGATAGTGCTGCCCCACTCGCCCGAGTTAGGGTCGTCTAAGGCATCCCTGTCTCGCTTGACTCCTTGGCTTCCGCTTCTTGCACTCCCAGCAGGTGATCGCTCGGGTTGTGGCGTGGCTACATGCCTCGTTCGATCGAAGATGGACAAATCCTCGTCCTTAACGTACGCATCTTTCTGGCCCTGTCTCGGCAATGTTGGGTTTTCGTACACGTCTGCCATCAGGTTGCAACCTCGCTGTACGTCTGACATATCCACGCTGACCTGCTCCCACCACGGCCTCCCATTTTCATCATCAGGCAATGTAATCTCCGCGAACTTGAGGCCCATGTATAAAGCGCTGCCAGCGATCGCACTTGGGGTCAGCTGCAAACACATGGTCGTGACCAGAGAGTCGTTGAGGAATGCCCAAGACGTGTTGCGCAACTGCTTGTTCTCCTGCACCCCGTAGACTCGTAGAAAGTCAAGCAGGATGCGATAGGGCTGCTCCAGCTGCAGGTCAAAACACAGTGCTTCGAGGAGGAGGTCCTCATTGTGAAGGATGGTGTCTCGCCATTTCCAGTATTCTTTGCTCTGTTCATCGACCACCAGGTTGGGTTGTTTCTGAGCCACACGGCAGCACGCCACTACCAGTTCTCTCATTTTACGATAATTCTCTTCCACCTTTGTCGCCAGAAACAGTGCAGTTGCTGCAACCGAGTAATGGTGTAAGCCTGGTTTATTGCTCTGTGCCATGGCGTGGCGCATGAAGAAGCGGTGCAGATAGATGGATGCGGTCGCAAGCGTCAACTGAGGTAACTTCAACATGATGCCAACTTGTGTGATGAAATTGACACCTTTTTGTCTGTTGGCCAATTCTTGCACAACGGGCATCCCTTCGAGGATACTTGGCGATAGGAGTAGCTCTACCGGAGTGAAGAGCCATTGCGACTGGGTTCGTTCGATGACAGGATTTGTTGAAAAGGAGGGAGAGACGTTGCCTGGAGATAGAGACATCTTCCGGATAGCGGGCATGGCCAGTATTTCGTGGGATGTCAGGATGGAGATTGTGACCAACAAAGGGTGGTAGTGGATTAGGGACAACCGCTGATCGTTTGCGAGCGAGGACGCGGCTGCAACATGGAATGAGCCTTCTTCTCCCCTCTCAGCCAGCGATAGGGAACATATCATGCATTCCCGGGATATGCCCGGATGTTGATGCAAGGATGAGACAGCTCGTGGCCGACTGAGGCTATACCATTGTAACAATGGATGCGGACGCGCTACGAGGAATAATTTGAGAAGGCCTAGTGACCCTTACCCTCGTAATGCAGGCCCTATGGCGTGCCTGGCAGGTATACCGAGGAGAGATATACCACTGTCAGACAAGACCTCTGAATGTCTTATCTGCCCAGAGAGTGCCAAAGTTATTGTTCCCGGCAACGTCAGACCGGGGTAGCATCACAGCCCGCTGACATCATTCCTTCTGCTAACTCCATGTCTCCAACTTCTTTCGCGCGTATGGAAAGCCACAACATATTGTGATAGGAGGATAACGTTTATACGACTTTTTGTGCATGATTGTTCCAAGTTAGCTTTGACTTCACTCTACCGATCTTCTGGACATCCGAGGCAAGTCAGTCCAATGGCGCTTACTGACGGAAAAACATGCTCTTCGAACGAACATACTTTCCACCTATGGTCGATGCTCTATCGTCCTTACCAATGTATCCGAATTCTGCATGTGAGTTGTTGTGATACCCGAGGGATTGTCGATTCGTTCGTGTCGAGATGGTGGCCGCATTTGTTACTGGAGAGTGCACTACTGCTAGTCGCTCGATTCGTCAGTCGGCAAAGTTAGGAAAGTGATTCCATATCATGAGGCTCTGATAGTCTACTGCACAATATCAACACCAAGGATGATCTACGCTGCGGGTCGATCTTCGATGCAAGATTGACTATCACAGATGGGGTCACATTTATGCATGTTGAGCATGGGTTTGATCCCGACATAACAGTATACTTCACCTGTAAAGATGCAGAGTTGGCTGCAACGCGCATGCCTGGTGCAACGGTTTCTGTCTTCGGATCCGTGGTTTTGTCAATGCTTCTTTACTTGACTTCAACAGCAGCAGAACCATTATTTCAAATCATACCCCTTGACAGCTTATACTCGTAGGACAGAGTGGTCGAGGGACATTCCTCGCAATGCTAGCAGCAATTGCTATTTGCGCAAAAGATTACTGATCTCTCTGCCTCACGCCTAGACTTTCTCGATTCTCAGGCAGTCTGTAGATGGCAAGTGGTGGTTTGGCATGGGCAAGTATGATTTCCTCAATTTGGCCTATACGGGCGGGGATATCAGGAGTATCTAAAGCTGGACGACAGAAAGACTTATGCATGTTGGTCATGGCGCAGGCACAATCTGCATATCAATGCCAGACACTTACGGGTGATAAATTTGTGGCTTGTAACCTGAGGGAAATGTCCCGGGATCAATATTGATTGGAAGTTGGTCATTATGCAAGGTGAGGTAAGGTGGTCGAGCAGTTTCTGTAAAGGATCGGTTATTGCTCTGGGCAAGTGCTCAATGCTGCCCTTGACTCTTGAGAGGCTCGGTCTGTCGACTCCCGTTGTACAGACGATTAGTGACCGGGATGCCGACCTCAGGTTGTTCATTGATTGGCCTCTCAGAAACTCTGGATGCACAATAGCGCGAGCTCTTCCGTCTCTGCGGCCGTACACCATGCCTAGGTACGAGCAATTGAACGCTAATGCAATGGAATGTTCCAAATGATGACACACTAAAGTCGCTCTGCTGCTGTCTTTCAATCCGCAAAGAGATCCTATCCTCCCCGGCTACGTCAACCTTAGATGTCAGGGCTACTAGACTATGAGGCGCTGCGTAATGGATTAAGGCCATTTTAATGGGCGTTGTACCTGCCAAGCGTCCGATCGGAGCCTGTCTTAGCCCGATGCCCCCTGTAGCTTCCCCTAGCCAAACCGAGCCTTCCATTCCCAGCTTTCCATCTACTACACCTTCGATATCCGTTCTTTCTCATCTCTTTCCCTCAGACCTCAAGCCTTCCATGCATCGAAGATTTTCTAGCGCATCATCATTACCGTTCGGATCAATGGCTAACCTCTCCGGTCCTCGTACAGCCGCTAGGTATGCGCCATATTCGTTGCATGCTTTGGCCCTTGCGCTAGCCTTGCAACTGTCCCCAGTCGTGAACATACATGTAAGTCACAGCCATGACAGGGCTCAAGGGCCTAGTGAGTATCTGAACGTCGGGGTATCTCGAAGGTGCTTTGCATATCGACCATCTTCTACACACAACCAACCGTATCCTGTTGCGCTGTGATTGCATCTGGCGTGGTGGCTGTGACAAGTGTACTTTCGTTGAGCACAACTAACGTGGTATACATACGCGTGTTATGCCCAGAGGCAATCTTGCATTCCTCCATCAGTACGGTCTTTCGCGGCACAAGCAACGTTTTCCAACGAAACATATTCTTCTCATTGACTCAGCCTTCCAGCTACGAAGGCCAAAGTCACGCATCGAAGCAAGGTATACAGGCTTATAAGGCTCTCGACGCCTCACCGTCAGCGACAATCTGCATCATAGTGGCGGCGGCACACCAGGAACAGCGCCAAACAAGCGAATACCTATCAGATCGCGGCTCCTCATTGCATGCAGCAGGGTCTCAAATATTCATGACATATTGGGCAGATGTATCAGCATTGATCTAAACTCAATCAGGAGAAAGCCACCCAAAGTCTCGGGCTACGCCTCTGCTCTTCCTGGCCACGAAGCTACGACATCCTTGATCGCCTTGCGCCATCACTGCTAACCCCAGGCCCACGTTTCTGCGCTGGACATTGGGTCACTGGGGCTATCCCCGGCTTGGGCTGGTTACCAAAGCAGCCTCGCCTTTTACCTAATCCGAGGTACTACCGTTTTACCCTCCTACGCTTGGCCTCCAGGCCTGCAATTCCACACATCTAGTCCGGTGCGATGCCCACCAAGCCAAAAAGATCGAAATCCCCGGACTCACAGTTCTTGTTTGTCAACGAAGATGCTTCGACTGTCACGAGAGCTACAAAGGACACTGAACTCGACAGAACCAAACAAAGCCATGTTCAACGCCAGAACTTCGCACGCAAACGTCGGCTTCGAGAGCAATCCATCTCGGGACCCTCGACAAGCACTCCCAGCTCTGTTTCTCCAAGCCCTGCGATCGCAGATCTTTCCACAGAATCAACTTCAGTCTCTCAAGGAGGGCCATCTCGTGGCAACGATTATATCGATGTTCTTCAGGGTATAGACTTTGGCGATGTCCAGTTTCAGGCGACCAGCCCGCCGGTATTCACGCAGGAGTTGCTGGATCCACGACTCTCGGCCATGTTCTCGAACCCGTTTGCTACAGCAGCTTCACCACTCGCACTCTCTCCAAGGACGACCAGCATGTTTGAGAGCTCTCACTCTTACCAGCCTGGTCACTACTTTGATATGGCCCCTCCGAATTACAACCTCACCCCGCCGCCAAGAGAGCCAACGAACATGCCTTCCCCTCCCATACCACTGAGTCGAGAATCCAGCCAGGTTGCGAATACTCAACGGATCCTGGAACTATGGGCGCCACCTTTGATCAGGCACTACAATATGGTATCACTGCCAGATAAGTTCTGGAGGGACATTCGGAAAGTACCGATGGGTCAAATGCGGCACGCATCAGCCATTCACGCAGATATGCAAGCATGCATGTCAGAACCTGCCCATATGTATGCCTTCCTCGCTGCAGCCGCGGTGCAGATGCTCTGGCGAGAGGGTCGACTGTTACTTCCAAATGTGTCGGAAGAAGACTATCACAGGGTGCCGACCTTCTTCAAGACCAAAGCCATCGAAGCGCTGCGCGCCAAACTCGCTGCTGGTCAATTGGATCATCATATTGCCGTTGATGTACATCGGCTTTACTGTACTGGGCTTTTCGCGGATAATGCTGAAGTGGCGGAGCCTCATTTTCAAGCCTTGCTTGCCATGATTGAAGCTTTGGGTGGCCTCAGCACATTCGATGACTATCAGATGGAGAAGCTCATGATCCTAGACAGCTTCGCTGCATTGATGTGGCATGGAGTACCGCGAATGATTGTGACATGGGACCCAGGTCATTTCATGGACGAGACACTGCGAAGTCTCGATACATGGGACCAACAGGACGCTCGGATTGGCGAGAGGATGGGGACCATGATTCGAACTCTCAATGCTGACCAGACAACAATGGATACGCTCGGAGACCTGCTCGAGCTGCTAAAGGTGTCCGCGTACCTGCACGATCTGCAACACTATATCCCAGAATCCTACAAATGGTTCGTCCGACGGGCGTTGGCCATTTTACACCGCCTGCTTTCAATACCCTTGCATTCCGAACTCGACGAAAAAGTAGACAGCTTGAGGATCGCTGCAACCTACTGGACGGGCATGGTTATATCACCTCAGCTTGGTCGAAGAGCCGCCTCTAGATCCACTCATCTCCTTCGACAAAAGCTTGAGCTCACCGATATAGACTTCCTTTGGGCCCCACATACAGATTGTCTACTATGGGTGGTGGTGTTGGGAGGCATGTGCGCAGACAAGGACGACGAGCTGCAGTGGTACCTCGACATTGCAAGAAAAGCAGCAAGGGAGCTTGGGTTGAGCAGTACGTCCGACATGGAGGAGCTGTTCTCAGAGCTGCTTTTTGATCCACCGTCCCAAAGAGGTTTGCTGTTGCAATTCGGAGTAAGGATGTGGCCTGTGGCAGAGTCATGAGTTGGGAGACGACAGGGCTGTGAAGATACGAAGGCCCACCATCCAAAATCGAAAGCACCTACCAGCTGTGGCATCTTGCACAAGGGATTGGTACCAGAGCGGGTTTCTCTGTGCACAGGTCAAACATGCAGCATTGGGTTCAGGCTGCGGGCCAGCATTGTCGCCGGACGGCTACCCATACAGCTGGCCTTCACGACGTCCTGTTGACGCTACCGGACCCGAACGACACTGCCCTCCCCAGTTCGTCAAGCTTTGTCTACGAGGCCGAGAGTGACAAGATCAGTCAGCCTTCCGGAAAGGGCTGGTGCCGCCTTCAACAAGACTCTGTCACGCTTCCACTGCTACCGTGTGCCTCGACGTGCGCAAAGCAGTGGGAAAGGGAAGGCTGGTCGTAGCTACCGGCCAATATCACGCCATGATCGGCAGGCAAAGGCAGACTATTCGCCCTCAATGTGTGGCCAGGCCTATCGATGCCAGATCTTCTCGACCGGTGAACAAGCTTAATCGATTGTGGGTTGGGTGTACTGGAGGTGAGGTTGGCCCAACCTCGGCCCCATCCGATGGGATTTTTGTGCTTCAGCGGTGGTACGGCAATGGGGTAACGATTGCAAGCTCGCTGATGTTCGGGCATGCTCTTTCAGATTTTGATGTGACACGAGACATACGCGCCATGATATCCAGCTTCTTGGACAGAAGACGATGCTTTCTGTTGAAGACCAACAAGGATTGGCCCACCGTCCGGGTGCGAGCATTGGGTGAAAAGCTTTCCTTTCGTAGTTTGCTATGCAGTATAGACAATGACGGCGTCCGTCGAGTTTTATGAAGAAGAAGATAGATCCGGCTCATGCATCATACGATCGTTTATGCTTACAAAAGTGTTCATGACCAGTTATACAATGACATATGACATTTTCATTTCATGCTGGAATATTTGGCGCTTCGAGTCCTTCCGCTTGCTTTTATGAAGGATGCTCTTCGGAGTGGAATCGTATAAAACACATGGGCTATATCTATAGCCGCGTCTGATCTCATGTTGACCTTCGTTTGTGCTCTCGCCACTTATCAAATGCGTCCTCCCAGGTACTGTTGACACCGTCGCATCGATCGGCAACGATCCCCCACGTCCTCGTCCTGACTATACCTTCCACCGCGGACTCATTGCGCAGTAGCGCAGCAAGTTGCTCCGTCCGCGCTTCTCGAGGGAAGAATCGTCCTGAGTACGGGTCCAGTCGCTCGTCTACTATCCTATCTGCTTCTTTTCTGTTCATGACTTCCCGCTCGATCACATCCGGGTCATCTGGGTCCGGGGACGTTGCTACTGATGTGCAGTACGATATAACTGTGGATCGTGAGTTCCAGGACGGGAAGAGTACGGATTCGAGGAATGTTTTGGATGTGTCTTTTGGTATGGGTTGGCGGGTGAGTGATGAGGGGAGGGATGGGTTGCGGATTGACGTTGAGGACGGGTCGAAGGGTGATGTTGTACTGGGCGTTATTAGAGCGTTGAGGTTCGTGGAGATGCTGTCGTCGATACTGGCGCGGGATAGACGTAGGAAGTCGCGCAGGACTCGGGTGTTGAAGCAGAATTGGGGGGTGAGTTCTGTCGGTGTTGAGGTGGGTTTGGACATGATCGGTCGTTTGCTGCCTGGCTGTGCAGGTCTGAAGGGCGAAGGCGAGGGTGAAGATGAGGGAGGTGATGTCCAGAACCAAGCCAGCTTGATTGGTGTGAGTGAATAGATGAGCTCGATGGCTGTTTAAAGGTGGCGACGAGGCCGATGATTCAACTTGATCTTTGGTGGAGATTGCGTTCAAGAACTGCTCCCCAGTTGTGTGTTGGTTCTGTAGGCGAAAGTAGTATGTTGGACTATTCACAAAGCGTTGATCATAATATCTGCAGAAGCGATGTATGGAGTAAGGTGATCGAACATCAACGGAACAATTGTAAAGGCGAGGCTGCAGGCTCCTTATGGTCACGTCATGGACAAGTTCCTCAGCAACCACTTTACGCGTCGATACGCGATCTCGTCTCAATTATCAAGCCGGCCCGTCTAGTTCGTACTTCCACCTATGTACCGCTTCGCTTTCTGTTTCAGCTTCTCCAAGACGATATCTCAATCAAGCAAACAAGGCGTGTTCTAGATTACAAGAACTTGTTGTTATAGAGTTGCCTGAGTGACAGTTACATTCTACCGAGCCATCAACATGCCTGAAATAGCCGAGGTCGCTCGAACAGTTCATTTCATCAAAAAGCTACTTGTTGGGAAAACGATATCCAAAGCCACAGCTACAGAAGATCTCAATGTCTTCGGCAAAGTGGGAACCTCAGCTGCTGAGATCCAGAAACACATGACTGGCAAACAAGTTGTTGACGCCGGTCAGCAAGGCAAATACTTCTGGATGATCATGTCTAGCCCGCCGCATCCGGTCATGCACTTTGGCATGTCTGGCTGGCTCAAAATCAAAGACGAGCATACCTACTACTACCGGCCGAAATCAGGGGAGGAAGAAGAACCCTGGCCACCAAAGTTCATGAAATTCCTGCTTGAGACAAAGCCGGAAAATGGCCAGGAGAAAGTGGAAGCCGCATTCGTCGACATGAGAAGGTTTGCAAGAGTACGACTGGTGGACTGTGAAGCTTCAGAGATTCGAAATGTTACACCTTTGAAAGAGAACGGACCGGACCCGGTCATTGACAAGGACGTTGTGACTGTCGCCTGGCTGAAAGAGAAGTGTAACGCAAAGAAAGTGCCTATCAAAGCTATGCTTCTAGATCAAGCCAACATCAGCGGTATCGGCAACTGGGTGGGAGACGAGATCATGTACAATGCGAAGATGCACCCTGAGCAATACGCCAACACATTATCGGACGAGCAGATCAGCCAGCTGCACAAGTCTATTCACTACGTTTGCAGTACTGCTGTCGACTTACTCGCCGAGTCGGAAAAATTTCCGGATGACTGGTTGTTCAAGCACCGGTGGGGAAAGGGCAAGAAAAACGCCTCAAACGCTCTCCCAAATGGAGAAAAGATTGCATTTCTGACTGTTGGTGGTCGGACAAGTGCTGTTGTTCCTTCCATACAAAAGAAGACTGGCCCTGTGGCCAAGGAGATGGATGAGGCGGAGGTGGTCGATGGAGAGGACGCACCGAAGAAAGCCAAAGGCAAGAAGCGAAAGGCTGTTGGCGAGGACGAGGAAGACGAGGTGGAGGTCAAGCCTAAGAAAGCTACTCCGAAAAGCAAGAAAGCCAAGGTCGAAGCGGAGCAGCATGATGAAGAGGCAGACGTCAAGTCCAAGAAGGCTACTCCAAGGAACAAGAAATCTCAAGTCAAAGAAGAGCAGCATGATGAAGTGGGGGTAGATGCGGGCAAGCAGGTCAATGTGACGAAAAAGGCCAAGAAGAATACAAAAGTGAAGGAGGAGCCAGCCAACGCGAAAGGCAAGGGTGTTAGTCGTGGCAAAGCTGTAAAAAGCGAACCAGTCAAGGTAGCTGCAGATGACGGCGGAAAGAGAAGATCTGGTCGGCTAAGCAGAGGATAGACTTTGGGATCTCTTCTTGGAAGGATGTCATTGTCTCCTAAGACTGCTGTCGTACTAATATCTGTACTACTACCACCTGAGAAGCGTAGCATAATCTGTATGTGCACATAAAAGTGCTTCTAACTTCTCTGTTTTTCTTCGAACAGAATTTCTGTGCTTCCTCGTACAGCACCTCAGTGCTTTCTCATAATTCATTTCTGTGCTTTTCAGGAAGCCTCTTTAGATCAATATATCAACTGTTGCACGCCTGCAACAAAAGTCACACCAGATCATCCTCACGCCCGGGCGGTCCCCCCATGCGTCCACGTGCAGCCGGTCCGTCGAATGTGGGCTCTATGCCCGTCAGAACAGCCTCTTTATGCTGTACTGATGCAGTCTCGGAAGAGGAGGGGCGATCTTGTGGCTTGACTTCCTCGGCACCATCAGCCAAACCGATTTCCGCGGTGTCGAGCGCTCTTTTGAACGAAGGGATCAAGTTCGTGGCCAGCGGGTATGTGAAGACCAGCACGAAGCATGCGGCAGTCAGCCACCAGGCCTTTGATATGCGGACCGCCTCGACCAGTTGAGCCATCAATGGAGGCTGCAGGGCTCCGCCGGAGATGCTGACGATCATCAAAGTCTCGCATGTCGGCGTCCACTCCTCGTACGATGCGGTCGCGCCCTCAAAGATCATCGGAAAAGACGGCGCTTCGAAGAACATGACCATAACCGCCACAGCAATGGCCGTCTTGCCAGTGACGGCGGTTCCGGCGGCGGTAGTCGCGATAGCACCAGCGATGAAGCATGCCAGAACCCACCGAGGTTTGAAAATCCTGGGGCATGTCACCAGTCCTGCAGCGACAAAGCGACCGATGACGAAAGCAACTTGGGCGATGGACATGCATGTGGCGGCCCAATTGTCGCTGGCGCAAGCGTTGACCTTCATGTGCTCGATAAAGAATTGTGCAAAGGTCACCTGGCAGCCGATATTGACGAAATTGGCAGCAACGCCCCACCAAATGCGAGCATACCGCCACGAGAACAGCGGGTGCTTCCATTTCTTCCAGCCGCAGGAGACGGGCGGCGAAGAGGGGACCTCGACCTCAGGGACCCAAGTTGTGCGGAAGAAGATGACGGCGATAAAGGCCATCAGACCAAAAATGCACCCGCCAAGAGCACGGTAGAAGACAATGACGCTACCGAGGTTGGCGCAGGAGGCATTCTTGTCCTCAGTCGGCATGAGGCATTTGCCCGGGCGGAGCGGGTCCGGTAACGGTGCGCGGGTGGATGTGTCTGGGTTGAAGACGAAGGCGTTGGCCAGGAAGGGTGCCACGACCGTACCGATGCCTGCCCAGGCCTGGGCGATCAAGATGCGTAGGGTCGCCTGAGTGCGTGGACCGCAGTTCACGGCGTATGGGTTGGCGGAACGCTCCAAGGTTGAAACACCAAGACCGATGACGAACATGGCGGCCACCATCCCGGCAAGACTGCAGTTCTGGGCGGCGACAGACATGAAGAGGTCGCCGAGAGCAAGGCCGAAAAGTCCAGCGACCATGGCAACCCTGTAGCCACAGGTTTTGACCAGAGGGCCGCCAATAAGAAGAGCGCCAGGGATATATGCCGCGTAGTAGCCGGCTGCGAGAATCGCGGCCTTCTGGCGGTCGATGCCCATCGCTACTTTAACGTGGTAATTCATGATGTCGAGGAGGCCGTAGGCCAGACCCCACATGCAGAATAGGGAGAGCGATGAAATGGCGATGGGGACAATGGTGTCCCTGCGCCGAATTTCCTTTTTGGGCTTACCATATTGGACGTCGAGCCGCTTGATGCGGTTGAGGAGGTTGTTCCAGGAGAAGTTGAACATTTTGAGTGATGGAGATGGTGCGATATCAGGTTGTATCAGGGCAGCAAAGAGCGTCGTGTATAACGAGGGTGTCAGAAAGAGTGGGAAAAGTGGAAAAGGTGCAAGGAAAACTGGGTTCATGAACATTCTGGAGGAAATTTTATACCTTTTGAACAGGCGGAGGAAGCGTTCATTCCTGTGGGAGCTCCATGGGGAGGACCTGTTGCCTTTTTTCTGCATGCCATAGAAGGTTCTTCGTTCCAATCATTCAGATGACGGCTAGCCACTCACGAGAAGTCCTGGACTCCAGTACCTTGGTTGCTTCAACACACTTGATGCAAGCTTGTCTTGGTTTGAGCAACGAGAGTGGTTATTTTCATCCATACCTGGGGACGACATGCACTTCCGCAAGAAATGGCGTTCATCCGAAGAAGAAGAGGCCATAGAGAAGACATTCCGTGCATCTTGATGCGTTCATGGTCTCTTTGCCTTGAAACGAGGAATGGTGCACAGTACAAACCATGTGTCAAGGAAATGCAGCCTGCACCATGGTATGACCAGTTGAGGCTGACTTAAGGATGATCGTAGGAGGCACAGATACCCTGGGTTGTAGAATGGGTTGAGGTGGTTAGAAGAGAGAAACGTGTTTGGGACACCCATCATGTTGTCGCTTGTAAGGCTTGGCGGCAAGTATCTCGTTTCGGAGGCGGAAGTTGTCATGGACTATCAAACGCTCTTGCTAGCCCAAGCAACCACGCGCTGTTGACGACTCTCTATCCGCGCGCACGAACATAGAATCTTTTTGTCCAGCTCATGAATAGACTTCGGCCCGGATATAGAGTCCTCAATTTTGCGTCAACGGCACCTATCTCAAAGGTGGCATCACTGCCCGCCAGAAATCTCTATATCATGCCTTCAGCCAAAGAATCAGATTCAGGCATGAAGATATTGATGCTGCACGGCTATACGCAAAGTGGTGCCCTTTTCCATGCCAAAACGCGAGCAACAGAAAAGCGCCTGCAGAAAGCCTTCCCCGGAATTTCCTTCAGCTACCCTACAGGGCCACTCCGCCTCAGGCCTAGTGATGTACCAGGTTTTGACCCAGCTTCGAGTGAAGATCCGGACAGCATCGAAGCTTATGGTTGGTGGCGACGTGCAGATACTGCGGATCCGCCAGAGTATGACGGACTTGAGGATGGGCTGCAGACGGTGGCCAAGGTGCTTGAATCGGAAGGCCCATTTGATGGGGTTATTGGGTTTTCGCAAGGAGCGGCTCTCGCAGCTATGGTTGCATCTTTACTAGAAGGAGAATCACGGAAGCAAGCATTCGAGAAGGCTAAGTCACGGTCACCACTCGCAATATCGTTCCCAGCATCATTTGAAAGACTGGACCACCCGCCTCTCAAATTCTGCGCGGCATACTGTGGATTTCGAGCTCCTGGAGAGCGATACCGAGGGTTTTATGAAGACCCTCATATACAGACACCCGTCTGTCACTTCATCGGCAGTCTTGACAGTGTGGTTGAGGAATCGAGAACACAAGCACTGGTCGACGCCACTGGCGGTCCGGAGAAGACACAGGTTGTGACTCATCCAGGTGGTCATTTTGTTCCCAGTGGGAAGCCGTATCTTGACGCTATTGCAGCATTCATCCAGCAGAAAATGTCATCACAAGACCAAAAGAAAGACCAGGAAGAGCGAGTAGAGGACATGGACGTCCCTTTCTGAGAAAGATGGTCATCACTTGTATATTTGGAAAGACTCTGATACCCGCTAGACAGTTCTAGAGCTAGAATTTTGCAAGCAATGTAAAGACTGACTCTTTTCACAATGACTCTCGCGACAATGTTGAGTCAAAAGAAAATCAGATTGTGATGAATTGATACGCAATCTAGAAGGTAGAGAATGATCTGGATCACGTGTGAAAAGTCGTGAGGAAAAGTAGTTTAGCGCGGTTGCCGCCAAGATTGCGCCAAAATCGAGTCTCTCTCGCACACTCCTGCAAGACGATTTCAACCGCCACTCGACCAGCAAGTCGCTCGACCATCACATCTTTATCCGTCTCCTCAGCATCAAGCAACAGCTCAATACACCCTAATCAGCCGATTCTGATTCGAACACACCGTCAAAATGGTACGCACACTTCGATACAATGCTGCAAAGTCCATGACTTCAAATTTGTTCCCCCTCTGCACCTGCTCAGCACACGATCAATTGCGACAACCATCAGCACCAATGCCATCAAGTTCAATCGAAGAATTATAGCTAACAAGCTCATCACAGGTTCTCGCAGTCGATCTCCTGAACCCAACGCCTCAGGCTGAGGCCCGCAAGCACAAGCTCAAGGTACGATCAGGGACATTGAGATGAGGAAAAGAGTCGAAAATCTAACATCCTCGGCAGACCCTTGTCCCAGCTCCTCGATCATTCTTCATGGACGTCAAGTGCCCCGGCTGCTTCACAATCACCACCGTTTTCTCACACGCACAAACCGTCGTTGTCTGCGCCGGCTGCTCAACGGTCCTCTGCCAGCCCACCGGTGGCAAAGCCAGACTCACAGAGGGCTGCTCATTCCGAAGAAAGTAGACGACTCAGCATGGTGTGATATTTGATGGCATATTTGCTTGATAGAAGATGGATTCCCAGGCTTATCACCGATATCACGATGATTCGGAGTTCCGGATATCTTGCAAAAAAGACTTGACACATGGCGGGGAAATGTCATTGTTTTTTTAACGACCAACAGCGTAAAGGATGCTTTTTGTCAACACGCATGGGGGTTACTTTACGAAAAAGTCTTTTCAGCTTGGGATGACGGGCAGAGGCAAAAAGAGTCTGCATGAACATACGCTTCGTTGTTATGTGAGGACGGCAGATCTTGATGTTGAGGAGGCCAACGACCTTGCGTTCAGGCTGGATCATGGTGCAAGATGGATAGTCATGTACTTGTAGTACAGCGGCAAGCAATAAAATCTTCAACAAAGCATATCAATGTTCTTCTCCAGCTATCGTGACTGTAAGCTACTGCAATCTCTTCCATATCATTACACCTGTAGACATTCCCACCGCCCTATTGACCTCGCACATGGCCATCAATGGCCGTCGCCAAATCTCCTGCTTCTCGTAGTCCACATTTCTCATGGGCATGAATCTCCACGCCAGGGCGGGATTGTCGTCCGAATAATGGCTGCTCCCAACTTGTGGACATCGTGGCTGGGCAATGCGCCCTCCAGGAGGACGGTAGACCTCAGCAAATCGTTTCGCCGCCACATAGCGACTTTCGTGTCTCTGCCGTCTGCCTCAGTAGCGAGATGTTAGTTATGTTGAATGATGGGCCGGTAATCCAACGCCTTTCATCCACGCTCCAGTTCGCCCATGATCCTGTTGACAAGCTTCTTCTGCTCTTTCTCCCGTAGTTCGTTCTCGTCCATCTCCCTCAGGCATCGCCCAACGGCACAAATCCCCTTCACGCCAGCCTCGGGACAGTCTACCCAGACTTTGCCATTCCTGCCAACAGCCACTTCAAATCCACCAGGCAGCCTTGATCCAAGGTCGTCCAAAGCTGACACCCCTTGCTTCTTCAACAATCTGTCTGCAAGCCCAGGGCTGACATCGAACACCATACCACCTGTAAGCGGACCTAAACCGTCTGGCTCCGACTTGCCTGTTGACGGATTCATACAACTCAGTTCGATGTCCATGTTTTTCTGCGCTGACACAACTTTGGCATACACAAGATCATTAGCTTTGAGTTGGGGTCTTGTCTTTTTGGTTGCGCCTTCGAATGCCAGTTGTGGTAATATCGCTTGTGGTGAATGTGAGTTGATGTAGAGATGGAAGAAGTCTGTTGATGATGCTTTAAACTGAGCAATCACAAGGTCACCCGCTTTGGGTATGTATCGAGCATCTGGGGTAGCTATTTGTGCGGTCTTCTTGCGGTAGTCAACTTCCAGCAGTCCACCGATGGTGGCTGTGAAGTCATTTGTAGCCGGATCTTGTCGAAGTCCGCGACCTATTTTGCGCTTCTGAGATGTCGGTACTTGATTTGTGGTGATATGATCTCCTGGAAGTAGAAGCTGCATCGTGGCCATTATGATTCAGTGTCGGCCGCTCTGAAAACCCAAGGATGAGGTGGTTTGATGTTTTGGTGTCTGTGAATGGTTGTTCTTGCATTCATTAAAGGAAAAAAAGTCTGGACCAATCGACGACGACAAGGCTGATCTCGGTTAACCTTCCCAATATCACAAATTCCTCCCGCAAGGCTTAAGAAAAAGTTCAGATGAGTTCTCTCAATCCCCCAAACGTGCCTTACACAGTGCACTGCTGTTCAGAGGTTTTTCTCGGCTGCTTAAGTCTTTATCGCGTCAATCCTTGGTGGCTACACGATCGTCGCACCCGAATTTATCTTTGGAACCAGCATGAGCGACGAAACCAATGGGTCCCAAACGGGCTCAACTGAGCATTATGCTATTGGTATCTCCTTCGGCAACTCGTACAGTTCAATAGCACACATCTCTGGTGAAGGCAAAGTTGAGGTCATTGCGAACGAGGAAGGAGACCGACAGATCCCCTCTATCCTTTCGTACATTGACGGAGAGGAATACCATGGCACACAAGCCAAATCGCAGCTGGTGCGAAACAACAAGAATACGATTGCATACTTCAGAGACTTCGTTGGAAAGGACTACAAGTCGATAGACCCTACACCTTGTCATGCCTCCGCACACCCTCTCGAGAGCGACGGTCAGATTGTCTTTTCAGTGCAAGAGAAGGAAGATGAGGAACAATCCAAAATCCCTGTCTCGGAGGTTACCACGCGGCACCTACGCAGGCTGCAAAACTCTGCGGCTGACTTCACTGGCAAGACCGTCAATGCGGCTGTTGTCGCCATCCCCACAGATACCAATGAAGAGCAAAAGGATGCATTAACAAAAGCTGCTGCCAACATCAAGGTGGAAATCCTGCAATTTATCCCTGAGCCTATTGCCGCTCTACTAGCATACGACTCTCGGTCAGAGGCTGCCACCACCGCCGATAAGACTGTGATCGTCGCCGACTTTGGTGGTACGCGATCTGATGTTGCGGTCATTGCTTCAAGAGGAGGAATGTACAGCATTCTTGCAACTGCGCATGACTATGAACTTGGTGGTGCACAATTGGATCAGGTCCTGGTCGACCACTTTGCAAAAGAGTTTGAGAAGAAAAACAAGACCGATCCCAGGAAGAATGAGAGAAGCCTGGCCAAGCTGAAGCTTGAGTCAGAGGCCGTCAAGAAGACCCTCAGTCAGAGCACCAGTGCAACATTCAGCGTGGAAAGTCTTGCAGACGGTATTGACTTCAGATCTACAATCAACAGAAGTCGTTATGAGATCATCGCGCTCAAGACATTCGGCCGCTTCGCTCGTCTGGTCGAGGAAGTCATCAAAAAGGCAGATCTTGACGTGCTCGACATTGACGAAGTCATTCTATCCGGCGGCAGTTCGCACACGCCGAAGATCGCTAGCAACATCGAGGCACTGTTCCCCGAGACGACGAAAGTTTTGGCACCCGCAACCACTCCTTCCGCACTTAACCCGTCCGAGTTGTCCGCAAGAGGAGCAGCTCTGCAAGCCTCTCTGATCCAAGAATTCGACAAGGAAGATATTGATCAGTCTACACACGAGATGGTTACTGTTACGCCACACCTGACAGCCGCCATCGGCTATCAATATACCGGCCAATCCTCCGACGCATTCACCGTCATCATCCCGCCAGCCACGGCAGTCCCCGCACGGAGAACCCAAGTCATCGAGGGTCTCCAGGGTGATGTTCTCATCCGCATCACTGAAGGTGAGCGTGAGATTAAAGTCACCAAAGAGGAGCCGAAGGCGAAACCGGATACAAACGGCACCAAGGAAGACGATGATGAGGACGAAGATGACGAGGATGATGAGGATGACGAGCCCGAGGAAATCCGTGAGAAGATCTGGAAAACCACGCAGCCGCTTGCAGAGTTCGTCCTCAAAGACCTCAAGAAGGGCTCGAAGGTGGAAGTCATGGTCAACGTCGATGCTGATATGTCTTTGTCAATTACGGCTCGACCTGTCAAAGGGCAAGGCGGTATCAGAGGAGAAATCAAGGCGAAGGCGACGACTCAGAACGGCAGTGCTTGAATCGCTTCTCGCTGAGTAGCATGGCGTGGCGTGATGATACTTGGTTTTTCCTTGCAGGCGGAATAAAAGAATGCACTGTTTTTGTATGGCTATGAACATAGACGGTCATGATACCTACGGATCAGGATCGGTGTGAGCTGCATTGGCTCAATTGCTCGAGAATACAATATCTCATACAATGTGCGTACAGTCTCTCATATCCCATCTTGCCTCTCAGTGATACCTTGACTGGATCGTTTTCGACCATCAATACTAACACACTCCGTTCTTGAATGCAACCACGCTTCCCCATTTCGAAAAATACAGTGTCGCGAGCTTCTTAAGCGCCTTGCCCTGATGCCCCAGCACCGGTCGCCGCCTGCTCAGGGTCAATTCGCTCAGCAACCCTCTCTTCACGACTCTTCCTCTCGGCAAAGAGTGCAAGCAATCCCAAATCATATGTTGCCTTCAGTGACCCAGCTGCAACGAACGCAACCCAGAAGAGATTATGAGTGCCGAGAATACCAGTGATGACGGGACCCAGACTCTGCGCGCACGTCTTGACCACGTTGATTGTACCCATAACAGCAGTCCGCTCATGCGGCAGAACGATAGCAGCCAGGAACGCGGATCGCGGCGCAACGTCCATGACCTGCGTACAGGCTCGACCGATCAGGAAGACAAGCGCGCCAGCTAGCGTCGAGGGAATGGGTATCAGAGCCAGACAAATCGCTGACGGGAGGTGGGTGAAAACCATGGTCTAGAAGCACCCATCAGGTCAGCATAACCCAAGCGTGACCAAGCCTAGAGCGCGAAGGCTTACCTTGACATTGCCAATCCTCTTGGAGATAGACGACGCGACGAGCATAGAGATGGCAGATATGACGCCGGTCACGGAGAAAATGGACCCGAGTCTCCCCTCGGACAGGTCGAATCTGCGCTTGAAGTAGAACGTCACCCAAGACCTGCTCGATGCGTCAGCTATACTCTGTCCGACAAAACGTATGCAGCAAGATGGTGGTGGTACTTACACCGGTGCAAGTCCGCTCGCAAAATTGTCGAACGCAAACAAAATACACAACTGCACAAGCACAACTTGACTCTCCTTGCTGATATCCGGCAACAATCTCCAGCGCTTATTCTTCTTCGCATCGTCTTTTCGTGGACCGTCTCCAAGCAGTGGCGCCGTCTCACTCGGATTAGCAGTCTTCGGCTGAGCATGAACCTCACATTCCTTGCTCAATAACAACGCAAGCCCCAACTTGACGATACCAACAGCTGTGTAAACGAAGTAAATGATCCGGTAAGCGCGTATGTCACTGAAATGCTTCTCGTCGCGCAGGAACGTGATGATCCAGCCTGACGCGATGAAGCCGAGTGCTGTACCGGCAGTTCCGATCAGAGAGTACCATGCGTAGATGTCGCTGCGGTCGCCGCTGGCGGTGAGATGGGCTAGGGTTGACTCTTCGATCGCTCGGAATGGGCCGATTTCATTGCCACTACAGGCTTCATTAGTCATGTCCCACTGCCTCCGGAGGCCTCATTTACTGGGTGGATTGAAGGGGATCCTCACCTAGGACTAATGACACCGACAATAGCACCAGCAAGTAAAATCCAGTAATTTCCGCTCAGGCCGAAGACGACGCCTGCAACGCTCATCAACGCTGCGCCCAACACCAGAATCCAACGACGGCCCAATTGGTCAGCAATCTGTGTCAGGGTCCAGCTGATGAAGACGTCGCCAACGAGCGTGAGTGTCATGAACAGCCCGATTCGCTCATCTGAGATGCCCAGGGCCGAGAGGTACGATGCCAGGATCAATGTTGAGCCGCCATACGCGAAGAGCCGGACAAACCGCTGCAGAATGAGGATCTTGGTGTCTGTTGATGCGTGGAACAGTGTGATCAATCCAAGTTCTCGCAGAAAGGCTTTGAACGGTCGAAGGATCTTTGAGGAAGTGCTGGTATTGCCCTCGCCCTCTTCCGCGTGAGTGTCCGCCATATTTGTCACTCGGCTTCTGCGCACAAGATTCTGTCAGTTGTCTGGATATTAGAGAACCCTAAATTCACGTACGGTGTATTCGGTGTATTTATGACAAAAGATGAGGAATCGTTTCAAGTTTACACGCTCGCTCGGTCATATCAGGTTGCTCGGCTTTATGTGAGCGTAAAAGTGGAGCGCACAGTGACATACATTTTAAAGACGACTGGATGAACAATCATATGTATTCATTCCTTGCTTATGCTCTTGTGGTCGTTCTCGTACACTTTCATGCTCTCACTATGCCCTTCTCATCCTCCTTTCGTTGACCCTATTCCTCCTCCAATTGGCACCCCGTATTCCTCCCCACGTAACCCGTATTCCTCCGTTGGTGACCCTGTTTGACTCCCTACTCAGACTCTTCGTCTCTAGCGTCGTCGGTGCTATACTCTCTCACAGCAGATTCTTCTGCATCCAATTCCTCGTACGCCCGGTCAAACGCCGCATCAAAGTCCGCGTCGTCTTGGTTTTCTTCGGACGACACCTGACCGTCTTCCGAGGCCTGCCTCGCTGCCCTGGCGGGGGCATTCATTGCCAGTTGGTGCAATTGTTCGACACTCAACGCAGCTACTTGACCTAGCGCTGTCGAAGTGAACCCAGCAGGCACTCCTGGCTGGACCGGGGCCGCCGCCGGGACAGTACCTGGTGCTGGTGCCGCATTGGCCGCCGCGTACGCCAGGTTTGGCACGTTCATGGGGGAGGGATTGACGGTTGGACCGCCACCAGCAGCGAGACCGGCAAAGGGGTTGACGCGGGCACCGCCACCAGCAGAGAAGACGGTGGGAGGATTGAGGCCTTCTGGCCGCCTCAGACGTGACTTTGGTTTTTTGAGTATTCGCTTGGGAAATTTAGGCAACGACTCGCCGTCTTCAGCAAAACCCAAGCCAGGAATCGACGCCGGAGGAGATGGTGGTGGTCGTGGGGCTGATGGGCCAGCTGCCGTGCTGTTGAACCCCACAACGCCATCAAGGACCCCTGCTGCGATCAAAGCGGCAGGGTCATATTCCTCTATCTCGGTGGCCGAGTACTCGTTTACAGGCTGATAAGCTCCCGCCCCTCCAGTCACCACCACGGCATCACTGTCATTGAGCAAGGTGTTCGTCTCATCGTTACCACCTCCGAGACCACTGATGGTGAGGTAGGCGTCGTCCAACTCGCCTCTGACCTGGTCCAGTTCTTGTCGAAGACCTTCATTGCGACGCCGATGGTCCTCAGTCGTTGCCTGGAGGACGCCGTTCATAGCGGTCTGGGCGCGCAACGTGGCCGTCTCGGTTTCGAGCTGTTGGATCCTGGCGTTCCCGTCGTTGGCATTCTGTCTCAATTGAGCCAATGCAGACTCCTGCTCATTGCGAGCTTGCTCGAGGCGTTGACTTCGAGTTCTCTCCTCCTCCAATGCCACCTGTGCCTCTCTGACACGAGCGCCTTCCTGGTTGACACCATTGACTGTCATGCTGTTGATGTTGGCATTCTGTTGCTGGATGACCTGTCTCTGGCGATCGATCTCTATGTCACGGTTCCCAACGTGTTGGTTGAGTTCTGCAATATGACGATCCTTGTTTTGCGTCGACGTAGTAAGTTCATTGACTTGAGACTGAAGATTACCAACGTGTTGATTGATTTCTGCAATCTGACGATCCTTGCCTTGCGTTGATGTGGTAAGCTCATTGATTTGAGACTGAAGATTACCAGCCTGTTGAATGAGTTCTGTGATTTGACGATCCTTGCCTTGGGTCGACGTGGTAAGTTCATTGATTCGAGATACCTGCCCTTCAAGGGCCGTCTGGTAGTCACGCAGTGTGTCCGAGCTTCGCTGTAGTTTCAATGATTGCTGTTGAATCGTGTTCTCAAGACCCAGCAGAGCAGTGTTTTCATCTGGAGTAACGCCTTGAGCAGTATTACCATCTGGAGTAACGCCTTGAGCAGTGTTCTGAGCTGGAGTAACGTCTTGAGAAGCGAGCAGTTCAAGCATGTGCTTCTTATGGATTCGCACAAGCTTAGCGTTACGAGCTGTACGCTGTTCTACTGACTTTCTGAATAGTTCTGCCGACTTTCTGAAAATGCTGACGCGTGGGTGGAGAGGTCGCACCGTCCTCAAACGTTCGGAGCGAGGCTTGTGTCCCTGAGTGTGCTTCCTAATAATGGTGACAGGTTTCTCTGTGACTGGTTTGGAGTCTTCGCCAGGGGATTTGAAATGTGTGATGACAGGTTCAGGCTTCTTGACGGCCACAGAAGCATACCTAGCTTCAAGTCGTTGCTGCTTCTCTTGTATGTCAATCAAGCCCGAGTGGACCTTGTCATTGATTTCCTGTTCGTTCTTTGCGCGCAATTCGGCGTCTTCACGTTTTGCCTGTTCGCGTTCCAGTTTCTTCTTCAGTGAGTGAACATCTTGACGGAGTGATTTGTTTTCTTGCTCGACGCGAAGATGGAGTTGGTGGTTCACCGGAGACAGATGTTGTGGATTCGGTGTTTGAAGCGTTCCACTACCGGGAGTATATGGCACCTGAAAGTTGTTGGGTTGAGCAGGGGTTGCCATGAGGTTGGGCGTAAAGCTGTTCAGTGAGGATGTTCCAGCGTCTGTTGGCATGCGGCTGTGGCTTCGTGTCTGTCGAGTTTTCAGAGTCGGTTTCTGAAATGCCATTTGGATAGGAGCGATGAATGCGTCTGCGAGAACAGGCCCAGCACAATCCTGGGCAAACCACCATAGGTAGTCTCGGAGAAAGCACACGACGGATGTGCAGAGCGTCGGCCAAACATGCTCGCCGAAAGGTTCGAGGACGTATTCCCGAGATGCTTGTGAGAGCCAGAAGAATGCACCGTGGAGGCAGCGATATGAAGAGATTGAGAAAGCCATAACTCCTGGTGCAATGATTGCAATGACTGCACAGATGCAATGCAGTGCAGAAATAGAGAAAGTGACGATCCTTGACACGAATCTGGAGATTGGTGGTGCAATGACTGCGTAGAGTTTCCCAAGAGCCGTCTTGAACTTCGTCCAGAGCGACATCTTCGTTTCGATGAGTATGTTCGTAAGAGGTATGAATTCATAATCTGGTTCACTGGAGAAGATGACGTGTCCGATGAATGAGAACAGAAGGCGTATAGCAAACAAGGTCCGAATCAACATTGTTGGAATGGACAGGACAAGTTCTTGGTTTCCTTTCCGACTCTTTCTTCCAGCCTTCATACGAAGTTGTCTTCTCTTATGTTGCCGTAGCCAGAGTGCGCAGGTCAAAAGGACGAAAAGAAATGTGAAGACAAAATACCCAAGCAGGAGCCAGCGCAACGGGCTTGTATCAACGAAGCTGTGGAATTGCACTTCTTCAGGAAATTCTCGGTATGGGCCGGTCATGGTGGGTGCTGTGATGTATTCCAGGGTCGTAGCTGGTGCTAGAATTGTGGTGACAGTCGTTGGTGTGGCTGTATGAGTCTTGTGGACTATTTTGGTGACATATTGAGTGACTGGAGGAGGCGCAGGAAGGGTCAAGGTTTCGCGGAAGAAGTGTGTTAAAGAAGTGAGTTTGAGATTGAGCAGAAACAAACAGTCGTCCGCCTTTTGCTGAACCAACAGCATGACCGCCGCAAGGGCACTGATCATGGTGTTGAAGCCTGCCATGGCGAATGTCTAGTAAGGAACTATGATCTCTCGAAGGTATGTTGTTCTGCAAGAGTGATGAGGAGGAGTGTAAGTTTGATGAGGAGGAAAGATGTGACATGATGGTTTTTGCCTCGCAGTGATTATACCGCAGGCAGGTATGCCCCTTGGCGGAGGAGACAAGGCGGTCGCTGGGGAATTTGAGGCAGTGAATTGGTTTCCCTCTCTGCTGTTCACGCTCTTCTCAGGCAGTGGTGCGGCAGAACTAGAGTATGCTTCGCCAAGTCACAACGCAAGATGCTGGCCGTTTCGCAGCCACAACAATATGTATACCAGAGCCTCGATAGGTGAGTCGACATTAAGCAGCGAGGTAACAGCTGCGCAACCAAGACGGTAAGTTTTCCATCTGTTTTTCGCTCCAGTAGGTGCCGCATTGTGGGGGTATTCTTTGTGGCTCCTTTGTGTACGAAGACAAAGAGGCAGTTTTGCTTTTGCCAATCTATGCTCGGATAGCGCATACGCTCCTGTGAAGATGAAAGGCTTTTGGGAGGTCGAGGATCCATTTTCGCCTTGGATCTGGCAGTAACGCAGCCAAAGACGCTTACTGGACTACCACCAAGTCTCGCATGCTGCAGAGGGTCCGCAGAAAACCAATCCAACGTCTGTTGAGGTGTGTAGCCAGAAAGAGCGATAAGATGTCCCCGAGCTTTTCTCATCATGATGGCAGCGCAGCGTCCTCGTGCCGACTCGGGTCCGGTGCTGGAATGGCCGCTGTGCGCAAGGCACAAGAGCCGCAGCACGACATCGTTGCACGCAGCCGAGGCTGACAGCCTGGGGGTAGACCAGCTCCCTGGTGGACACTCGAGCAAAGAAATTTGCTTGAGTCTATCCGCAGGCAATCCAAGCCATATCAAGCACCTCACGACCGAGTCCCAAGGGGGCAGACGCCGAGGGGATGGGTTCCATGGCTATCAGCCAGAGAGGCCGAGTCGACTACCAGTCAAGCACAACGGTCATCCACTCCACAGTTCGCACTGTAGCAGCGAGAGCTTCCATGACTTGCTGTTCTGTGTTGGCAATGAAGCACAGAGAGTGTTGTCAAGAGAAGGTGGCAGTTGTTGTGCCGGAGATGAGGTGAGTTGTGGAGAAGGCCTCTCACGTGATACCACGTGCGTGACCAGTACTTCAGCCTCGTCATCGACTACGAGTACATTCAAATCTGATCTTGGGCACTTGCGTTGTATTAAGATCTCAACTTACCATGAATGCAGACAGTTCTGGAAATGACGGACCAGATATGTCAAGAGTCTTTGCTACCCGCCCGAATCAGAGATTTGCTCGACGCCAACACCAGCACCACCCCAGGCGATGACCTAGACCTCTTTTTCCACTGCTGGACCAAACCACACTGTCCAGCATGCTTGTCATCTTCGAATCCGTATCCATGCTCATGGTGCGGGACATCACAGACGTGTGTGCCGAACACAGTCTTCCAGTATCCGTTCGGCATTCTCGTGCCAATCAAGACTGACGAGATATGCCCACTGGGCTGGCGCGAGCGATGGGAACTACGTGCCCGCCCCTTCAGTTGCCGGTGCTCAAGCATGACGTTTGTCAGCGTTGTCGTTGCTGTGCTGGGCACCCTCGTTGGTGTGTTGCTGATATGGTTGGCGGCCCTCCTCGGCAGATGGGCTGGACGGAGATGGAGAGCACGCCAGAAGGATTGGTGGAGAGTGCGGAGTCGGACTCCCAAGTGGATGCGGAGACGTCAGCGTCAAGAGGATGCTACAATGACGAGCGGTGCCTATCGGGCGCTACAGCGCAACATTCAGAACCGTAACGATGAGAGAGCGCCGTTGCTCGCCGGATCATGACTTTGAAGCCGGCCTGTCTATGGTCTAAGGCGTTGGATTGTTCCCGGGTACCCGCCACCCACGTCCTACAGGTTGTTACAACGACTACACCCTGGCTCTGGCGCACGCGAGTATCAAGCCGACCCTTCCTCAGCCAGGCCACTGCCCTTGCAAACCTGGCTAATTCGGTATTCAACCTTCAAGTCGCCCTCCTCAAGTACAAATCTTCCCGCGCCAACGAACACCCCCTGTTCTAGCGCCTTGTATCGCATCGACCCCGTCTCGAATGTCACATGGATAACTTCTGAGCGTTAGCGTTGGCACCAACAAGGAACACAGACTGTTATTGAAATCCTGCCATCTGCCGAGACACGGGGGATTGGGGTAAACGTACACGCGTGCCCATACTCCGTCGACCTCGCATTCTCACTCCGGCCGAGAATCCGACGCATATCAGCATTGATATCAACGATTCCCGTGTAATGCACGTGGATCGTCTATGCGCATCGACACAATCAGGTCAGTCCCAGTACCCATGCCAGACGGTTCAGCTTGACATACCTCCCCGTTGTCGTCCCTGTCAAGAGAAACACGATCAGCCTTACTTGTACCCGACTTAAGCAAACGGAAGCACAACCTACGCCATGACCAAGTCAGTCCGTAACCGCATCCTCCCGCCGTCCGGGTCGGTATGAACGTAATCAGCGCCGTTGCCTCTCATTGATGCGTCGACACGGACTGGGTACCCTGGCTCAGATACCAATGTCCCACCCACGAGTGGCACGACTGTTAAGGGCGTCCCTCGTGACAATGAGCCCACGACGGTTGGGGACCACGTGCCGACGCGTAGGTGCAAGGCTGGTTGCAGCGACGGGTAGTCTGTCGCCGTAGTTGTAACAGGCTCTGGGACTGTGGTAGATGAGGGAGGTTCATCAGCGGTATTAGTGGTTGCCATGATCGAACAATAACATGTTCCGCTACTCCAGGTACTCAGCGATGGGAGCCGCAACTTGTCATCTCGGCGATGCGCGAATTTCGGTGTTAAATCATGAATAGTACCATTGTAATATGGAGACACGACGGTGACTCTGCAAAGCATTTCGATCGAGAACTCGGTGTGCATCCCCCCGCAATGATCGACGGCTTGGAGGCTTCTATAGCTTACCCCGCAAGCACCTACAGTAGCCATTATACTCGTACTCATCAATGGGTAACAAGTGATATATAAGGCACAGAGAATGCCATTTAATTACCGTAAACCCTCATAGCATCGTTATATTAGCGTAAGTCGTGGAATGGTATACATGATCGGGCCACCCCCTCATCATCATCCAAAGTCCTGCTCAATATCCTCATCAGGTTTCGTATGCACGAAAGCACGCTTGATGAAAGTTTTCCATAGATGATTCTTCATCGTCTTCGACTTCCCTTTTTGGTGCCTCGTTAGCGTTGCAGGATCAGACTGCTCAACACTCAAGTCATCTTCGACGCTTTTCGTATCAGGACTGGCCAAGGTCTCCCGCCCTATCCTCTCCGCCAGATCTAGCCACGACCTGACTGTCAAGTCTTTCATTCCATAGATGTCGTCGTTGGTCGTATATTCCACGTGATATTCAAAATGTTTATCTGGGTCCGCTCCCTTCTTGTCCTTCCCGATCTGTTCATGTATTTTGGTCAAATTGGCATAGAGCTGCGTGTAAGAGATCATGGAAAGCGGTTGAGGCGAGTACCCTGGTCCCGGAGGTGATGATTTTGATGGTGGTTTCGGCACGTGGAAGCCGGGTTTCTTGGGCTTCTTCTTTTTACCTTTCTTTTTCTTTTTCTTCTTCATATCGTGCATCTCTCCCGATGATTCCTCTTCCAGTTCGGCTTCATCATCGTTTGAGAACACATCTTCAAGCGCATCCACCACGTCAAGATCCGCCATCTTAGCAGGCGTTCCTATCACACCAATGGCTGGATGATGATCCTCCAACCCGGTGATGTTGTACTCGACAATGCGGAGGGTAGGAAAGAAGTTTGGAACCACACTTGGCGACACCAGTGTGAGGCTGTACCGTTCTCCCCACTCCCCACCAATGGCTTTGAGGAATTTTCGATACTCTTTTTCGTCATCCTTCCGCTTCTTCCCTTTCTTTTTAACGTCAACTTCATCGTAAGACATTGACTGCCCGTATGTGTACCCATGAGGTGGACTCGGTAACTCGGACCATTCGTTTCGCAACTCGTTTAGATATGTTGCCTTGGCAGCCATGGTGAAGTTCTCAGCGTTGGTGTCGGGCACAGATGTTTCTGACCGCGTCACATCCTCGTTCATAATACGTTCGAACTTGAAATCGTATTTCAAGTCTTTCTCATCTTGAAACTTGAAATGATCAAGGTTCATGTGGCCAAACGTCGAAAATATCACAACGTCCCGATATTGCCGCAACCATAAAGTGTATTTTTGATAGCAACTCTCATCCCAACTCTGTTTACTTTCCGTCCTCGCAGGTGGTACGTGACCTGTCAGGATGGCTTTCATGCCTCGTTGCCGCAAGAATTGAAGTTGAATGCGCAGCCACTCCATATGCTCGTAGCCCGGTTCCGACTTCAGATCACAGCCATCGACCGCCGAATTCGAGTCGAAGAAGTACAACGTGTTGAGGCTGAAGACTGCCAATTTGCTTGGTATGACCTCCGTAAAAAACCACCCTCCTCTTGCGAAAGAGTGTCTCTGCGCTTCCGGCACAAATTTGTTCCAAATACTCCAGTACGCACGCGTCCACTTATTCGGGCCGGGAGTGAAGATGTTGTGAGGAAGGATGTCGTTGTTCCCAAAGGTTGGAACAATTGGAACGACAAAATCATTGGTAGGGTCAGGATCGTCGAGGTTGTCGGGCTTGCCAAAGACTTGGACAAATTTGTCCACCACAAATCTGTTCAGCTTGATGACCTGTTTATCCGACCGAGGGATCTCTTCATCGTTGTCGTGTCGAGCCGAGTCACCGGTCCATACAACAAAGTCAACCTGGTCTTTGAGATTCTCTTCGATCCAATTGAAGGTCGCGTTCACCAGTGTAAAGGGCGTGTCACACTCGGTCACCTCGGCACCATAGTAACCCGCTTGACCTTTGCCGTGGTGACAGGCCTCTCCAGGATCGGAGCCAACTTCGTAAAAGGGATCGGGGTGGATGTCTGCAGAATTTTTTTGTTAGTGTTGCGCGCAGGACCTCAAGCTCAGTCTTGTGTACCTGTAATGTGCAGAAATCTGCCCTGCAATTTTCTGGGTTTAGGCTGCGCTTTGGATGGCGGCTTTATGACAGCCTGTTGAGGGTAATGCTTGTTTGACAACAAGTCCGGAGGCGCTGCTGCTGTAAAGGCCGCAAACAACAGCAGGCCGCCGGTAAAGCGAACCATTTCAAGAAGGGGGTAGTTGCAGCATTGACAGCATGAGTAGTGACCCGACAACACGCAAGAAACCGTTTCACAGTACGGATTTGCGACTGGTAAAGACTGGCTGGTCGAACGAAAGAATGTGGGATGAGGCAGGCAGCACACTCAGCATGCGCAGTTTGGTGGCAGATGACGGCCCCGTAGGGTGAAGTCGATCGAATAGTCCTCAATCTGTGCACGAATGAGAAGCGATAATTTGCGGAGGGTTTTTCCGCAAGGATTTTCCAGGCACCTTCTTCGGGCCTTCGGCACCAGACGAGCGCCTAGAGACCAAAATCTGGAGCTTTTCCCCGACGAGGCAAAGGAAAGAGAAAACCCCCCACGATTTCAGGTCCAGCCGAGGTTTCTCCAATACCGCACACAGCACAGAACGAATTGCTGGTAGGATGCCAAAGCGAAAATACAAGGTCGAATATTGGGAGTATGAGGTCTCAACATTTGAGTCGATCTGTTGACAATACTCGTGTGACATCCTTATAGATAATTTGACTGCATCGTGCGTGCCCCATGGAACAAGCGCACAATCCACAAACTTGATCTTGCGATTCAACGCTGCCAAAGCCAATAAGCTTGGTCCAGTCCTACACGTGTGTCCTCAGATGACGGGACTGCCACCCTCCTTCAGCAGGGCTGACAGGCCACTTTGCCTATCAACGCTTGAGGACAAAGGACGATAATGGCTTGGTATGGGGGCCGGTGGCCTTTTGCATGGGATATATCGTTTTGTGGTGCCTTCCGACTAGATCCACGCGACGTCCGACACGCGACACATTGCAGAATCCATAACCAGACATCTCTTATAATAAATCCTCACTTCCGGCCACCAAAAAATTCGTAGCTCCGTCGTGGCAGAGAGCCTGGTGGCAGTGGGTAATTCGACCCCATGTGATATTCTTCCGGTGGTGTCAGCATTGGCTGAGATTGCTGGCCGTGCTGGCCCTTGAGGTCTTGCTTAATTGGAGGACTGGGAAGTTGAGGCAAGGCAGCGCCATCGTGTGTATACTGATTCGGGTTCGTCCACACGCCGACTCCAGTATTGTTATAACCCGTGTTGTTGTTGTTGCTGCTGGCGGTCGTGTTGGGTGTATTCGAGTATTGAACCGGCTTGACATCCATCTGTCGGCTTTTCAGACGTGAGAAGAGTACTGCTGACTCTTGTTCAAATTTCTCGCGCATCTGTGGCATAGCCCAGCGATGTCGAGCAAAGTCCAAGATCTCGATGATCTTGCGTAGGAAAATGGTTGCACGTTGTCCATTGTCCAACGGTACGTTGTTTGTAACGGGGGATCCTTCTCGAACGGAGTGCGACGTCTTCAACAGGCGGTCGAAATCCGACCACATCACCTCCACAAACTTTTGTCCAACGTACTTGGCCCGACAGATATCTGCGTAGGTCAAGTATGCATGCCATGTCACATCCTGTGTAATAGGCTGTAACAACTCTGCATATTGAGACGAGTATTCAAACACGAGCTCTTTGTTGAGGTCTGTCATATTACTGGCAGGGACCCTCTGATTGGGTGATACGACCAAAATCTGGCAATACAACCTCTCCAGGTTAAAGAGCATGACATGGCGCTGTGACAGATTGGGTGGAATCGTGGAGTACCATGCGTGTATGTCATTGGATACGGAACTAGCATACGTGGCTGCTGTTGCAAGGGGCCATTGGGTGCGCGAAGACCATCGCGTCGTCTGATAAAACGCGGATTGTACTCTGCGAATGTCGAATAGGAACAGTGACGGCCGGGTGGAGCGGAGGAAAAGATTGGATGGCGAACCATCTGTCGCCGACGTGGGAAGCGGTACTTCGGAAGCCGAGTCGTCGGTGAAGGAAAATGCTCGATCCAGAGACATACTGACCAAGCGGTCGAGGGCGTAGGTACAGTAGAATATTCTGCGTCGCAGATCCAATGCGCTCTTACTGATCTTCAACTCGGCTGGTGGTTCACAGTGAAGGCCCAAATCAACCATAAGGCGCGAAGCCATACCAGCAAGGTACCAGCTGTCAAAGTGAGCAGGGTCGACCAAAGCATATTGTACAAGCAGCAGAAGTGCTTGTAACCCGGCTATCGATCCCGGGTGAAGAACGTAGCCTGCCAAGCTACGAGCAGCCGTCATGTGCTGTAGGGCGGTCTTGTCGTTTTCGTCACCTCTTCGTTGAGAGCAAGCAGCGTAAGCGATGGCCAGGATGAGTCGCACATTCCAAACATCAAGAGGAGAGACAGACGACCCTCCGCCTGACGATTCATTGTAAATGCGCGAAAGGCTACTCATCAGCTCCGTCTCGGAGAAGAACGGAAAGAGGACGTAGATATTGTCCATATAGTGACTGATCATTGGTGTGATGGCATATCTCGGTGGGAGACCGCGTGTTTCGGTAGGAGGCAGTTCATCCCTT
The DNA here is from genome assembly GCF_022695815.1 of Exophiala viscosa. NCBI lineage: Eukaryota > Fungi > Ascomycota > Eurotiomycetes > Chaetothyriales > Herpotrichiellaceae > Exophiala > Exophiala viscosa. The sequence goes on along the minus strand of NW_026944353.1, from coordinate 2,832,788 downwards.
GTGGCGGCAGAAAGAAGCAACTTGGCGAAAGACACGGTAGAGGTGAAGCCGTGGAAGTCTCGAGAGGTAGCGTTGACCGTCAGAAATCCAAAATCGCTGACGAGTTCGTCTACGTCGGATGCCTCCTTGCGCCGTGTGCCACTGATCCTCCTGGGTGGTTGTTGCCTTTGCTGGCCCGGATATGAGGCTGACGAAGGCTTCTGACTGGCGATTTCGGCTCTGGCACGCTCTATTTTCTTCTGAAGTCTTTGAGCAGCGGCCTCCAGGGCAGCAACATAACTTCTTTCCTTGCCACGAGCAAATTCATCGTTGGCGCTTGTACAACTGCTGCCTTTGCCAGAACGCTCACAAGCGGAACAGGCGGGAAGTTTTCCATCACATTTTATCTTGGCTGAGCGACATCTCGCACACGCCGCAACAGGTCGAGAGACGCGTAATGAGGGCGCCAGAAGAGCCTCAACGGACTCCGTCTTCGCCATTGAATTCCGCGCACTTGAGCACCAGCGATTTCTTCACCGCACTGGGCGGCCTTTCACCTTGGTCGGACTACAGTTTTGCGCGACTCAATGCCGTTGCCGCATGACTGGGCCGCCGGGTAAACTCGCCACACAGTTAGCTGACTAAAAATGTCAACACCTCACCATTGACGAAGACGGGGAACTAGCAGCAATTCTGTTCTGGTGATGGAGTCTGGGAAATGCCAAACACTTGTGTCTTTGTGATGAAACAAGTCGGCTTTGATTGATACCAGTCAGCGAAGCGAAGGTTTTGCCTCGCTTTCGATCGGCCGGCAGATCCCACCATCAGCAGAGGAGAGAGAGGGCTGAGAGGGGTACGCAAACTTCATCGGCGTGTTCGGCGTGCTTCCTTGGATGATCGGCGGTCAAGCTAAGTGCAGACGACAACGATCCCGGGCACTCGACATGATGTGCTTGAACTTGAAAGGGTGCGCGTTGTGAGACCCATGTTGCAAGATCCAATGATGAGAGAGCCTAGAGCCGTTACTTACAGTAGCTTATCCGGTTTCTTTCGTGAAGCCTAAAACGCCATCGTAAACGCCGCCACTGAAGTTCAAGTACCTTGCCTTGGTAGGTTGCCCCTCTGTGCCCTCCCAGAGTACCTATTGGATACTCGTCGTTCAACTTGCTTTCCTGATCAGCGCTCACCTGAACAAGCCTTTTCCGTTGCCCAAGTTGAGCAGGATCTAGAAGCAGGACAGCCCCGGCCCAGAGTCCACCACCACCACAGATTACGCGCAGTCTTTAGCTTGGCCATCCACGGCCGTCAAATGCAAATTCTCCTGTCTCTCTAAGTTACTCCATACGGCCGCTTACGCTTCACACGCTTCACTCTTCCGAAGCTTCTTCGGCTGACGGACGCTTAGTCTCTGTTCGCCATTTACTTTTTCCGCGGTTAAGCCCTTGCAGATCCCATTCAAGACATGCCTCAACCAAATCCAATGCATGACGACTACTGACCTTCCCCACGCTGGGCTGCCTCGGCCATGCTGCAGACGATGAAGAGATTCATTACCTCAGTCACTACTGCCAGTCCTTAAAGCCATTGAGGATCCTTACGACCATACGGCTGGCCTTGATGGCAGACGTTGGAAATGCCACAATGGCTGATTCGCCGGAGACGGTGAAATCACGAGACAAAGTCCATCATACTGTGACCGCTTGCGTGAGATGTAGACAAGTGTGTTTGTCCCGTCGCACTCTCAAATCGTTATATCTAACAACGAGTAGAGGAAGACACGATGCGACCCGACCCTGCCCCGCTGCGAGCCCTGCGAGAGAAGTAACGCCCATTGCGAATATTACGACTCGGCCAAAAATCGGACCATACCGCGGACATACATCACCTCTTTGCAAGAGACGGTCCGTCGACTGAATGAGGAGTACAAGGCACTGGAGAAAGAGGACGACTACGAACCTGACCATGAGTCCATGGCGCGGGCCGCAGGTCTGGTGAGATTCACTGAGAAGGATGAGTGTCGATTCTTGGGCCCATCTAGCGGCATTGCCATCACGCGCTTCGTGATGGAGTTTGCGAAACAGAACTCGTCCCGGAGAATGATCAAGGATGTCGTACCACATCATGCCGCCCAAGAGATCAAAGACAAGTTCGACGCTGAGAGCAGTAAGCCCACCTCCAAGGTGTATCCTCTCATTAGTTCGGTGGCCGCACCTGATCTCCCAAACCGAGAACTCATGGAACGCTTGGTTTCAATATACATGGTCAAGGCCCAGTACATGTTGCCGCTCCTCCACGAGCCTTCGTTCCGTCGAGACCTCGAGACCGTATACAACGGCACGGCTGATACGACCCTCAACTTTCAAGTCCGTCTAGTCGTCGCGATCAGTATGCAAAAGCTCGATAAACAATACGCTGGTCTTGCCGACAGTTACTACCTGGCGGCGCTACCTTTTATGCCGGGTGCTGTTGAGAAAATGGACCTGTCTACCTTACAATGCTTTGCGCTTATTGCGCAATACTCATTGCTAACCCCCACAAGGACAGCCGCATACTGGGTTGTAGGAGTCGCGGCAAAGCTATGTCAGGATCTTGGTCTTTGTGAAGAGGAAACAATCCACAGACCGCCAAACGGGTCGCGACCGAATGCCCTTGAAATCGATATGCGCCGGAGACTTTTCTGGATCATCACGTCCATGGAGTACGGTTTGTCTCACAGCTTGGGAAGGCCGAGCGCATTCGGCGTGACCGTCGATAATATCAACGTCAACTTTTTCGAGCTTTGCGACGATCGCTTCATCAGCGCGGATGGGTTGCTGCCTGGACATCACCCAATCATGAAGAAATGTATTTCCATTCACTTTCTCAAGATGAGACTGCTCCAAGCGGAGATCAGACGGACCTTATACCTTCGAAAGCGAGATACACCGACCTCAGATACGGATCCTTGGTTCCATCAAATGCTCAAAAAGATCGACGACTGGGTCCGAGACTGTCCCAAAAATGACGAAGGGTCCGGCCTGAGTGAAACTTGGTTTATTGGTCGCAAGAACACAATGATCGTCTTCATGTATCGACCCTCACCCCAAATACCTACTCCATCCCTCGAAGCAGCCCAGAAATGCTACTCAGCGGCTATCTTCAATATCCAGATGCAGAAGCGCCAAGCCGAAGCAAACCTGATAGACATCACCTGGATTTTCACCCAGGCGATCTTCATGGCTCTCAATACCGTCCTATGGTGCCTGTCTTATCCAAGTATCAGACAGCAACATACTATCGAGGAAGCCCAAATGCACATTCAAGATGCTCTGACAGCGATCGATCTCTGCGCCGACCGGTGGCCTGGCGTCCGATCCGCACAGCAACTCTACGAGAACCTTGTGCTCGGCTGTCTCAAGGCTTACGACGCCGACAAAACAGGCGAATCCCCAGCTACGTCGGACTACGTAAGCACGACCACGCAGGACATCAGTTCCTCGGCATCAGGTTTTGCCAACAGCCCTGCCAGCACAGCAAACACCTCTCTATACGGTGCACAATCACCTCAATCGATTCACAGCGTCCACACAGCAGGCACCATCAATCAGACCTTCCAACCACAGCAGGCGTCAAGCGGTTACAATGACCAGTCAAAGCAACCACAATCGTACCAGCCAGAGAACGTCCATCAGACTTCTCAACCACAGAATCTAGACACACAATATATACCACACAACGTTCCCCGCTATGACGCACAGTCTATGATCTACAGTCTCCCAGGCTTCGATCCACATGCGGCTGCGAACTACATCAACACGACGCAAGGTGGTACCCCTTGGACGTCGGCGGCCATGGTACCAGGCGTGATCCCAGGTATCAATGGCTCCCCGGACACGAATTACGACGACTTGCCGTACCTAGCGCCCTTTGGCCAAGAGTACTCACGATACATGCACCAGTCATTCCCGCCTACATACCAGATGCAGTCGCTCAGCCGGCAGCAGCAGATGGAACTGATGGCCTCACTGGAACAAAGTCAATTGCCCGACGTTTCCAACTTGGTCAGCGATGCAACAACTTTCTACACGGCTGCATTGCCCTGATAACAGTATAACATGGGATTCCATGTCTCAGAAGTTCCCAATCGGTGGTATCCCCGGAATAAGCAGTATCCGGACCTCAGCCCTGTGGTAAGGCTCATTCCTTGAAACGGGCCTGACATATCTCCCCAAGTCGATTGATGTGGTATCACGGGGAAAAGATAGGTTGATGTAGCACCCGCGCATCTGTACCTGCTCCACGTCCTCCGGGCCAATATCTCATTCAAGCATGTCGAGCCGGCATTTTCGGCTAACAAAAGGGACACAAAAGTCGCTAATTGTCGAGTTCCCCGAATCGAGTTTCGCTTGCGACACACCCACCAAGTGGGCAAGGTGTCTGAACAAAAGGGACGATTGGAACCCAGGTGCTTTCCGAATCGGTGCATCTTCCTGCAGGCTTGGAAACCACTGACCCAGAGAATGAATCGTCTATCTCATACTGAAGTCACAGAACAGCGATTGTTGGTGACTCTTATCAACGGACATACCGAGCCGTTTCACTTGATAGGCCTGTTTAACTCAGAGCCGTTTGCCCATTGGATGGATTAGGGCACAGCCACCGGATTCTACCTGGTCACCGGTTCGGCATTTTTGGGTGTTTGCATATCGAGTGCTGATAGAGTCAGCCACAGCATGCCTGCCTGCTTGGATGCCTTGCATGATCAAAGTCACGGGGACAGCGGGGTGTCCGATAATAATATGCTCGATCGTCAGACCACCGGACGCTACTGTGCGAGCCAGCAAAAAGATGTGTACTATTCTTTACTACGTACGAGGCCCGAGGCACATTCGACAGTTTAATTGTCAGGAGCTCATCTGAGTCATGATAACGATTATGATTGATACGAAGGAAATATGATATTCTGTTTGGTGGATGAAAAAGATGTCATGGAATATCCCGCATTCCCTGGTCGCTGGTTCGACTGAGGTGCATCCCACCCAGTTTGGCAATGTTGGAGAAGATGGTCGAGCATACCCTATCGCCTATTTTTAAAAGATCTTTTCGTCTCCCAGTAACGATGAGAGGCTATGCAGACTTTCTCGGATGCATCTTCTCAATCGGTGCAAGACCCGATTGCATACCGCTTACCACTTGCCCGTTCAGCCTCTGTGCAGTGTACTTTTTGTGACGCCAATAGGTCTTCTGGGAAGATCTTGAGACGGCGCTTTCCACCTCGGTGATGTGCATATCCGTCATCAATAATCTGCGAACTCTCAACGCACATGTCTGCCTGCAAAGCTATGTCAGTGCACATAAGGGCGCTGCCAAACGGTTCGTCCTGATGCAGGTCCTCGGTTGACACATCCTATTAAGCCTGGTCCGCATGCAAGGCATGCAGGCACGAGTGCGAACGCTCGACAGGCTCGACCTCATATGAAGAGTTGCTGCTTCTTCAACCTACCGTGGCTTTCACACATATGCAACAATAGTGTTTCGTCTGCTGGTCCAGCTTTATTTCTCATTCGGCGCTTCTTCCTGCTTTCTCGTCGCTCTTGCAGGAGACTTTTTGTTTCTATCCTTCGAATGTTGCATTTCTCTCGAGCCTACGCCGCCGGTCGGTCTGATTGTGGATTGTTGCTGGTCGATTGATCTCGCGAAGAGCACAAGATCGAGAGATCCGTGCAGTAATCTCATCACACCGCTTGCACCAAACATGAACAGAAATCATCCTGGAATCTCGTGGTCAATGGACACGGACAATGGGCTGTCTCCCACATCATTCGAAGTGAATGGTGTTTCGCCTTTTGGGTATGACTCAGTGAGCCGTCATGCCGGTTCGAGCCTGCAGTCCACTCCGCCCGTCAACTGGATAAATCAAGCCTGCGCAGGCACAATGGGGCAGCAGTCCAATGTACCCGACGAGCCTACCAACACATACCAAGATCATCTGTTCAACCAACTTCTCGCCCGGATTACTCAGAACCCGGATATCGCTTGCCATCGAGACGCGGCCCGCAGATATCTTGCCCTCGAACAGGAGTTATGGGTGCCGCTGTTTCAACCACGCTGGCCGTCCGAGGCTCAGAAGATGCTAAGTCGATATCTTGCTCAAGAATACGGAGTTCTCCCGGCCAGTCTGTGGCAGTCTGTCCAGGCTGTTAGGAGAGATCCACATTTCGAGCTATTCCAAAAACCTTTCGTTGATGCTGTCTCGGGCTCGTCAATATCACAGACACATTCTAGATCCGGGTCCGAGATATCGGGGCATTGTGAGACTTTCCCGGAACTTTGGGCCGAAAAAGCAACCCTGAATCCATGGCCTTCGTGCGGGACAAGTGGTGCATCGCAACCGTCAGCAACAATAAAGGGATTTGGCATCGAATGGCAATCAAGTGCTCCTGCACCGTTTCCCACTGTTCGAAGTCGAAGAGCTTCGAGGAGCCCAAGAGCACCAGGAACACGCACGGCGGGCGGCAGGGCGCCTGCTGGATATAAGTACTTCTGTCCGGAGCCAGGCTGTCAACGTCCCGATTTCCGAAACGCAGGCAACTATCGTAATCACCTCCGGCTCTACCATCCAGACACACCCGAGCACGATCCGACAGACGCCCTGCGCCCGGATATTCCGTCAGAACAAGATGAATTGTCGTCTTCGGCTGCTCCCAGTTCAGGCGCTTCACCTCTGCACCATCGCATTCTGAACGATGATCTCCAACAGGCGGATATAGTGGCGCCAACCACCATCGGAGAGGCCTTCAACTTTGGCAGCCACGGAGGGTTCCCTAGCGGTCAAACAGAATTTTACTCGAACTTCGCATATGAAGATGCCATGTCCGAATCAGCCGTTGAGCAGGACACCATGTCAGCAGAGTATCGGACTCACTCATTCGCCGCAACCGACGGTGAGCAATATGTCGACTCGGAGCATGGCCTTGCGTCTGAGACAGCATTGTCCTTTGGCATGTTTCAGGAGAATCTGCAACAAAGTCATCTCGGATTTTTTTCAAATGGTAGACATCAATCGACATCAGAGTCAAATGATAGCAGACAGTGAGAAGAGAAGGAAATTGTGCAATGCTGGGGGGAAACCCTGTCGACAGGTACGAGGGACGAAATCGGAGGCTGGAGCAGGCACGAAAAGACCTCATAATATCACAAATGGGCAGGTACCTGTGATAGAGATCAAGCAAAGAGCTCGATTAAGAGCATTGATCTCGTCTGTCTTGCTCCGGAGAACGGAGCAAGTAGGACTCTGGTGGCCTCGACAGAGCGTTGAGCTCTTGAGTGGAAGGTATATCATAATGGGAGGAGAGATCGGTTTCCTTTGTCGTGGCCGCCGAGGAAATCTGGCCTGAGCTGGTCTCGGCTAGACACTGGATTTGAAGATCTTTGAATCCGCAGCTTTCAATATCATCACCACGCGGGAGACAACGTCCATGCGTTGACAAGTAACCAGTCATTTTCTTGCAACATTTCCTATAGGCCGCGTCGCAAGAGTCCGTACCTGCCTCTTGTTCGCAAGAAGAGGTATTGCCATTTTCCATTCGACGTTATCTGTATCTGAAACACACCTGTTAAGGCTGAAACGTTAAGGGATGCCCGCTTTATAAGGTGGGCAAGACGAGCAGAATGTTGTGGAGGTGTGGAGGGGTTGATCATGATCAGCGATGTAATGGTGGTATCAATTTCGGGAGTAGTGACGACCCAAAGTGGTTGCAAATACAAGGGCACCGGGAGGAAGGGACGTGGCATGGATCGATTGGCACGCGAATGTGAGCGGAAGTTGCGGACAATAATCGAGATCCAAGCTTGCGAGACACACTTGAGAGATGCTCGCATAAGTGTTGTCCCAATAGCTTAACCATGCTTGCTGATCGCTATGGTTGCGACTATGCACGTTTGCGTGCAAGGTCATGCACTTATGAGAGCAATAAGCTTTGTGCCTGACAGCATATGACCAAGATTTCGTGCTGGGTAACCAGTATGGTTTGGATCTTCTGTTCGTTTATGACGATGCAGGCCTGCGTCTGGGCAAGAGATGGCGTCCACGTCACCCTGGATTCATCTGACTTGTCCTGGAACCCAAGCGCACCAAGTACGTACCGAGGCATTTAGGTTCAACAGTTCTGCGAGGCAGACTGCCGGCGTGTGGCGCGCTTGAAAATGACGAATGAAATGGAAGACATGTGTTGATGGTAGAAATGGAAGATAGTCAACAGCGGTGGATAGCGTAGATCTTGTCCGTTTCGATTTGTGTCTGGTCTTCACGATCAAGGCTCAACTTTGCGCCATCGGGTGTCGAGATGGTCATGATTCCCAGTCAACAGCGCCTCCCTGCAGGATTGTTTCAGATCTGAAACGTCTTGCTGACTCCAGGTGCGGGCAGTTTTTGCGTATGAAGGTTTGTTGCATTCTGCATACTGTAGTAAGTGATAGGCAGGCGGCATGCACAGAGGTCCCTTGCTCGCCTGACTATTCGCAGAGGTGTGTTATGCGCAGTCTAACTTGCGTTCACTCCAACTAGGCTTTGCCCATCTGCACAATTGATCAGTGTTCGATCAGCACGGAAGGTATGCTTGGCCCAGGAACAGGCACCAGTGCTGCAAGAGACACTACGCCAGGCGCGCAACCACCGCCACATTTGCAGGCTAAATGAATGGTGTGGGTGGTCTTCGATGTCATGAGGCCTGTCTTGATGCGATGAATGGTACCAACGCCGATTGAGCGGTCAACCTTTCTCTTGTCCACCGAGCCGAGTATGCACAGGAATGAGATTCTGCATGGCAGGCCGTTGATCGCATGAGGACTGTCGCTGTCCTCGGCTCTTGCGTCGCATAGGGACTGGACGGAGGATCGGACCATGTTGTTGGCACTTGACCTCTGCGACTGCTCAATGCGCTTCACCGAGCAGATACAGTGAATGTCCGTGGTAAACGAGCAGGTATTGGGCGAACAAGTGTCAGCTAGAGACTTGTAGGGACCGGCCTGTGACGCCGTGCATGCATCGATGAAGCCAAGTTGGGGGGTGGTTGCATGATAGACGTAGAAGCGCAGTTGAAAGAGACTTTGATTGGGACGCCAAGGGCAGGGTGCGGGCGCCACCCTCGCCACTGCCCCCCCAAGGGGTGCCCGCAATGTTAGCACGGTTGGCAGGGTCCGGGGCCCAGAGAAGCGATTTCCAGGCCCTGGACCCACCGAACGGCACCGGAGAGGATGATGGCCACAGCACAAGCAGTTAGTCTTGGCGGGGCTGTGAACACTCGAAAACCTTTGATTCTTTTGGTTCTTCCTCTTACAATGTCATCTTGCAATACGCATCACTCTTGCAAGCAGTACACACAATGCTGATGGCATCTGGCGAGTATGCCTCGCCCTGAAACCGGTATTCATTACACTCTCTGTAGGTGTTCGGTACGTTGTACACCACATATAACGCCTGAGTCCGCATCCTGTTGCACTGCCCATCTCCCCTATCTCTCATACAGTTCCTGATATCCCATGAGCGAAAGTCTTTTACCCACTTGACCTTCCTGTCGTTGTCATTCTTCTTCACTTCTTTCGGGTAGGTAGGCTGCCGTCCTTACCGCTGCCACCTTTTGTGTAGGACAGGAGTCGTTCGCGGCAGCTTACTCGCTGTTTACTTCGATTCACAGCTTTCATTCTGCCTGACACGCAACAGCACCTAGCAAGATTCAGCCCAGGCACTGCTTTAATCAAATATTTCGCACACTCTTCTGGCACTATGTTCAATACTCCAGCGCACTACCGCAGTGGTCGGAGCAACTTGCCGACTCTTAATATTCCACAGCCTGGTCAGAACGAGCAAACCCCTCGATCCCATTCCGACATTGTGATCGGCATCGACGTTGAGACACTCCTCAATCAGCTACAACGCCATCCATACTTTGATCACTACTTGCCCGTTACCGAGGCATACCTCCGGGTCGACGATGAGGATTATAGAGTTGTTCTCTCTGTCATCCTCTATCTTCGCAATTTGCCCGGACGTCGGTTGGCATTTTGGCGCCACTACCACCCAACCATCTATTATACCCTACCTCCAGATCTCTTCGATATGATCACACAGATGCGGCAATGCAAGAGCTGGAACAGAGACAAAGGCAAGGTCATTGCTCTTCTCAACAGCGCTCGGACGCTGAATGATCCTGCTCAGGCCGTTACTGCAGATTCGCGGCGCGGAGATTGCGGCACACATCTTTCACCCGCCAGTGCTACTCGCTCACCTTCCCGAGAGTCTCTTCTCCGGCCTGCGTCTGCTCAATCCTCCTGGGAGTCCTCTGGTGTCAACCTCCATCAGTCACCCAGTTTTCAGGCCGAGTCGATTTGCAGCGGAGGTGAAGGCACGCCAGCATCAACTAACGCTGCCGGCCCGTCCAGGCATGGTTCGCGTAAAGCACCTCGGGGCTTCCGCTTTTGGTGTCCTTACTCCAACTGCAAAAAGCGCAAAAAGCACTACTTGCGACAGGGCGACTTCGAAAATCACCTGGAAAATGTCCATGGGCAGTTGGGAATACCAAATGTGCAGACCCACCTGCACCCTGCACCCGAGAATGACAATCGAAGTATTGACGCTTCAAATGAGCACGGCATGACTGCCATGCGCATGAACAACATGTCCTCCCGCATGCCTTATCCAGCCTTCTCCATGCCCAATCCTAGCACTCCAATTGGCACATCTCCTATGCTGGACCACCAACCTGACACTCCAACACCTGACTCTGTTGGCTCAGATGTTGTTCAAGCCGATGGACCAGGACGTGACTTGGACATGTTGGATCTCCCGAACGCGTGGCCAACAGCTCCCAACATGCCCTTGCATGACATCTCGTTCAAGTCTTCCGATAATCAGTCAGATTGGTTGTCCTATTCCAACTGGCAGTCATATTTTGGTCCCCACCAGCAATCGTATTCTTCAGATAGGCGACCGGACTAGCGTCAAAGGTACAGGCGAAGACAGTGATCATCACATCATACGTGATAACACTTCTTACTTTGTCTCGCTTTCATCAACTGCGCCTGATTCAGAAGGTGTTCAACATGACCACTTATTTCCCATCAGGTTGCTTTTGGAAGGATATCCCACTAATGCGCAACGGACAGAATGCATACTGGACAATGTCGTATGCGTTTCGACCACAGGAGCCACGATTTCCTTACTTTGATCAGACACATATCTGAGAGCTGTACGACGGCGTCTCTCAGGAGTTATGATGACGATTTTTGATACCGTATTGGAGCTCATCGAACTGGCGTACGGATGAGGTGTATGCACCTGACGGCCCTCGATGATGGTTCGAATGGCCATACCCGGGTATAAAACTCTCAATCTGTGCTTTTCGTATTTCAGCCCTTGTTGTGGCTGTCTTCATGGTTGCATTCATGTTACCAGGACATGAGCACCAGAAAGCTTCGCCGCATCCCGTTGGCATATGGAGTTGGATACTTGATTCTGTGGAAGAGATACCATGTACCAGTAGTTTCTTTATTCCCAAATACGAGAACAATAATGCATTGTACGTCCAGGTGTGCTCGTCCTATGGTCTATGGGAAGCCTCCATGGCCTTGGCCACCATTAGGACCGAGGGTACTTTACCATTCCCAACATGACTTAGTCACTCGGAGTTACGAATGCCGAAGGGGAAGTTCTGAGCCTCGGGACAAGGCATGGGATGTCTATTCAGGATGCGGGGGAAGTCCACCTGCTTTACCGGCGAGGCCGGGAAACATGTTGCGGAGTAATAAGTAATCAGTGAACCCGACTCTACAGTGGTGGTGTTCAGTACATCTATGAGTTGCTCTCCTTACGAATGATAGCTCCATTATTGTCGCTGAACACCGAAGAGACTGCAGTGCAAGGCACGTAGCATAGCACAATCTCTTCAACGTGATCTACAACATTCCCAAGTTACCTGAAGCATTTCCATACCATTGGCCATGTCCTCCCTCAACAACGCCTATGTGCTAGGTGTCGGGGTGACCAAGTTCATCAAGCCCCGCCAACTGAGAACATATCCTGAGTTGGGCTTCGAAGCCGGCACCAAAGCCCTGCTCGACGCACACATCACATACGACGATGTCCAGACAGGCATTGCATGCTACTGTTATGGTGACACCACGTCCGGACAAAGGATCTTCTATCAATTCGGCATGACCAATATCCCCATTTACAACACCAACAATGCATGCGCCACTGGCAGTACCGGGCTACAACTGGCACGCACGCTTGTGAGATCCGGTATTGTCGACGTCGTCATGGTCGTTGGCTTCGAGACCATGAAGCCAGGCAGCATCAAGAGCATCTGGGATGACCGTCCGAGTCCAATGGGCCTGGGAACGGCATTGATGGAGGAAACCCGAGGCAAGCATGGTAGCCCTCGAAATGCACAGTTCTTTGCCAATGCCGGCAGGGAATACATGGAAAAGTGAGCATTTATTCCATCCCGACTCCAACGACGCAATGTCCTGCTGTCCCTGCTACTATCAGCCGCAGAGAATTCATAGCCTGCCGCGTCGGTTTGTAGCGAGGCTGCTCCCCTTTTGTCAAAGCATCGCTCATATGGACACACCACGACTAACGTCTCCGTCCAGATACGGCGCCGAAGCCCGCGACTTCGCCGAAATCGCACGCGTCTCACACGAACACTCATCCCGCAACCCCTACGCCCAGTTCCAAAACGTCTACTCCCTCGAAGAAGTCGAGAAATCACCCATGATACACTTCCCACTCACCAAACTCCAATGCTCCCCGACCTCTGACGGCGCTGGGTCCGCGATCATCGTCTCACAGAAATTCCTCGACTCCCGCCCCGAACTCAAATCCCACGCCATCCTCATGGCAGGCCAGTCCCTGATGACCGACTCTCCGGCGCTCTTCAGCCGCAGCGCCATGGACTTAGTGGGTTACGACATGACCAAACGCGCAGCCAAAGCCGCTCTCGACGAGGCCGGCGTGTCGCCCCGCGACATCAAAGTGTGCGAACTCCACGACTGTTTCTCGGCCAACGAACTCATTTTGCTCGAGGGTCTCGGTTTCTGCGACGTGGGCAAAGCTCACGAGATGGTGCGCAACGGCGACATCACGTACGGCGGTAAAGGGCCTGTGATCAACCCTTCGGGCGGGTTGATCAGTAAGGGCCACCCGCTCGGCGCGACGGGCCTGGCCCAGTGCGCGGAACTCACGTGGCAGTTGAGAGGGTGGGCCAACAACGGCCGTCTCGTCAAGGACATTGACGTCGCGCTGCAGCATAATTTGGGTCTAGGCGGTGCCGTGGTGGTGACTGTGTATAAGCGTGCCGACGGCAAAAGGAACACGGATGTGAGCCTGAGCGATTCAGAGATAGCCAAATTGTCTGGGCTGGGGTATAATCCTGCTATCGAGGCGAAGGGTGTGACTCGCGAATTGGCAGACAGCGTCAGGAGTAAGGACCGTAGAAGTGACTATGCCCTGGGCGAGACGGCGGACAAGTTGCAGGCTAGATTGTAGTTCGTATAAAGTGATACTGGATGCAGGGCCTAAAGGACTGGAATTTTCCTTGTGACTTTTACGTACTCCCATACGACGGCCAGGCTGTTTCTCTAGAAGAGTCCACGAGCCCTGACGAGTGACGGCCTACAAGTTCATATCCCTCTTGACCGCCAAAAACGTCAGACTCCAAAGCTGTCTCACGTCGCTCTCCGTTCCAGCACCCACGCCCGGCGGAGGCGGCAAGTCGCCCAGCTGTGTAGTCACGAAGCCGGTCGAGTTACTGTACGTCCAACTCCACACTTCGCCCTGCAACTGCGCGGAGTTGGCCTCGATGCTATTCCAAAGCACGTTGTACGCCTTCTTAACGTTGTTATACACAGAAGGCATGGTGCACCATGTCGGAACGCTGCCGGTCGAATTGCACCGCCCAAGCTGCCTTTCGACGCCCTTGGCCATCATGGCGAGCTGGAACGACCAAATCACTGTTCCGTGGTAAGCGGCGTTGGTGAAATTAGCGATTAGCACGTCTGAGCCAGACATGGCCGGGTTGGCGACAACCATGCTCTGCGGCGTCATGAGTCCAGCTGGGAATGAACGAATCAGGCTATTGGCAGTAGAGTTGATGAAGCGCGTCTCCTGGGCTTGAGCTTCAGGCGTTGAAGCCGAGGCGTTTACGAAGAACACCCGGAAACTGGTGTCGCTGTGCATCACGTCCACTGAAGATAAGTTGTCGTAGCCCTGGAGCGAGATTGCATATGTGGTGATGTTGCCTGATGCGGGAAGAGATGATGCATTGGTCGGTCCGTCGTAGAATGTTGCTGTCTCGACGAAATGCTGCAGGCGGGATTTCGCTGTGGCAGACGTGACATTAGTCTCGAAGAAACGCAGGGTGTTTTCTTCCCATATTGTAGCACGGGAATCGGCTAGTGTGCGCCATGCGGTCACGTTGACTGACGTGTTGTTGGGAAACACTCCTGATGTACGTGCCAGTTGGCCGATGGCACGGAGGGCAGCAGGGACGAGTGCAGTGTTCACATCGAAAGGTATACGTCCACCTCCAATGCCATATGTCGAATCGCGCCATTGGCCGACGATTTGGTCGGACTTGAGATGGATCAGGTTTGCTGCCGTTTGCTTCTGTGCGAATGCTGCTGTCTGGTTCATGATCTTTTCGGCATTGATGAGTGTCAACTTGGCATAGGTCAGGTTGCGGTTCTGGACATCGATTGATCCTGCTTGACGGCTTAGCAAGGCACTGATGCGACCCGGCCTGCTGCTGAAATACTGCGCCATCAGGACTGGAAGATAGTAGTCCGTGTCGATCATTGGGTAAGTGAACCCTGGTGCGGTGCTCGTGATGTTATCTTGCAAATTGAGGTATGTGGCATAGTCGCCGATGGTCTCTTCGTGGCAGACCGAGCCATCGGTGCGGTTGATGCGCTCAAGCACAGCGCCAATAACGGCTTCTGTTGCTGATCCGTTGCCTTGGCTCAATACGGGTTCGAGAAGAAGGGCGCTGATCGTGCTGTCTCGACCAAAGTATGTCAAGAATCTCCATGCTCCAGCAAGCAGTTTCTCCGTGTAAGAGAGGAAGGATAGAGAAGTAGTCTCACTCGATGTGGCATTCTGCTGGGTGAGATTCTGGGAGGCCGTGTTGAGCACTTGAGCTGGTTCGAGTTGAGTCAGTTGCGGATAGTTGAAGCTGGCGGAGAAAGTGTAGTCTCCTGCACCAAAGCTAATGGTCTTATTCTGCTGGTGAATCGTGATGTTTGTGCCACTGTTTTGTTGTGGTACCAGGCTAAAGCTTGATACTGTGACGTTGTCGAGCCAGAGCCGCGACAGTGTCGCACCGGTCCCATTGGTTGTAGTGATGTTGATGGCATCCTGAATGATCGGCTGAAGAAGACTCGGGCCTTCTGTGAAGTCACGGATGGTTCTTACACTGCCCAAGATCGGGATCGTAAGTACCGCAGAGCTGTTGAAGGAGAGAACACCTTCGACTCCGACATAAGGGTACTGTGAACCTGTAACATTTTTATACACAGGGCTCAGAGGCCTCGCCAGTGCGATGCCAAGCGAGCCATTTCGACCGTTCTGGGGCTGGAAGAAAGTGCATATCCCACTGTTGCCGGCAGGCCATGCGACTATGAGTCTAGGGCCGATGATGGAGAGGTTTGAGTCCGGCAGAGGACTGGTAATGACGACTTGAGTGTCGCTGTGACAGTTGGAGTAGAAGTAGTTGTCGTATGGGGGAACGCTGATGTGTTGACTGACAGCCTGACAAGAACCAGAAGATTGGGACCATGCTGTCTGGAAAAAAAGCGCGGATAGCGTGATAAGATATGCCAACATGATGAGGGGAACTTGGACTGACACAGAATGACAAGGGAAAAAAATTACGACAAAGGAGTCGACCTACAGGATGAGGGTGGTAAAGCTTTTGAAATAGCAGGCACCATGAGGTCGTTGTCAGCAAGGACACAAGGTCAGTGCCCGCGACCGAGCACGATCCTGATGCTGAATCGATCGAAAATGACATCAATGGCTCACTGGGGTCCGGCTGCCAACGCGGAGAAGGCAGTCCTCTTACGAGAAGAGAATGTCAAAACGAGAATAGCAAAGTATCGAAGTCTGATGGAGGCGATGAAACCCTGGGGTTGTCCACATGATGCGGGGAGATTTTCCCGGGAGCACTGTAGAGGTGGCCTTCGAGCCAATCAGACAAACGTGCACACGCGGTCTGAATACTTCACCATAACGTACAGCGGAGCACTATATATTCCTGCGACCGGCGTCGAGCCTGAACCCAAATTTATGAGCAGCCAGTTCGGTCCACCAAACCTGGCTGGAAAAGGACTGACACAAAGTCAACGCTACCAAGAGTCGTTGTCGTGGTACCGTCGGACAGGGCGTACATGGACGCCATAAGTCCATGGTCAAGCAGTTTCGCGACAGGGAGTGCCCCGACTCCAAGCTAGTAGGATTACACGGTAGTGCTAATGACTTTCGCTCTTTCAACGATCAACCTATCTCGTTGTGTACGGGAAGCTTGGGCATAACAACAAGGAATGGTGTCTTGTTAAACCTGAGGAGCATCACCAGTCAGACAGTGCCCACGTTCCAGTAAATAGGCGTGGCGTCTTTTGTCGTCTTCACCACGACTGCTTCTGCCTTCTTCATCACTGCATCCCCACCGCTTTCCTAAACACCCTCGTAAAAGCCCATACATCATGGTATGAGTTGTACAACGGCACGGGTGCTACTCTGATCACGCCAGGCTTTCTCTGATCGACCACAATACCTGCCTTCTGCAGTTCCGAGCTCACACAATCAAGAAGACCAGATTCCAGAAGCAAGCACAGCTGCGCACCACGCTTCGACGGATCTAGTGGTGTGATGATCCGGAACTTCTGCTCTGCACCGCCCTTCAATAGGAGATACTGAAGATAAGCCGTCAACTTCAATGACTTCTTCCGCAGCTCTTCCATCGAGGTCTCTTCAAACACCGACAACGACGCGCATAAGGACGTCAAATCTATAGCCGAAGGGTTGGATATCTGGAAGCCTCCTGCTCCAGGAATCGGTCTGAACTCTACAAAATTTGTTCTCAGCAACCGACATCTCATACCACGAACCAGAGTACTTACTATTATCCATATTAAACCGTGAGGCCCTGTCACCACTGTACCATCCGGTAAGTCGATGACGAAACACCGGGGTATCGCAACCCTCGGGATACTCGACCTTTCCGTGCTTCTCGTGTACAAACAAGCCCGCAATCGCTCCTGGGCCAGCGTTCATGTACTTATACGTACACCAGGCTGCAAAGTCGACGCCCCAGTCATGAAGTTGTAGTGGCACATTGCCCGCCGCATGCGCCAGGTCCCAGCCAATCATCAGGCCTTTGGAATGGGCATACTCTGTGATCCTGGGGATGTCCAGGAACTGACCGCTGTAATACTGAACTCCGGGGAGCAATACCAGCGCAATCTCATCAGAGTACTCGTCGATGGTCGACAAAATCTTTTGTGTTGAAATGACATGATCCTCGTCAGGCTGGACCAGGATCATAGCCTCCTTCGGGTCGTACCCGTGCCACGAGATCTGCGATTCGATCGCATACTATTGTCCTCGGGTGTCAGTCTACAGCAACAACAAGATTGTGGAATGGGGGAAGCAAACTCCGCGTCAGCAAGAGAGACTACTTACGTGATCACTGGGGAACGCCTTCCACTCCAGAAGAACCTTGTTGCGCGTTGCCGTTGGTTGATAGAACGATGCCATCAACAAGTGGAGGTTGACGGTAAGTGTATTGGCGATGGCGACTTCCCCCGTCACCGCACCGACTAGCCGACAAGACTGCTCGGCGGCAAAATCAGCCATTGACTGCCACGGCTTCAACGGCGACTCTTCGAGTTCGGTGAAATGTCCTGCCACGCCGATGGACGACCACGTGTCGAGCTGTGCCTGGATATATCTGGACATACACTTTGGTTGGAGACCAAGTGAGTTGCCGCAGAAGTATATTCCATCTTGGTCGTTTTCGATTGCTGCAAGTGATTTCCTCTTCAACGACGCTTTCGAAGGGATTATGAATTTCTCGCGAAATGTGCGTAACGGATCCGATGAGTCGAGAGATCTGGCGTACTCCTCGCTGTCTGCATTGTCCGGGAAGGTGTGTTTCCCCGCGAGAGCCTGGTCAGAGGCAATCGTTGGAGGGTATATATCTTCGAGGATGCCTGGTGCCATTGTGATTGTGCTGGTGACTTGTGTCCTTGGGTATTCTGGGATCAATGCGTACGGATGGCGATTATTTCATTCATATTGCTGAGTCTGGGTAATGTCACTTTATCCCCCCAGGTCGTTCAGGCAAATGCAAATGCCGGCGGCCGGACACGGAGGTGCCACGAAAATTCGACATTCCCCAAGCGCTAACGCCACAAAGAGCCCGGACGCGATAGCCTGCGTGGTGAGGGCTTTTTGGTCAAGTCCGCCTCCGTCGGCATAAATTGGCACTGTCTGACAGAGACTACATCGACTACACAGTTCGAAATCCAGCAGGTTCGCGGCATAGGGTGCCTGAAGACAAGCCAGTTGGCCTGTACGGTGGAGCCGATGACCACCTCACAATCAAGCTTCACCCTGTAATGTTGTGTGTGAAAGCTTCCGTATTGACACGGAAGAACGAAATCTATTGAACATAAAACACGTGAGGCGGTCAGTCAGTACCACATTTTGCGGGACCCGTGTTGCCAGCTTCCGGCTCCACTCCACCACTTCACCGACGGTGAGGAGGATGTCCGTCAACGCCTTCCCATGAGGCGAGTGAGCGAAGAAGTCCGCTGATGGTGTGCGTCCTTGCGACACAGGTTCCCGCTCATGCTGGACTGGCATTCCTCAGTCTTCACGTCAGGTCTTTGGGAGACTGGGTTATGGCTTCGACATTTCTTGGTCGAGATCAGTCTCACATTGCGGCTCCCCAGGCTTCAGACCATCAGTACGCCATGTACAGTCTAAATCTATTCGTGCATAACTTGTATACTTCTATGCTCGCTAAAATCGATGCATCAACGTCATATGGCCACAGTGGCATCACGCGTCTCATCGCGAGTCCGTTTCAGGAATGGAATCAAATCCGTTCCTCCCGTTCCTTGCAGTTGTTTCTTCTCACAGCCCGAATTTTCCGGTTCTTGGCTCGTCGAAGAAGCCGTGGCCAGGTTAAGTGTCTTCTCCAGCACGATATAATGAGCAGGAGGGCTCCGAGAAGGCATAATAATGTAGCGCGTGACGATGCGGATGTGAATATCTCGCATATTGACCAGTGCGGCGACAGCTTCATTGTACGCCTCTCGAACGTCGTCGGATGTGGTCGGCCGCGACATATAGTCCTTGATATTGCTCAAGTTCTCAATTTGACTTAGGAATTCTCGGTGTATCCGTGGCATGTAGTTCCTCATTTCCTGCACCACATCAGTTTTGCCCCAAACTGGTCACGGTGGTATGAGACTCACCTGCATGAAAGGATTTGATTTTGAAGCCGAATGTTCTTGCGAGGGACTCCGATCTCCGGTCGCATGATGATCGACTTCGAGAAAAATGTCCAACAGCTGAATCAAAGAGCTTTGAGCGTTGCTTCCGCCACTGTGCTGTCGCCATTCCCCTTTCCCGTCTCCTTCATCGTAGAAAACGCCTCTGGGCAGGCCAGCTGCCGCCATGCCTTTGCTGCCTGCTAGCAATGGTCTGATATTATGGTAAAATACTTGCGGGTCACAATGCTCGTGCATTCGCTCCAGTAATCGCCCAAGGTCGTCAATACCTGCTGTGATGGATTGAAGACATGACAATACTGTCTTGCTGCCGTCGTGCCCAATGGCATGCAGGCACCTTAGCAGCTCCCATATGAAAATGGAGCCCGTCGCCTCCATAGACACCGATATCAGGTAAAACCACTCCTCATCCTTGGTGCCCGTGAAAGTGTGTAGTGAACGGAGGTTTCCTGGTTCGGTAAGGTCGCCGTCAGACTCTTTCGTAGCGAAATTCCACAAGTTGAGCGCTGCGTAAGTCGCAAGCGGTGGGAGACCGAAATGTTCAGAAGCCTGCAGGAGAGGACACGTGATTTGAGGTGGGAGGATCTAATCGCCATGTCAGAACTCCTGAGCAGCGGCCATCCATGATCTCAGTGACAAACCTCTGCTGGTCTTTCGCCTCCCCATATGTATGCATGAGTCAGGAAAACCAATAGTGAATATGCTCTCTGCCATTCAGGTTCTTCCTGCAAGTGCACTGTGTCAAGCGTAGGAAGACATTCGATCTTAGACCTGATCCGCCGACTTCTGATGAGATCAGGGAGGTGTTCAACCAGTTCTTCCCAGGGACCATAGTATGCCTGTGGCAGACGTTGCAGTGGCAGCTGCTCGGGCAGGAAACCATGCCTGGCTGTGGTGCTGTACCTCTTGAGGAAGTCTTCTGGTCTTTCTCTCATTGCAGCGAAATAATCAATTGCCAGCTATGCAAAGATGTGAAGCATCTGTCAAGGAAGGTGCATTGTCGGTAAGCCGCGGGCTTTGGAGGAGGCGGGTCAATTTCAATAACCAAGGATAAACTTCACTCAGTGGATGCGAGTGTCAGAGTGACATATTCCGGAACAACGTGGAGTTCGATATGGACGGAGCTCCGTTAGAGGCGGCACAGTCAAGGGACCGGAGCGCGGGGACACCCCATCAAGGTACCGAGCTCGGACCACATCTCAGCCGGTGTTTGCTTGAAACCACCAATCGTCCATGTTCCCAACGAAATCGTCTCCCTGAGCGAAAAAGCTCTGCGCCAGAATAGCCGCATCATTGTCCAGCGACGACACGAACTCAGAGCTTGCCAGCTGCATGGTGCTGTCACCCAGATCCTGAAAACTCGCTTGGCCGTGGGTGGCACCTGTGTCATTGATATGGGTCGGTTCCGGCAAGAGTCGGCTGCGAAGCACCTCGGCAGAATGCGAAGGCTGGCGATACATAGTGAGTGAAGACCCGAAATAGGATTCGGCGGTCTTCGGAAGGCCATCGATGGAAGTTGCTTCAATGATCTCCCAAAAGAGACTCAGATCGATAAGTACTCGTGATCCGGAAGTGGTTGGCGGTGCGGAATCGCGAAAGGATGCAGATACTACTCTCTCGAAAGCTTCTAGCTTTTGTGCCTGTACAAGTCAGTGGACGTCTCCAGTGGCAGGGAGCCCCGCCTAAATCGTCAAGCATGTTCCCCGGAAAGTGGCACTGTCTAACCGGTGTTGCTCTTCCGGTTCAAATCAATACCATACCTTGTTATCAGCACGGAGTCCATCGGACAGGACGACATAGTGTCAGCTCTTGACAACAGAGAGGCCGTTAGCTCTACCGCATACTCCTACTAGCTTGGAGTCAAGGCGCCTGTTGTCAAGAGCCTGCTGGAATTTCGGACTTATACCGTCGGTGCGCTCCATGTCAGACAGCGCCACTTTTCCTGGAACAGGCTTGCCGTAAAGTACCTACCAGGTATTTGACAAAAGGCCAATGGTCACCCAAGTCCTGAATGAATGAAAGACACTTCTGATATTGTTCCTGTTTTCTGCTCTGGACAGCTGGATCCTCGGCGTAGCTTTGCTGGAGGTAGATTGTTGCGGTCACAGCAGCCAAATGAGCCAGAGACGGGTCATGTAGTCTGAAGTTTTTCTGCTTGGACACGTCCAACAAGTGTATGATCCAATCCGTATGTGTCGCAGTGAGATATGCAGTGTGCTGCAGGAAGACTTCCGGCACCAACGTCATCTTGACGTTTCTCAGTGTTAGTGACATGAGCAGGGGATGGTTGAGCAGGCAAAGGATCGAGTGGTAGAGCATTTGCACAGTGAACCAGGCCGCCCAGAAATCAGCATGCTGTCGGAGCTGTTCTGGGTTGTGGTCCGCAATCTTTGCCGGGCGGAAGCGATATTTGTAGGCGAACTTGGTCTCAAAATCTGTCAAGTGCGCAAGGATCTGTGCATATTCAGATTGAGGTGACCAGGGTGGGAGAACACCAGCACGCTTGCCTCGTCGGTGTGCATATCTTAGAGCCTTGCGCCATATTTCACTGAGCTGGATCGCATAGGTGAAGATACCTAGGTCGGTCCCCTCGTCGGGATTATTTGATCCTCCAGGCTGCTCCAGCGAAGTATCGGTCATCTGAGAAGTAGTTTCGATTGGCGATACAGGGCTCTGGAGGGGTTTGGGAGTTTTGTCGTCCTGGATGAATGTGAAGAAGCCACTTGCAGAGCCATAAAGATATTTCAGGAGCACAACGCTCCAGTAGCATCGACGCCTTTCCTCGAGAGTATTCGACTGCCAATTTCCTGGATATTCTGCTGACAGCCCGGCCGAAAGAGCAAGCTCCATTGCTAGCGAACTGTACGTGCTGGCCAAGTGGGTGTTGCAGTCTGATTGTAGTGGTTAGCGTCTGTAGAATCAAGCCTGTCTCTCGAAGAAGTGGCATCGTCTGAGCGTTGTCGCCACTCAGGTTCAAACTGATACCCCATCTTATTGTCATTTAGGAGTCCTCTCCCCACATCGATAGCATCAGCTTCTGGCTGGGGGGAGGTCACCAGCTCTATCGCACAGCCCTACTAGCTTAGACTCGAGGCATCCGCTGTTGCAAAACCGCTGGGCCTTGTACTTGTATCGTCGGCGTGCTCCATACTAGACGGTGCCACTTTTCGGAAATAGGCTGATTGGATCTGGGGAGGACGTACTGTTAAACTCGAGTAGACTCAAGATGCACAAACTCTGTATTGTTGATAGTTCTACGGGCCCGTTGGCGATATGTTGCATAACCAGGCTTCGAGCTGATTGGCCGTAATCCTCGATTCTGTCAGTAGGATATATCGACGGTACTCCTGGCGAAGTCACAAAGCGGCCTGCAACTGCTAGTATGGCTAGTATGAGCTCATGACTTCGCTCTTTCAGTGTCGACAGGAGTATATCTGGAAGGAAGAGCGGTAGAGGGCGATAGTTGCAGTAGGTGAGGTAGGCCAGGACTGCCGCTTCTATCGTTTCCCACGTTGGTAGCCTGGTCAGTATCAGTAATGGGGGTAAAGCTTGAGTAGCGAGCCTGTTCCAGTAACGCTGGCACCGTCTGACAGGGAGTCCATCGGTGTCATCAGTTCATGGGCCACGGTTTCGCACGGGCGGGTGCCTTCACCCCAAGATACCCGTACATCGTTGTGTGTAAAAACTTCCTGGGAGGACAACAAGAATAGTATCTACTTGAACCTGACCGGCTCCAGCAGTCAGACTGTGCCACGTTTTCCGGAAACAGGACAGGCTTGACAGTTTGACTCAATTACCTAGTGGATTGCGTCGGACTTTTAGGACGACGGTCAGCATTGATGCGCGAAGACTCTGCCAGAGCAGGTGTAAGGGGCAAATTATTAGCCACAGTGCTGTTCTGGTTTCTTCGACCTTGTCAGCGCTTCTCTTGTGAATTATGCGTGCTAGTTCATACCTTAACGCCGCGCGCATTTCTAAGACCACTTCTTCGAGGTTATGCAACCTGTCTTCCTATAATTGACGGTCAACACAGAATCCTGACAGCATGCCGGAAAGGTCTTTCTGGGCATGCCTGGCTAGCAAGTCCGTTTCCAGACAAGGTGGCACCGGAAGACAGCGAGTACACCTGCCACGTAATCTGGTAATCCAAGGCGAGACTGACGGCGGGAACTTGGCATTCAATATGGTATAGCTATACCGATGGACATGGCGAAATCCTGAATACCAAACGCTGATTATTCAACGATGTATACGAAGGCCTCCGTAGCAATGTTGCGGACTTATGTCCATTTGAGCCAAACGGACTCCCACGGTCAGACTGTGCCACTATCTCTGGAAACAGGCTTGCTAGGGCTCGCTTACCATTCTTGGACCGTTCGAGGGCTGAGAGGGGCTCGTGATAGGTGCCGCCGTGAGGTTCACGTGTGATGAGCGAGGTGGGCTCATTGTGCTCCGAGCCGGAACAGTGGCTGATGCATAGGTACATTGTTGGCCCAGCCTGGCACACAGGGAGCATACTGGTCGCTCTGCCGGACATCTCGCCTTTTTGCGGCTAGAGTCCAATTAGTTCAAGAATGTAGAGGAGAGCCTATTCCCAGAAAGAGTGGCACTGTCTGAGACAACGATATAAGACATGGTCCGGCAGGTTCGCGACAGCGAGTGCCTCCACTCAAGGCTAGTATGGTTGTACGGAGAGCTGATGACCTTCCTCCTGCCAAGCACTAATGCGATATCGGTATATGCGGAGGGTTTGCCGACGACAAGAAGAAGGTATCTCTTTGAAGCGGAAGAGCAACAGCGGTCACACGGTGCCACTTTTTCTGGAAACAGGCTTGCCGCCAAGCCAACGCGCCCCCAACTTACCGGCAAGGCTCGCAAGCCGTACGCATACGCTTCTGTGGGCGTTCCGGCGTCTCCATAGCATGCGTGGAGGACGTGGAAGGAGAATGTGTGTGAGTGTGAAGTACGGAAGAAGTTTGACGGAGGTCGACGGAGCTTGACGTCCGTCAAAATGACAATGATGCTTTGAGTGATTTATGCTCGACGCTAAGGTACGGTGAAACATATGGCTGGTCCTTGTCAATGGATTATCGAGGATCGACGGATGCCAGTGTCATTGCAGTATTATTCATGACTCTAACAGAATAGCCATACATCGTAGTCGCCCTACTTAAGCCTCTTCTTTCTGAGGGTCTGCTGCCTTCTTCTTCTCTTTCCGAATATCCTTCCACCCCATCCCCCACCCAGTCAGGAAATCAGCGCATGAGCACGCAACTGCAAGGTAGAAGACGCGATCGATGCTCTTGCTGTATGCAACCAACACCCGCGCCAGCTCCGTCGGATCAGTGACTACCTTACTGATACCGGTCGCCCCCGCAGCGATAACCACCTCGGGATTCACACCTTTAGCGTACTTCGGAATTGTGTCTCGAAGGCTGGTGGTGAAGATCGTCTCACCACAGGTCAGCAGCAGTGCTCCGCCGAGTGTTTGCGTGAATGTCAACAAGGACATGGAGATCGAGACCATCGAAGCAGGGAGCGTGTTTCGTACGGCCACAAACGGCATCTGTAAGGCAAGCGCACGGCCGAATCCCACGATGACCTGGTATCCTATCCACTTCCCAGAGGAGCTCGTCGGAGACAGCGTGGAGAGCAAGCCGTGACCTATTGAGGCAAAGATAGTAGAGGCCACCACGAAGGGAAGATAATAACCCATCTTAGTCACTAGGAGGCCTCCGTCAGTAACGTAGAATTCGTCCTTGATGCGCATGGGGCACTAACCTGCTATACCCGAGATCAAGGTGCCCACAAATTGACTGAGGATATTGGGCAGCAAGTCCACCCCACTCATCATAGGAGATGCCCCTTTGGTCGACTGAAAGTAGATGGGCAAATAGTAGATTACCACTTGCATCGAAGAAAACAAGAAAAATGAAGTCACACAGCTGGACCAGACGCCTCTGACCTTCATCATAGATAGAGGAACCATTGCGGCATCCCCTTTGTAGTATTCCCACCCCAGGAAAATGATAAATGTGGCCCCAGCGCCACAAAAGAGTCCGATCACGGTGGCACTGTTCCAGGCGTCTTCGTTGCCACCATACTCTAGCGCGAGGAGAAGCTGGATCGTCGAGGGAGCAAACAGAGCAAATCCTATGAGATCGAGTTTGGTCCTGACAGTCTCCCAAACGGAAAGCTCGCGAGTCTGGCTGTTGCTGGGAAGGCGCACCAGTACGAGAAGGATTGCCACGACGCCACCGATTGGCAGGTTGATATAGAAGCCTATCAAATGAGCTGACGTCTGCAACACCCGGTAGGAGACTTAGACCATCGCCACGTCGTGTATTCGGTGAAAGCACCGCCAATGAGGGGCCCAATAACCACACCCATTTGGCCAACTGGAACATGCATGAGTGAAAAGGTCGACATGAAAGGGACAGAATACTTACAGCCCATCAAACCTCCAAGGTATGCTGGCCTTTTAGGTAGGGGTATACTATTCGAAAGGATTGTTAAGGCCCCGTTCACCAAGCCTGCACTTCCAATGCCAGCCGCAGCTCGTGAGACAACAAGCATCTTCGACGACGTCGAGACACCGCAAAGCAACGAACCAAGTTCGAAGAGGGCGAAAAATGAGAGGAAAATCCGCTGTTATTGTCAGAGGGCCATTTCCGATTAATCAATGGCTGAGAGAAACTCCCACCTTAGCCGCAAAGTGCGTATATAGCCTCCCTGCTAGCGGTTGAAGTGAGGCGTTAGCTAGCAGGTACGCACTACCATACCACCCAACATCTCCGAGTGAATGAAACTCGCTGGTGATCCTGGGAACAGCCTATATGTGGTTGAGGACCATGTCAGATCATACACTGTCTCGCTTCACAGGAGGACTTTAGGAATACTTGCTGTCGCAACTATCGCTATATCTAGAAGCTCTAGAAATGCCACAAGAGATAGCGACAGCATCACCAGAAGGAGCCGGATCCCAGTGATATAGTTGACCTCATCTGTGGTCTCTGTGCCTGTCTTTCCTGATTCATGCTTCTCGCTTCAGTTGGCCTGATCGAGTTCTTCACCGACTGAGCTGTTTTCATTCCCCCTCCCCTCCATTTGTGCCTCCTTCTCTGGCGACAGGCGAGTCTTGCCATTCGCGACTGTTCCTTCTTGTGCACTCGTGGGGTCACCGTTTGTGTGGTCGTTGTCCATCGTTGCCTGAGCGCCAGTAGTTCTGCTGAGTCGCATTCGTTCGAATTGGTCCAGTTCGAGTTTAGTCTAGGGTCAATCAGGCGAAGGGAAACGGACAAAAGGCGAAATCACCAGAATGTCGCTCTCTTCAAGTTCTTCCCACTTCCAGCCCAGTCCATGTAGGTAGCAAGACACGAGTTGCTGCAGCCAATGCGAGCCTCGCTTGGTGTAGCAACGTCTGCGTTCACGTGGTAAGTATGCACGACCTCGATGGGGCCGGATTTATGGGGTAGTAGATCCAGGTACTCGATTGGCGCGAGAAACATCAGTACATATACCATACTCGGCAGACTCACCACAGACTACACGAATCTCGCCATCGACGTCGCCAGGAGTGGACAAAAGCATCTTTCCTGTATCCCTCGGAAGTAAGAGACGGACGTAGCATGTGCCTCCGTCGCACAGGTATGGTGAATAGATGCGAATGGTTCTCGGAGGGTTCCCTCAGAAATTCCTCCGTCCCACTTTTCAGACGTTGCAGGAGGCTGATCCAATTGGGCCAGCTCCGAGTCTATCGGGTGACCTTGGGACCAACGAGACCACCATCTGAACACAGCAACGGCCGAGAATGTATCATCAATACCTAATTCCTCACCTTAACATGTACGTCAGAGCCTGCGGAAGTACCGGGCGCATCCGAACTGTAGAAGGACGATCTGGGAAGCTAGGGCCGATGTTGATGCATCAGGTAAGAGACTTAATTGTAACGGTCGCTCCTCCTTCCCAGAGGGATTTTTTTACCTCGACTGGGGGAAGAGCCATTCTCCCTCGTAAGTATACAAGCAGCCAACCCGAGCATTCCACTCGTTTGCGTGAGGCTGGACTGTTTGGTATCAATGGAGACATTAATGACGCTCACCCTTGGAGAAGCAAGTGAGGCAACGCACCGCTAAAGTACAAATGCTGGCAAGCTGCACGGTAATATAGACGACCGCTATATTACGCTCGTCTGATTTTAGTACGCGCAACGTCTCTCGTTACTCAACCCGGACCCATTTGGACCTGTGCCGGCTCATGAGACCAACACTTTGCTAGCAACTCACCCTTGTGCCAATCAGCTAGCACGACAAAGCCAGCGTCCAAAAGCTACTGCAGTTCTCGTTCCCAATCATTGATGGTTGCGTGCAATGGGAGCAATGCTATCGCCGTGAGGGACAATTGAGTGCTGCGAAGAAGAGGTCGTAGCAGCGTATGTATGACACCAGCAACCGCTACGTTCTGGCATAGGATAAATTTGTCCCTGAGGTAAGAACAGTGTCCCTGTCTCTCATGACCTCGAAGGGTTCATTGCCAAAAAGAAATACCCTGACTCCGATTCGTAAGGGAGGTTTGGACATTCGAAGCGCGAATGAGCTGCGATTCGGGCAACCTGCCTAATCGATCCACACGTCAATGCCAGGCAGTTGAGAAATGCAGAGCTTGACAGTAGTCGAGACGCTAAAGCTGCTGATAAGATCCAGGAAATACCATCCGAGACCACCTGTCTTCGCACATGAACTGATGAGCGTGGAAGGACCGTGAAAAAACAAAGGTCCCTGGGCCGAACATCGATAACGTCCATGGCCCCTATGTGTCAAACGGTTTTATGGCACCTGTCTGTGGCGCTGTCAGTCAATGGACATGGTATTTGACTGGAGGGCACAAGGCGACAGACTCAAGTACTGCGGGTATCTCGCCGGCCACCGTTGCCGCTGTTGTCATATCTGACCTTGCACTAACATTAGGTCACTACAATTGATGATTGCGTACCTCTACATGGTCAACCCACAGCGACGTCGATAGCTTACCATGTATTTCGTACAGTACCTTGCAAAGACTGCTTAGGCTGTGGTGAGACCGTCCTCGGATTTTCGATTTCAAGGGACCTCGAAACGCTTCGTTGTGATCTCATCAGTGGTGGTCAGTCGTCGTCAGCATTCTCTTTGAGTCGCCGCAAAAATCAACAAAATGCCCAATCCACCTATCGCAGACGCGACTCGTGCAGTCCCACATAGTTCCCATGTGTCAGTCTCGGCATTCACCATCCCAGGGATCTCAGGGGACTGACAGCCAAAACGCCTGCCACGGGCTTCTGGACCTTGGGATCGCTTGAAGTACTATAGGTAGGCACTGGCAAATATTTACATCCTGTTTGGCGTGCTCGTCTGCTGCCGCCGCGGAAGCTCGAAGATTTGACAGGAGTTCGCGCACACGCTCTGGTCACTGACACAAAGGGGATATGTCTCAAAGGTACAGGAGGCATGATGCTTTGGCCTTTGAATATTACACTCGATGGTACACCGCAACCTGCAATTCGATCTATTGTTGGCCTCCATGAGTTTTCTAAGGCTCACAGTCTTTCCTTGAGCCTTCAATACCTCTTCCTGCGGAATTCAATCTGATTCACCTGGCTGGCCATCGTGACCTATCGTCAGCATGTTCGCCTCAACCAAATCCGGCGGGCAGACTCTGCTTCTCTTACCAGCATACGTCCTTCTCGAAACCATTCGCGCTATCCTGACCTACACTGCCATTCATTCACATGTCCCAGTCTCATCGACGTGCATCACATTTGGGTACTTGAACTTCACAGTGCTGGACGGTTCGATGACTAACCCAACCCATGCAGATCTGAGTTGGGCAAGCTTACAGTGACCACGATTTTCCTATGCCGCTGGATTCGCAAGGAGGATAGACATCTCTCAGTATGGAGTTTCCTCGCTGAGATCCGCTCGGTAGCGACCAATGCGACATGGAAGTCATATCTCGCCTACGCGGTTCCTTCCTTGATGTACCTTGCCAACAACCTCTTATATCTCTTGGGTCTGGAGCTGAGCACGCCTGCAACGCTTCATATCACAGTACTTGCAAAGGTCACAATCCCCTTCAGCGACTTTGGATGACATGGCTGACCGTCTCTGATAGTTGCCCATTACCGCCATTCTCCACCACTTCCTCTTCGTACCTCAACGCAATTTCTATGCATGGCTCTCCCTCGCCGCTCTCTGCGTCGGTCTGGTCGGTTCAAACGTTCCTTTGGATCTGATCACCTGGATTGGACTGGCTCCAAAAGGCCAAGCGCCTCCATTGTCGAAAGAAGCCTTCCTTGGGCCAATCATTGGTTTGATGATCGCAGTCTCATCTGCAGGTGCCAGCATATATATGGAGTTCATCTTGAAACAACCGGTGGCTTTCTGGGTTGCACAGTTCTGGCTGTACAGCTATAGCGTCCTCTTCTCTGGTCTTGCGTTCATATTCTGGGACGGACAGGTCAAGAGCGCAAAAGCCCCCAATGCTCCAGTGTTTACACGGGGCGACGTTTTCGCAACACCAGAGGCTATTTTCGTCAACCTGGCAGTAATCGTCGCTACTGCTACGACAGGCCTGGTGGTCGCCAATATCCTACGCAAACAGGACAACCTGGTCAAGCTGATCGGCACCTCTCTGAGTATCGTCACAATTATCGTCGGGCAGTGGATGTTCTTTCCAGCCTTGCGAGCAAAGACATTCAACGTTCAGACTGTGGCTGGTGCGGGCATCATAGCCATCTCCGTCTGGACCTACCACTATTACAAGCAAGCGCAACCCCGCGCACCAGGTTCGCGTATCGAGTATAGCGACGAACTCGATTCAGATTCAGAGAGCTCGATTCCTCTCACAGGAAAGGAGGGTGACTTGCCGACACCGGACTCGCCTGCACCTGTGACACGGACAAGCAACGGGACCCTCACTCCCACTCTACCACGAGTGGCAGCAGCGATATCGGCTGTCGTAGGCCTCAGCATGGTCACGGCTTTCTTCCAGCAACCCCAACACTTGCACAACGGGCCATTCACGCGGCCGTTTTCGGTCGACATCTATGGAAGCAGGGACGTCGAACGGTTTTTCGTGCCCAACAACGTCACGCCCGCTGTCTGGGGCCAGACGCGAAGAGAGGTGGGCTGTATCAAGAAATGGATCAAGAGTGAACACATCACGCCAGACACGCAGAAATTCAATGACTGGGAATACTCTTTCTTGGAGTCTGGATGTCCTGTCTACCCCATCCCAGACGGAGGAATGATTTTCCACCAGTACTGGAATGGACCGTGGAGACCCTTCCAGGAGATCACCATCGACGGTTTTCTCGCCACACAACGCCTTGGCGACGGTCATCGTTTGATCTACTGGTACGAAGAAGGAGGACCGACCGATGCGGTTCGCGCGAAGTACACCACAGGCGAGTACGGCAAGTACGTCGAATTTCGAGAATTAAACCGCACCGCCGAGGCAAAGGGAACATGTCTCGAGAACATGCGAGAGTGGGCCGATGTCGAGTATCAGAAGGAGCTTGAGATGAAGAAGTCCACATCCAGCGATCTGGTCCGTAACATGCTGCTGGCCAAGTACGGCGGCGTCTGGCTGGATTCGGATACGATTCCACTGGTTGATTTCACGCCTATGATCAGAAGTGGTCCGTCCGTGCCTGCGGTATGTTAACTCTCTTCCTTTCCATGTTTGGATCTACTGACATTCAATTTAGCTCGGCGGCAGCAACTACAACAACGACATCCTGGTCTTCGGACCTGCCGTTCCAGACGGTCCCGGTGACAGAGTCCTCCACACGACCTGCGAGATGCCATACAATCACACGCTGTTCGTGGAGAAGTTTGCCAATCACACTGTAAAACCCGTGTTCTGGTACTGGCTGTACAATGACGGTCTCTTCAAGCTGTGTTCGAAGAAGGAGTTTGATTGTGGACTCGCCAAGATTCCTGTCGATTATACGGACGGGTACGCATTCGCCATCAAAGGACAGGAGAAGATGAAGCCCTGCGGGCAAGGAGAGGAGGAGGCTTTTCCGCCGGGGTCGCTGGTGCCCGTGACGCTACGACGGCTGTGGGCATGGCACAATAGGATGGGCCACAGGGATGATGAGTGCGTGGACATTGAGAAGAACACGCTCATTGGCGCCGTGAGGAGGAGGATCCGTGAAGTTCTGTCTCACGGGCTGAAGATGGAGGGGCAGGATTTGTTCCCTGGACCTTCGGTGCTGAGTCGGAAGAGGTCTCTTCTGGAGGCGGCGGGTATGCCTGAGCAGTCATAATCCTGCAGATACACACGGTGATACCCTTCCTTTGATGCTGCCATGTCTACTTATGATTAGCGTTCTTTACAATAACATCA
This sequence comes from Exophiala viscosa, assembly GCF_022695815.1. Lineage (NCBI taxonomy): Eukaryota > Fungi > Ascomycota > Eurotiomycetes > Chaetothyriales > Herpotrichiellaceae > Exophiala > Exophiala viscosa. The sequence goes on along the minus strand of NW_026944353.1, from coordinate 2,800,868 downwards.
AGATTTTCAATGTCAGAAAGAGCGGACATCGTAATCACATCAGAACTTCTTCAAGATGAACCACCAGTGACTTGAGTTTTGGCCGAGCCAGTTGAAGGACTTTATTCACGGTTTTAGATACTTCGAACGAAACGTGGGCATCAGTCGGAAGCCTTCCGTCCGTTGTCCGTACGTCCAGCAAAGCAACGTCAGAATGGTCAGAGGGACAGCTAGGACCCAGTAAATCCAAAAGCTGTTGGAGACGTTCCATTCCTGCTTGCCAGTAACATCATCGAAAGACAGTGAAAAGAAGCTCATGCTGAAAATGGTCTGCAGGGTCAATAACGTTAGGCGCACGCAATCAGAAGTCGTCGCGCTGGATACTTACGGAAACAAAAGTCGCAGGTAAAAAGGCAAGAGTGACCACTGCGATGGTTTTCATGGATGCACTGTCGTGCTGGACGACGAGGTTGAAACCCTGTGATGGATCAGCTGGGCACACGAAGATGACCTACAAAGTCAGATTACCAAGTTTATCTCGTTCTTCAACCTTGCACTCAATGCTTCCGCACGGCGGCCAAGGTTGCGCAACAATCCCAACGTGAACGCGATCTCGTTGTGCGGACAAGCCGCCCTGATGGTGTCGGTAGCACCAAGCAGACACTTGCAACGACCGCCGTTGTCTACCCCATGCCCAGCAAGGAGTTCTGTAATGCTGTCACATGCCACGGCAATGATCTCACAGGTGTGTATTATGTGTCGGGCAAGGTCATGCATTTGAGCAAAGTCCAAGTGTTTCTGTCGGGTAGCACCGGAAAGATCTCGTTCCTGCGACATAGCCAGTGCATCAGCATAATACTCGACTCATTGCAGCGTCATGTTCCCCATGCCTTCTCGAGATCTCGTACGACATCGCGAATCGTCCAGACGGAGTGGTCGTACATCTTCAACAATTCCCCCAAAATGGCACTTTGGAAAAATGCAAGCTTATTTTTAGGCATCGGCTGATTTCTCGCATTCAGTGTGTGTACCAAATCTTTTCCGAATTGAAGCGGTGTATCCATGCAGAAGGTCACTGTCGCGCCATGTGGAACAGCGTAGATGTAGAAGCTCATCTCATACCATTCGTAGACATAGTAGTACCATGTCTTGGTTGGCATCCCCTTCTTCAGCTGCTTGATCAGGAGGTGGAACCAAGATGCTGTTGGCACTCAGTATGAGCACGATTCGATGAAAGGGTAGGCGACTCAGCTCACTGTCAGCTACTATTGTCTCCTCATGGCGTGCACTACCTGCGTATCCATTCGAGTCGCTGTATGACTTGTGCCATAACATCGCGGGATACTTCCACTGGGTCGTCATACTCTCCCGGAGTTGGGTCCGTTTCTCGAAGAAGTTGAACTCAGTAAACCTGGGAAATATTAATCACTAAAACTGCAACACACCAAGCGATAGCTCCCACACAACCCATGTTCCCGTTTGCGGTGGAGCCTGGCAGACAGTGAGTGATGAAAAGAGCCCGACAGACAGACGAACCGCCAGAAACCTTTCGCCGTCAATCGGCTCGCGCAAGAATGGCAGTTGCCCATCGACTGATTCTGTCAGTAACAGACCATACAGTATTTTGATTCGCTTCCCACCTTGCCGGTAGACTTCCATCACAAGGAGTATGGGCAAGACTGGGCACAAGCGCCAGGTTCAATAAGTCAGACATCGGCTTGCAAACAGGAACAGCAGAATGTCGGAGTGATGATCAGATATCAAGGCATTTGTAGCATCCTCACCCGTCAGGCTGAGGTTGCCTTTCGCAAGTCTGCGGACTTCCTCATTTCCAGCCTCGGAGGCGCCTCACTAGCCTTCAAGGAAGGAGTGGCCTGGCTATTGGGCAGTCTTGCAAGCTGAGCAGCGGCACTGCATTAACCTAGCCGATCTGCACCAACCCGCGCCTCAACCTGTGGCTGCCAATGACCTCCTGCATTTAGTGAAACACCTCGGATTTCCAATGGTGCAGGCAAAGTCTTCGACACTTTGAACGATGATGAAATGCTGCCGAGTTCAGACATGAAGACACTTAAATGTAGTGGATTATATTTCAAAGAATATGCGATTGCCGTCTTTTGACGGTCAATGCGGAGACAACAAGTTTAGTGGAGATGAGTGTCATTGACGTATCTCTTGCTCTTTCGCACACTGGACTCACTCGACATCATGCACATCGCCCCTTGGGCTGCTGCACTGCTGCGCTGCCGAGTCGAGGCGACGCTCTACAGAGACGACTGGTTGACAAGCCAGTGCAATCCAGACGTGTCGTCTCCGGCGCGTCAAGTCCACTCACATGATGAGAGCACACCTACCGGTTGCAACCACGAATCCTCGCTTGCTCGACTTCCTACCTTCGAATTTGCCTCACAGTCTGGCAGCCGAAGCGATGAGATCTATTCTCTGGCGCCAACCTCTGCACAATTCGACGGCACGGCTCGGTAATCAGAAGCCCATATACGCAAGAGAAGAGAGATTCATGAACATACGAAGTTCACTTCGCATGGGCCATGGAACGTGAGTTTGACCTCAGCCTATACCTCATGAGTGCTACATCCTCTTCAGCACAACCCCTTCTTCAAGAATGCGACCTCTCTGACGTCCAAAACCTCCCTCGACTCCCCCATCAACTGATAATGGTCCGCATCGACAATGGCATACTCCTTCGGCTCGCTCACCTGCCCATACCACCTCATCACCATATCCGGGGGAGTATTGGTATCCCTCGTGGCCACGCCAAAGAATACCGGCGTCGGTGTGAGAACGTCCAGATACGGCGCACATAACGCAGTTGTCGCCAATTCATCCAGGCTGGCCATCCAGCAATTATCAGCATCATCCTGCAGGTGTTCCAAGTCAATGACAATAAGAACTCACCTTCTCATCGTAACTTCATTCTTCCACGAACTCCCGTTCTTCTCCCACTCCGAGAAGAAAGCAAAAGACTCTGGACTCGGCAGCACACACTGCCCTCCAGGCTCGGCGATCATAGGCACCATGATCGGATCCAGACCTGCCGCCCTCGCCAACCGATCGACCTCGAACAGCGGCCGTATTGCATTCAGCGCATGAGGAGCCGTCAACCTACTCACAATCTCGAGCGGAGAACACCCCGGCCCCAGAGCAATAACCGCCCTAACCCTTCGATCAATCGCAGCGACTAACAGCGCCTCCGCAGCCGAAAGCGAGTACCCCCACAGCGCGATCTTGGACTTGTCGACCTCCTCCCTTGTCTGGACATAGGTAATCGCATCACGCATGTCATTCACCTGCTGCCAAGTGATGACTTCCTGGCGCGGCGCGTGAGGCGCCGTAGCCGACGCTCCAAACCCCCTGTGATCATATACAAGGCAAGTAACTGGCAGTTCTGAGATGAACATCTCGGCGACAGAGTCCAGACCCATCTCCTTGACACAAGAAAGGCCGTGCGTAAGGATCACGCATGGCAATTTCGTCGACGTTGATGTCGATGAGGCTATGAAGAACCAGCCACGCAGCGTCACTCCGTCGCCGGTCTTGAATGAAATGTCTGTTCGTGTCATCTTCGTTCGAGATGAAAGACGCTGATGGTCCATATACCTCTCTTCCTGAAAGTAAGTCGAGGCAGATGAGAACCTACAATGTACTCGCAGACAATACTGTAAGTCGATCCAGGAGAAGAAAAGGGGTTGTACTGCATGTCTTATATACCTATACCGGTCTCACCAACGATGTCTCCGTGCTTCCAGCCCAAGAACTGGTGACCGCCTTGCTCCATGCTCGCTGCGTATCTTGTCCTGGGTAAGCCTCGTCTAAGTGCCGAGATGTAGTATTCATCCCGTTCCACGACGTAGCCTCATGCTGTTATCTACCATCGCACCCAGAATCCTGCTCCATCTTTCCGATTACAGCTTCGCTTAGATTGTAAGATTCGCTCCCTGTGGCATAGCGTAGGTCATATCATAGAGTCTCCGACTTTTCAGCTCCCCATACCATGGAATCTGCTAGCCTTGCTAGCCTTGCATGGGGCGGCCATGTAATACCATAGAGATTACTAAACCTCTAGCTGACGAAGTACGTCGAATCTTGTCGGACGAATAGCTCAGTATTTGTCCTGGACGATGGCCGTCGCTCAATGCGAGTGAGGAGCATCTGCTTGTAATCAATTATGCGCATAGCAGGTCCCCTACCTGCAGGTTTTTGGTATGCGGTTGAACCCGGGGAGGATTCTGAACATGTACCACTCGTGGTAGGTACCTTTCCAGTCGACTAGAGGCAGAGTGTCGTACTGCGGCTACTGACGGAACGACATCTGACATGAGGTCCAGATCGAGCATGTGGGTAAGTCAGCACTATCGTCAGCAAACGCGAACATGAAATCGTGTGGTTGATCGAGTGGTCGAGAAGGCGGTCTGTGCATCATACCAAGATCGATGACATGCGCAAAGGGTTTCGACTTTGAAGGTTAAGGTTAGTCAGACGCATGACATGCATGTCCCAGCCATGCTGAAACATCTCCTGGCTGACATTTTTGTTGAAAGGCATTGTGGCAGAACGCGGAGACAAGGGGCACTGGATAAAGATATTGTGCATCTGTGGTATGTCGAGGGTGCTCAATGACGGACACAACACATGGTCACAGGCGAAGAATCCAAAGACGACCTCGGGATGGGTTTAACAATAAAAAATACTCGTTTGTCTGTATTGCCTATCCACACGCAAGCCCTTGAGAGCGTCTTTCGCTCATTCACAATCTGCCTAGATGTTCCCAAAGACCAACCCGGGAAACCCACGCCCTAGAGGCGCATGAGCTTCCGTTTTGTAGGGCTAAACCACCGAGCCAGTCCTTTTTTCTGTAATCTCAATGCAAGGAAACTCCGCTGAAGGTAACCCATGCCGACAAAGACCGCAGGACATTCATTACCCATTCGTATTAAGCTAGTCTAAGGAAGAGCACAGGACGCCAAATCCATGCTTTAGATGAAGAAGATGGCGGCCAGGAAAGCGCCGAGACCAGTCAGTGTGCTGGGATAGAATGTGACTCCGTCGCTCTTAGATGAACTGGTGCTGGTTGCGGTGCTCGAAGAGCCACCTCCGGTGGAGGATGCGTTGGTGTCTGGGTCTGCCTTGTCAGTGATGCAAGTGTTGACACCCTTGATGACGCCGGCAGAGTGAGCTTCGTTGAAGAGATCGCAAATGGTGGTGTTGGTGGATGTGGTCTGAACGTTGGATCCACCGCGGACATCGGTCAGAGATGGCAAAGCAACACTAAAAAAAAGGGTCAGTACATGGTGCTTGTGAAGAGTCGCGGAAGCTTGCTTACCTGCCGAAAGTGCCTGCAAAGTCAATGGCACCAACAACGGTCTTCAGCTTGGGGAAGCCGGAAATAGCCTTGAGGTCGGAGTTGTTCGCCAGCAAGAAACCACCGCCAATCTCAGTGAGAGATGGGAAAGAGAGGTTGGACAAGGAACCGCAGTCGACAAAGGCCAAGGTACCGCCGGTCGTGGTCAAGTTGGGGGCGGCGAAGCTCTCGATAGTGTCCGAGTAGAAACCCATTGAACCACCAACGGTCGCAAGTGATGGCATGTCGACACTGCTAACGTTGATGAAAGTCAAGTTGGCAGCATCTTGGAGGTTAGGGAAGCTGATCTGAAGGTCTTTGCCGTTGGCGGAGAATGACAAGGAGCTGGTGACATTGGCCAAATCATTGACATTGACATCGGTGAGATATGGGTTGTTGTTGATGTTCAGGGTTCCCACGGCGGTCAACTCGATACCATCAACATTGTTCAACTCGGTGTTGGAAATGTAGACCTCGTTGGCTTCCGACACGCCCTGGTTGAAGTTCAGACTCTGGAGAGCAGGGAGACCGACCCAGTTAATCACGTCGACGGCGTTGAGAGAGTTGAATTGAAGGGTGGACAGAATTGTGAGGCCAGTCAAGCTGAATGTGCCAGTGATCGTGCCAAGTTGGTCAGATGTGATAGCAGTCAGCTGGGTGGCATTGTTGCAGGTCAAGTCACCCTTGATCTGTTGAACACCGTCGATTGCGATTTGACCAGCAGCACTGGAATCAATGACAACGTCTCCGCTGTAGGTTGAGCAGCTGGCGATTTGTGAGGCATCCGCGCTGCTGGCAATGGTGATCGAAGGACCATCGCAGACCGAAGTGCTGGTTTGTGCTGTGATTGTTGTTAGCTCATTTCTCGCTCTTGCTTTATGTTCACTCGTATCTCTTGCGCGGCGCCGTGCCTCTTTCAATAGATAGTTGTGGTGTTGGTGGACGTACCGAGAACGGTGCTCGCAATGGCGAGAGCCGGAAGGATGAATTTGGTGAAGGCCATTGTGGTTCTATGAATCAGCGAAGAGGCTGCGAAGCTGGTCAGTCGGTGGTTCTCAAGGTATGCAAGGAGACGAGAAAGACATTTGAGCAAGAGGGTGAGGGTGACAGAAAGGGAGCTGTCACTCGGTGAGGGCAAACCAAGATAGGAAGACGCCGAGTGCACGACCGGGAAACTGACCTGAAATGCAATATTAAACAGGATAGAGGTGACTGGAAGCGAGTCGTAGGAACTTTTTGGAGTGTATGAAGGATTAATCTGTTGGGTTCCTGGTGAAACTCGCAACGAATGAAAAAGACGCTTCAGTGAGGGAGAAGCTGGTGGATTGTTGTTGCTTTGGATTTGTTAAGACAGTTGAGCCGGCGGCAAGTACGACCTTTCTTCTTTTACAGAAGATGCAGTCGACGCGTGGCTGGCTTTGGATGAAGAAGAAAGAAGAAGCAAACAGCAGCAACGATGGACTGTGAGTAGGAGTAATGTGAATGAATTTCTGTGAACAGAAGGGATGGCAGGAAAATAGGATGGGATCGGGCCCTTGGGGAGGAGAAGAGAAGAATGAATTTCAATGGGATTAGGACTGCCCGCTTCGCCGTGATTGGGTACAATGGTGCAAGCAAGCCGCAGATGGAGGTAAAACCACAGGCCAGACAAGCTTGACAGACATGTTGCCCGCGAGTCCGGGCGGTCCAGCAGGGGGATCACAAGCTGCAGCCTGCAGAGTGCCAGAAGTGGGCTTGGAAAGGTCGCGCTTGCAGCAGTCCCTTGTTGCAGGGGTGGATCAATTGTGGAAAAGGGGAGGCTGTATTGTGGTATTTGTACTGTCACCACTATCAAAGCACAAATCGCAGCCACTCCCAGGTACTCATCCAACCCCAAGAGCCTACCTAGAGGCATTCAGCCAGCTTGGTGCTTGCGATAGTTCATACGCATGCAATCCACTTCCTTCCGAGAGTCAATCATGCAATCATGCTTGCACCCAAAAAAAAGAACTCCTCACTACAATTGTTGTACACCTCCCTATCTGAGACATCTTGACAGCTTCCTCGCGTTACGTGCTTGCCACCTCAAATCATCGAATACCACACCACCGGATATAATCACGGCGGTACTGCTGCAGCCAGGCAACAAGTCTTTATAAATTCATATGATCGACTCTTTGGCCCTCGCCTTGCTGCTACTCAGTTCCTATCCAATTCTTATCGCAGAACCACACGGATCCACAGGGAGACGTACTCTGTACAAGAAACCGGTCGTAGCATGGACTGATGGTAGACTCAAGCATTGCCGAAGCGAATCCAGCTTATCACGCTTATTAGCCGAGATAGGTCCTTATTATCACGCACCTGATCATTGATCTTCATCAGACATCAAACAGATTTGTGGAGAGTGAAGAGGCTGGTAAAATCAACACATGGGGTTTGAGTTGGGAGTGATCCGAAGGAAGGCAAAGACGTGTCAATGCGTGCTTCATATGTATAACACATTCCGATGTCAGAATTGTCACAACTCCCTCCCACAAGCCACCTGATGCTCGACGCTCGTGCTTCAAAGACGAGACTCATCTCTCAGACCCTGGTGGAATCATAACGAATTTCTGAAACCAATATCAATTTTCTTGATGGAGCGACAGTGCTCGGTTTGCTGATCTCAGTGATTTGTCCCAAACTCTCGATTGTTTATCAGTGCCAGAGAGTTTGATAGCTTTTCGCTTGATCCCACATCTGACGGCGGAGTGGTGATCCAGTGCTGCAAGGCGTAGGCTGGTCACGGCTGGTGCAGTCTTTCCGCCACACTTGTTCCACCACCCACGTTTAGCGCTCTTTGTGGTTACAATACCGTACGGCGCCCAGCCAGATATCCCGGCGCATGTCCACAAATTGTTTGATGGAAGTTGCTGTTGTTGGAAGTCCACTCTCGATAAATATGCTTCTCAATCTCCATGAGATCCGCAACCAACAAACAGAGATCATCATCCTCCCAAAAGAGGCATGCCGATATCATGATTTTTAGCTGAGACTATTGAGTCACATGCTGTGCTCCGCCACAATGCAAGATGTGTTCTGGAAAGTCCGGCCTCTTCCACGACGCCGTCGGTGGGGTGGTGGTTTCTTGGTGTTTCTCTTGCAAAGTTTGACTCTTCTGGCCGCGTAACCTTCACGAGACCAAATTCTCGGATCAACCACGGAGTAACGCGGGAAGGTGCCCGTCCGTCTGTATATCGCACAACATGATACGTTTGCTGATATGAAGAGAGTCTTCCCGCGTTGTAAAGCACTTCACCAGAAAATCGTTGAACAGTGACACGAACCGCGTTACATCGGGATCAACACAGACTGCGACGGCAGGACCACCGCGTGTACAACGCGTTTTCTTGCTTCGTCCGCTTATCGAGTCACGTGCCTTGGCTTATGTCAGCCTTGTACGCACTAGCCTCTCCTCGAGGCTGTGACGGGCATGACGACAAAAAAACATCAAGCAGGTTGCTAATGAAGTCGACTTGCATCTGTCGAGGCTTGTAGATTGAACTTATGCAGTGATCCGTTGCCGTCTGAGAACAAATTCTTCTTCGACTTGATGCATTATACTTGCACGCCTACGAGTCGCCCAATTTGCCGCCGGAGATCGTCCGAAGGACGAATTCGACGAGGACATCGTGAATGCTAATACGTTCCCTTACAAACATGTCTCTCCGCAGGTCTGGTAGAGTTGCTTCGGCGCTGGCGTCCTCAGCAACGGAAGATGCAGTCAATGCGACTAATGGCACCAAGAAGCGCTCAGCTGGCACTGAAGCTCCTCAAGACAAGGCTAAAAAGCCCAAGACTGCAAGTGTTGCTGACAAAGTCAATGGCGAAACCAAGGAGACAGAGTTCAAAATACCAAGTACGCCAGTGAAGGGCCCGAAAAGGACTTCAGTAAAAGAATCCAAGAAACCGCCTCTCACGCCGACACCGAGCCTTGTCGCCATCATCCGAGCTCCATATAGTTCAGGAGATATCGACGATGCGACACCGCCACCCGATCGACCAGTCGAACCACATGTCACCAATGCTACGCTGGTAACACCGAACGGCACGCAGAGAGTGGCCTACTCTGATGACCTGCCTGACTCAACTCCATCGAAGACAGGACTTCCTCGACCAACAGCCACGACCAACACACTTTTAGATCAGGCATGTGCTCATCTCACAAGTGTCGACGAGCGAATGAAAGCAATAATAGAGAAGTTTCCATGCCACGTATTCTCGCCCAAAGGTCTGGCGGAACAAATCGATCCTTTCAGGTCGTTGTCTAGCGGGATAATGGGACAACAAGTATCCGGTGCTGCTGCCAAAGCCATCAAGAACAAATTCATAGCGCTCTTCAATGAGGAAGGCTCGGAATCACCCAAGTTCCCCACCCCAGCCCAAGTCTCCGTCACAGACATACCAAGGTTACGACTCGCAGGTTTATCGCAACGAAAGGCCGAATACATACAAGGTCTAGCTGCAAAGTTCAACAACGGAGAGTTGACGACGGACATGCTCATGAAGGCTACAGATGAAGAAGTCATGGAGAAACTGATCGCCGTCCGTGGACTAGGAAAATGGAGCGTGGAAATGTTTGCATGCTTTGGACTGAAGAGGCTTGATATCCTGTCTACTGGTGATCTCGGCGTCCAAAGAGGTATGGCTGCCTTTTTTGGAAAGGATGTCAAGAAGCTCAAAGCAAAAGGCGGAGGCAAGTGGAAATACATGTCGGAGCAGGAAATGCTGGACAGGTCGGCTCCATTCGCACCGTACCGCAGTTTGTTCATGTGGTACATGTGGAGGGTAGAGGACGTGGATGTTTCCGTCATGCAGAGTTCAATGTAATTCGTCTTCGAGTTCATAAGGCCTTTGTTGTATCTGTACATAGTTTCGAGGCCGCCAGCAGTTGCTGAAACCCAGCTTCAAGTTTAATGCATTGAATCATCCGTCAACTCCACCCAACCTATGCTTCTATTTTTTCCGCTCGACAGTAACAGAGTCGAGATCAGCGCGTTCCTTCAATTCGGCTTCGATTTGTCGAATGATGGGGCTGAGGTATTCTTTGTCCTGGGGTACCAATTAGCAACTGCTTCCTCAGATATCACTCCATCGGGCTCCTCCTTACTTCTTCAGGTTTGGTCCGCTCCGCGGCAGGTAGTAATTGATGGGCGAGGGAGCACTTCGGGAGTTGTCAGTTGCAATGTCCAGCATGTGAAACAGCTCTGCGCCGTACCTGGAAAGCTCTTCTCAGTCTGAACACGCGGTCGTATGCTTCCTTGGGTGGCAATCTCTTGAGCGCAAGCTGCACAATATCGTTTTCTTCAGGGATCAGATCATCGGCTTTGAGACCTGTTGCATGGTCAACCTCTCATGTCTACACTAGGAGCTGTCGTCGTCTTACCCAATTGTCTGTATCCGGCAGCTTCGGCGTACCAATTCGCTAGGGGCATCATCCATCTCTTGAGCCATGGTCGCTTGAGGATGTACGGGGCCATCGAAGGGGCAGACATCTTGACGGAAATGGGCTGGGGTACTTGGCCTAGAATGCCGTGGTGCTAGGTCGCTTGGTCGAAGATAAGTCGAAGGTCGATGGACTGCACCTTGAAGCTCTCATCGCAGTCGAATGAAGTTTCCCGGGCCCTTGGCAGGTCTGTGGAAAAGGGTCGCCGATGATTGGTCCAAGACAGCTCCAGTGCAAACCTGACAAACCGCTTACATAATTGCACCTGACAGCATGTGACCTCTTCCAACAATTGGAAGTTGTGCACGTTGTTGGTCGTCCGGAGACAGCTGCCCGTCGTCAAATCTTCCTGCCCGGGAAGCTTGACCGACTGCACCAATTCACCCACTTTCATCATATCTCAACACCACGGCTCCTCTATTATTCCACAGCTCAATCCGCTCTTAACCACTCCATTCGACCTACTCATCTCCGCTGTCTAATTTTCGTCGCTATTTCTTTGTGCCCGAGGTCTCCCATGGCCTTTGTCAACCGCTGACAGGCCACTGGGACGGCTTCGGCCAGACCCCGCAGTTTCCACGACCACCAAACGGCGGTGCAACGAAGAGAACATTCCCCAGCGCACTCCGTTTGTACCACCATAGAACCTGACCTCCCCCCTTCTCAGTATGAGACGTCAAGAGAGTTGACATCAATCTTCGAGAGTGTCTGCAAAGGATGCCCTTTGAAAGAGACCCCGAGCAGACACCAGCTATCTTGGCTTCCCAATATGCTATCCCGACTGACGATCCATCACCCGCCAACAATTACACCACAATGCCTTCCAGTCCTTCGAGTCCTTCAAGAGATTCCTTCGCCACTCGGTTGCAGATATACTCGACACAGGTTCCGAAGGCGTGGGTCAGCCCAATATGTGGTGCCGGAGCAGGCCTCGCTTCTGGTATCGTGACTTGCCCACTCGATGTGATCAAGACGAAACTACAAGCCCAGGGAGGTTTCGCTAAAAGAAATGCAACCCCAGGGCACCCAACCACGTCACACATATATAAAGGTATGGTCGGAACCACTCGAGTCATTTGGCGGGAAGAGGGCATACGGGGCATGTACAGGGGTCTGGGTCCTATGTTGCTGGGGTATCTACCTACATGGGCGGTCTATTTGACTGTATACGAGAATACAAGAGAGTTTTGGTACGATAAATGCGGGAGCTGGTGGCTAGCACGATGCTACTCATCCTTGACCGCTGGCGCGTGTTCGACGATCCTGACAAATCCAATCTGGGTCATCAAAACTCGCTTCATGACTCAAAGCACCAAAGCGGCCAGCGATGGAATGCGCGCCCCTTACTACTACACGTCCACGTTCGACGCTGCCAAGAAGATGTATCAGCATGAAGGAATGCGATCATTCTACTCTGGCCTAACCCCAGCTCTACTTGGGTTGACACACGTCGCGGTACAGTTCCCGCTATACGAGTATTTCAAGATGAAGTTTACGGGGTTCGGTATCGGCGAGCATCCAGCTCAAGACAGCAGTGCCAACTGGGCTGGTATATCGGCCGCCACGTTCCTGAGCAAGGTGTGCGCCAGCACGGCCACATATCCCCATGAGGTCCTCCGCACTCGGCTCCAAACCCAGCAACGCAGGACTGGTATGTCCACTTCCGACGGCTTGTCGGTAAAGGCACAGTACAAAGGCATCGTCCATATGTGCCGAGTCATCCTCAAAGAGGAAGGCTGGAGGGCCTTTTATGCCGGCATAGGCACGAATCTCATCCGAGCGGTTCCGGCCGCCATGACGACAATGCTCACATATGAATGGTTACAGAGTACGATGCATCGTGCTCAGGAGAAAGGAGAACAACTAAAGCAGGAAGCTCATGGTTCGCCAATATGAGCTGTGGAGATCACCTGCAACTGGATCTTCGCATGGCGTTGGAAGGAGTTCCGGCGCTGGGTGCCCGTCATAGACAGGCACTTGGTTCTACGCACTTTTTTTAGGCGCGCCATGTCTTATGCACGCGGCTCAGGTCAGCTTCACGTGACGTTGAACACTTTTAGAGTCGGAGTTGAACATCATGTCGTCCACAATACGGATCACGCCGGCTGAACAGTTTGCTTAGATGCACAAGGAGACATGGAAAGCAAGGTACGAGGGCCGAGGAAGGCTACCATCGAGGCCACATCGATGCCATGCCGTCATCGGAGACAAGAGGATATGGGCTCACAGGCCACATTATCACTATGATAGCCAAGCTTGCACCCCAGAGAAACCGCAAGCCTTTCGGATTCACCGCACCTCTGTTCTACCGAGAAAGGGAGGAAGTCACGGTTTGAGTGGACTGCCTTATCCCGCAGAGTACATCAGCCGAGCTGCCGTCTGTATCTAGCTACTTGTACAGTAAGAGCTGTTGTGCGCTTCAATATTAATGAACTTGAATTGGACACAAGAATTACCCGACATTTCCGTCGTGCATACTGATTTTACGCCCTTGGGCGGTGCGCACGTCGATCAGACATAGGCGGGCGGTCAACAGCAGACCCAGGCCCAAAGCCACGAACGGCCAGTCGTGAAGGAGATCCATGGCCCAGGGAAATGCCTAAGTTAGTAGACTGTACCGGACTAGTGCTTGTAAGATGCTCGTGAGGGCAGTAGACAGAGGACGGTCCTTTTTCTGATACTGTAGTGGTGCCACTACTGACTTCCGACTACCAGTGCCCACCACGGTAGGTCGTTTGGGGGATATGGTACGTACCAAGTAGGTAGTTGGAGAGGCAGATATATAGGTAGGAAACAAGGTCAAACCACTACAGGATATGTTTGCTTCGGTCGGCACAAGTGGCAATCTGCAGATATTTGGCACTGGATCATTGATCAAACTCTACCCAACGTCTACTGTAAGTAGATACTGTGGTATCCCGGACATACACTAAAGCCACCTCCGATCACTGGTGGATGCTTCAATACAGTGACGTAAGGTGGGAAGTCTCAGCCCACAGACCTCTATGCTCTGGGTTGCTGAATACTTCACTTTGAATACCTCTCTTGTATACAGGGATCTATTGCGGCTTGTCGGATGAACAATGCCGGGGACGAAGAAACCAGACCGAAGCGAGGCAACGGACAGTAGCGCGGCCTTTATAACAGCATTAGTCGAAGTTGTAGATCAGAATGCATAGATATCCACATTTTGATGGCTTTCGTACAAAGATCAGCCACAGTGCATAGCACAGCCTGGCTGGATATGAGACCTTCTTACACAACATAGGCAAGACTAACGACATAACCCGGGGAAAAGTTCATTATCACATCCAACGCAAAACAACACCCATGCAGACCCATCCCAGTCAACATACACACTCCGTACTCCATCTTCAAACTGTGCATAGAGAAGACCCATCAATACCCTCAATCAATCACAAGGCCTTGTGTACACTGAACATCCGTGTTGACCTAAAACAACAGCTTTTTCTAACCACTGCACATAATGCAAGCCTCCTTGTTTTCAATCGAGCCTGTTGACAATATTAGTAACCAGACACTCGGAAGTATAGGGGGTGGACTTACACTGCAACACCTTCTGCGCGTAAATATCACCTTCGCGCTCTTCGGAGTCGCTGTCCTTGTCTTCGTCCTGAAGAGCCTTGATCTGTGCTCTATTCTCGAGACTCTCTTCGACGACGGGCACGTCGACTGGGTCAGTAGGCAACACCTTCGGGCTGGGCTCCTCGCTGCTAGTGCCTTCACTCAGACGAGTCCGGGCAAGTTTGTTGACCAGCTGTTTCTCCTCCTGAGGAGGGGGCGTGGAAGTAGGCGTTGGGATGCCGTTCATGGACGTGGCTTGCCCACCAGCGCCAAGGTTGGATGTCTTGGACGCATACATAGGGCGCACACTGTTGGCCTGACCGAATCCGAGCGAGGTGCGCTTCTTAGGCGCGCTACGCTCACGGGCAATGTTGGTGTCAGCAACCTTGAGCTGTTCTTGGTCGACTGTGAACTGGATGGGCTGGGAGGCGGCCATGGTTCGCAGGTAGTACATGCCGGTCTTGAGACCCATCTTCCAGCCAGCAAAGTGCATCGAGGTGATCTTGCCCATAGTTGGCTCCTTGAGATGGATGTTGAGAGACTGAGATTGATCGATAAAGGCACCACGGTCAGCGGCCATCTGTAGGACGTTACGCTGGCTAATTTCCCAAACAGTCTTGTACAAAGCCTTGATCTCCGCCGGAATGTTGGGTACATTCTGGATGGAGCCTCCGTCAGCGATGATACGGTTCTTCATGTTGTCGGACCAGAGTCCAAGGTCGACCAGGTCCTTCAACAACCACGGGTTGACGACTTGGAATTCACCAGCCAGAACACGTCGGGAGTAGATATTGGATGTGTATGGCTCGAAGCACTCGTTGTTGCCCAGAATTTGCGAGGTTGATGCAGTAGGCATAGGAGCAACGAGGAGAGAGTTGCGAACGCCATGCTTAGCAATATCAGCCTTCAGGGAGTCCCAATCCCAAAGGTCAGTGGGAGTGACATTCCACATGTCATACTGAAGGATGCCCTGAGAGACAGGGCTACCCTCGTATGTCGAATATGTCCCCTCCTCCTGGGCAAGCTCACAAGAAGCCGTGAGGGCAGCATGGTAAATGGTTTCGAAGATCTGGATATTGAGTTGGCGGGCTTCCGGAGAGTCGAAAGGAAGACGAAGAGCGAGGAAAGCATCAGCCAAGCCCTGGACACCCAACCCAATAGGTCTGTGGCGCATATTGCTGTTCTTCGCCTCAGGAACAGGATAGTAGTTGACGTCAATGATCTTGTTCAAATTACGGGTGACGACCTGAGTCACTTCGTGGAGACGACCAAAGTCATACTCACCGCGAGCTTGGTCGACAAATGTTGGCAAAGCCAAAGAGGCAAGATTGCACACAGCCACCTCATCTGGTGCAGTATATTCGACAATCTCCGTGCAAAGGTTGGAGCTGCGGATGGTTCCCAGGTTTTTCTGGTTGCTCTTTCGGTTGCAGGCATCCTTGTAAAGCATGTACGGCGTACCAGTCTCGGTCTGTGATTCGAGAATGGCATACCACAGTTTCTGGGCTTTGATGGTTGAACGACCACGGCCCTCCTTTTCGTAGCGCTCGTAGAGAGCCTCGAATTCCTCGCCATAGACATCGGCAAGACCGGGAGCCTCATGAGGGCAGAAAAGTGTCCAATCTTGGTTCTTCTCAACACGTTCCATGAACAGATCTGGAGTCCACAGAGCGTAGAACAAGTCACGAGCACGGACCTCCTCTTTTCCGTGGTTCTTTCTCAGGTTGAGGAAGTCAAAGACATCTGCGTGCCATGGCTCGAGGTAGATGGCAAAGGCACCAGGTCGCTTATTGCCACCTTGGTCAACATAGCGGGCAGTGTTGTTGAAGACTCGGAGCATAGGAATGAGGCCATTGGAAGTGCCGTTGGTTCCGGCAATATAAGAGCCAGTAGCACGAATGCAGTGAGCATTGAGACCAATACCACCGGCAGTCTTGGAGATCATTGCACATGTCTTGAGAGTGTCGTAGATGCCCTCAATGCTATCTTCCTTCATGTCGATCAAGAAGCAAGATGACAACTGAGCCTGTGGTGTTCCGGCATTGAACAGCGTGGGAGACGCGTGAGTAAAGCATTTCTGGGACATGAGGTTGTATGTCTGAATGGCCTTCTCAACGTCATCTCCGTGGATGCCAACAGACACACGCATAAGCATGTGTTGTGGTCGTTCAGCAACTTGCTTGCCGATCTTGAGGAGGTATGATCTTTCCAACGTCTTAAAGCCGAAGTATTGGTAGTTAAAGTCTCGGTCATAGACAATGGCCGAGTTCAACTCGTCGGCATGTTTCATAACACATTCATACGTCTCCTTTGAGATCATGGGGGAAAGCTTGCCGTTCTTGGGGTTGACATAGTGGTAAAGATCTGAGATGACGGAGGAGAATTGTTTCTTGGTCTGCTTGTGGAGGTTGGAGACAGCGATACGTGCTGCGAGGATGGCATAGTCTGGATGAGTGACGGTCATGTACGCTGCCGTCTCTGCCGCCTGGGTCGACGTTAGCATTGACAGTACCAGAAGAGGGGGATAGCACGAACCAGGTTGTCCAGCTCAATGGTGGTGACACCTTGATAGACACCTGAAATGACTTTCTGCGTGATAGCTGCTGCATCGACGTGTTCTGGGTCGAGGCCGTAACACAGTCTCGAGACACGAGCCGTGATCTTGTCGAACTGAACGCGTTCTTTGCGTCCATCTGCAAATTTTGTCAGCGAGTCAATCCACGGCTACACGCCCTCCGTAGGCAGATGAGCTGCCCATGGATGCTTCGGGGAGTGTCAAGGAAGCCCATACCTCGCTTGAAGACGAACATGGTGGTGGTTCAGAGACTGTTCCTCACTTGGATTCGAGTAACGGCGAGAATGTGGTGGCAAGGAGAAGAAGTAAGGAGTGACAGAAGCAGCAGACCAACACGCTCGCCTTTATGTGATGACAATGGACATATGGTCGCTGTAGAGACGCAGGCAGCAGGAAGGAGATGTTGTCAGGAAGAGAAGCAAAGTGAAGAAGGGCCCTCATAACATATTAATGCAGGTCAACACGTCGCGCGACCTTGACCCGTTAAGTGTCTAGTACGCGAAAAGGCGCGTCGTGCGTGAAATGGGAGAAAAAGTGGAATGGAAGCATCCAAAGTAAAGTGCCTTCAGGCGTGTGGCCCTTGCGTCATTCGCCACCGTCACGTCCCTCAAAGATTCCCACGTCCCAACCTCAAGGGTTTCCGAGACTGGGGGAAATGAGCTTTCAAGTATGCAATCCAGGCCAGTGCCAGCCGCATCGTCAATCCTATAGCAGCTGCCTCCTCGATCGTCGTCTAAGCACCTCCTGATACACTTTGTTGACTCCAATGGTATGGGCTGGCGAAGCGACTGAGGGGCTACCAACAATAACACCGGACAGATCACAATGGAAGCTGACAAATGCCCAAGAGACGCGCGATTTCACGACGATCGGCCTCTGAATATGGACTGAAATCGTGAATGAATACGGAGTACATTTTCACATAATCTAAAACACCTTCGCTGAAGCCTGAAAGCATCGCAACGACCACTCCAACCTCCAAATTCAGACAGCCACCCAAAGCCTCAACTACATCAATAAGATCTAAAAAGACGTACAAAGAATCTTCATGGCCTCGCCAATGCCCACACCCAGAGAACCATCCTTTTGCCAACCACCTAATACGCCCGATCTCTGCCCTTCCCTCTGATAGTATTGTCATCAAGATCATAATCATCATCCCCTTCCCGCACGCTGCTCATCCTTTTGATTTGTTCCCGTTCTTTGTCTTCCTCGTGGTCCGCTTCACTGCGGTTACTACTTATCACACTGAGCGCGTCTGCATTGACGACCCTCAACCTTTCCTTTGGTACTGTGAACATGACCTGGACCACTCGGTTTTGTACAGCATTTTCGACGTCCCAGTCTTCATCCTCATTCAACCCGTCATTGTCGTTTAACATCAGGCCGGGAACAGGTTTCCTTGCAATTGACATCGGCCTAGGATTGGTACGACCTGGTGAGTCGTCATCCCAGTCCTTTGCGCCTCGTTTACCGCGCCAAAAGGCGTCTCCTGCGCTCATTGACCTGCCCACCTCAGACATATCGGGCTGCTTCCTGGGGCTTGGTGAACCACTTGTAGTCTCCAAGGCAGCAACGCGGTCGTGTACATCAACGTTGCCGGTCCCTGTGAACACCCGCTTCACGCTGCCAAACAGATCCATTGCCCGTCGGCTGGAGCTGGTCAAACTACCCGCTCGAGTATATTTGTTGTTTTCGGGCACTGTCTTGTAGTAGCGGTCATGACCTCTGTTCAGGAGAGCCTGGTCTTCGCCTGGTGCTACAGAACCCCAAGGGTTCCCTCGAGCAAACGCATACTGGTCTGCTCGATCATTGGCATTAGTGTGACCGGCAGAATCTGTGTTTAGTGATATACTCCGGTTCGTGGGCGCTCGTGCAAGCCCACCATTGTTTTGCGGCTTGACTGGGCCTTGTCGACCATTCCCAACCCTGCCCATAGCAGCTGCGGCTCCTGCGAAGAGTGCATACGGAACAGCGCTGATACTCCTTTGCGACACATTGCGCGATATTGTGCCAGCCATCGATCGCTGGAATGATGTACTCGTAATTGCGCTGCTCTCAGAGAGATTACTGCCTGTACGGTCCGACTTTTCCGGCGACCCTCGCCCTGTCACATCGCCCACCGTTGGAGGTCGAAATTGGGAAACATTCGAGTATGTCCTGCTGTATGCCTGGCTTGTGCTCCGCGACAGGCTCATGGACTCAGCCGCCGATTGCCAGTCATCGACCCAGCCCTCGACCTCCTTCTTGCGCTGTGCTGCAGCATCTTCCGTCATCGATGGTGGATCTTTGAATGGGTTGCTCTTGACCGAGCTGGTGTCTCCGGCTCGGCTGCTCTCGTCCTCTTCATCAATTCTAAACACGGGGCCAGGAACTCCTGCAGGCGGGTGCTGGTTGAAAGGGCCATGGCTTCCAGTACTCCTGCCACTAAGATTCTTCCGTAAGCCGCGTGTCGGGCTAGGTATCTCCATCATGACTCCCGTGCGCTCCGCATATCGGGAATAAATGCCGTCATCATGGTGAAGCCTTGCTGTCTCACCTGGTGCCACGATCGGAGCCCAGGGGAAGGGGTCTCCAGATCCCTCAATCTGCCGTTCTTGCATGGCATTCCAGCTTGGTGAGCGTGCTCCGGTCATCTTGGCGTCGTCTTGTCCAGTCGGACCTGGCGAGTGTTGACGACTGCCGAGAGCTTGTTCCCGGAGTACCCTCTCACGGGCAGCTCGTTTCATTCGGAGTTTCCGGGCATACAATAGCCAAACGATAGCCACCCCTCCTGCTGCTGCCAGGCCGAGCCCGAGCCCGGCACCCAGGCCAGCTTTCTCGGCAGACTTAAGTCCTGTGGAGGACGTGTCTGAATTCGTAGAGGCAGTCGTAGACCCCGCGGAGTTGGGGTTGGTGTAGCTGTCAGACCATTCGAGTGTCGTCGTGTTTAGGAAATAGACATCGTCGGAAACGTCACGTTTCCTCTTGGAGCCACTTAAGGTCATGGAATAGCCCCCGGAGACCATCATAACTCCGCCCGGCAACAAGGCAGCTCCGTGGCCGTAGATGCCCGTTTCTGAAGAGAATGGACTCGATGTCGAGGAAGGCACCGTCCAGGTCCAATCACTATCTCCACCATAGCCCTGACCGACTTCCAAAATCACGAGTTGAGGCGTCGCGGGAGTCGATGTGTCTCCCACCCACCCGCCAAGAACGATGATCCTGGCTCCGTCTTCGGTCAAGACCGCGGTGTGACCTGATCGGGGCTCAACCGTCGTCGAGTCTCTTGCCTTCAGCTTTCTCTTGCTAGAACTAGACGGTTGCTGCACCCCAACAAAAGCCCAGGACTGTTGCGGGAGAGAGAATATGGCAAGCTGGGACATATTAATGAAAGCGGTTTGAGTATGGCCACCAAGCAGGACGAAGTTTTGCTGCTGCGATACACTCGTCTGAGAGGTGTTGGAAAAGGTGGGTGTCAGGGGTGTGACAGTCAAGCCCGCTTCGGCGACAGGAGGGGCCCTCGCTCCAGTCAAGGACAGTTGATATTGAGAGCTAGTAGATGCCTCGGCCAGGGTCAACATGGTATTCGAGTAGGTGGCATCCAACTGCCAATCTGCTGCATCAGGCGAGGAGACATTGGGACACATGCCACCAAAAATGTAGAGTGCCAGATCATCACTGGAGTCGGTCGGAGAGAACGCAAACCCAGCAGAGAGGTAATTGGAATCCAGCGATGTATCGCTCGTGGAAAGTGACAACTTTGACCAGCTGCCGTTGCTTGTGCCATTGTCCAACGCCAGTCTCCAAAATTCAACATCCGCTGTACTGTTTCTGCAATTACCAGCCAATACTGAGATGTTATCCTCACTTAACACTGGTATAAACGCCTTTGAGGTCGTTTCGGAAAGGAACGGCAGGCTGGTGAACAACTCGGTCTTAGTCGAACTAGAGTTGAGTCTATCCGACAGGTCTACCGTGTGCAATGAGAACTGTGTGGACGAGTTCTCCGAAGAGAAAAGGTAGGCAACGGAGCCATCTGTCGCGGGTAGGATCCAGGTGGGATTGTAGGGGAGTTGCGCAAACGAAGGTGTAACAACGGTCGATAGACCAGCGAGGAGGAGGATGAGGCGTGCGGACATATCGCTTTGTTGGTGATCAGGTCATCGTCCGTCTTGGTGATTCAAATCTTGACTGCCAAACAAACCCATCTGCGGCCTGCCGTGGTCAAAGAAAGGTCGACTTTTTTGTATCTTTGCGCCTGGGATTCGAGTTCCCTTTAGTTCCTCCACCAGAATTCGAATACGAACAGAATCATCAGGAGGTTGGATGTAAGAGCGCAGTCATTCGCGGGGCACAATGTTCGGTGGTAGGTCAGCGTGTCAACAGTCGCGGGATAGTCGCCAGCCACGCTGAACTCGAGTTTGGTTTCAGGGTCCCTAGGCGAGGAATGGTTGCACAACTTCAAGGGTCTTTATCTTTGGTGGCCAATTGAGATCCTTACCCCTGCGAGGAGAATTGCGCCATCTTCATGGAAGAAGCAGACGAAAGAATCGCCAGTGTTTGTGGTTCTGTTGCCACGGAAACATGAATTTCGCCAGGGTTCGCGAAAATAGGCGAACGACATCCTGTCCAATCTAAAACATCAACATCAGCCACCAGAAGAACTAACTACTGAGTCCGCATACCCTGGTAGCATGTGATGATGTCCTTCATGATGACCCAGCTTGGACCACAAGTTCGTTAATAATGTGTTGAACTCATCATATACATCAAAATATCCAGGCGGCGAGATGCTCTCCTCGGAGGTTCTATGCCTGGGCTGAAATGCAATTTTCTCACGAAGTGCGGCCAACCTAATGCACCGGTTGCAATCATATAAGTTACGTTGACTGTCGGGTCAGGCAGAGCATTCAGGTAATGAATTCACAAACTTACTCCGTACGGCAGGCGAGTTTACCATGATCATCTTCTGCAGGGTGTTCTTCAATCATGATGCCATGCTGCTTTATCGCCACGTGACACGTCCCGGCGCCACCATAAGGGCAGCGCGCCAGATCTTCACGCAGGAAGACGCTGATCTCATTATTTGGGTTGTTCCACAGCGGCCGTCTTGTATATCATAATGACCTCGAAAGTCTCTCAGTCCTTCGAGTATACCGCCGTGAAGATCAATCGCGTATAACATTAGGCTCTATCTTGCCCTCATACCTGATGCGGTAACATGCAACGACCAAGCATTCCACGAATGCGACTCGACGCGACATGGCGTCTCGAAACAAAGAAAACAGTCCGCTCATAGCCAACCCGCGCCATGATTCCCTTGCGCCGTCGCTCAAGAACCTCCCGAGTGAAGACTTCTTCACTGACAGTATCATTGATGACTCGCGTATTCCCACGCCCAGCCCACAGAAGCCCAGGCCAGTGAGACCTCGACGCGCCGTCGGCATCAGCAAAGCACTCGGGGCGAGTAAAGATCTTGGGAATAAAACGCACCGCTCGTCCCTCTCCGAATACACCAACTCTCGGACGAGCAAGCTATTGCAACCTGCGCCAACTCTGATAAATAAGAAAAGCCTCAGCCCGCGTCGCAGCAACGGGCAGACAACTCCACCACATTCCGGGCATGGTCCTTCTCTCACGACTCCTACCGAAGAGTTCTCGAGCCCCCCGCATGGTCTGACAGACGTATACCAAAGGATAGCGGATGAGGAAGATCTTGCTGCTACGGAAAGAGAGGTGGACAGCGACGAAGAGTTGGAAAACGAAGAAGGTGACGCTCTGGGCACAGAGGTGAATGCCAATCCCACGCCTGTTGATCAACAGTCGCCCGGGGCGGAAGACCTCACAACTTCATCAACACCAGTTCAGCCCACGACTGATGCCGATAATGAATCTCTGATCGGCGATCACTTCGAAAGCATTTCAGAACCACCAACTCTGGATTTTGTACGTAACGAGATGAGTGATCGCGTGCTTGCTGCGAAACTTACGCCGCATGTGGTCGATCGTTTCAAGGACCGGCAAAGACTCGCAAGACTACGGCAGAGCCAGAGAGTTATCGACTTCCAGGCCAGTCCCAGATCAGAGCCAAATGGTCTCGATGGCGAGTATAGACGAAATGGAATTTCAGACATTGTAAACCGTGGCCCGATCACGTTCCAGAACATCAATGTCAATGCAGCGAAAGCAAATGGATTGTCCAAGGCTCTTTCGGATACCAGTGCCGATGCTACACCGCAGAAGAAGCTCAAAGCATTCAGCCGCGCAACAAAAAATGCCGCGAAGGAGGACATACCGGAAGACGATGATGGCAGCGACACACCACCTGAGTTGCGCGCGAGAGAGAAATTGGTAGCATTCAGCAAAGCAGGCCGGCAGAAGGCTCAATCCCCTGCTGAATCAGAACCGTATGCCCCAGACCCGAAGGCAATGGCCTTTTCTCGCACAAACGACCACCTGCAGGGTGATGACGCTTCGTCGGGCTCACAGCTTCGTCAGCAAACGGAAGGCGAGCTTACAGAAAGCGCTACTTCCGCGGCATCGGAACCTCTTCTGGGCGCCACGCCACAAAGCAGCGACAGACAGCAAGCAACACGGTCCTTTCTCGCGAGGTGGCGTCAAGAAGCGGCGAAAAAGCGCGCCGAAAAGAAGCAAGAAACCGTTGACGCGAACAGCTCCCAGGTCGACTGGGCAGCGGCTGCAGCAGATGTACCTATGCCGTCTGTGGAGACGAGCTCAACGCCTCAGGATACGCCTCCGCGGGAGGCTTTGGCATCATCTGTCCAAAAGCAAAGATCTATCGACAGGATACGCCGATGGGAGAATGACTTTACGGGTCTTTCATTCCAAGTCTCAGAAAGTCCCCCAGTCCGAAGTCGGCCCAACCTGAACGACTCAATAAGGGAGAGAGAAATAGAAAACCTGGCAAAGCAAGCCGTGACGGCCAACAGGCTGGACAAGATCCGTGAGAAGGATCCCAATGCCTTAGTTCGTAAGACGTCTAGGTCATTTAGCCCGGAGGAGCAGCGCAGACACGCCAAACAAGATGCGGTCCCCAACCATTCAGAGGACGACAATTCTCACGACCATGGGCAAGGACAAGCGATTCCCGACACACCAGTGGTTGTGTACATATCTTCTAGCACCACAAGCGAAAAATCAAAGTCTGGCGACAGACCAAACCCTGAATCCCACAAATCACTAGATCATCTCCAAAGGCTTGCTCGTGCTGCAAGCACGACTCCAAAAGCAAGTCCTCCATCCCAGGAGCCAAGGGGAGAGATCGAGGAGTATTCAGTGCAGGGTGACATCCTTGCGGCGTATGAGGCAGATGATGATGACGTTCCATTGTCTCCGCCCACGGGTGCTGACAAGGGACTGTCAGCTGCACCAAACAAAATCATGGAAACGCCCAAGGTGACAGGTGCTTGGACTGATACCATACTGCCCGATACGGTCAAGACGGTAAAGGCCGCACGAAAGGGTCCGAAGCACCTACAAACTCCACACGTCAATGCCGGTGCATGGATCGATACACCTGCTCCCAACTCAGGTGTGATGGTCTCTAATTCTATCCCAATGACTATCGAAGAAGTCACCGAAGAGTTGACGAACGATATCATTCCAGCAGATGACCAGTCCCACGAAAGAGAACAACCTAGGCCTGCTAGTCAGCCACAGGTCGTACTAGAACCGGGTGAGGAAGAAGAACTTGATTCACCCATAGACGCTCGTCTTGTCCAACCACCCAGTGCGCTTACCAATGTCCTAAATCAGGCGAAGCAAAAACGGTTGATATTGAGGGACATCACCGATGTCCGAGACGATACACTCAATCTAGGTGATGCCACTATTCAGTCCTTCGAGGATCTTCTCACAGATGCCGCAGATATCACTGCTGATTTGACTAGTCTGATCAAGACTGGTGCGGAGGATGCAGCTCTGCAACAGAGGCAGTTTCCACTGGGAGGCGAAGGAGATACCACCAGTGCTGAGGTTGCGTTTATTGGACACCTCGCCTCACGAATGGAGAGACTCATGATGAATCTTCATGAAGCACGGAAAGGGATCTCACGGCTGGAACAGAAGGTCTCCCTCACACCAGAATCGAACGAGGTCGCTCCAGCGCAAGCACCCACGAATGGTCCACTCCAACTTTGCACTGTTTGTGGCACAAGTGGCCATCAACATCTACTTCAAGGCAAAGCCGACACCAACTCTTGGCTGCCTATGACGTACTCAACTTTCACCCTGCCAATTCCTTTACTGTTCTACCCGCGACGCAAAGATCAAGGTCAAGTGCTACCACGGCCGACATGGTTAGGCTGGCTTACCATGACTGTCTGGGTGTGGTACTTTTTAGAGTGCACAATGTGCGAAATCTATGGCCATCCACTGTACGCCGAGCGATATGTCTGGCCTGCACAGCCTGAGCCAGAATTTCCATTTGTCTTGCCTACGATGCTATTGCGGTGGAGTCATATGGATACACTGGCGCCGGGATTGTTCGGGACTTTGAGCAGGCTTGTTATTGCAATCTACAGAGTCATCGGAATGAGCTTGGGACTCACTGACGGGTACGTTGACGGTGCAGGTTCAGGCGTTGGTTCGCAGGCGGCATCGGCACAGGCTACAAAAGCGCTCGAGGCGGCTAAGGATGTGATCTTTGGAGTTGGCGAGCGCATGATGAATGATGAGATTATATGACGGAACGCTTGATCAGCACAAATGGAGTTTGGTATGAGTTAGTGTACGGGCGAGCTGTTTCACAAAACCAAATGGCAGGCTCTATCAATACTTTGAGCAGTTGGTTGGAATTGTTTCGGGCTGATTTCAGCATAGGAGTGTGGAAAGGGGTTATCATGGTGCTAGGATTGGCAAATGAGCAGAGGTGCATCCTCCGAATGGAGACATCACGGTCACTCTGTATTCAATAGCAGGACCAACAGGCCAGCATCCGAACGAATCACACTTGACTTGATATTCCCTGCAGATAAAGATTGACAGGTATATCTACTGTCCCAAACGTCGAGATGAGATGGCCTACAGAACAGCTTCGGTTTTGATCATGAGCCTAGCTTCAGTCGTGTGCCTGTGGCTTGAGATGAGTCGAACAGGGTTTAGGGCAAGGCTTTATATCCATAATCAGACCACTACAGATATGCATATGTAGCATTCTGCTGTCTATTCGTTTACTGTAAACCCTTCCTCGGTCCCTGCTCGCTTCCCAGCCCAGAATTAGAAGGTTAATCGCACTTCCACCACATTTCTCCGTACAATCTTCAACACCTGATTCTTTCGCTTACTTTGTATTCTTCACCACACCATCTTGCCATGACCGACTCAAGTTTGATGCCTGGCATTGAAATGGATTCCAAACTTCGGCTATTTTGCCGAACTAGCGTCCCCCGTCGTGCCGGACACCGACGAATCTAACTTGAATAAGTAATAGACTAAATTCTGACAGATTTAACTCGCTTCGTCCGGAGCGGCGGACGACCGCGTTTTGTATACAAGGCTGTGTACTGGCTAGCTGGATTTGTCCTTCGCCCTCAAACTTCCCAAGCAATTAATTCACCTTCGTTATGGGAGCCTGGACGCAACTTTTCCCTCCCAGCCCTCATT
This sequence comes from Exophiala viscosa, assembly GCF_022695815.1. Classification (NCBI taxonomy): domain Eukaryota; kingdom Fungi; phylum Ascomycota; class Eurotiomycetes; order Chaetothyriales; family Herpotrichiellaceae; genus Exophiala; species Exophiala viscosa. Next base: position 2,774,297 of record NW_026944353.1, on the reverse strand, counting down.
TCACTGAGGCGCAAACCCCTTCCCTCGCCGGCAAAGTCTTCATTGTCACTGGTGGGAATTCTGGTGTTGGATTGGAGCTTGTGAAGATTCTCTATTCCAAAGGCGGCCATGTCTACGTGGCTGGCCGCTCTCCTGCAAAAATCGCAACGGCCGTTGAAGAAATCAAGGCAGAAGCAGCCAAGACGGCAGGGTCTACACCAGGACAGCTCAGTTCCCTGACGATCGACTTGGGTAATCTATCCACCATTGCGCCCTGCGTCTCCGACTTTCTGGCCAGAGAATCCCGCCTCGACGTTCTCTTCAACAATGCAGGTCTCAGTCGCCAACCTCCAGGTAGCGTCACGAGTCAAGGTCACGAGATACACATAGGCACCAACTGCCTGGGTCCTTACCTCCTGACAAAACTTCTACTTCCGATCTTTGCACAGACTGCAAAGTCCGCACCCAAGAACAGTGTCCGCGTTGTGTTCACGTCTTCCGGGATCATCGATATGGCCGGTCCTCCAGGTGGCGTTTCATTCCCCGAGCTTGAACCCGGCAAGCACTCTAATGACATGAACCGCAACTACAGTGCCTCCAAGGCCGGTAACTGGTTCTTGGCGTCCGAGTTTGACCGGAGATGCGCCAAGGATGGGATTGTCGCTGTTGTGCAGAGCCCAGGGACATTAAGGACCCCAGCCTGGAACGGGACTCCGTGGCTGATGAGGGCTATGATGGCACCATTCTTTTACCCACCAAAGATGGGTGCTTACACTGAGCTCTGGGCTGGAATCAGTCCTGATGTAAAGAGTGGTGACGGAAACAAGTTCATCATCCCTTGGGGGCGGTGGAACAAGACGCCGAAGAAGGACCATTTGGCCAGCTTAAAGTCGAAGAAGGAAGGTGGGACTGGGCTCGCTGCCGAGTTCTTCGAATATTGTGATGCGAAAACGAAGGAATTCGCTGCTTGATAGAAATGGTTTGAGCACCATACTGTTCGTAGGATAAACTGTTAGGGGTGAAGGATGGAACTTGGTCTCACTTGATAGTGGATTTCCTGGTGTCAGGTGTCTTTTGTCAAACTTGCACGATGTAGTCCTAGCAATCGGAGACTTGGAGGCTCATGTCTATGAGTGAAAGACGTTGCGCGCAGGGCAGGTTCGCCTCGCACGCTACGTTTTAGACCCAATCACACCACAGCAGGGCGCGTACCATATGCAGGGCAACTGCGACCAGGTGGCCGCAGATGGTCGCACATGGGCTTTAAATTCATACAAAACTACTCAAAGTTCGAATATCTCTTTGCATATCGTAGACGTTCGAAAAGGCAAAAACAATCAACAATACGGATTCGCTGGTGGTCACCCACCCAACTACTAACGTATCGGCATATGGCTTAAGTACGGCTGAGCGAACGGGAAGCCCTATTCAATCCCCTTTGCTCGGTAAGTTACGGGCGGTGATAAAAACCAGATGAAAACACGCTCCACCGCTTCCACAAGTTATACACGTGACCCATGATGACTTCCTGTGGCCGAATAACTCTCGCCTAACCACACCCGCCAATCGCTAAACGTCAACTGGTCCTCGGGCCGGAGGGGATTGCCTTCTTTTACTTGGACTGTGCCGATCAGCGGTCATGAGCATCACTAAGTAGCACCAGCACAAAGCGGGGAAAGGCTTTGTGTTTGTGGAGGAGGGAGCCCCATAAGTCACCAATAGCTCGCAGACGCAGACAGCCTCGAGGTGAGGGGGAAACGCACACAAATAGTGGGCAACTCCCGCCGAACCTTTCGACCCTCGTCTTCGACACTATCAACCCAATTTTGTTTCGGCGAACGTCCATTCCTGTCCAGCCCAGAAAATGAGGAAGACCTTGGGAACAGCAAGTGTGAATACAGTAACTGACGTGGAGGACGAAGACGATCGTACACAACGATCCGAGACTGGGGCACCAGAAGGTCGTGGCAAACGCAAGCGTCGGACTGCTCCTTGTGACAATTGCAGATGAGTCTTACATTCTCCAAAACCATCACCTGACGTTTAACACTTCAGCACAAGACAACACCTCAAGTGTGAGTTTCGAGCACTCCTGCGTAGCAATATCTGAACCCAGTCCAGGCGATTACATTACGTCTGTCTGCACAAGATGCGAAAAGAATGGCGAAACGTGCATTCGAGCAGCCGGCCGCATCAAGTTCAGGCACGGCTCTAGTGCGCGATATGACACGAAAGGCTTCCCTGCCAGTCAGACCTGGCTGCAGCCGGATGAATCATTCGGTGGCTTGCCCAGACACTTTGCATGCCTGGATTTGATGTTCTGACTCACGTTATAGCAAATTTGAGATACATCGACGAAACTGCAGAGGTAGCAGCCGTCTATGCCCAAGACGAATATGGAGGTGACATAGATGAAGAGCAAGAGCAACAGCAACAGCAAGAATGGGTCTCTGAACCAAACCCAATAACCGAGCCTCGAACGGAGGTGGACGATATCTCAGGTTCTGATGGTTCAAATGAGGACTTTCAGCCTCAACCAACATCTGAACATGCTGCTCAACAGGCTAGCTTTCAGGTCGAATCCACGATGGATCCCGAAGATTTACACGATGATGGGCCCCCGGCCGAGTTCACCCATGTCTCGGCGGCTTCATTCGACACTGCTGGACCACTTTCCACCCACAGCACGGGTTTTGGAGGAGACATACTATGGCAATCACCCACGGCAAATCGCCGCGTATCTAAAGAGACACCTCAGTCTCAAGGTGGGCTCTTCTGGGGTTCTCAAATCATATCATCTCCCAGCTCAAGCGCCATCGGGACCTCCTTCGCCGGCAGCCTCGTCAAGTCTCCATCCAACCTGACCTTTCAATCCACAGAATCCAAACTGGAAGTGGTGCTGTTGAGATATTTCATCGACGTACTGGGATGTTGGTTCGATATCTGTGATCCTGAAAGGCATTTCGCCGGCATTGTACCCCATCGTGCACGTTGGTGTCCGCCATTAAAGAACGCCATTATGGCAGCGTCCGCGCGGCACTTGACTAGTGTACAAAAGTCCAGTGCTGACCATGTCTACTTCTACGACGGCGAAGTCGTGCCGGATCTCAACGACGAAACCGCCCTGCACTACCATAGCGAATGCATCAAAGACCTGCTCAAACGGAGTATGAGCCCGGAGCAGACGCACGATGCTAGCCTACTGGCTGCAGTCATCATATTGCGTTTCTACGAAGAGATTGACGCTCCTTTGCGAGAGGAGGATCGTGACAGTGAACTCTTTCTACGTGTCATGAACGTCTTCATCGACGCCCAGATACCCTCCGTGCCACTTGTCCCGCACAGCTCCCCAGTGATCACGGGTCCGAAGGTGGGATCGGCAGATCAAATCGATACGATGAGATCTCCCCAGGCGATGCAATCGTCCACCAGTGCATCGGATCCTTCGACGTGGCGTGCTGATGGACTATGCCAGGCTGCGTTCTGGGTGGCCTTCCGGCAGGAGATCCACAGTGCTTTCCTGAAACAGCGAGCATTCAACCTAGCGCTGTCACGGTGCGAGGCCTTCCGGAGCTTCTCGCCCGCAGAAGACGCCGTCTGGGCTGACCGGCTCATCATCTTCTGCGCGGACGTGCTTGAATTCTGCTACGGAAACTCTACGAACCACTCTTCGCGGCAGCACGAGTCGTCCTCAATATCCAAGGAGCGATGGCTCAGCCTGAAACAGTACGAACAAATGTGGAGCGAAGTCCTGCCCGCCAGCTTTGAGCCTATCTACTTCCGCGATCCAGATCGCGCCAAGGGCGAAGTGTTCCCCCAAATCTGCTACATGGCCGACTGCCACGTCGCTGGTGTGCAACACGTGGAGCTCGCGCGCATCCTTCTCGCTGTCTATGACCCGACTGCGCCCAAACTGGGGCCGGGGTATCTCGCCAGAATGCGCAAATTGACTACGGAACTGAAAAGCGCGGTGTTACGTCTATGTGGCATCGCCGAGAGTAATCGCAAATGTCCGCCTGCAAAGGTCACGGCATTCTTGGGGGTCGCCATGTGTGGAGACCGGTTTGAGGATCCGCTTGAACAGCAGGCTTTGCTTGGAATGTTGGACGAGTTGGAGACGGGGAACGCCTGGCCTGCAGGAAATTTAAGGCAGACATTGAGGGAGGCTTGGGGTCAAGTTTCATGATACAGGTCGTATACGAAAGAATGACTGTACAGTATCGCTGCATAAATATCATGCGAAGGATGCAGCTTCAATTCTATGTCTATATCTATGCAATTCTCGCTGGATGGTTGACTATACCGGAATGACCTCAGTGGGAACCTGTACGATATCAGCCCCAGACATCCTCCTGCCATCTCTTCGCCCGCTTCCGTTCCTCCCTCCACTTCTTCAAGCCCTCTTCGTCATAAAGCTTGGCCTTCTTCAGGGCCTCGCCAACACGACTGCCCACCTCTCTTGCCATGGCGGCGGAACCGCAAAGATACAAAGCAGCATCTTCCTCGAGGAGGAGATCGACTATGTCGTCCTGCCTCTCCTCCACCCGATCCTGCACGTAGGTCTTCTTAGCGCCGTCAACGCGAGAGAAAGCGTACACGATGTCCAGCTTATTTCCCAATGCGGCCTGCAGCTGCTGAAGCTCCTCCTTGTAAAGCAGATCAATATTCGGATGACGACACCCGAAGAACAGGATCGTCCGACCTACGGGCTTGTTCTGGCCGTGCAGCGATGCCAGACGGGCGCGTTCATGGAGGAAGGCTCGGAACGGGGCGATCCCTGTGCCAGCCGCGATCAGAATTATTGGTTTATCTGGCGATGCTGGAAGTTTGAAGGTCGAGCGGCGGATCGAGGCGTGCAGGTAGGGTATTGAAGTAGTGGTGATCGCTGGATTGATGATTGGCGGATACGATTGTGCGTTGGACGTAGCGAACGAGGACAGGTATGTGCTTGCGAGGCCGGGAATGGAGACGGTGTCATCCTTGAGGAGGAAGCGAGGGTTGTTGGCGATGGTGATGGCGGCACGGCGCGGTGAGATTATTGACGAGCTGGCGATCGAGTAGTATCGCGGTGTCATGGGTCGGAGACTCTCAATGACAAAGGATAGGGGCAGATCCGTCCATATTGTGGTAGGGTCCAAGGTCTGTACGTGCTTGAGGAGTCGGGCGAGTGTGAGGTGGTGCTCTGCAAGAAAGCTGGCGAAGACGTTCTTGTCGGATGCCAGGCTGAGGAGGTATGCTTTCGCGGTGGAGGTCGAAGCGAATTGAGCAAGTGACAGTACGCTTTCTCGGGATACAGGAGCACAGATCTCGAGGTAGTGCTGGAACAACGCGGAAGTGGTCGTCGGAGAGGGCAGATTTAGTCTGTCAGAGTCTGGATGGACAGACTCGATCATGAGAGGAATGTTTTCGCGTCCTGAGAGGCCAAGAACATCGATGAGGGAACTGACTTCCAGCGTAGGATTTATGGGACGCACGGCCAGATGATCTCCCGTCTTGTACTTGATTTCCGGGTGGTCAGACAGATCAACTTCGAGATGCAGACAGCTGCGTGTCATAGACGCGCTTTGAAGAAGTTCTCGAGCCGCGCAAATTGGTAGCGGCACGATCGTAGAAGAGCCAGACGTAGATGCAGTTGACTTCGTTCCAAATGGTTCGCCGAGGAACACTCCGCTGGTGTCAATGGATTCGTCCATGACGATCTTTATGCTTGTTTCGTATTCAGCCTCACGCTCCGTAAGACCTAGCTGCGTGCAAAGCCCAGCGAATAAGGTCGTCTTCCATTCCAGAAAGTCTTCGTCCGTGGTCGCTTTCGCTTCGTCTGCCTTGCCAACAGGTAGAACCAACTTCGCTCCGAAACCCTGTAAGGACGTCACGACTGTGTCGATGACTGCATTGTAGTGTTTGTAGTTGCTGTTCCCGCACCCGAACGCAGCGAATCTGAGGTTCTGCAGGGACTCCTCAGGTTTAGACTTGAGCCAGCTAAGGAAGCTGGTCGAGTTGTCGCTTGGATCACCTTCGCCATACGTTGACATGATGAAGATAGCATATTGAGATTGAGAGAGTTCGGCGATGGTGTGGTGGTCGTACTCTGAGATATCAGCTACCAACACATCTAGCTTGAGGCGAGCGTGACAGTCCCTGGCCAACCGGTGTGCAAATCCTTCAGCAGTTCCAGATTGAGATCCCCAGAATATGACTGCTTGGTTCCCCGTTTCGGCCAGCTTCTGCGCGATGTTGCGCGTTGATTTGGCAGCGGCCAAACTGGCAACCGCTGCTTGCGGCCTCTCAAACCATTTGTAGTGATATGGATCTGGCTTGTCCCAGAAAATGCCACGAGTAGCATAAGCCAGTCCTCCAACGAATAGGAGTACGAGTACCAGGAGATCGTCGTATGTTGGACTTGAGACCAGTTGTTGGACTGGAACAGGAATTGCCGCAGCTATCCTTGAGAACGAAGCCATCGACAATGACTTGCGATTGCAATTGTTGTAGAGGGTTGATCGCACGGCAATCTGGACTCATAATCGATACTGCTGCTTTTAATGATCTCCAGCTTGAACTATGGCCATCAGGGGTCTGTGGGGCAGTCAATAGGCGTGCACACTCCATGTCGGGGATTTGCCATAACCACAGTCCATAGTCTTTTCGTGTTCAGACTACCAACGCCCGACGAAGTCACCTCAAAGACTCGACTACGGCAAGCACATCCTTCTGGAAGCTGGACGGAGATGCGTGCCACCAGCAGAGGGCATTGCCTGCCGAGCACCGAAATGCAGCATGCCGGAAACAGATGGCTCGAGGATCAGCCGCTGCATGCTCGCCGAGAAGGGTCCTACGAAAAGAAGTGGCGGAAACGTCAAGCTGCAAGCGAGATTTCTCTCCTCGCCGATGTCGCCGAAGTATATCAAGCATGTAGCCGGCGAATGCTTTCCTGTCTCGTCGTAACAGGCAGTCAGCCGCCATTTCTGCCTCTTTGGGCTGAATATCTGAGTCTGACCCCTAAAGCTAGATTCTTCCAGATCTGGTCCAGGCGTTCGTGTTCGTGTTCATCATCCGGCGAACACCTGCATAACCTGCTGCATGGATGCTGAGCATGCCACCATGTCGGCTTTAGTCTCTGGGCAGCATGTGCAGGGCATGTATGCCTTAGAGACGGTCAGATTGTTGATCTCGATGGCGCCGTTGGTCTTTGTTACTCCTTGCGTTATATTCAAGCTACAACATCTCCCCTGCTTAACCCTACCCAAAGTGTTCTTCAGTTGTTCGAGCTTAAACGTCCAACATGTTGGGCTTCACATTCTCCCTTTTGGCACTTGCTTTTGCGTTCAGCTACTTTGTTATCATTCCTGCGGTCGAGTATTTCCGTGATCCCAAAGGACTTCGGAAATATCCAAACTTGACACTTCTGTCCGGTTTCTCGGATGCTCCATTTATCTACGAAGCGCACAAAGGCTTTCGGTCTCACGCTTTATTGAAGGCTCACGAAAAGCATCCCGTCGTTCGCATCGGGCCCAATGCTCTTTCTTTCGGAACCAAGGAGGCCATCAAGGACATATATGGTCATAACACAAAATGCGGCAAAGATGTGATGTACAAGGAGTTGGCAGGCTCACATTATCATCTGGCCGATGTCATCGACAAGCCTGACCATGCTCGCAAAAGGAAGATGTTGTCCAGCGCCTATGCGATCAAGAATCTGGAGAACTGGGAGCACAAAGTGGTCGATATGACAGCACGTTTGATTCGAGCCTTTGACGCCCGATGCACGTCACCTCTCAAGCAAGGAGAGTGCCCAGCCGAACAGGATCAGACAATCGACTACCGGATGTGGTCGAATCTGTTCACCGTTTGTGCCATTGCCAACATCGGCCTCAGCGAAGATCTTGGTTTCCTCGACCGTGGAGACGACTTGGTCGATTCGGAAGCAGTCGACGGTACCATCAAGAAAGTGCACTTCAGAGAGTGTCTGCATGCAACAGCTTGGGTTCAATCGAACCTGGTATGGTCCTACAGTTGGTTTCAGACCTCGGCCAAGTTGAGCAAGTTGGTGTCACCCACTTACCGTCGTAAGTGGAAATTGAATGAAGGTTGGGATGGCGTTGTTCGTAACAGAGCTACGAAGCGGTTCAAGAGATATCAAGCTGGCGAGAAGCTTGACGACTTCTTTACCGCAATCTTGCACGACAAATCGGGTTCTCCAAACAACCTCGAATGGGGGGAAATGGTTGCAGAAGTCAGCATCATGATGAACGCTGGGTCCGACACCACGGCGATCGCCATGAATAATGCCATGTACCTACTGCTCAAGCACCCCCAGCACCTAAAGAGGTTACGGGAAGAGCTCGACGAGACACTCGAGGATGACGAGATAGTAGCTCCTTATGACAAGTTGAAGCAACTACCATTCCTGCGAGCTTGTCTCGATGAAAGCATGCGACTGCTTCCTCCCACCACTTTTGGACTACCTCGTCGCACACCTTCCGAGGGTGCTCCTATTCTCGGAGACTATATCGCTGGTGACACCACTGTCTCGGTGTCCGCATATGTTGCGCATCGAGATGCCAGCGTCTTTCCAGATCCCGAAGTGTACAACCCAGAAAGATGGTTGGGTGAGGAAGGGAAAGAGTTGCAGCCGTTTTTTATTGCCTTCTCCGCGGGTGCCCGAGGCTGCATTGGCCGCAATATCAGCTACCTCGAGCAGATGGTATTACTTGCCTCGCTACTGCACCGGTATGAGTTTGCCCTTCCGCACCCAGAGTGGGAGCCTACGAGACGGGAGAATTTCAATCTATCGCCCGGACCGATGCCTTTGAAAGTCTGGATGAGAAAGAGTGGCGACGAGGCATGAAAGAAGACATGGTTGTTAATGACCTCCTTATACTGGCGTTCTTGAGATAGATTTTTGTCATGGCTTCTGAGAATTGATGATATTGACTGATTCAACCCTTTCATCACCGTCGCTATCGTAATACTGCTGGCTAAAGACGGCTACCAGCCTCGAGATTGCTACCTCTTTCTTGGACATTCATCCACTCTGTACTATGGACAATTTTCCACTGGGCATTACCGTTGACAGGCAACCGCAAATGTCAATACTGCTCCGAGGTCCGCAGACAGTCTGTGCCAGAACAATCAATCGCAATTGTGGCAATCATCTGCATTGATGACGTCCTCGATGGGCGCCAGTATTTCCGTTGCTCATCGTTTGCCCCGGAAAGTCTTTCCCAATTCGCCAAATTCTCCCCAATGTGCCACTTTCGTCGAATCGCCCCAGAGTCGAAGCCAACCCCTCACAGAACTCACAAGACCCTTGGCCACGCCAAGCCCATCTGCCGTGCAGGGAATAAGACGCGTCGAGGGTTTTTTTGGAGCTTATCTAGGTATCTATTCGCCTACCTCTCTGTGCAACTTTTGTTGTTTCGCCGGCGCTCGCCTCCAGTTTCGCACTGGGCACCCCCGGATTCTACGTTACACTTGACCCGCATGCTCCTGCCATCTCCGCAGAAGTTTCCTGACACGAGACTATGCTGGCATCTTTGAAGGAGGGGGTCTAGTTGGTCCCGATACCCCCTCAAACACACATTGACGTTCGATTTCATCACCTTCCGACAAATGACCATCGCCGAAAATCTACAATATCTCTAGCCGTCGATCCAGGCCACGCTCGGTTCTGTCTATATAATCTGCCTTAATTCCTCTGCACTGCTTCCAGTCTCCGTCGCAACAGCTCCTCATCTTTGAGAGAAAAGACTTGACTTTCCTAATCCTCCCACACATCTTCGTTCAGAAGATTCCCAGCCTACCTGAGTACCTCTCCTTTCTTTACTCAAGCCATGGCCAACCGCGATCATGTGGCCCTCGAGCAAGGTCTCGAGGAGAAAAACCAGAAGTTCGAACACCTCGAGGCACATCGGCAACCACGCGCAAGTTTGGGTCCGGAGAGTGTCACGAGAGCGTCCTTTGACCGACGCCATTCCGTTGATCAACCAGGTTCCAGACGCGGCTCTATTCGCCAGAGTTTCGAGAAAGCAAACCTGGCAACCGTGTTCCCAGACTCCACGCACCTGGAGATCAATGACGACGAAATGGGCAGAAACACCATCGATGACCTCGGCACATCTTGGTTCGTCTGGCTCGTGGCAGCAACAGCATCGATTGCAGGGTCATTGTTCGGCTACGACACTGGCATTATCTCGGCCGTTCTGGTGTATCTGAACGACGACTTGAACAATCGGCCAGTCTCGTCCAACGAGAAGGAATTGATCACTTCTCTCTGCTCCGGAGGTGCCTTTATTGGTGCAATCATTGCTGGTTTGACTGCAGATCAGGTAAGGCCGATCCCTTGAACATCGAAATGACACTGGCTGATCTATCACAGTTTGGTCGCAAAATCGCCATCTATGTCGGCTGCGCTCTGTTCACCCTCGGAGCCATTCTGCAGGCAAGTGCCTATAGCATTGCCCAAATGGCTGTCGGTCGGCTAGTTGTTGGCTTTGGAGTCGGTTCCGCGGCAATGGTCGTGCCACTCTACATCGCAGAGATCGCCCCCACCAAAGTTCGTGGCCGGCTCATTGGTCTCAACAACATGTCCATTACTGGAGGGCAAGTTGTAAGCTACGGTTAGTGTTGCGTCTCTATTACGCGTCACGTATTCTGACATGCAACGCTAGGTATTGGAGCCGCTTTCGCCCACGTCCCACACGGTTGGCGATACATGGTCGGCCTCGGCGCAGTTCCCGCTATCCTTCTGGGTTGCTTGTTGCCATTCTGCCCAGTAAGTGTCTTGAAACCTATCAAATCATGTGCAACACCACTAACGATATGTCGTAGGAGTCACCCCGTCAACTCATCTACAACGGAAAGATTGCTCAAGGTGAGGCTGTTCTGGCCAAAATCTACAAGGGCGCCACTCCCGAACAGATCCGAGCCAAAACTGCTCTGATCGCTGCGGCTTGTGAAGAAGCCAAAGAACTCAACGAGGATCAATCGCGCTGGGCCAAGATCAAACAACTCCACACCAACCCAGCCAACTTCCGTGCCCTGGTCTGCGCCTGCGGTCTTATGGTTATCTCACAAATGAGCGGGTTCAACACCTTGATGTACTACTCCTCGACACTTTTCGCCCTGGTCGGCTTTGCAAACCCGGTCGCCGTCGGCCTCGTGGTTGCTGGTGGTAAGTTCTCCCCTCTTGAACCTTCTCTTTTTCGCTCTGGATAATCCCTTCATGTGCCATACACCTTATGGATATATTGCTAACGTCGTCCTCGCTAGTGAACTGGGTCATGACAGGTGTCAATATGGCCTGCGTGGATCCTCTTGGCCGTCGCCGCGTCCTGATATCGACAGTCTGGGGCATGGCAGCCGGCCTGATGGCCGTGGCCATTGCATTCTCGTTCATTCCGATCAACACGCACACGCTCGCTCTGGAAGAGACTAAAGTCTCCACCCCGGCCATCGTCGTCTTGGTCTTCATCATCTGGTTCGTTTTCTTCTACGGTGTCTCTGTCGGCAACACAGCCTGGATGAGTACCGATTTCTTCCCCATGGAAGTTCGCGCCATGGGAACCATGTGGTTGACCTGCAGCTGTTGGGGTTCAAACATCATTGTCTCATCGACCTTCCTGTCCATGATGAAAGGCATGACTCCTTCCGGTGCCTTTGGCTTCTACGCTGCGATTTGTGGTATTGGTTGGATTCTCATCATCCTTTTCTACCCTGAAGTCTCTGGTTTGACCCTCGAAGAGATCTCGGAAGTCTTCCAACATGGTTTTGGCGTGAAATACGCCAGAAAGCTTCGCCGAGAGAGAAAGGACGAGATCAAGGAGAGAATGCGGACTATGGAACGACCCATTGCTGGAGGACATTGATTACAGGAAATTGTCTATCAACGATAAGGAACGAGTGGAATTGCCGATGATCTGAGAGTTACGGAATGAACTGTTGGCAGGCAGTGTCATACCACAACTGGCAGCAGTTGGCGGCCACACCCTATGCACAGCCCAATTGGGTTAGCGTTTGCTTTTTGGCACTTCGAGGCTCTACCGATTCTGTACACTCTTACGTAGTTGAGATAATCAAGCAATTTATCAACAACACTATCGAGTGTTTACATGAATAAGCATGATTTAGGAAGGAAATTATGGATATAGTCGTTGTATTAGCTTGTACACGGTCGCTTTAGTGTCAGTTCTGGCACGGTCGCTTTAGTGAGGTATTGAGAATGTTATACAAATCAATCACATCACATCGGACATTGCAAAGAAGCATGGCGATCTGCTAGGTTCAAGCAAGGTGAGTTGATCTGACGATACCCTCATCGAATAGTCTGTACCAGATTGTAAGATTTCGGTAAAGGCTGAGCCCGAAACACAACATGCTGGGTGACACGACATTGAAAACATCCAGGCTTCTGTCGGTTTGCCATTCTCTTCATAACGTATTTGACCACCTCCCGATTTTTGACCACCTTCTGGGCCTAGTCGTGGTAAAATAGCGGAAAATGTCAACGGATCGTGCATTGCATTCCACCGGCAATAGCATAAAGGTATTGAGATATCGGCATGCGATCGAAGTGCTCGTCAAGAGCTACCAGCGCGTACTAATTTTAAGATTACTTTCGTCAAGAGCGAAAAGTACGAAGAGGGTTCTAAATAGTATTTCCAGCGATTTTAGGAATGAGAATTAAGATCTCGGTCAAGTAAGTACATTATTTCCGTAATCTCGTCAATGATTTTTCCGCTATACAAGCATCTATTGAGTTTCATTTGTCTTCAGGACATATATGTACCGACCTAGAATTCCCATCTGTAGGTGTATCGCGCGAAGCTATCAGATACGCTTCCCCTCCTTGTCAAAGTCGATCTTCTTCCCCGTCCTGAAACTCTCCTGCAGAGCCTGTGCGATCGTCAAGCTCGTGACACACGCCTCCAACGAGATTGGCATTGGCTTCTGCTCAAGCACCGCATCCGTAAACGCAATCACTTCCGACACGAAACAGGGTTTATAGCGATCATACCAGCTCGGCAACACTGAGCAATGCACGCCACTCTCATCAGACAGCTCTAATCTGTTGCGCTTCGAAATCAGGTTCACCGACATCTTGCCGTGGGTGCCGAAAATCTCGGTCTGATTGTCATAACCGGCTGCAGCAGTGCGGGAGTTGTAATGGAAGGCGATCTGGCCGCCCCAGAATTGAACCATGCCCACAACATTGTCGCCATCTCGGAAGGCCTCTTGCTCGAGCTCCTTGAAGTGGGCGGCCGTGCCGAACCCGCAAACGGACTGAGGTGTGGTAGATAGGCCGCCAGCCTCAAGAAAGGACAAGGTCAGATCGATGTCGTGAATGATGGAGTCGACAAAGAAACCACCGGCTTTTGCTGCATTGACGACATATGTGTGCATGAAGGGACCATCGTCGAGTTTCTCGCAGCCCTGGGACCGAATGATCACAGGCGCTCCAATGGCGCCATCACGGATCTTTTGCGCCGCCTCTTGGTAGTTCTCGTCGAAACGTCGAGTGAAGCCGACCATGAGCCGTGCTTGGTTTGAAGAGGACTGTACTATTGACACCAGTTCCTGGAGCTGTTCGACCGTCTGTGTGACAGGTTTCTCACAGAGTACGTGGAGTCCTTGCTCTAGCGACGCTTTTGTATGTTGATAATGGAGTTCTGAGATGGACGCTACCACCACGGCGTCGAGACCTGGGAACCGGATCATCTCCTCAAAGGTTGGAAAGACGGCGACTCCATGGGGGATCAGGTTGGTCTCAGCCCAGTCCAAGTCTGCTTTGGCCGGTGAACAGGCACACACAAGCCTAGCTTGGGGCACTAATTTGAGAATATTGAGGGCGTGCTGTTGTCCCATTCTGCCTATGCCTACGACACCAAAGTTCAGCATTCGCGGTTTGGTCTGTGACGCTTCCTTGTCGATCCCGGTCGATTGATCGTTGATGGCCACGACGTCTCCAATATCCCCCATTGTTGGTGCTGTTGGTAGGATCTATTGACTTAGCGAATCTGGAGTATGCCTCTCTAGTGCGATTTAACGGCTAAGCAAATTTTCTGCTTATATATGAAATTCGTAGGTGTTGATTTGAAGTGCTCACAGATATTTACGATGTTACTGTTACCGCCGCAAAATCGTGATTGGAGGAAGTCGTGGGGTTGACACTACGGAGTACATTGGGGCAAATGCAAGGCTGATCTCTACCGTGGTCTTTGAAATTCGGCGAAAATTGCCGTCTCGGTCTACTATGTCGGAGGCAGGCAATCTATCCACCTCCCATGGTCACAGCCAGAGGATACAGGTGTATCAGGATAATCAACTTCACCAAGAAAGACGTGGCTAACGTATTTGACCACCTCCCGGTTGTTGACCACGTTATGGGCCTATTCGTAAGAGTCAACCGGATCATGCCTTGCATTCCACCACAACAGTAGAAACTTATTGAGCTTCTAGTATGCGGTTGTAGAGCTCGCCAAGGGCTACCCGCTCATACTAACGTTGTGATTACTATCGTAGAGAACCGAAAGTAGCAACTATGTTCTGAAATGGACCTTTTTTGAGAACTTTTGAAGATATTATCGGTAGATATATCTGAAAGATGCACAAATAGTTGAACTATATATATATTTTTCGCCATGGCACTTGATCCTCAAGGTTCAACTAGAGCAACTGAGGTTCATTGTTTAAACAAATGTATGCCTCAGCACCCTTAGTGTTCTTTCTTGGGTGGTCCATACCAGTCGTCAAAGCCCAGATCCCAGCCGAAGAGAGGAGTATTATAGCGCTTGGCTTTTCCAGGCTGGCTGCTCAGTCGATTCAGCTTCTTCATGTCACTTTCATCAAGGCTCACTGTCTGGAGGTTCGACTTCAGTCGTGATGGGGAAGTACTTTTGACCAAAGGCACGACACCTTGATTCACGTGGTATGATATCAAAACGTTCGCAGGTGAGACGTTGTGCTTCTCGGCAATGCTGACGACATCTGGGTCTGACAAAATTGGTCCTCCTGCACTAAGAGTTAGTCTGCCAATCCTTGGGAGTGTTAGATGCAGGACTGGAAAGTCACTAAGCTTACCTGCTCCTCCGAGAGGTGAATAGGCCTCCACCAAGATCCCCTCCTTTTTACACCATTCTACAAGCTCATGTTGCGGAAGATGCGGGTGAAGCTCGACTTGATTAACCAAGGGTTTGCTTCGCCAACCCTTTTTGAGTTGCTCGAGATAAGGGATGGACCAGTTGCAAACTCCAATGGCTTTGACCTTGCCAGAAGCAAGGATATCCTCCATCTGAGCCCACGTCTTTCCCATATCCCAGTCACGGTCGATTGCTCGTGTGCCGTCGGCATTGACAGGCAACAGTTCAGAACTTTCATTCTGGCAGCAATTAGTAACGGCCTTTGTCAGCCACAATTCGGTTGGAAAACTCACGGGAACAAGTCGGACAGGCCAGTGAACGAGCTACATTCTTAGTCAGCATTGTGCGTAGATTGCATTTCCAGGACCAGGTCGGAGGGGGGTAACCCAAGAATCGTTTTTGCGACTCATGAGCTGAGCATGTTACATGGCTCTCCTGTACTCACATAAAGATCCAGGTAGTCCGTGCCCAGGTCCTTGAGCGACCTGTTCAGACTTTCAACGGCATTTGGATGAAAGCTGTTCCATAGCTTGGAGGTGATGAAGATCTCCTCGCGTGGAATACCAGACTGTCGGATACCTTCACCCACTTCGGCTTCGTTCTTGTAAATGAGGGCACAGTCGATATGTCTGTAACCCTCCCGCAATGCGGTAGCTACGGCGCCCTCGACCTCACTGGGGGGAGCTTGCCACGTGCCTGTCCAAGAATTAGCACAAACAAAGAACATGCAGCCATCAAGAAAACAGCAACACGTTCTGCAAATGGCACACCATAGCTTCCAGGAAGATCAAGGGGATGCAAGACTGGGTACTGACCAAGACCAATGGCAGGAATGCTGCTTCCGTTTGCGAGCTTGACGCTGCCTGCCTGTGAAGTTGTCATAGCGATACAAGGCTGTACAAGGCTGTGTTTCGATGAGTGAAATCGACTCTGTAACCAGGTCGAGTCTACTGTGTGTGTCTGGACCTGTTCTATATGAGTTCCCAATGGGGAAAGGGTCACATCCAATTCAGGAAAGTTTCGGCGAATGCTGCTTCATCCTAGGTAATTTTGGAATCCACCTCAGGAAGAGGAACCTATTACTCATGACGCGACTAATGTGGCGAGAAACGCAAGTAGTACCCGTCACATGAGAGCCGTGCCAAACTCCTGCACTCCAAAATTGTCTGAGATTTCGCCGACACAACCATCAGAATCCTCCACCGGCCCCCTTACAGTGGGAGCCCCGGAATCTCGCTGCTGCGGCCAGGAATGTCTAGATTTCGGACACAAATTTCCTCATTCGGCCTTCGTCTTCCACCATGATTTGGGATATAATATTTCTGGGATGTAATGTTTACACGGACAGCAGTATATAGACGACATTATTGAACAATCTCCTGCTTCATGTTGTTTGGATATCATGGCTCCGTCTGCTATCTACGAGCCTGTGGCTCAGAAGCAGCTTCTCAAAGTCGAAAATGCGCCAACGACCTACCGCAATGATAGTGTGAAGAAGCCAGTCGCTGATGACTACATGTACGCCTTCAAGTACAATTTTCCACTGCCAACTCATGGGGATGATTCAGAGGTGCTCGATTTCACGGAAGACGACCAGAAGAATCGACGTGAGATCGCGGACCAGTTTATAAAAGAATTGGAACAGGTAGTTCAGAGCCGTGACTCCAAAGCATTTGCAGATCTGTTTCTGTATAATGGTGAGTTTGGGGGTCTTCCTGGTCTTGCATACAGGACTGACCGTGATCCTAACAGGGGTTTGGAGGGACAAGGTCGCTTTCACTTGGGATTACCGATCTTTCAACACTCCGAAGAAGATCGAAGAGGCTGCTTCTGATCTCTTCCCTCGTGTTCCTACACGCAACTACAACATAATCGACCCGGCTCCATCAATCCAACGGCCGTACTCAGATATTGCTTGGCTTCAAATCGTATACACCTTTGAGACT
The DNA here is from genome assembly GCF_022695815.1 of Exophiala viscosa. Taxonomy (NCBI): domain Eukaryota; kingdom Fungi; phylum Ascomycota; class Eurotiomycetes; order Chaetothyriales; family Herpotrichiellaceae; genus Exophiala; species Exophiala viscosa. The sequence continues at coordinate 2,757,235 of NW_026944353.1, read as the reverse complement.
GACCTTGTTGGTGCGAGTGGCGTCATGAATCTTGTCAAAACCAGAGATGGCTTCAAGATCTGGACGTTGCATACTGCTATCGAAAGCTTGAACGGTCATCCGGAGGTGCCCGACAGGGATGGTCACATGATCGGGGATAAGTCCTGGCACAATCAGAGAATCGAGGACGACAACCTGGAGGGCGTCGAACCTGAAGTCATCGTGGTTGGTGGTGGTCACTGGTGAGTCGCCATTCTCGTATGGCCGACGGAATCTGCTAAACTCTTGCCAGCGGTCTTCACGCTGCTGCTCGGCTAAAAGCTCTTGGTGTCAGCGCCCTCATCGTCGAGCGCAACCCTCGCATCGGTGACAACTGGCGAAACAGATACGAATACCTCTCTCTTCACCTTCCTCATTGGGCTGATCACTTTCCCTACTTGCCCTACCCGGAACATTGGCCAACATACACTCCAGCCGGTAAAATGGGTGACTGGCTAGAGTGGTATGCAAGTGCCATGGAACTGACCGCCTGGACTGACTCAAGCGTTGTTTCTGCCTCGGAGAAGCAGACGGGTGATTGGGAACTCACCGTGCAACGTGGATCCAAGGAAGGCAATTATACTCGAACCTTTCATCCCAAGCAAGTCATCGTGGCCACGTCGCTCGCGGGTGTGCCATTCACGCCGGATATCCCTGGAATGGACAAGTTCAAGGGCACTGTCAGGCACTCCACTAAGCACGACTCAGCTCGCGAGTGGGTCGGCAAGAAGGTCCTTGTTGTAGGAACCTCCTCCTCTGGCTTCGACACCGCATACGACTTTGCACGTCGCAACATTGACGTCACGCTTCTTCAAAGATCGCCTACATACCTCATGTCTCTGGAACAATCTGTCCCAAGGGTAAGTCCAATATTCACTTAGCATCAGATCTCCAATACTGACTCTATTGCAGATACTCGCTCCCCTCTACGAGCCAAAAGACCACAAAAGACCAGACTTGGACACCGCCGACCGCTTGAATTACAGCATGCCTGTTGGTCCTGCCGAAGAGCTGAACCGTCGAACGGCTCGAGATATCTGGAATGCCGACGTTGAATTGATTGCCAAGATGGAACAATCAGGCTTCAAAGTTTGGAGAGGTCAACGTGACACTGGTTCCCATACCTTGGGGTACACCAAGAATGGTGGTTTCTATTTCGACGCCGGTGCCTGCAAGGCCATCATTGACGGTAGAATCAAGATCGAACAAGGTTACCCGATCCGGTTTACCGAAGACAGCATCGTCCTGGACGGTGGCCGAGAGCAGGAATATGACCTTGTGGTTATGGCTACTGGCTTCTCCAACACCATCGACTCGGTCCGCAACATTCTCGGTGACGAGATCGCCGATCGATGCAATCCAATCTGGGGTATGGATGAAGAGGGTGAGCTCAACTCGGCGTGGAGGACAAGCGGTGTGCCTGGCCTGTGGCTCATGGTTGGCACTCTACAGGCTGGTCGTTATCATTCAAAGAAGTTGGCTCTCAGGATTAAAGCTATCCTAGAGGGAATCGCCCCTGAACCCTACATGAAATAGGGGGGAAAGCCTTACTTAAAATAGACCAAATTAGATTTCTTTGGCTGGCGTTGAGGCTTGAAAATCATCTGCCCAAGAATCTTCATCTGTCACTTCAAATTCCCATTAATCCTGGTTCTGGTTGTATTGCTGCATCGAAACATAGCTCCCAAAAATTCCACACTTGCGGTTCTGCCAACCTGACGGCATTCTCAGATTTTTTGTGATCGGTATTCAGTCAGTCGTTGCGGTGAGCTTTTCACAACAGCCATCTCGGCCTTCAACTCAATGGCCTGCAAAGGCAATTTGGGACCGGTCAACGTTTGATCTTCAGGTAGACTTGTGATCAATACGTTGGCCTTATCGATAGAGATAGAGAGACGTGGAATGACATTTTATGATGTTTCTCGCTGTTGCCGGACCAACGCTCCTCATCCGCTGACGTCGGCCACTTAAACAAACCTCCTCCCAGTCTTTATCTTACATTCCGTGCACCCTTGTTCAGAACGCGCTCGCCGAAACAAAGTATGCTTGTGGAAAAAGTGGTCGAATGCCGCTCCAAAGATCGGCCCGTTGTACAACATCAGCAGCCTAATTCCGGTTTGGACACGGGTAGTTCAATCACTAAATTGATATTGAGCATTGCATACCAGTTGGTCTCATTCTGACAGCCTTCGGACTCTCAACCCGCAGAACTCTGGATATGCTTAGACCAATTTGGCCCTGGTGGTGAACATGTTGGGTGGAAGCACGCCTCCGTTGTGCTCGAAGCGACTCTTCAAATCGCCCCCTGCGATCTGTTCATTGTCATCAATGGCTTTCCTTCTGGTGAAGATGCCGCAACTCGGTCTTGGTTGACCCTTATGCAAAAATATATGGCGAAAGACGGGAATCCGTGGAAAATGCTCATTCTCTCCAGGCACAGGGCAAGTCCACTTGTGTCCTTACTTGAACCGAACGAGACTAGATTAGTGCCGCGAGTATCGAATGCAAAGGGGCCAGTCTTGTTTCGTGCGAACTAAATGCTCACAAAGCTCCCTATCTGTCCCTCGACCAGCAAGAGCTACAAACACGGTTTCATCCATACTACACTAGTCGAGAAGCACTTCTGAAGTCACCTCTGGCAAGGCAGCCTTCAGGATTAACGGCACGCGCTGCTCTTTCAGCGCCAGTAGTAGTGGAGCCGCTTTGGTAGCCTTGTTCCCGCTTTCTGGTCGGCCACACACGAGTGTCTCTTTTTGTCAAAGTTGCTGGCATACCCTATTGTATGAAGGACATTTTGCAGCTTCTGCGTCTACGCTGGCCTCTACGAAGCTGTCGTCACCGCCCGACTAGTGAGCGAGAGGGCAGCCCTGTTCTTCATGTCCTATGGCCGATCGCGAAGAGAAGCGGGTTTTTAAACAATTATGACCCTTGATCTTTTTGGGTTTGAATACCCACAGTCTGAACAACGGTTGTTGAGAGAAGAATTGATGAGAATCGAAGACCTGTATAGCATCTCGCCGACACTGTCATGTCTTGCGCATCAAAACAAATGAGGAAAGAGTACTCTCAGTCCGTCCATTGCCTATCCCTTCCCACAACCATTGACGCCAGCAGCATTTCAACTTCTTGAATCATCATAAAGTACCCTGAGGGCGTCATAACATCACATCTTCGCAATCTCCTTCCCAAACACCCGATTAAGGCACCAAGTAAGCACAATAACCACACGACTCCTCCAATTCCGATTCCAAAGCAGACTCCCGCTCCGCCAGGCCAACCATGCCGACCGTCCTGTCCACCCGGGGTCGTTGGGGCCCTTTCCAGCAATAACCCCATCGTGAGCCCCTATATAACTCACGAGCTGTTTCTGTTCGTACTTGAACGTCTCGCGAAACGCAGGGTTCGGCCTCGGATTAGAATCCGTCGAGAAGTCCCCGGGCAGGTACGGACCGTGTTTTGCACGCAGGTTGAAGTTCCCGACAAGATACTTTGCCTTTTGAACCGCGACTTCCGCTGTGGTAGGGAGGCTTGCGCCCTCGATGTCCGCAGCGTCGCCGAGCGCAAAGACACCGTCATAGAACTCTCCGTCTGGCTTGAGCACGCGCAAGCGGTCGTCTGTGAGAATCCGCTTGAGGCCACGCCGTGACACTTTGACGTCGCTCTCAAGTTTCTCAACTAGGGGCACGTTCTTGTTGCCCGTAGCCCAAATGAGCATGCCGTACGGCACACGACCTTTATCCTTGATGTACAGGGCATCCTTGTCAACGTGTTCAATTTGGGTGTTCGTCGCGACGTCGACGTGCCGCTTTTCCAACTGGTTCGACGCGTACTCGTGCAATCTGTTGTCATACGCAGACAGAATGTGCGGGGCTACATCGTACACGCTGATATTCATGTACTCGGCCACAAGAGGGTAGATAGCCTTCAACTCGTCTTTGCGTAAATCGTCCAATTCGGCTGTCAATTCTATCCCCGTGGGCCCACCGCCTACGATGGCAATGTGCAGCAGTTCGCTGGCCCTTTCAGGCGTGATATGAGGAAGACTGGCTTTCTCGAGCAAGTCGAAAAGTGTCTTGCGCACGCGCATCGCGTCCGAGACGTTTTTGATGAATATTGCGTTCTCCTCTACGCCTGGCGTGTTGAATGTATTGGGCATGCATCCTGGCGCGATCACGAGGTAGTCGTACACCACCTCAAATTCTTCTTGGGCCAGTGCTGGATCCTCGTCAAAGGCTGGTGCGCATCGGCAGGCTCTTTTACCAAAGTCGATGTCCAGGACATTGGCTTTGACAAATCGTAAAGCCGACCTTGATTTCGACCGGACTGGCTCTTCGGCCAAGTAGAAGTTGAACAAGCCGACGGCTGCGGACGCCAACAGCGGCGTGTATGCTGATGTTCGACGTGGTGATAGTACCGTGACACTGTATGCTTCCAGGTCAATGTTCTGGACGATGTAGAATCCGGCCCACCCTGATCCAATGATGGCTAGTCGAGGTTTGGTGGCGGACATATTACGGCTCGGATCTTTTTGAACAGCCGCAATGTTAATCTTCGAGCATAAGCACCTGTACGGCTCTTCTTTGGGAAGACCTAGTTGATCTGGTTTAATTACATGATGAACAACAAGCAAGATACTGAACACGAATTTGTAGCTTTGCCTGCTGGCAGTGCCAGGCAAGCTTGCAGGGTCAAAGATGCTCGACCAGTCAAGCAGAAGCGTGGCCCCAGCGAGGTCAAAGTGTAGCCAATCAAGGCTTGAAACCCTTGTAATGATGACCCAAGGCCTCAGCCTGCTCACCAAGCAGGTTACTAAGTCACTCCGAAGACAATGATGTCAATATACAAGAAAGCATGATCGAAGAACAGGTTGACATTCCCGACGTTGTGAATGCAGACTTTGATAGTCGATCACATTCTCGTTCTACCTAAAGCTGATAACAGACCCTATCACTGATGCAGTCGAATCGGTGCCTGTGCTATTCCTGCCTGCCTGCATGCAGTCCGCCCAGGACTCATAACTTTTGCTCCCGATCATCCTGACCCATGATGATCGCAATCTGCCTTGCCCCCCAATATCCACTGTCAATCCGAGTGTTGTGTTGTGTACAAGTACATAGCCGATGAAGAAAGATGAAGCAGAAAACCCTTTTCCCGCAAACGGATAGAGACGTGCAAAGAGAACTTTTTCAATCTGCTCCCATGTTCGCCATTCTTTTCTGTGCAAGGAAGAGAACTTTCAACTCCTACTAATAGAACAGAGGAGAGAAGATCCGTGGCAGTCTGTAGGCGGCGCAGACTTAATGGCCCGATCCATAGCTGCCATTCCATCCTCTGCCGCCGCCATAGCCACCGTAAGCACCAAAACCAGTGTTAGAACCGTAGCTGCCATATCCAGTGTTTTGATGACCGCTTTGATGATTGCCGAATCCAGCGCCGTACTGAGGATAATTGCCAAATGCTTGTTGTTGGGCAGAGTGCTGAGATGGTGGTGGCAATCCACCTTGTTGACTGTTGACAGTAGAACCGGGACGACCGCCCTGCATTGAGGGACTTGGACCAGATGCTTTGCTTGGATCTTCACCTCCGGTGTGAGTGCCATGCTGTTGAGTCTGTCCAAAACCAGAGGTAGTCCGTCCGAAAGGATCTGCCACACCGCCGAACGCAGTGCTACCCGCAGCACTCTGCTGGGGGTCAGATGGCTGAGTGGATCCGCTTCGTCCATAAGCTGTCTCACGAGCATAAGAGGAGGGGGCGGCGGGAGATGATGCCTGGTCGTAAGAATAGCCCTGTTGAGGCTGACCATACATGTTGGATTTGTATCCACCGCCATAGTGATTTTGTCCATAGTTGTATTGGCTGCCATAGTAGTCCGCACCACCGGCACCAGCGGAACCACCTCCAGCCTGGTCCTGACGACGAGCATCATCAAACATAGGCCTGTTGGCCCCATAGCGATGATTCATTTGGTTGATATAAGCTTGGCTGTACTGAGGGTATTGTTGGTTGTATGCGTTGGGGTAGCCATAGCCTGGGTATGCTGCATGACCCTGGTTTTGCAAGTGACCAGCATGTTGGCTAGGGTGTGTAGGGATTCCTGGCGCAGGTGTGTTGTGTCCGCTACCCGGAGCCTCTTGACCCATGCCTTGTTGAGGACGAGAGGTGGCATATTGGCTTTGGGTCTCTGGGGCCGTGGTACCGAATGTACTTCCTGTACGTTGAGCATCCTGGCCTTGACCATACCCGCCATAGTAATTGTACGCGTCCCGGCCGTAGTAAGAGGCGTAGTCGCTCTGCGAAGGAGTTGAACCTGGTTGACCAGGAACTTGGTTGGAAAATGGTTCTTGTGGCTGGGCTTGAGCCTGCGTCGTTTGCGATGGCTGACCAAATGGGTCATACGGCTTCTGAGCTTGTTGTGCATATCTATATTGATCTGCATATGCGGAGGAAGATTGAGGTGATGGTTGTTGTGCTTGCTGAGGAGCAGGTGGCAATCCAGGTGCTTGTCGTTGTGCCATTGGTTCCGCAGGTACATGAGCCGACAGAGAAGGAGCCACCTCTTGGGCGTCCGTGAGAGATGGCGGCAGAGACGCACGTGGAGCGACTGGTGAATCGTCTGGAAGCTGGGTTCTGGTTTCGGGTTCTTCTCGGTCCTCGTCCACATCGACATCATCGGGACCACTCAAACCCAACTTGCCGAACTGGACTGCTGCCTTCTCAATGGCATGGTTACCTGGCATCACCACCGCTTCCTGTTGCTCCATCACTTTTCGTGCATAGCTCGAAGATCGGCTGGGCCCAGCAGTCGCCTTCAAGGCAGTAGCAGCATATCCAGACAATCCGGGGCGCAGAGCCGGTTTGGCACTTTCGCCCGCTGTGAGCGGGTCTTGAGTGCTTGCGACTGTGCTCACAGCGGTAGCACTCTGTGGTGGGTGGGAGGCATCAGGTAATTTCTCTAGATTCTGCTCTGTGAGTTCGTCTCTTGCTGGTGCCAATTCCTTCCCTGTGTCGGAATGAGGCGCAGATGGCAGCTCACTTGGCCCACCGTCACTAGGTGCAGTCTCGATCGCAGGAGGTAGAGTTGGCTCGGTAGGGACTTGTTCGTCAAGCGCGGGTTCGGGCTCTGCTGCATTCTCTTCAGGCTGCGCAGCACGAGGCGGGGGAGCGGCAGCCTTCTGGGGAGCAGGAGGCGGTTTCGCGAATAATCCAGCCCATCCACCAGGTTTCGCAGCAGTAGGAGCAGCGTCAGATGCTGGTTTCGGCTCCTCAGTCTGGAGCGATGCCAATGAATCTTTGCCAGGTTCGTTCGCCCAGTCACCGGCAGCGGTACTGTCACCATTTGTCGGGGCCGCATCCCAGCCTCCGACAGCTTCAGTAGCAGGAGCCGCAGTTGTGGTGTCCCATCCGTCTGTTGCTTTCGTGTCCTTGGTGCCATTTGTATTTGCAACTGTCTTGGAAGAGCCACGGCCGCCTCTAGCACCACGCTCTGCCCCACGGCCTCTACCACGACCTTCAAAGCCACCGCGACCGCGACCACGTGAGCTACCCTCAGTCGATGCCGTAGTGGTTTCTTTCGATTTTGGATGCTTCTTCTTGACCTCGCCCCATTGTGAGATGGTACCTGTTAGAAAGGGTTAGTTGTTGGAGGATAATGTTGATTGACAGCTTCATACCACTTGAGATCCGATCAACAGCCTCATTGACATCGCCGTCTGTCTCATTCAATGCATAGACAAGATCCTCGTCACTCCAACCAGGGCAAATCTCTTTCAATAAAGGCACTTTGTCACCGAACTTCTTCTTTAGTTCCCCAACTTCACCCTGTTCTTCTAGCGAAGTGGGAGGAATGTTCTCCTGCTCATTGTCTGCCTTGTGTTGGGACCTGCTGGGATGTCGGCCACCTCTAAAGCCGCCTCTTCCACCTCTGAAACCACCACGGCCTCGCGTGCCGCTGCCCCGGGGCTGGACTTCTGCCATTGCTCTAGGTTTGAGGGTGTGTGACCCGGAGGTGAGGAGAGGGAGTAGTCGACGGTGAGGTAATGAATCAAGGAGGGAGAAACAAGGAATAAAATTAAGCTCCCAGTAAATTGAAGGAGCTAACTCCCTGAAAGGATTCGACTCCGGCAGATACACAAGGTGACACGATTGCAAGGTAACGAGGAAGAGAGACTATGTTGACATTGGAGGTTTTGTGGACATGTTAAACGCAAGCAGAGGATCTTTAGGCAGGCCGCAAAGACAACTTGGAGGCTGAGGAAACGCCAAGCTTCGCGTTGCAGTGCAACTCTAAGACCCTTCCTTCTCCAGAGTCACGACTCACCATCGATCACCACATTCACGTCCATCTTACTTGCAATTGAAAAGCGACTGCCCGTCAAAAGCAATGAGGCCCAGATCTGCAAACTTGAGATGACCCGATCGCGAAGCCAGAATGAAGCTCACTCCCTCCCTCCTTGTCCGCAACTTCCTCGCTTCAATCAATCCGCCGCTTCCTCCACGATCCCCCGGCGAATCCAAGCGGCTCCTCAATGTCCTTGAATCAGCCTTCCAACGGCACCTTGACGATGTTCACCCTTCGCCAAAAGCTACAGAGTCCAGAGACGCTACAGACACCACTTCCTCGATACCAAATCCTGCACAGAGGCTCACTCATTCAACTCACTCCCATCTCGACAGCATCCTCAGTCACCCGCTCTTAAAGCGGAAATCCACGACATTCGTCCCTCCACATACTCTATCCGCTACGGCCGTCGCGACATTCGATGCCGCCTTGACTGGAAAGTCTTTGGATCTTCATCTTGTACAGTTTTGCGCATTACAATATCTAGAAGGCTTGGAGAAGAACGAACCTGTCCTGCAAGATGGAAAACTAGGTTCCCGCCTGTCCAATTGGTTTACCACCATGAGTCGCGAGGAAAAGCTCTCATTCTGGATGAACAGGAAATCACTAAGAACACTAGTGCGCGTCTTGTATGCGGACGGTCTCGAAGCAGAAGTATGGCAGTGGCTCCGGGATCTGTACGAACGTCAGTTCGAGACTTCAATCTTTTTGGTCTCGGACAACGATGCTCCCAACGCTAAAGCATACCTTCAAGCCGAAGACATCCTCGTCGCAACCATGATATCCGAGACAACCGCAAGGAGATCTTTACAAGAGGCTACTGAGCAATATGTCCAAGCCTGCAGATATCGCCAACAGAAGGGCCAGAGTGGTATGGCAGGCCAACCCGGAGTCAATTCAGTGTTCAGGCCGTTGAGGAACGCATGGCATTGTGTCGCTGCTGCCATTGTATCGCGACGCAACAATCACGGCATACCTACAGAATTGTTCGATTCGCTGCTGGACCATGGTCTCTCCGTGACACACTCTCCTATCGATCACAGCTTCGTCCGAGTCTATCATCCGACATCGCCATCAGCACAAATACTCTGTTCCAAAGTCAGGTCCGACATGTCGCACCTTAGGCCGTTCTCGAAATGGCAAAGACAACTGTCCAAGAGAATGTCTCGCAAAATCTTCCTAACCACACTACTTGACGGCGCCCAATTGTCTCTCGAGCAGAGTCGCGCCAACGACGCTCGTGTTCTCCTGGATTGCGCAGAACAGGAGTATCCTGAGTTCCTCTCGGACAGCAAGGACCTAGAAACGGAGAAGAGGCTGGAAGTCGCGCAGGCCGCCATGTTGGTACGGAGATTCGAAGCTCGGGCGAGATTACGGTCTGCTCCCGCACCGGTCTTTGCGTGATGAAGGCGATGATTACGAGGCGGACACCAGTTATAATGAAAGAAAAAGCGCGATCACACCTCTGTAGTATACCCCCGTGATCGCATAATGTACATAGTCATGTAGCCCTGAAGGGTACCCTTCCAAACCAGAAGCCTTTCCCAAATTTGAAGACATGAAGTCCTCTCAGTACATCATGCACCCAAGATCGTGTTCACATCCAAGAAAACTCCCATTGCATTGCTTCATCATTCATCCTTTGCGCATCTGGCGCCTTTCGTTCTCATCGTGATGTCTCTCTCATTGTCATTGCCGTTGTACTTTCGTCTTATTGTTCATGCCCACTCTTTTCCATCTCTGATGTACGCCGCCGCCAAATCATGGCACTTTCCAAGCCTATTTTCCCCTTTCCACTTTATCTCGTCGTCAGCTCGGGGATCATCCCACCTCAAACCAATCCCCCATATCTTGTCCATCGGACTTCCCTCCACGAATTTCCGTCCGCGGGAAGCACCCTTGTACAACGCCCGCAGTTCGGCATCGACTTCAGCGCGCGCAATACTGCCCGCCACCACGACGGGTGTAGAAGCTTTTGTCCATACTGGCTCGTTGAAGCCTCGGGCGCGGCGACCGATTGCTTTCTGATCGCGAGGTGAGGGCGTGTTGATGCACGATACCATAGTCCCATTGTGCAGTGCTTCGTAGTCGATTCCTTGGCCGTCAAGTACTGGCGTGCTTGTTTCGGTCTTGTCTTGGGCTTGTGTGTCGTCGTAGAAATGTAGTACCTTGTCGCAGATACGCTGAATGTGTGTGTCTTGCATGTTTGCAGTGTCGAGCTCGGCGCCTGGAAGCATGCGTTCGAATAGCCATCCCTTACAGGCCATCATGAACTGCTCGCCGCATACGAAGTCGTGGCGGGCCATGAGTTCTGTGGCCAGCGCCGTGCGAGATGGATGTGCCTTTATGCCGGCTTCGCCGAGGCGTGTGATCAACAAATCCATGGCGTGGCGGCCGGAGAAGGGGAAGCCGATGTTCCAATTTGACAACGGACCGCCCCAGAAGAGGATGTGTTGAGATGTGATTCGCGTGCCGCGAGCAGCTGGAGCCTGCTTTTGTTGTTGGCGAGGCTGGTGCTGGTTCTTGTGTGTTTGTGAGGGTGTGCCATTGACACATGTTGATGGTCTTGGTGAGGAGTTGCGTAAACTGGCATGTTTGTCGACTCTTGCGTCCCGGGTGCGGTTGACGGGAGAGGTCGAGGAGATGCGTTTGTCTGATTTGATGTTGCCGTGGCCGCCTGCCGATTCGGCTGAGCGCTGCCAGGCTCGTACGCCATTCTTGTTGTCCGTAAAGTCATTTGTGGGCTTTGGGCTCTGGCGTGGAGGACTTCGAGGTCCTTGTGAGTGCGTAGCTCTCCAATTTCGATTTTGGGAGTGTGAAGATTTTCGTCCTCGATTCTGCACATTTGAAGATCTTCGTCTGTGGCGAGAATGTGTTGGTGATGATGAGGAAGAGTCGTTGCTCGCGGCTTCTTTCAGGAATGCAGCAAGAGATTCGACCTCGGTAGTCGTGATGGCAGATGGTGACTGGTATGGTGTGTCTCGAGAACTGAGTCTCATGCGATAATGTTGTTCTTCCGACATGATGGTATGATGTTGTAGTAGTTCGGTCGAGAAGAGTGGGTAGTTCAAGTCATATGAACAGTTTTCTGCCAGGATATATCGACAGTCTTTCAATATGGCTGTGTCTGAGATCGATTGTACGAATCTGTTTCGATGTTGATTCTGATATCGATGGCTGTGAACTGTGTTGTATATCTTCAGATGTGGCTTGTTTTTCTGATGAAGATGGACGAGCACGAAGAAGACAGCGAGGACAAAAGAAAGAAAGCTAGAAAAGAAATTCCTTTTAGTGATGCCTGGTGCAAATGAATAGCCTTCTTCCATTCACTTGGTACAGCCATGAGTCACTTGTCAATGATATGGTTCCAGGCGGATCTCCCAAGAGGAAACTCTGCGCCAGGCAGAAAAGGCATCTTCCCGGCCACGCACAATGACTTGAATAGCATTCTCATTCGCTTGGTTATTGTGCTGGTCACATTGCGACAATGGTAGGGTAGCATATACAAAGGATGAAAGGATGGAATGAGCGAGCGGAGATGAGATACCACCGGACAATCTATGTTCCGGTCCTTTCAGTTTCACTTGTAACGAGGGAGGTCTGGTACATCACCTGCATGCATCTGGTTGTACCAGGTAGTCATGCCATTTGCTTGCCGTAACCGCCAAACAGCCCGTCCACCGTCATGCCCAGCTCTACTTGGCCTCATCCTTCTTTGCGTCCATTTTCGCCTTCATCCCATCGAACATCTCCTTCATCTTATCATCTGGAAGAGCGCCGGTAGCCGTCTTCGCCTTCTCCGTAGCCGGCCTCTCAGCGATACGCTTGATCCATCTTTCCACACCAGGAAACTCGCTCATATCAATATCCACACTCGGTGCCCCCTTGACCCAAGCCCAACTCGCCATATCGGCAATCGTATACTTATCGCCAGCCAACCAGTCCGCCTTGGACAATCTGATCTCGAGCACCGAAATCAACCTCTTCGTTTCGTCGATGTACCGCTTCATTCCGTACGTGTCATACACCGGCGCCATCAAACGAAAGTGGTTTGCTTGTCCTGGGAACCGTCAGCGAGCCCGTCCCTACCTCATGTTTGCTCAAGTCGTCGACGTAAACATACCCTGCATAGGCCCAATCCCACCCATCTGAAACATGACCCAACTGAGCATTTCGTAGTACAAGTCCGTCCCATACTCATACGTAAATTTCTTCTCCTTGTCGTACATGTCGGTCAAGTAGAGCATGATAGCACCAGATTCGAAAACACGTAGATCACCGTCCTTCAAGGCCGGAATTCGTCCGTTCGGGTTGATGTCCAAAAACCACGGCTCCTTTTGTTCGTTCTTCATGATGTTGACCTGATGAGAGTCATACTTCAGCCCGAGCTCCTCCAGAATAAGAGCCGGCTTGAGGCCATTGGGCGTGCCGAAGGTGTAGTACGACAACTTGTTGTATGGTGGTGACGACGACATGTTGGTTGATCGAATCGGTACCTCAGGTGAAGGCTCGAGACGAAGATATCTCCTTTGTTCAATCGGCCGGCGATGTGGGGGAGATGTGGTCTTTATAGAGCTAGCTGCAAGCAGGCGGGCATGCGCCGAGCACAATAGTTCCGATATCGAAGTACTTCTCGTCCGAGAAGTCAGTAGACTCAACCCAATGACGTCTGGCACTCTCCCCATGCCTTCCCCTCTCAAGGTGTACAAACAACTTCAGCACTAGCCCGCCTCAATATCAAGGCCTCTTTCACCTTATCCTTCCCTGGTTGTCTGTGCACGCTTGTAGTACTTCAGGGATTGATGTCGTGGAGGTAGACGAGAGACTGATTGGGTCGACGGCCCCAAGTCCTTGATTGGAGGTTGTTATTGTGCATAAAGCTGTTACATTACTCAGCACGATAACTGTAAGCGCACTAAAGAGTGTTATTGTGGACCAAGATCCTAGAGGACGAACGCAACTGCTGAGACTTCCGTACCTTATGTGGGAACAGGCAAGAGGCGTGAGACAAAGGCTAACTCGACCAACCTGGTTCCTGTGCAAGAGAGATGCTCAGATGAAATAATGCAATTCTTTTATTTTAAGACGGCCATAATGGAATGATAATACAACGCGTGAAGAGCCCGATTTTCCCGTCTGTCTCGTTTCAAACATGGACCCTCACGCCAACGCTGATGAGAATTCTGCTTGCTGCTCAATTCAACCTTGGTTTGTGGTAACCCTGCTCACCGGTGCAGAAGTGCCATCAGCATTGTCGCCCAATGCCAACAGTCCCTCTTGGTGGAAAGGCTTGTTCGCTTGAGCTGCTTTCCTCTCATCATATCTCCACACACCAGCCGTCTTCTCGGGCGCAACTCCTTCCCAGCTGTTGGTTCCCAGATTTGTTATAACCTTGACCAGTTTCTGAAAGGTGATCTCAAGTTCGTCCTTGGGATTGGCTTGCGAGAAGAAGACCCTCTGCCATTCCCGTTTCTCGTCTTGCTCTTTCTTGCGCAGCGCTCGTTGCGCGTTCTCTATTCTGGACTTGAAATGCGATACGGCATCCATATCGCCCTTTTCGATGCTTCGAGCCACGTGAGCCCAAGCCTTTCTGCTTTCAAAGACGTCCTGCTCCCCAAGGGACGCGACATTCAGCTTCGCCAACTTGATCTCGCCTGGTCTGAACGTAGTAATCTCCTTAGCCTTCTTGCCTTCGCCCTCTTTGAGGGTGAAAGCGTCCGACCACTGTCCGTCTGCAGAATATATCGAGTCCTTCTCGGAGCTTCCCACCTTCCACAAGTTTGCCGTAAAGGTGTTTTTCTTTCCTGACAACCATCCTCTGCCAGAGAAGTCGATCTTGGAAACATAGCCGGTGCTCGAAACAATATGTATGAATTTGCCCAACTCGACAAACGGGGCACCATAGATAAGGTTCTCGATATGCAGGGCTGGTAAAGTGATGAGGTAAGTCTCGGGCGTGTTGCTCCCAGGGGGATACAAAGTCAGAAGGGCGTGGCCAATCTGCTTGACATGAATAGTTCTGCTGAAACTAGCTTTCTGTCCATTGTAGCCTTGGAGTCGGATACGGTACTTGTCGTTGGTGATGCAGTATGCCGTCACTGGAGGATGATGACTGACTTGCTCAGAGACAAGTCGTGTCTGGCCAAACTCATCATCCCATGATCCCAAGAACAGTTCTCCCAAGAATGGATTGAGTGGCTTCTTCTCAGAGCCCAGTTTCTCGGATCGAGAACAGTATTGTTGTTTGAGCGTATTGATCAACCACTTCAACACGAGTAGTGCGCGTTTCGCAGGGTCTCTTTCTTGAGTTGGTGCGATGAACAACGACGTATTTTCGGCCCAATATGCAGAGAATTCGACCAGTGACTGAGTCGACAGTATGAATGCAGGGGCTGTAAGGGAGGAAAGATCACCATTGAAAGAGGCGATAGACTGGAATTGTCAGTTAGCGCAGTCCAGCTTGGAATCGGTATAGCCAGCACTTGCCTTTAAGAAAGACGACCATGACCCTTTGCTCTGGTTCGGCACGGCGCCACCCTCAACTTCGGGCATCTTGTCAATAAACGGTTGCGATGAGGGGGTGGAGACCGCTCGTGTGCGCAGCTGGTGGAGAGAAAAGACGTGGTCAATTGACGAAGGAAAGATATAGTTGCAGGTAGGGTCTGCAGGTCGTTTCAGCGAGTGAAGAGGTTGGCTGAAGGCGTGTAATGTTTGACTTATACCAAAGGTGTGTCCATCATTATTGCCTGCGATCTTGATTTGGTTGGTGGAAGGAGCCCTCGAAATTCCTTTGCACGAAGGGTGACGTATTGCCGGATCGAGCCACTCATTGCACCGCCATCGTCACTATCCCGGTGAGGGGTTGCCCGCCTCCGCCTCGCACACAACGTACGCACACGCCTCGCAGCTGGGGTGACTAGGATTTGATATTGATGTCTAGGTCAAAGTAGCTACTTCCTGTTCACGTTACTTATGTATAGCCAACGTCATCTGGTGCTAGCGATGGAGGGAAAGACATGGCTCTCCAAGTCCATCTTGTCAAACTTCCCCTTTAGCAGCGAGACTTTCTCTTACTGTCACACCTGCCATTTCCTTTATAGCTGGTTGGCAGTGTTGAAGTCCTTCAAGGCTTCGGTGATACGTGCGGTCATTGTCTTCTCACCCTCACGAACCCAGACACGCGGGTCGTAGTACTTCTTGTTCGGCTTGTCCTCGCCATCTGGGTTGCCGACTTGGGTCTTGATGTAGTCGTGCTTGTTGATAACGTAGTCCCGGATACCAAGCAGGTAGGCCCATTGCAAGTCGGTGTCGAGATTGACCTTGACGATACCGTAGCTGATGGCGTCGGTGTATTCCTTCTTGCTTGATCCAGAGCCACCGTGGAAGACGAGGAACACAGGCTTGTCGGTAGAGGTGTTCTCCTTTTCTTGGACATACTTCTGGTGCTTGTCGAGCAGCTCGGGGTGAAGACGGACGTTGCCGGGCTTGTAGACACCATGTACGTTTCCAAATCCTGCGGCGATCGAGAAGTAAGGCGAAATCTTCTTCAATGTGGTGTAGATTTGGTGAATATCCTCAGGTTGAGTGTAGAGGGAGTTGTTGTCAACATCCTCGTTGTTGACACCGTCCTCCTCACCACCAGTGATTCCGATTTCCTGACTTCGTGTAAGTATATTTCCTGAACCTCGATCTTCCGAATCTTACCATCTCAAGCCATTGCTTCATTGGAGCCGCCCGCTTCAAGTACTTGGCAGTTGTCTCGAGGTTCCAGTCCACGGCCTCCTCAGACAAATCGATCATGTGCGAAGAGAATAGAGGCTCGCCGTGCTGCTTGAAGTATTCTTCATCCGCGTCGAGCATACCATCGAGCCAAGGCAGGAGTTTCTTCGCGCAGTGGTCGGTATGCAGGACAACAGGGATACCGTATGCGGGAGCGACGGCTCGGATGTACTGGGCTGCGGCAACAGCGCCGGCAATTGAGGCTTGTTGCTTGTCATTCTTGACACCCTGTTATGAGGACCTTTAGCTTCCAGATCTGTTTCACCTGCTTATCCAATTGACAAACCTTGCCGGCGAAGTATGCAGCTCCTCCTTGAGATGTCTGGAGGATGATGGGAGCTTTGGCGTCTCGTGCAGCCTCCAAAGAAGCGACAACGGTCGAGGAAGAGGTTACGTTCTAGGGATCACTGTTAGCCATGCGTCGATGATGCTTGCGGGGGATTCTTACGACAGCCGGAATGGCGAATTGGTGTTCCTGGGCGTATTTGAACAGAGCCAGGACATCGTCACCAACGATTACACCCTCCTTTCTCGAGAGAACGTCTTTGACACCCATGTTGACGATATCTTAGTGGGGCTTTGGAGGTTTGAGTTGAAGAAATTTCTAGCTGTAGCTGACGAAACTCGACCTGTGTTAGACGAGCAGCGTTGACACTGAGTGCGAGAACAAGTCAACTAAGAGGAAAGTTGAATCAAATGAGGTATAAATGAGAAAACGGATTGCCGGGTTGTGTCGTAGAAACAAATGGGTTCTCCGTTCGAATTGGAGGAGGGGCAGGAGCCAAACTTATGACTGAATCCGGGAAGCTCGAGGCTCGGCTTGGTTGGCTTTTTTTCGGTGTGGATGAGCAGTGCGGCTTCCGATATGCTAATATGAAGTCAACCATGTCCTCCGATTTCTCCCTCAATGCATTTCAATTCTCCTCGTAAACGATGCGGAATATCACGGAATCATCCCTTCAAGGCTTCAACATCCCCACGGTCACGGCACACCTTGTCCCCGCATCACTGAAGCCTCGGTAGCAATAGTCCGAACACGCGGCAGAAGCAGTGACTTGGGTCCAATAGACCATGTTGCTGGATCTACAATCGTTCCAGCTGATTTTTATCCAGTTTTCTATACCTCGCAAAGAAGCTGTCCATGTTCGAGCCAATTCGCAAGGCCTCCAGATACGTAATGGTCTAACGGAGCCGTGTATCTCAACCCAGTGCATCGTCCCCTGGCCGCTCGAGCTCATAAAACAGCAAGTATACCTCACGTTGCATTGACAAAACATCCGAGGTACGCGCTTCTTTGATTTTATCATCCGAGATACGCCACCATCGATCCAGGGATTTCTTGCGTCGGCGAAATTTTGCTGGACCAGCATCTTGCGTTCTGATTTGAGGCTTTGATGCCTGTGTCTCCGTCCTTCGAATTGAGGACATTGGTGTCTCAGTCGGCTCGACTGTCGATGGTGACGTTGACGGTGGTATTTTGTCTAACCCATTCGAATTAGGCCTGCTAATTGACGTCGACAATGAAGCTGTCGACACTGTACTGTTGGATTGTTCATCAGAATTGACCGGCCGAATGGAATTGTTAGATTCGATGGCCTCAACGTTGGGACTGGCCGTGGCTGAGGGCCTCAGGCTTGCGGTTCGACTGGCCATGGCATAAGCACTGAAGGGATCGGGTGTGGCGAAAGGAGGGTATAGATGGAATCGCCGAAACGACTCGTAGTGTCCACTGTGATGGCTTCCTTTGTGGCAGACAACTCCCAAGAGCTTGTACCACTTTTCTTCCAAGAGTCCTCCCAACCGCAGGCGCTCCGAGTAAGAGACCTTAGCCATGTTCTTGGTTGAATAGCTCGAAGGGTCAAACAGCGACCTCGACAAATGGATGGCGATGAGTTTTGGAAAGACCGTGATGCGAGTCGATTTGCGGATTTTGCTCTTAGGAGCCTGATTCGGATCAGGTAGCGTAACGCCCTCTGGAGCCTTTTCAGGATCTTCCCGTAAAGCATGCTCAATGCGTTCGATATCGCTCTCGAATCCCGATCGATCCTCTTCTGTCTTTGCCGACTTCAGCTTGTTATTCTTCCATTCCAACGCATGCTGGAGCCGACATTTATCACATCTGAAGTCATCAATCTCTTCACTCTTTAAAAGGATGTCAAAGCAGCTGTCTAATGTCGTAGAACTTTTCTGTGGTACATTGAGGGTTAAAGAGACAAAAGTGCTCACGCTGGGTTTCGTCTTGTATTGGCATCGTAGACATCGAATCTGGGACTCCATGCGTCCTTCAAACGGGAAGCCTTCGTTCGTCCCGACGGACACCTCGGTCGTTGTCGCGGAGGATCGTACCTCCACTAGTTCGCCATTCTGACTTTGTGTTGAATTCAGCAATCTATTGCGCGCTCTTTCCGCGGCATGGTATTCGTCGCAAAGTCGCTCGAGGACAATTTGAAGAAATTCCTGGGCATCCTGCTGATTGCGACTGATTCGAGTCTGAAACGCCCTTTCCAAGGCCTCTATCAGTGGGCGCGCGGTAATAGTCTTCCTGTATATCGGACGCTCGTTCAAGGCATCAATCATGTCTTTCAAGGCCCTCGTTATTGGGCCCTTTTGAAGATTGACCAATTTATCCGCCTTCTCGCCCTTCCGCAAAACGGGTGGTGCCGTATTGTATATTTCTGCATCATCGAGCTGCCTTCGATGTAGTTCTCTTATAAGGTATAATCTCAGATCGCCCAGGCCAGCCAAAGCTTGTAGGACTGAATTTATAAAACAATCGTTGGCAGGGTTTGCCAGGCCGATGATGGTTCGCTTTCGTCCATCATTTGTGCTGCTGGAATTCTCGCCATCGAGGAAGAAGGTCGGTCCAAAGACGTAGAAGGCAGCAATAGCAGCAAGAGATGCGCCGGCCGCATAGGCGACAACAGTGGTGGGCTTGTCAGGCATGTGGAGGGTGGCTCGGTAGTAATGTCACAGCCATGGTGCTTGGCTGGCTGTGTTCTCAGAACATTTCTGGAGGACTCTCTAGAGGGCGGAAAGTACGGGAAAGCAGCCGAGAGGGTTGTCGGACGCGAGGTTGCAGGACAATGCTGTTTGGAAAAAGACGGGTGCCTGGTATCAAAGGTATCTCGCAGTAAACATGGGATTACCTTGAGAGTCAGATTCAGTGTGCTTCGAATATCTCCGTCTCCGTGCTGAAAGTTGCGGTACTGTACCTCTCGCAGCCGCGGCTAAAAGCCAGTGCTTCAGCCCCACTGGTGAGTGACGTGATGCCCAAACTGCCGGATTTCCAGGCGAACGAACCATCGCTGTCACCTGAATAATCTGGAGAAGCGAGTGCTCCCAGTCCACAGACTTCCTGATGTGACGGAGACGTTGGACGTAGCCGATATTGATGCTAAGCATGACCGGCGAGATACACTCCCTCGGGAGCCATAGCGCTATCACTCGCGCAGACTCTTTTGGTGGGTTGCTTCGCATTGAGCACGGCGCACAGACAAGTTCCGGTCGCTCGAGGTAAGCACTATGCCCCTGATCTTCCAGCCTTGTAGTCGCCCGTTTCGCGAGAGAATTACACTCACACCACGCTTCCAACACCTCAACGTCCGTCAAATATACTTGAAAGTATAGCACACAGTGTTCTGCTGGACATGTACATCGATTTACCGTGTTCTTCAAAGCTGCACTTGCTAACTCTGACAGAGAGACACATGTATCAAGGAGGAGCAAGGTAGATTCAATGCGCAATTCGCTGTGAAGGAACATATTGCGAAAGTCACGATGCCCAGTCCCCTCTTTGGTGTCTCTCCATACGCTTCGTCCGAAGGCATACCACCAAGAGGACTCTTGATCTCCTGTTGAAGACCTTATGTATGCGACTCAACGGCTAGTAACAGATAGCGCAGAAATGAAACCTGTTGGTGCAGTCAATCTTCACGTGTGAGGAGAAAATTGCCCTGGCTTACTGTATACCTCTGTTGATTCTGTCTGTGGAAGAGTCGACAACGAAAGAATATGTGGCCATAAGAAGAAGTGATCTGCAAAAGCTGTAGTTGATTGGTCCACTATACGATATGTCTCCACACGCGAAGACATCTTGGGGGGCACCATCTGTTAGTGAGCATCACTCTTTAACCCTCAGAGGGGATTCTATGGCTTAGATGGGGGAGATGAGGATAAGGCATGCATCATTGGCCAGACGATGTACGGATGCGTGGATTAACTCGAATTGAATTGAGGGACGACACCTTCTGAGTGATCGACGACCACGATGGACTGAAGCGACAATCGAACAAGTGGATCGCACGTTGGTCTCCATAGAGCCTCAAGCCTGTTCCACGCATCAGATTGGCCATGGGAGCTACCGTCCACCCTACATCAAGTCTGCGCTACTCATGCGTCTATAAGGTCCTCCCAGAGCCACATCTTAGATCGCAGTCTTTCCATCTTGTTCAACAGAGTTGACCATATATTGCAGATTGTACTGCCACTTCTTCGAGCTTTCCAACTGACAGATCGGAACGGCATTCTTTTCAATCGACCCAGCTCTCTACCACTAGCGGATGAAAATGTCCTTCACGAACCGGATACCTATGGCGAGCATCACATTCTCATCATCACTACTGCATGTATCGAGGCACAACATCCTGCGCTCAGGCCCGAAGCACCTCTCGAACTACCTGCCAGCGATCATGGAGGCACCTTGCTGGACAAGGAGAACGAAGACTGATGGGACAGCGCAAAAGATTAAAAGACGCCAGGAAATTGCTTTACCTAGTGGTGCTTCCCCCTCGAATGCGATTGAGCATGTAGTGTAAGTCTTGCACTTCCATGTGACCTCGTCACAGGGACGGCCTGTGAAAAGAGCACCAGAATAGCACAGATTAGGTTGCAACTCTCCGAGGTTCCATGCACCATTCACTCACCAGCCCTTTCTTTAGGACAACTCTCGACAAGCTGGTCAACTGGGCTCGAGTCGGTTCATTTTGGCCCGTCACTTTCGCACTGGCCTGTTGTGGGATAGAAATGATGCACGCAGCCATGCCTCGCGTAAGTATACTTCTTGACAGAAGACTGTGCGATTGAAGCACGAGTCTTTGCTTTATCCCAGTTTATACCGACACAACTTTCTGACGATTTGTAGTATGACCTGGACCGCTTCGGCATCATCTTTCGTGCAAGCCCGCGGCAAGCCGATCTCATGATCGTGGCCGGGACCGTTACCGTAAGTATTCTTCCTTGCGAAAGACTGTACTATTGGAGCACGAGTCTTTCAGTTCATCCCAGTTTTCATGGACACAATTTTCTGACAATTCGTAGAACAAGATGGCGCCTGCGGTGCGATTGGTCTATGACCAGATGCCCGACCCCAAATGGGTGATCAGCATGGGAAGCTGCGCGAACGGTGGTGGTTATTACCACTATAGCTACAGTGTACTGAGGGGCGTTGACCGCATTATACCGGTCGATATATATGTTCCAGGATGTCCACCAACAGCCGAGGCTCTGTTGTTCGGAATATTTCAGCTTCAGAAGAAGATCCAAAGGACCAGGACGGTGCGCATGTGGTACCGTAAGTAAGCTTGTCTGAATTGTCCGAGGCTTGAGGTAATGCATAGTGCAACCTTTCTGGCATTGGTCAGGCGGTGGTCCTTGAGGCTGGGAAGGCCGCAAGCACGGGCAGATTGCATGGAAGCCAACGGTGGCGATGTCCTAGGAGAACTTGTCGATTACTGCTCTCGGCCATTCAACGAATATTTGGTAGTTTTCCGGCACCACGTCACAAGCGTGAAGGGCCCACGAGATAAGTACCAGTTGAACCTCGTTGCTGGGAACTGGTGCTTTCGAGGATGGAACGAACAGAGAGTGTGTCACCGGAACCATCAACAGTTGTGCTATCGTGGAAAAGGCTTGAAGGACGTAGGTCACGCCATTGGAGGCATTGAACGTCTCCGTGAACTTTGTCCAGTCCGTGGTGAAGAGCTCGGTGTAAAGTCGGTGGCATTCCATGAAGCCGACCGATGTCGATTGTAAGCATGCAAGAAGTGCGTTCTTGATCGTGGAGAAGAATTGGCGGTTTTCGTCCGTCTCGATAATTGACCAAACACGATTTAGGGCTTCGAGACCCTTTTGAACAATGTTTTTGTCGACAAGGCCAAAACCTTCGCTGTCAGGGACGAGTTTGCAGAGGTACGTGCCACTTTGGAGCTGTCGCAGATCAAAGGAGGTCTCCGCCCCAGCCTCTGTGAAATTCCGGACCGCGAGTGCGCAACCTCGAACCATAACGACAAAGTCGCTGAGACCGTCCTTCATGTATTGCGCTTGAAAAGCAAGAATGTATACCATGGCGATAGTAGCATCGACTTCCGCGCGTGTCCAGGTCGTCTTAGTGAGAGCAGCCCGCAGGCCTGCCATGGCTCGTCCCCGAAATTCGATGGCGGTCACTTGGTTTTGTGCTTCGGGCCGCCGCCAGTGAAGATGTGAAGCACCGAGTCCAAGCATGGCGTGCATTAGATGCTGGTTCTGGCTGGCGAGTTGTGGGATAGTGCTGGCCCAGACCTCGTCGTTGCCGGCAGGCAGGTGAGGAGAAGCCATGGCTAAAAAGTGGTGGAAGAGCCGGCAATCTTCAGACTTGATCATCCTTGGTGATATTGACAGACTTTGGCCCGGCAATAATCGAAGTATCGTGCCACTTGCAAATTTTGAGGTCCTTGGATAGCGACAGCGTGATCCATGGCCAGCACATCTCTTGCATACTGGTCGAGATTCGTCACATTTCGTCCTTCGCGCCTTACATGCGAAGCAGCCTAGGCGTGATTTCTTGTGTGTTGCGCGTTGTCTCGCTGGAGAGTTCAGAACGTTCATTTCGCCGCTTGTGTGCATTGCAAAGAGCAAAAGTCGAGTTCATTCTCTCAACAGAATTGCAACCTACGCTGCCATCAGTCTAATCTGAGTTGCGAATACGAGATCGTTGTAGGTATTGCTGGTGTGGCGATTTGAGGTAAAGTAAAGCGGTGTTCAAATCACTCGAAACTACAACAAGGATACTAGAGCACATTTCAGAACGTTGTCGACGACCTTGTCAGCAGTTGCTTCAGGGAAGGTCGAGCGAACAGTCGTTTGTCTCTGCATGCATTATCAGCCTTCGCGAGACTTCGTCTCAGGTCTTGATGCTCCCAAAGTCCGCCGCTGAAGCGTGGACATACAAGATGCTCTTCCTTGTGGGGTGAGAAGCGTGGTGCGGAGTAATAGGTTGGGAACTGTGTCGTGTGAGGATGAGTCCTTTTTAGACGCAAGACGCAAGATGACGCAGATACTGACCACCCATCATCGCCCATGGCAGTCGAATTCGAGATTTCGTTGTTGTCTGCACGACGAGTAGTGTGTGGTCCGCCTTTGTTGGATCCTCGATTTACTACCACTCGATCAGGTTGTGGCCGTGTCGGTTTGGCAAGCATCGGCTTGCTGATCGAACGTTGTAGCCGTGTGCAAGACATGTGAAGTAAGCGAGGACAACACAGCCAACGGCGAGCGTTCTTAGTGACGGTGGTTGCAATGTCAGTTTGAGAAAGATGGGGAACGATGGGGTTGAGATTGACACCTAACGAATCGAGAGCATGTCGACCGCCCGATGGATCGCAGAAATACTGTAACGTCCAGTCAATGAGAATTTGGAGCCCTCGGCCGGCCGTCAGAGGCCCCAACAAGAGTTTTTTTTAAGGGAAAGGAAGCGAATCCAGCGCTTGGGGATTGGGCACAATTCAGTTTAACGTACCTGAAACTGTGGTCCTTTCGGTCGGCGACACTGTTTCTCGCTTGGCTTACGTCTATTTGTTGCCATGGTTGGTCCCTGCATGACGCGAGTCTCGCCGAAATTTCTAGGTAGTTTTAGCAGCAAAAGGCCTCATCGATGGCCTGTTCGAGGTAAGTAGACCCTGCACACGCGCTCAATTCCAAACACCATCATTCTTTTTGCACATATCTTCCGTTGTACATACATCTTCTTGAGGTTCTCCGTAAAGATCCTATACAATTGAAGGAGCTTTTCTTTCTAGATCCTCTTTGTCGCTCGCTTGAACCCAGTCTCACACGCCCTTTCATCCACGGTCTTTGTTCCACATCCGGACGTGTTTTGACGAATATCAGTCGATACAAAGTGCTGGAGTCGAGTTAAGTTCTGCTGGTCAGGAGATACTGCAGCATGCAACAGCGTTGGTAGGATTCCTAGGATTGGTGACTGCAGAATTCCAGAGGACAATGTCGGCTATCCAAGACGTCTTCCGTCGACAGACGACCACCACTTCGGATTCAAGTCTATCCCCTGGAGAGCAAGTCCTTCAGCTGGTCGCGAACCCGTTCCAGGCTTCGGTAAGACTTCATGTCGACGTATCGATGGGCCTACTGCTGACATGCGTAGATACAAATCAATGCATTCTGGGCTTCCCTAGCCACCTCCTTGGGCATCAGTGCCGCCCTCGCCCTTCTGTTCTGCTTCATTCGCCCGCGCAACACCCTCGTTTATGCTCCGAGGTTGAAAAATGCGGACAAGGAGCACGCACCGCCCCCATTGGGCAAGGGCCTTTTCAGTTGGATAAAACCTGTTCAAAAGGCGAATGAGCCTTTCTTGGTGCAGAAGATCGGTATGGATGCTGTGGTCTTTCTAAGAACGGCCCGTATGCTTCGAAACATATTTTTGATCCTCGGATTTGTTGGCATTGCAATCATGATACCCGTGAACGTCACAATGGGCAACAAGACGATCTCGAATGGATCTTCGGCATTCACAGTCATGACACCCCTGTACATATGGGGTCGTGGCCTATGGGCTCAAGTCGTGCTGGCCTGGTTCATGGATTTGATCGTGATATATTTCCTCTGGCACAATTACCGTCGGATTCATCAATTACGACGCACCTACTTCGAAAGTCCCGAGTATCAAAGGAGTCTTCATTCGCGGACATTGCTAATCCGAGACATTCCATCAAAGTCTAGGAGCAACGAAGGCATTGCTCAATTGATGGATGAAGTCAATCCGACGGGAGTCACCCCGAGAACCAGTGTAGGACGGAATGTGAAGGTCCTTCCAGAACTTATCGAAGAGTATGAGGAAAATGTCAAGGAGCTGGAATCCGTTCTTGCGAAATATATGAAGAATCCTGACAGACTGCCTGCACACAGGCCTACTATGAAAGCGCCTCGCAAGTACAAAGGACAAACAGCGAGTGGTAAAGTTGATGCCATTGAGTATCTGACAGATCGGATCCGAGCCCTGGAGATGGAGATTAACGATGTTCGGGACCGTGTCGATAGCCGCGACGCCATGCCTTATGGTTTCGCCAGCTGGGATTCAGTCTCCCAAGCCCATACAGTGGCATATACAGCCCGGAGCAAGCGACCTCACGGCACCAAAATCCGCCTGGCTCCTAGGCCGAACGATCTTATCTGGGATAACCTCAAGTTATCGCGAGGAACACGACGCCGGAAACGCTTTATGAACGGTATCTGGATTGCAGTTCTGACTGTGGTATGGACACCCATTAACGCCGGGATTGCTATTTTCTTGTCCAATCTTTCCAACCTCGGCCTTGTCTGGAAAGCGTTCAAAACTCAGCTTGACGCCCATCGCACAGGCTGGGCGATTGTGCAGGGCATTGCTGCTCCGGCCATCACATCGATTGTGTACCTTATCCTCCCCATCATCTTCAGGCGGCTTCAGATCCGAGCAGGAGACGTTACGAAGACTGACCGAGAACGGCACGTGCTTCGAAATTTGTACGCTTTCTTCACCTTCAACAATTTACTCATATTCTCCATATTCTCAGCTGTCTGGCAATATGTGACGCTTGTTATCGAGTACGACCGCGAAGGAAACGATACCTGGACTTCTCTAAGGAAAGGACAATTCTTCCTGGTTATCATGAGCGCTCTTTGTCAGATTTCGCCATTTTGGATCACTTGGCTACTTCAGCGCAACCTTGGGGCAGCCGCTGATCTGGCTCAGCTGTGGCACTTGACTTACGTGTGGTTTATGAAAACCTTCATGGCACCAACGCCTCGACAGAAGATTGAGTGGACAGCACCTCCAGCATTCGACTATGCCAGCTACTACAACTATTTTCTCTTCTACACCACGGTAGCGCTCTGCTATTCTACCCTTCAGCCGATCGTGTTGGTTGTGACGGCACTTTATTTCTCTATTGATTGTTTCCTCAAAAAGTATCTTTTGATGTACGTTTTTGTCACGAAAACGGAGTCTGGAGGTCAATTCTGGACCACCATCTTTAACAGAGTGGTGTTCGCGGTCATGCTTTCGAATGTGGTGATTGGTGTGGTGGTGAAGGCGCGTGGGACATGGACACTTGTCATCTGTATTGCGCCTTTGTTGGTCATCATGCTCATTTTCAAGTGGTACTGCATGAAGACATACGATCTGAACCTCAAATACTACGCGCGAGGCAAAGGTCAAGACCAGGAACACTTGGCCGCCGACAGCCACCCGCATAAGATGGAAAAGATCTCGTCCAAATTTGGACATCCGGCTTTGTACAAGCCGCTGGTGACGCCAATGGTACATGCAAAAGCCCAGCATCTACTCGGAGAGGTCTATCGAGGCAGGCTGAACTCAGATGGAGGGCAAGCCGTCGTATTCTCGGACATTGCCCTGCAGCCGATGGCTCAAACGACCATGCCGAACCAGGAAGTGCCGCTCGAAATTGTTCCTGAGGCTCAACAAGATTTCCAGTTCTACAAGAATCGCTCGGATTTCCGTGATGAAGCCGACGACCTGCTTTCGGAACGAAGCCACACGCCAATGTCCTCTCTTGGAAAGCAAGAGTATAGCTCACGACCAAGTACTAGAGGAGCCAGCCCGGCGCCACTTCAAGAGTACCGAGGCGTACCTCATCGCAAGCAGTTCGACCAATCTCAAGTACCCAGTCAATTCAGATCTGGTGGTCGCACTTCGACTGAGGGTGGCGATCTGGGGCTACGTCCTCATAATGGACCTTACACAGATCCTTACGACGACCGGACTAATTTGCTGAACGGGGTTGGAGATGTCCGGACACCGACTGGCGAATTCATGTCGCTGGATCGATGGCGGACACCTGGTGAGAGCAGAACTGGCACTGCTACGCACACACCAGACGAAGAGTGGAATACGAATTACGACTATTTCAGATCCAGACGGTGATCAGGAAGACGATGGGGGAGATGTCCTCACCTATCCAAAAGTTGAGCCTTGTTTCCGGGAGAGGCGTTCCAATAGAGGAGATAGACTTATGACGATATGAAACGGATAATGATCAAGATGATAGATGCAGAATTGTCACTGATGAATGCAGAATGTAGAGCATCACACCTTTCGACCTTGTGCACCCACAAATTGTGTAATAGTCATTCAAGAATGCGATCTTTCGCGATCTTGGGGTCCCAATTCATCTCGTATACTGCCAGTGGCTCCCTGGAGTCTACTAAGTCAAGGCTACTAGGCTCAACTTTAAGCAGCATAAACTTGTTGTTCTGGCGAGAAAGATTGGGGGCTCCTCCTGCCGCTCCTGCGGCTCGCCTAGCCCTGTGGCCCTTTGAGCCTCCTCAGTACTGTGCCTTTCAAAACTTTGTAAATTTGTCAAGTTAGCCGAGCGGGTTGCAACTCCAACTTTTTGAAATGGCGGTAAGCATGATTATGTAATTACTCACCAATAACGTATATAATCAAACATCTTTTTGCTGCTATCTTAATCGTCGTCGTCGGCGCTCTATATTAATATAAATATCGTTTTATATATCGTAGTTTTCGTGATACCGGAATATCGTAAGTTTTTATCTACCGTTAAAGATACGGTCGAGCTTACCCTTAAAACTATAGCTCGATAGAAGACTATTAGTCTAGCCTACGGCGTCTCTAAGGCCTATATTACTAAGATAAAGCGTTAAAAACGTAATAAGGAGCTTAGTCTCGACTAATTCTATTCTAAGAATAAACGCCCTCTTATTATTCACGATATCGTCGCCGTAGGCCTACTAGAATTTATTAAGGATTAGCCGACGATACGCCTCGATAAGTACTATAACTTCCTCCTTAAGGAGTACGATATTCGAGTATCTCCGCCTATAGTTAATCGCCTACTTAAAGAGTATAAGATTACTTATAAACGTATTACTCGCGTTAATACGAGGCGCGACGAGAAGTTAGTTATAGAATTTATAGCCGAGATAGCCGATTATACTACGGAGTAAATTATCGCCGTCGACGAGAGTATCGCTAACGAGAGAATACGGGACCGTAAGTTTAGTTAGTCTTCGCGAGGGGTACCTTATCGAGTACGTCTTTTAAGGAGGCGTATAAAGCGATAAAGTATCTTACCCGTACTTATAGTTAATAAGTAGCTTAATTACGAGGTATTTTAAGACTTCTTTAACGTCGAGCGATTCGAGATATTTATAGAGAGAGTACTTATTAATATAAATTCCTTTTCGAGGAGGTACTCGATATTACTTCTCGATAATACGATAATTTACCGCTCGAAGCGAATTAAGACGATATATCGAGAGAAGAGCGTAATATTAGTCTTTCTACTACTCTACGCGCTAGACTTTAATCCGATTAAGATCGCCTTCTATAAATTAAAGAAGTAGATAAGACGTTATCGCGAGATAAGTTATAAATATATTACGAATAACTTCGCTACCTTTATATATTTAGTAATATTATAGATTTACGAGGAGACGACGATAAGAGTATATTTTAAAGTATACGACTATAAAGACTCTATTAATTAGACCTTATACTATCGTAAAGAGTAAAGATAAGTAGAAGAGTAAGTAAAAGAGTAAGTATAATAGTAAGTATACGATTAAGTATATAAAATATAACTACGTAGAGAAATCAATATTACGTAAGTCTTTTTATTACGTATCGATATTTCTCTTATAGTAATTACTATATATCTTATATATTTATAAAATTTCGACTAGTTACGACTATATTATATCTATACTTAATATCTTTTAACTATTCTAGTATTTAGTAATACTATAAATTCTTAAAATTCTTAAATTAAAATAATAATCTTAGTACTCTCTTAGCGTTTACGTAAGTATATATAAGTATACGTAATAATTATTATACTAATTAAGTAGTAACCTTTATATAAGGTAAACTTTAATCGAATCTCCGTATTACCTTAAAATTAATAAATACCTCTAAGAATATTAGCCTTACTTAGCCTTACTATAGAATTAAGTCGATAGCGAGCCTACGAAGCTCGTCGTATCTTCTCCTAGGCGAGATTATATTATAAAAAGATATATAAAGATCTTAAGATTTCTCCTAATCTTCGTAATAAAGCCGAGAGCTATATCTATACTATTCCATTAAGTATCCGTATATTCTTTAAGATCTAAAAAGCCCTAACTATTCTTCGTAATTACGCCCTTAATTTTAAGGAATCGAGGGCCGTAAATAAAGAATTAAGTAGCTAACTAATTAAAATATACCCTTATATTATTATCGTTATTATCCTCGCGCTATAGTAAGCTTAAACGCGACTCGATTAGAAGTATCGTATTACGAACCGAGACATACGACTAGGTTATGACTAGGGCGCAGTCTCCAAAAGAAAGTAGGTCTAACGAGAGGACACGTGCAAGCACTATATTAGATCACGTAACCACAAAAGTGCTCAGCCCTACTTAGTGTGCTTAGTACTAAGCACTACTAAGTACACTAAGTACTCACGACTATATATATAACTAACGAATCTATAGCTTTCCTTCGTAGTCAACTTCGTTAACGATTATACCTATACGTTTAAGTATCGATTAGTCTCGCTCAAGACACTCGACGTGCTCTCTTACTACTATACCTTAATACTTCCCCCTACTTAGGAACCCCTTGTCTCGTGACACCTCGATAGAGCGATTCATAATACTTTGACTACCCTCTAAAGGACGTATTAGCACTATAGCTAGCTCTAAGCAAACTATTCGTTCGCTATTACTAATAGGATCGATTAGATTCTCGGCCCCATAGGGATCTAGGATCTATAGGGATAACCGTAAGAAGAGTGACCTTAAAGTAGAGTACTTCTATAGGGATAGGGCCAAGCTCGATATATTCCTTATACAACTTAAAGTAGTGTTTACGCTATAGCGAGGCAAGTACAATACATATACCGATAGGGTCCTATACGCCGAACTCTACATAAAGAGCTTAGCCTTCCACTAGTTTAAACTAGTTATAGTGAATTATCTTACGACTCATTTAGACCAACAAGATAAGGAAACCAAGGCTATCTTCGGCAACTTCAATGTTTTCGAAGCCCGACTTAAATAGATCTTTAGCACACCAAGAGAGGAACAAGTAGTAGCCTAACGCATTCAATAACTCCGATAGACTAGGTCAGTAGCCTAGTACTATGCGTTGTTTTAGAGGCTTGCTGCCAAACTCGATTAGGAATCGAATACCTTCGCATTAGCCTATTACTTAGGACTAAAGGATTCGGTCAAAGACAAGATAGGGATCGAGCGACTAAACGAATATAAGAAACTAGTCGCTAGATCCATTAAGATCGACAATTAGCTTTACGAACGAGCGATGAAAAGGAAAGGGTTCCAAGGGAGGACTAGTGAGATATTCTATTAGAAAAAGAATCATTACTAATCCTATGGAGACTCGATAGACTTGAACAATATAGAATACAGCTAGTCCTCACGACTAAAAGGTAGGTTCCAACGCTAAGGTTCATTACCTAAGGAGCGAGAGAGGCGCAAGAAAGAAAACCTATACTATAGTTATAGAAAATCCGGACATAGGGCGCGAGAATACGGTACCCGCCTATAAGGACTATATATAATGGACAATATAGTCGGTATTGGAGAAACAAAGGCCGACACTCTAATAGAAGAAGAACTCGGACGTAGGGTACAAAATAATGAACGTACTTAGAAAGCTAGTAGCGCCGAGAAAGCATAGAAGGAGTTAGAAAAGACTTAGGGAGAAGGAGCGCTCTCACCACTATAAGTTAAACGTAGTGAAGAGATTACTATAGCCGTAGGGACCTATTATCTAGGAAGTTTAGATAACGAAGAAGCCGAGGAATACGAAATAATTAATAAATACGAAGTAGAATTATGGGCCTTCTATTTTGACGACCTTTACCCTATTTATCGACCCTTTAAGGAATAGTCAGGATAGTTCCCTTACGGAAAGAAAACTAAGGCAAAAACGGATAAATTTAGAGAAGCTCGACGAGAGATACTTATAGTCATGGAACGGGAAGATATTCCTTACTAGGAAAAATATAGGGTGATTATATAAGGTAACTACGTTATAGTTATCTCGATACTATACTAATCTAAAGTACCTTACGACGGGTACTATATAGAACTAGGACTAAACCTATATAGAGGGACCTATCGAAAGTTTAATCTACATAATAATCCCGAAGGAAAAGAAGAACTAGTTCCATTAATACGCTATATTGTAATGAGATACGATCAACGACGAACCTACATACACGACATAGTAGGAGAAAATCGATACGACTTCCTATTCGCCCTATTAGACGATATAGATATAGATAGCGAATATAAAGAAGCACTCTTAAATAAAACTAACCTACGAGAAGTAGGGAATGTCCTAAGACGAGGAGGGACGATAGTAGTTATATAAACTAAGTACTAAATATAAGAACTATACTAATATTAAGGTCGATACGTATAGAAGTATCTCCTCTATAACCTAGAAGGAGAACCTCAAGAAGAAGATAAGTATATTATCCTATAGAGATACTACGACTACGACGCAAGAGGCCTAGTACACTATCACTAAGTAACTAATAATCACTAGTTTATATTTCCCTTTAAGGAAGAGAATACCCTTACCCGAGAAGACCTAATCGAGGAGATAGCCGTTAGGTACCATATCCAAGAAACTAGCGACCATAGAGTAATTATTAGGACTCACTTCTAGGAAGAAGACGAATAGCAAGGAAGGACCGTTTAGAAGTTCAGCCCAAAGACTAGGATTCAACCAAAACATAAGTTAATTAGAATTCCAAAGTGCCGAAACTAACTATACGAGGACAAAGAAAACACGTATATACACTAAGTAAAAGAAGTAGGAACACACTACTTCACGACGGCGGATACTTTCTCTAGCGATAACGAAGAATCCGAAACTATCCCACAAGAAACCGGAACTCCAAGAGTGTTGGGAGACGAAATTCTAGAAAGGCAACTAGAAGACCCTAAGAAGGAGAGGCCGGGAGGAATTCCTAGTTAAACCTTATGTATAATGGAATCTCGAGAATCAAAACGTAAAACGGATAGAAGGTCCGTATCGGAACATAGATATCCGAATTAGGGAGATCAATTACTCAATAAGGAAAAAGTCCAAAACGAGTTAAAAAACGATAACGAGGAGACCGCATAAGGTAGCGGTCCCTCTAAATAGAGCCTTAGAATCTATTCGCTACCTTATACCCTTA
Source organism: Exophiala viscosa (assembly GCF_022695815.1). Lineage (NCBI taxonomy): Eukaryota > Fungi > Ascomycota > Eurotiomycetes > Chaetothyriales > Herpotrichiellaceae > Exophiala > Exophiala viscosa. The sequence continues at coordinate 2,724,613 of NW_026944353.1, read as the reverse complement.
GTATTTAATGCCATTAGTCTTCGGCGCCACACTAGCCGATAAGGAAGTATAGGTAATAATAGATTACGAAGTAAATTAAAATTACGTATTACTATAGCTTATAGAGAGATTATATAAACAATATCGACAAAAAGCGAAACCCTACTTACTAAACATAGTAGATAAAATACCTATTAAGTACGGCGGAGAGTAGATTCGTAGAGAAATTCGAGACGTCCGACTCGAAATCGAGGGTCATATCGAATAAATTAACCTCGATATTACACTAATTAAGTACGATATTATACTAGGAATAAAATAGCTTTAGAAATAAGGACTAGTAATAAACTAGTAAGAACGAACTCTTACGTTTCCTAACCGTAGTTAAGGAAATAGGAAAGAGAATAGATTATCCTCTAGGTTACTCGTTAGGGCAATATAGGTAAGACCAAATCGAAAGATCCTCGTTAACATAATAGAAGAGATCCCGAAAGAATATCGAGACTTCGTAGACCTCTTTAAGGAAAGAGAAGGCCTAGCCATATTACTAGAGTATAAACTATAGGACCACGAAATACCCCTCGAAGATAGAAAAGTACCGAAGTATAACGAGTAGCTTCGACAACTCTCTAAGAAAGAAGAAGACTTTCTCAAGGACTATATCGAAAAACACGAAAAGAAAGGCTTTATCTAATTATTTAAGTCTTCTATAGTACATAGGGTACTATTTACCCCGAAAAAGAATAGAGGACTTCGAGTATATATTGACTATCGACTACTTAATGCGATTACTAAAAAGAACTAGTATTCGTTACTATATATCGACGAACTATAGGATAGATTATTAAGTACTAAATACTTTATCGCGATCGACGTACGGGACGCCTACTATCGAGTACGAATAAAGGAAGGCGAAGAATAAAAGATAGCCTTTAAAACCCGCTTCGGATTATACGAATACTTAGTTATGCCTTTCGGATTGACTAACGTACCGGCCACTTTTTAGGAATTGATCAACGATATACTAAGAGAATATCTCGACGATTTTGTAACGGTATATCTCGACGACGTACTTATATTCTCGACTACACTAAAAGAATATGTATAATATATTAGGAAGGTCTTAGATAGACTTCGACAAAAAGATTTACTAGTGAAACTTAGTAAATATAAATTTCATAAATATCGAATACGCTTTCTAGGATATATTATCTTAGATATAGGTATTAAGGTAAACCTCGAAAGAATTAAGTCTATCTAGGAATGGCCATAACTAACTAATGTCACGGAAATACAAGCCTTTATTAGACTTATTAACTATAACCGAAAATTTATAGAAGGATTTTCAAGAGTCGTAGCATTATTAATAAACCTTACCAAAAAAGAGGTTAAGTTCAAATTCGGACCGGAGTGCACCAAGGCATTTTAGGAACTCAAGAGAGCTATTACTAGCGTCCCTATACTCGCGATATTCAACCTAGAGTATAAAACTAATTTAGAGACAAATATATCCGATAGAGCTATCGGAGCTCGCCTTACGTAAAAGGCTAACGACGGGAAACTCTATACGATTATATACTACTTAAGGAAAATAACTAGATCGGAACTCAACTATAATATACACGATAAAGAGCTACTCGCTATTATCGAAGTATTTAAAGAATAAAGAGTATACTTAGAAGGTATAAAATACCCTACCTAAGTCTATACTGACCATAAGAACTTACTATACTAGATAATAACAAAATAACTTAATAGACGATAAGTTCGATAGGCTAAAACTCTCGCACCATTTAATTTCAGAATATATTATATTCGAGGAAAAGAAAACGCTATAGTAAACGCGCTTAGCCGCCGACCAAACTATATAAAGAATATTCAACTAGAACCCATAGCTATACTTAAGGAACGTAATGGAACCTTAACTTACGTAACGCCTTAAATAGAAACACTAGCCGCTATAGATATTGAGCTAACTATAGAATAAAAGAAGAAAGTTATCTAAAATAGATATAACGATAAGTTAGCCGAATACCTAGGTATTGAAAAAACCATTGAACTCGTCACACGAGACTTCACCTAGAAGGGAATACGGAAAGACATAACGAAGTACGTCAATAACTACGATATATATCATAAAGTAAAGTACGCACAACATAAACTATACGACCTACTATAAACATAGTAAATACTAGAAGAGATATAATTAATAATCGCACTAGATTTTATTACGAAGCTACTAAAATCTATAGAGCCCCTTACGGGCGTAGACTTTAATAGTATACTAGTAATAAACGATATTCTAACGAAGTATACGTACTTTATACTATATAAGGAAGTATCAATAGTAGAAGACCTAGTATACCTACTATACAAAATAATTATCGTATAATATGAAATACTAAAGGAAATACGCTTAGACCGAGATAAACTATTCACATTATAATTTTAGTAGTCACTAATAGACCTTATTAGAATACACTAGAAAATATTAATAGTATATTATCTATAATTAAACGGATAAACTAAGAGAACGAATTAGATACTCGAATAGTATCTACGATACTATATTAGCTTCAAATAAAACGACTAGATACAACTACTACCGATAGTATAGTTCGCATTCAATAATAGTGCATTAGTAACGAGAATATCACCATTCTACGCAAATTACGGAAAATACCTAAATATTGAATAGGAACCAAGAGAAATTAAACTAATCGCAGAAAAAGCAAAAATATTAGTGGACAAACTAAAGTAACTACATAAAATGCTATAAACAATATTATAAGAAGTAATAAAGAAAACAACAATTCAAGCAAACAAGAAAAGATCTAAGGGACTAAACTTCCACGAGGGGGAGATAGTCTATATCTTACGAAAAAACATCAAAACATAACGACTAAGCGACAAATTAGACCACACCAAAATTAAACCATATAGAGTCAAAAAGAAGTTAGGAACCGTAACATTCGAAATCGATTTACCTAAAGGTATAAATATTTACCTAGTATTCTATAAGTCCCTTATCGAGAAGGCACCGCTAAACGCTAAACTAGAACCGATACTAATATATAAGGAAATATAGTAGCCGCTATATAATATCGAAAGAATTTTAGATTATTAACCCATTAACGGGAAGTACCATTACCTAATTAAATAGTTAGGATACAATAGCTTAGAAAACACGTAGGAACTACTAAAATATCTACTAAAAAATCTCATTAAAGAATACTATCGGGGGAAATAACGGAAAAGACTTATCGATAGTATTCGACTACTATAAAGGACGATCAATTAGGATTAGACCCTCGAAACCAAATAGCGAACTAGGCTTAAGCTTAAATATATTTTCTAACTACGCGTCATTAAGACTAATAAACACCGTCGACGACGCCTACTCGAGGGGATTCACGTTATCCAATTCGTCCAAGGCGTTCGCTTCCCGGATCAATATTTTCTTCTATTTCTCTAATAGTTCGTTAGCTTCACGCTAAAGCCGCTTACGTTCTAAGTAAGCCTAAGCCGCTATAACCTAAGCTCGAGAAGCTACCTCCAGTAGCTATTGAAGTTCGTTACCCTTACGGCGCGCCGCTTCGATTAGGCGATTCCGTTGGGTAGTTAGACAATCGAACTTAGCCGTCGAGAAAGTACCATCGTAGTATTTCACTCCTTTTTTAGTATAAGAAGAACACTTGCTATGCCCATCCAACATAAAACACACCGAGTCGAAATCCTGATAGGGCGTATAGCGACCCATCTCGAACCTCTCTAAACCTAGCGACTCGATTCGCACAACAAGGTCGTAGCGACGGATAGTGGACGATCGACCCGATTTAGAAACTCGATACTAAGGCATCGTTAGCCATGACGAAAGAAAGAGAGAGGAAGGCACGGGGATAGGAGAAACGACTCACCTTAAGTACGTTGAGGACAACGTATAGAGAAGGAGGGGGCGAGTGTTACGAACCGAGACATGCGACTAGGTTATGACTAGGGCGTAGTCTCCAAAAGAAAGCAGGTCTAACGAGAGGACACGTGCAAGCACTATATTAGATCACGTGACTATAGAAGTGCTTAGCCCTACTTAGTGTGCTTAGTACTAAGCACTACTAAGTACACTAAGTACTCACGACTATATATACAACTAACGAGTCCATAGCTTTCCTTCGTAGTCAACTTCGTTAACGATTATACCCATACGTTTAAGTATCGATTAGTCTCGCTCAAGACACTCGACGTGCTCTCTTACTGCTATACCTTGATACTTCCCCCTGCTCAGGAACCCCTTGTCTCGTGACACCCCGGTGAAGCGATTCATAATATATCGAGATAAAGGTAGTGACCGTAGTAAATAGATACTATAGTACGCTAAGATAAATCGCGTCGATAAAGTTATATATATTCGATATTATATTTAGCGAATTTTACGATAGATTTACTAAAGAAGAATACGAAGACTATTACGTCGATTCTTTTCGACTTCTAGCCTTTATTATTATCTTCGTAATACTAATAAGGGCTACTTTAATTATCGTCTTTTTATAAGCGATTATATTACTCTATATTTTAACGAGAGGTATAGATAGCCTAAAATAAATATCTTCTAGTTACTTAATATATATTCGAGAGTTATTCTTATAGTTTAGATATAGATATTTATAGTAACGAGCTATAAGAACTTACTAATCGTTCGATTCGTTTAGTATCGCGGCGCGTTATTATCGCTACTCTCTTTATACTTAAGTAGTACTTAGAGCGCTAGTTTTGCTCTTCTTTTTAGACTTTAAAGACTTAGATAATATATATCGCTTCTTATCTTTTCGTCGACGTATCTATATACTATCCTTATATCTTAATCGTATAGAAGACGCTCTCTCGAAGCCCGAAGAGCTTTACGCCGACAATAGCTCGGAAATAGAGAGTATACGCTCTTAATATATTAAGTTAAGCTATATATCTATCTCGTATATAGCCCGCTTAGGTTCGTAAGAGATATCCCACTACTTCTTATATATCGTTTCGAAGTTCGATTAATATTCGATAGTAAGGTTAAAAGATCTCTTTATTCTTTAAGCGATAATCGTAAACTCGTCTTCGTAAGGTAAGTTATCGACGATCTTCTTTTTAGGTATTAATATTATTAGGAGACGACCGCGGCACTCGTCTATTATATTAAGATAGTCGTACGTCTTCGAGTTAACCTAACGACTAAACGTCTTTACCTTTCCTAAGAAGACTTATACGCTAATTAGAAAGAATACCTTACTAAGAGAGTATATCGATATAGTCGACGTATTAAACTATAGACTTAATAATATATATCGACGCGATATTAATACCCGCTTATTACTCTTATTACTCTTCCGCCGCTTCGAGATATTCGATAGAGGCGCTATCTATACGGACGGGAGGATCGTCGTCGCCACCTCCTCCTCCTCCTCCGACTACGTCGCGGACCCCCCTAGGGAGCTCTTCTCCTTATTATTATCGGGAGTTCTCTTCGGCTCGAAAGATTACTGGATTAACGCTATTCTATCTATATAGCTAATTCTACTTAGGGGTATATCTTTAATATCCTTAATAGTTAGGGACCGCGAAGTAATAGTATCCCTACTAGTATTTAGCGTAGCGCGTTACTTATTAAGGGTGAGTAATAATCGCGTAGCTATAGTAAGCACCGACTAACTAGCCGATCGCCTTAGGGAGGGAGTACGAGTGCGCTTACGGCCTCGCTATGATTAAGAGTCCTCGACGGCGCGTGCTTCGCGGAGACGGAGGGATAGAGTGCTACTTCGTAGGGAACGACGCGATATATTGATACAATATATTATAGATTAGTCTAGCATACTTTACAGCTATTTTACGGTGGTGGTGGTGCTCATTCATTCCGCAGTGTATTGCAAAAAAGTGGCGGTGAATGGCTCGGCTAACTTGACAAATTTACAAAGTTTTGAAAGGCACAGTACCCTGAAGAAGATCTGGGGTCAAAAGACCACTTCATCAAGTCACGGTGGCCAACCCTCTTCAACAAATCCCCCACAGATTCCTGAACTGCCGTCAACGTTTGCTACAGCCCTGTCGAAATGCACAAGATGTCGCAATGGTGTGGCTACCCGAATTGAGAGATTTCGCAATGTCGAAGCGTCCAAAGACCGCAGAAGAGAGGCGACCGGTGTGAGTACTTTTTAACCTCATTAGTATCCTGCATGCAAAAGTATGAAATCCTAAGGCCACCCCAGCCCCAAAACTCCTGGCCTGCCAACACGAACTCTACGCCGCGAACATGCCGCAGTGAAGGTTTTGAGAGTAGCCATCGACATGGATCTGCTGTGGAATGGCTCGTTTTGTCTCAGGTGTCGCTACTGCGCCCTCTCGCTCTAATATGCGACAGGCCCTGTCAAGGAACCATACAGATAAAGGCTCGGCCTGCCGCAAGGCTGGTCTTGCCCACCGTCACGTACGACTTCATTCTGGGATCGGCTGAAGCTGCAATGTCTTCTAGATCTCTACGTCAGCTGTGAGTGCTCCGGAGTCTCTTTGAGCAGGGCCTGCTGGGATCATGATGGGATCCCGCCACAGAATAGTCAGAGAATTCCACGAACCTCTCGAGTCCTCCTCTCTGCGTCGAGAAACAGATCCGGTTCACCCATCTGAACGCGAGTATGCGCCCAATGTATCTCTGAAGAATATCAATGCCTCCCAACGATGGCGACCAAAGAGCCTGCGAAAGAGGGTGTTTTTCGCGTGTGCATTCGTCTTCCTTGCCTGTGTCGTCACCTTCGCGGTGGTATTTTCCTACTCGCGCTCTAATCAGGGCCTTCTTAAGGTCGACACACGTCTGCACTACCTCTGGACATATGCTCCGACTCTATTCTTCACTATTGGTAAGTTCACAATCCACAACTGTAATAGCCACTCTCGGAATCTCTCAGATAACTCCATCTACATGACACTGACTTTTATGCTATCTAGTCGGCGCATGCTGGGCTAGGGTGGCATACCGCACACTCCAGATGCAGCCATGGAGAATGATCGCACGGGACCCGACGTCGACGTCTAAAGCTCTCCTCGTCGACTATGTCACACCAATAGCCTTGAAGTCGCTCTTTAAGGCGGCGAGAGCACGACATTTCCTGGCCGTGCTGGTTCTCCTTGTCTCTTTGGCATTACAGATAGTGACCATTTTGTCCACTGGTCTGTTCGAGGTCGAATACGTTTCAATTCAAAAGCATGGTCCCATCTCTCTCATTGACACTATTACTGGAGCTTCGCACGACTTTTCCAACATCGGTGCAGGGCCAGCCTTGACCATTTACAGTGTCCAGAACACCAACCTCAGCTATCCGGAAGGCACTACATCGGCTCATGCTGTTCCTAAGCTTTCTTACTCAGATGTATCCAATGCGACTTTAGTTGCTCCCGTTGGCGTATTCACGTCTTACTTGGACTGTCAAGAAGCATCACTTCAACTGGACAATACCTCGATAACAAGTCAGACGGGCGGGCTACATAATGCACCTTTGTTCACTTACTCTTTGAATACGAGCGACTGCTTGCTTCCAAATCTGACGGTCGAAGGGGGTGCATATCTCGATTACAATTACGAGGGCGACAATTGTACGTTCTGCTGTTGTCTTGGACAGCTATGCCGGTCCGGCTCAAAACCTCACATCTCTCGGCTGTCTCGATGCTGACATGTGTTAGTTACATTCTATGACACGTACGGGAATACTGCAGCAGTGGCTTGCTCACAGAATGCTTCTGACGTCCGCATCCGGATTTCCGCGGGGTTGATTTACTACAACAGTAAGTCCTTTTGCGAAGGGAGTTCCGCGAGAGCTCATCGATCATCCTTATGCGGGCTCTGACAGTGTCGTAGTCACCTGGAATGGTACATTTGCGGACACGGAGAATGAGACTCTTCACCTTCTCGAAAAGACGCCGAGTGAGTTGTTTCAGCTCTCTGCCTCCACGAACTTGCTATGTATACCTCACTACGGCTTGCAAGAAGCTGAAGTCACGTATACCACGAGCCAGACGACCGGAAGTCGTCAAGCTCACATACAGGAGCCAAACTCAACGTCCTTGCAGGCTTTGGAAGGTGTCACACCTCAAGCCATCTCGAATGCCATCATGGATTCGATCACGGCAAGTTGGGAAGCCCTGGAGGCACTGTTTCCCAATCCCAATGCCGGGGTGAGTCCGCTTCCTCCCATAAAAAGATCGTGGACCAAGCCATATCCTCTTTGCATCACAAAATCTCTCGTATACTGACTATGTTAGGTTATTACTGTTAATGACCCAAGCGAAGGCTCCGATGGCTATTTTCCGACTAATCCTGTAAGTCACTTTGTCCCAATGGTAGCTGTATCGAGGCAGGCAGAGCTCCCTTGAATAAGTCAGCTCCATAGAGATTTGGGTTGACAATCTTGCAGGACGCGTTCTTCAGGATAATGACTCAGCAATATCCACTTGCCAACGGTTCCAGCAGGTCAAGTTGGTTCGATCCCGAGACCCTGCGAACTGCATCGAGCCTGTTCTTCGGCTCCGTTGCGGCACAATTTGCTGCGCAATACTTGAGAAGAGATGCCACCGGCACGGTTCAAGGAACCGCCGGGATGGTTCAACCTCGATTGGTGTTTTCATCAGTCTTCTATGCCGTGGAAGCATTGCTAGGATCTCTCTTCCTTGCTGCCCTCCTCCATGCCTGGCCAGCCACAAAAGCCATCACTAGTATCGACCCTGCATCCATTGGTGGAACAACTGCAATCATTTCTGCAGACGTTGCCCTGATGGATCACTTCCATGGTACTGGAACATTCGATCTTGATATGCTGAAAGCTCACCTCAGAGGTCCCGGCTCAGGCGACGATAGCAAGGCTCGCACTTATGGACGAACCTTCGGCACGAATGCGGAACCAAAGTACGCGAGTGCTAAAGGCACTGCGCACAGTCAGACAGCTGGGTGGCGGCCTTGGGTGTTTCTACCATTCGGGAGATGATCCCACTGATTCCGCTTCTCCTCATCGTGGGTCTGGAGATCAGCCTGCACTACAGTGAGGTTCATAACGGCATTGCAATTGTCGACGGCCTACGCAGTCGGATCCATGCATCGCGTCTGGTGCCTGCTGTCGTCTTTGCTGCGACTCACATGGTCTTGTCCTCAATGGCTTTCAATGTCAGCCTGATGCATCCCTTCTCGACATTGCGGACTAGCCCTTCTGCTGCCCAAATCAGTCTCCTCGATGCTCCTCTAAGCCGGTTTGCCCCCCATAACCTCTGGCTTTCTGCACGAAGAAAGCAGTTTGCGCTTTTCTGCTCGGTCGTTATGACCATTACAACATTCTTCCTAGTTACAGTCTCCAGCGGACTTTTTGTCAGTGGAGGCTACACACGAAGTTCACATCTTACACAGTTATCATGGTTCCAGCTCTCTTCCGAGAACAATGATTCTGCAATTCACAATCTCACGAGGAGGTATAACTTGACGGAGCCACTACAATATGCCGAGGATAATGGGGAGACGAAAATGCATCTTATTGGCAATGCCGTGATCGAACTGAATCTATCTTATCCTGCTTGGACTTACGACGAGCTTGCCTTACCCTTGGTCTCTATCTCCGGTAATTCGACATTGAACGTCACGGATTCAATAGCTATCTCGGCCCAAATTCCAGCTCTTCGCACCGACATGCAGTGCGATGTGCTCAAGACTGACGAAAACAATATTACGTTCTCGCAGAGTATGGTCGATGTATCTTGGGATTACAGCTTCGGTGTGATTTGTAAGTCTCGACCCTCGTGGAAATCATTGAAACCCATTGTCGGGCTTACTCAAAGTTCCTACATTTCCGACTTCTCAACGCTGACAAGAAGAAAGATACTCGGAACTTGCTTGATGTCCATACCAATTTCTCCGTTGAATGCGGCGGGTCGGGTCAGAGCAACGCTACTGTCGTTATCTACGAAGTAGCATTACCCAGTCGACTGAACACGAGCGAGGAAGGCAGCGTTGAACCTCGGCCGACTTCAATGCTGTACAGCTACGAGAACTGCCTCGTGGGAATTTATGGGTTAGTCTCCTCGATTCTTCCACTCCTCACACGCTTTATCTGCGCAATTGTACGAACTTTTAGACTCTCATGCTCATTTTCACGATGCTACAGCTACGCCAATAACGCAAAGTTTGTCAACTATTCCGTCATGTCATGCAAAGTATCATACGAAGAAGTCCAAGCAACAATGACTTTTCTTGACTTCCCGAGCTATCGCATCTCCTCAGACGCGCCGCCAATTGTGGACGAATCCACAACTAAACCGATCAACAGCAGTGACGTCTCGTCATTTCTGGCTGCTACCGAATATTCCGCTTCCTTTTACAACACTTCATTGACATCGTTGAATGGGTACTCTACAATGGACCCAGTATCAACGGCATTGATCTACGGCAAAGATGGCGTCCCTGCCGAAAAGCTCTTCCCGTATTCCCCGGAGCAGTATCTCATACCAAATCTACAGCACCTCATCCGGACTATGGGTGCGCAGTACATAAGCTACTTCTATCGAAGTACAAACACGACCTCGCCCTTAGTGAATTCCAGGATCCCAGCGACTTTGCAAATGAACCCGACCTACAGATTGAGGCAAACTGCCACGTCCACTAGGATTTTGGACGGCCTTTTGGCGGCCTCTGGAGTCTTCGCAATCCTCACACTGTTGACATTTAGAACTCGTGATGTTGTCAAAGCCAAGCTCGGCAGCCCAGCCGTGGTCATGGCGATGGTAGCCGACAGCGAGTTCGTCCGCGAGTTGCAGAAGGAGCAAAGCCTGGAACCGGACGAAACAGATAGAGCGGTACATGCGGAGAGAATGCTGGCGTCTGATGGAGGACAATTCAGCCTTGGTTGGTGGGAGGTGAGAGGATCATCAACGTCGTCACAAAGCGAGGGTCAATTGACCAAATATCGATGGGCCATTGATATAGGTCGATCGGACTGAGGTAGCATTTCTCACATGAAGTACTATAGTTGCCATATGTTCTATCCCGACACTTCCCAGTTCTGGTGTTGATACCATGAGCACCGTCAAGTACGGCTAATGGGAGTGGTGCCAGGGATACTAGTATCGTACCTTAACTATGCCGGATTTAGCTGGAGGTGGAACCCCTAATCAACTTGGCGGCGGAGAAATAAAAAAGGGGACAGAAGTGTCTCTCAAGATCGCAGGGAAGCCGCTGCTACTACTACTACTACAATCGCAACCCATCCACCACAACACTCGCTCTTCTACTTCTGTTTACGGTGCTGCATACTTGTCCCTATCAAATCGACGTTGTTACCTGCTCTTCCACGTCCCTGTTTGCAGTCGGCATTCCATCCCCCTTTCCGCCTATCACATTCCGCCTTCGTCGCGTTACTCTGTCGCAAGCATTCCTTTAGATCAGACGCCGTCCAGCACATCACCATGGCCATGACAATGCAGCAGCAGAATGCTGTCTTTCCCAAATCCCACGTCGGCTTCGACTCCATCACTCAGCAAATCGAGAAGAAGTTGTTGAAGAGAGGTTTTCAGCTGAACATTGTCTGCGTAAGTCTCGACAAGTTATCTCCTGGTTGCGCAATACTGAACTTCTACAGGTCGGTCAGACTGGACTAGGGAAGAGCACACTCATCAACACCCTGTTCTCATCACACCTCATCGACTCGAAAGGCCGACTTCGTCCAGATGAGCCTATCCGTTCGACGACGGAGATCCAGACCGTCTCTCATAGTCAGTTATTCGCACCTTGAAACGAAGAGGAAACATCTAACATTCACCGCAGTTGTCGAAGAGAACGGAGTGAGACTGAGACTGAACATTGTCGATACGCCAGGATACGGAGATTTGGTGAACAATGACCGATGGTAGGGCAATGCTTTTGATTATTGGAATTATGGCTTACATTGTCTAGCTGGGATCCTGTGATCAAGTACATCAAAGACCAACACTCCGCCTACCTCCGCAAAGAGCTTACAGCACAACGAGAGCGTTACATCCAAGACACCCGTATTCATTGCTGCCTTTTCTTCATTCAGCCATCTGGTCACAGCCTCAAACCTATTGACATTGTGGTGTTGAAGAAGCTCTCCGATGTTGTGAATGTCGTGCCAGTCATCGCAAAGGCTGATTCCCTGACACCCGAGGAACGCAGAGCTTTCAAGGAGAGAATTCGGGAAGAGTTCCAGTTCCACAACCTTCGAATGTACCCATACGACAATGAGGATCTGGATGATGAGGAACGAGCCACCAACTCCACCATCAAGGAACTTGCTCCTTTCGCGGTGATTGGCAGCGAACGCTCCAGCGTGATCAACGGCAGGCAAGTGCCTACACGGCAACACAGATGGGGAACAATCAACGTTGAGGACGAGAACCATTCAGACTTCATCTACCTGCGCAACTTCCTTCTCCGCACCAACCTGCAAGACCTGATTGAAACTACCAGCCAGATTCACTACGAGACATTCAGAGCCAAGCAATTGTTGGCACTCAAGGAAAGCAGCGCTGCAAGCGGTATGGCAGGTAGCAGGCCAATCAGCCCTGCCGCCGATCGGGAGTTGTCTCGAGGCTCGCAGCGCATGACCATGAACGGATATTAAGAGGTCAAAACATGTCGAGTACGAGGAGCGGCGGATTTTCTACTATGACGGGTCAATTCCATACTGGTCGTACCTCGTTGCCTACTTGGGCTTTTGTCAAATGTAGCGTCTATGGAAGCGGGTCTTTCGTCTTTGGACCGGGGTATAGCTAGTCACATTGCTTTTCAATGCCTAATACCCATTCACCATCGTAGAAGAAGAGTTGAATCAAGCAATGCAAAGAACAATCTAGGCAGGAATGCCCTGCATCACCCATTCATCCAGCTCTTTGAATGTCCGCTCAAGATCGTCGTTGATAATGACCTTGTCGTTCTTTCCTTCAGTCCTACAGTATTCCATCTCGTTCTTGGCCTGGGACAGTCGTTTCTGTATGGAGTCCTCGCTTGTGTCGCCTCGGCCTCGCAATCTTTGTTCCAGGATCTCAACGCTGGGTGGTTGTATGAAGCATATTCTGGGATTCAGAGCACTCTTTTTCAGCTGTTTGACCCCCTCCATTTCAATGTCCAAGATGCATATTCTCTTGCCCTCAGCAGTCGTGCCGTCTATACTCTTGCCTTTACCCTCTGCAACATCTTGAACCGCCTTCTTTGAGGATCCGTAGTAGTTCCCTCCAAATTTGGCATGTTCTATGAATGCGTCTTTCCCGATCATTTTCTCGAACTCCTCAGGCGTGGTGAAATGATAATGTACGCCATTTTGCTCGCCTGGACGAGGCTTTCGCGTGGTATGGGAGACGCTGAAGCCGAAATGATCGGGATGCTTCTCGAACAACCTCTTGATGAGGGTGGATTTGCCCGTACCTGATGGTCCCGAGCAGACTATCGGTCGATATCTTTCTGCGGTAGGTGCCATGGCGATGTGTCTGGCCGGTTGCCGCGTGGTGGCTGATTTGAGAGAGAGTGAGAGAGGAGTCTTCGCGCAACAGGTAAGCAGCCGTGGTACTATCATAAGTGTCTGTCGCACCCGACCATTCAATGCTCCGCAAAAGTACCTTACTGAAGCGGTGGGAGATGGGCCAATTGAAAACGCGGCAACAAAGGTTGCTTGGCAGGGGCAGGGAGGTCTCTCGACCTCAGTCTGTTGCATCCTTGCAAAAGACACCTATTGCACCATCAACGAGAAAAGAACAACGCGATGAGCTCGGCTGAGGCCTTGGAAACATCGGACGCGACGCCTGATGTCGCGTCTGAGACTCCAACTGGTGGTGAAGCAGAAACAGCGGAGGGAGAAAATACGACACAGGGACGACGACCGAGGCGCCATCGTGGTCGACACGCGAAGGATCCCTTAGGACAGTCAATCCAGTACAGATGCCAGGGGACCAATGATTTCGAAGAGAAATTGCGCGAATATCTATCTAATCCTACAAGTGACCCCGAGCATATGACTTTGGAATTCTTGTTTCCTGTCACTGCTGCCTTTATGGTGCCGGCCAGAGAGCCCAAGGGAAATAGACCTGTGCATGACAGGACTCCTTATATGTACAGTGCATTCAATAAGACCGCCATCAGCGTGGCCGACGCATTGCAACATAGTGGGGATCCCAAAGAGCAAATGCTCACACAAAAAGCCATCTCCAAAACTCTCGTTGAGACTGTCCAAGAAGCGGACGGTTATCATTACAGCTTCCACAACTACTGGGTCAGCCGGGAGGATCAAGCCTGCAGGTTCTCATATTTCTGCAACGATTCGGTCCTCAACAAAGGTAGGGCTGCCAATGAAGGGGCATCCAAAATCAGGCAAGGAGTCAAGGTCAGAAAGCCAGTATGGGATTGTCAAGGAACAGTTGCGGTCAAATTTTCCTTGACAAAGATGAGCCTGGAGGTGCATTACAAGCACATTCCGATGCACCCTACCTTCGACGAACGAGCTCCAGCTCCGCGCAATGGTAGCAAGCGGAAAAGAATGTTAGAGATCTTCCATCCGGACAAGCTCCCGAAGTTCAAGCCGAGAGAAAAGAAGAAAAAGCCAGACGCCCCACACAAAGAACCAGCCAAACGTGGGCGGCCACGGAAAGTACGAGATCCAGCAGTCCAGCCGGCGCATGAGTCAGCACCACACTCAATGAGAGACAGCAGTTTACAGCCCCTTTTCGATTTCTTAGGGTCTGCCGAACAAGCCATGAACGGTACGGCGGAGACACCTGTCAATGCTGACCGAACCACCCAGCCTGGACCAGCAGTCGCTGACCATAGTGTCTCTGAACAAAATGGTACGCCTGCAGCCGCGGAAACACCAGGGACTGGCTCTCAGCATGCGTTTCCGGGCATGATGTCCGGATTCATGTCAGGTGAGCAGCTCACTTGGAGCAGCAAGAAGAGACCACGGGCCCGCAAGAGCGCAGCCGCAGCTTCTGGAGCTGGCACTACCTCCTCAACGCCCATACAGACCTCCGGAGGGGCTCCCTTGTCAGAGGTTGAAGCACTCAAGTTGAGACTGCTGGAGGCAGAGCAGAAGATCAAAGACCTCGAGACTGGGAAATTGAAGACTGTAACACCAATCACCTGGAATGCACCACCACCTATGCAGCAAACAGCCTCAAATAATGGCTACCCTCAACCATATTATCCTCCACCACCGCCTCAATACCCTCCCCAACAATGGCCCTACGCTTCTCCTCATCAGCAGCAAGCAACACCTCCTGCCCATCACCCGCCCACACAGCCATTGGGACCAACTCCGAGTCCGCAACCCACCCCAAATTCCGTATCGGCACCTAAACCTACACCCTTCTACGGCTTCGTGCCAAATCCGGAAGCCCCCGCAGCATTTCAAGCTTTGAATGCTCGCAAGATCCAGCCGAAGCGTAACAATCTTGCACAATCACAAAACATGCAATCATCAAGTCATCCGCAGAGCCATCAACCATGCCCGAGTCCGTCGCAGTTGCCTTCAGCACCTAATCAGCCGGCAAACATGCACTCGGCTCAGGGGATGCCTCAAGCACAAGCAATCCGGCCTCAACCACCCATGGTACTATCTACTTCACAACAACCTCAAAATATGCAAGCAGCTTTGGATGCCCAGAACTCTTCAGTGCCTTATGCCCCCCAGAATAGAGTTGCGAGCACATCTTCCACATCTTGAAGGAACCTGCAAAGTTTCCCGAGAGGGCTTCCGGGACTGCTGGTCATGGTCTTCAAGTTCTCTTCAGCGTTCACGTTCTTGTAATCACCCTTCCCCTGAGGCCGTCGTCTAAGGGGAAAGGTCGATGCATATCACTTACCTAGGCAAGAGGAATACCCTTGTTCTCTGTATGATTACTGTACATCATAGAAGTTTCGGCGCGTCGGACAATGTTCTCTGTGACCTACCAATTTAGACATGGAATCAAACATCATGCTCGGCAGTCTCAGAATATGCTTGATAATGGTCATTGGCATGATGCGCGACAATACACGTCATAGGATCCGAAGTCCAGCCTTGTCCGATGGAAGGACTAGAGAATCGGCAAATATGCCAAGCACTGATCATAGAGTAGTGGATCATTTGCCATGTTTGCGTGCTTTTCATTCAGAAAAAAAGTTTCGAGTGCATGCATACTAGTAACGAAGTCCTGCAAGAAATTCCATTGTGATATATCTTAATCTGCGATGTCCAAGATGGCAGGCACCAAACGACCGATCGACGCCGTAGATGGCAAAGCCTCAAAAAAGCCCAAGACGTATCAAGATGGAGGGAAAAAGAGCAAATCCGTTCCAAAGAAGGCGGCCGACGAAGAGGACTTTGTCCAGTTCGACGAAGAAGATGCTACAGCGGTGCCGGTGACCAAGCAAGAGAAGCCCAAGTTTCCGAAGGGCTCTGGAGAGTCTGGAGAGCCTGATGGAGACACATTTCTGAACGGTACGTGCTGCCTGCAGTTTACGCCTCATGGTGGATTTGCGGTGGACAATCTGGCTGACTCGGCTGCACTACAGGAAGCACATCTCGCGAAGCGCACGCCAAACAAAAGGCCCTCGCACAAGACCGGAAAGCGGCCAAACCGCACGCGGACTCGATCGCCCGCTCGAAGAAACTATGGGAACAGCTACGGCGCAAATCGCACGTCCCAAAGGCGCAGCGCGATGAACTCGTCAAAGAGTTGTTTGATATCATATCAGGCCGAGTCAAGGACTTCGTCTTCAAGCACGATTCTGTGCGTGTGATTCAGTGCGCACTGAAGTATGCTACGCCGGACCAGAGGAGGCAGATCACACAAGAATTGAAGGGTCAATACAGAGAATTGGCGGAGTCCAAATACGCGAAATTTCTGATTGCAAAGATGGTGGTTGGCAACGACGAGAGTCGGGATGCTGTTGTCGAGGAGTTTTGCGGGCATGTCAAGAGGCTCATTCGGCATCCTGAAGCGAGTTGGATTCTGGATGATATCTATCGGACTATCGCGACGAAGCAGCAGAAGGCTGTACTCTTGCGGGAGTGGTATGGGCCTGAGTTTGTGGTGTTCGCAAAGAACAAAGGCAAGGACGAGGGTGAGGTGACCGCAGACCTGGCGGAGATTTTGAAGCAGAATCCGGAAAAAAGAGGGCCAATCATGCAGCATTTGAAGGAGATGACGAACCAGCTGGTGCAGAAGAAGACCACTGGGTTTACGATACTGCATGACGCTTTGCTGCAGTACTTCTTAAATTGCAAGCCTGGAAGTCCTGAACTTACAGAGTTTCTGGACATGCTGCGCGACGACGAAGAGGGTGATTGTTTCAAGAATCTGGCCTTCACGAGGTCTGGATCACGACTTGTTTGTCTTGCGTTGGCATATGGCAGTTCCAAGGACCGGCGGACCATCTTGAAATTCTTCAAGACGCACATGAAGCTCTTGGCTTCAGATGTCTACGGGCACACCGTGCTACTGACCGCTTACGATGTGATTGACGATACAGTCATGACATCGAAAGGGATCTTCCCCGAACTGCTTGGCAAAGATCTCGAGAAAGAGGCGGCGCAGCAGGAGTTGATGGCTCAGGTCGAGCATTTGAATGCTCGCATTCCTTTGCTGTATCTCATGTCGCCGGAGGCTCCGAAGTGGTTGATCCCACCTGAGACTGATACTATAGCCGTTGTCAAGGAGATTCGGGAGGTTCGAAATACGACTTCGAAGAAAGATCCCGAGACACGGAGACTGGAGTTGCTGAAAGCCATATCGCAGCCGCTGTTGGATTTGATTGCTTCACAGGCACAATTCCTTGCTCAATCGACGCTGGGGTGCCAATTCATCGCCGAGACCTTGTTTGGCGCTGTTGGAGACAAAGAGCCTGCACTCAAAGCTCTTGTGGATCTGGCGACAAACCCTGCTGAGGCCGAAGAAGATGCTAAGGTCCTTGCAACGCCAGCGGTGGGCCGGATGTTGAAGTCCCTGGTTCAAGGCGGACGATTTGACAAGGCTACGAAGTCAGTCACTCGGGTGGACCCGTCATTGATGTTCCATGACATGCTGTATACGGAGCTCAAGGGCGAGGACGGGGCCGCGATCATTGAATGGGCTAATGGTCCCAATTCTTTTGTCATTGTCGCGATGCTGGAAGCCGATGAT
The DNA here is from genome assembly GCF_022695815.1 of Exophiala viscosa. Classification (NCBI taxonomy): domain Eukaryota; kingdom Fungi; phylum Ascomycota; class Eurotiomycetes; order Chaetothyriales; family Herpotrichiellaceae; genus Exophiala; species Exophiala viscosa. Next base: position 2,706,466 of record NW_026944353.1, on the reverse strand, counting down.
TTCAGCCACAACGAAGAACTGGTCGGCACCCTGAAACAGCACGCCTCTGCGCTGAAGTCTGACAACCCAGGAGCCAAGATCATTCTTGAAAAGATTGGGGGTGCATCGGAGGAGAAACAGGCTAAGAAAGGGAAGAAGTCGAAGAAATAAGTATAGAAGCGAGCCAAAGTCATCACATTTCTTACTCGAACGATTGTCGCTACATAAGTTCGGAGGATGGTCTCGTAGTCTAGTCCTCTTTCCAATCTTGCATACATGCCTCGGCAAGCCGTACATCCACCACAGGCAGATTTTCCAACATCTTCTGGCCACGGGCCGCATGACGCGCGTTATCTAGGATGATCTGTGCCCGGAATTGTAGGATTTTTGGTTCTGTCCCGTCGCGACATGCGGGCAGGTACGTGAAGAATAGTGGGTGGGCGGCAGTTGAATATGGTTGGTTACACGTCAAGAATAATAGAAGAATGCAGGAAGACCAAGATAGAGCGGATAAAGGATGCAAAGGATGCCATTCATCAGGTGAAGACGGGAGATCAATCAATGGGTGGTGCGGGTTGGTCCCTGGCACTTGCCCGCCAAAGAACAAGGAATAGCGGCCCATTCACCGTTACAGATGCAGCCGATGGCCACTAAGTAGAAGCCCAATGCATTGCCCCTCGCTCTCCAACAACTTCAGCCTGGGACTCCAACTGCGCACACTGTCACCGTCCACCGCAAAGCAAAACGCACAACACACACACACACACACACACACACACACACACACACACACACACACACATGTGAAGTGCCGAACCTGATTTCGATCGTCTCTCTCTTCCATACTTTGTTCGTGTCCTTTATCCGCTACCTTGCATTTCATCTTGGCCTTTCCAAAGCAAATGTTGACTTGAGACTACTACCATCTAGCTCTTGCTGTGCTCCCATCACTCAGTCGCCTGTCGGCTATGCTAGGTTATGGGTAACCATACTACTTCCACAAACGGACGGCCGTCGACACTCCAGTACATCGATCTTGCTTTCAACAACGACAACGCGGATGATTCAGCTTGCGCATTAGCCTACAAGATCCAGCCCAAATGGAGGGAGACTCCAGGCAAGACTGAGATCGTCAAATTCACCGATGGCATCACAAACACGGTAAGGACTTCTAGAGGCCTATCTAGGCACGTGCTCAGACTGATTTGTTGGATATAGCTGCTCAAAGTAGCCAAACACATTCCAGGTCATTCGCAGACTCAGATAGACCAGGATTCGATCCTTCTCCGTGCCTACGGTAACAACACTGACATCCTTATCGACCGAGATCGAGAGGCGCGATCACATGCTTTGTGTGCCGAACGTGGACTGGCTCCTCCTCTGCTGGCAAGATTCAAGAACGGGCTTCTATACAGATACATTATTGGTCAGGTTTGCACTCCTCAAGATCTCATCAAAGAGCCTGTCTGGCGAGCTGTCGCCAAAAGACTGGGTGAGTGGCATGCGCGATTACCGATTGACTCGGTATCTGAGTCCAAGGTCACCTCCAATGGAGTCAACGGGCATGACATGGATGGCACGACTGACGAGGGTGCGCAACGGGATTTTGACAATGCTTCGAAAATGCACATACCGAATATCTGGTCAGTAATACACAAATGGATCAATGCCTTGCCCAGCGATACGCCGAAACAAAAGGCCCGAAGAGATCTACTGCAGCATGAGTTAGATCGATCGTACAAGAACCTCCATAACGAACGAGGTCCTGGAAATCACGGACTCGTCTTTGGACATTGCGATCTTCTGAGTGCCAATGTTATCATGCTTCCCAACGATGATTGCTCGAATGGCTCCAGTGAGGACGAGGTCAAGGTATCCTTCATCGATTACGAGTACGCGACACCTTGTCCCGCAGCATTCGACATTGCCAACCATTTCGCCGAATGGGGTGGCTACGACTGTGATTATGACATGCTTCCAACCAAATCTACACGCCGTCAATTTCTCACGGATTATATCGACTCGTACAGAGCCCACAGCGACAAGCCCGTACATGATGACATGGTTGATGTTTTGTATGACGAAGTCGATAGATATCGTGGTATGCCCGGGTTCTACTGGGGTGTCTGGGCATTGATCCAAGCCACAATATCGCAGATTGATTTCGACTATGCCTCATATGCCGAGGTACGCCTAGGTGAATACTTTGCTTGGGGAGCAGAGGAGAATGGCAGCCGGGCCAAGCAAAACGCCGAGATGCCCCTACGCGAAAGGATATGGGCAGATCCTTAGATAAGTAGGAGTAAGAATCCTACGAGGCTGCTGGTGCCCCTTTGGAATTCAACTTCCGCGAACAGATACCTGCCTTTTTGATATCAACGTGGGCGGCTTGTCGAGCGTGCCGGGCCCGACGTGTCTATGCATATATTCATATTTAATATCTCAGCATACCTCAGCTTTCTATGACTTCTTCGATCAGGATCTTCCACTGCTTGCCAATGCAGTCAGAGGCGTTCTGCTTACTCATTTGTTGTGCCTTCACGTCATCGTTCTAACTTACTACGTCGTACACCAAATGCAAGTCAGACGGTGCCTGGCGCGAATGACTTACATGACACCTGACTAGTCCTCATCTGTTGGGTCTGATGAGGCCTTCCAAAACGTGCTTCGGGAGGGCTTCGGCGGGGTTCCATCGCTCCTACGCTGACATAACGGCAGGACCAAGCTTATCCTCATCCAGTCCTTATACCCGGATGCCAACCCCCAGCCTCACAGACCTGAAGTCGAAGCGAGGAAGGAGATATTGACATCACGGTCCTGGCAACATCGAAGGAAGATGGATGTCTGATTTACAACGCCTCAGGTATCCAGAATTCCGTTGATAGGACGACATTACTCAAGATTATCTTTCGCGTCTTGCTACCTTGCCAGAGAGAAGGGAAGCAACGATGACAAATTATGGACCACAGGACTCTCAAATGCAACATCCATGAGCAATGGGCACTGTGTCGCAGCTGCAACATTGATACGCTAGCAAATGTACAACCACCGAAACATGGCGCCCAATTCTCAAACGAATCTCTTCATCACCTATAGCAGTCCCAGCGAGTTCAGGAGCCAGAAGTACCGCAAGGCTGTTTCCTCTTTCGCGTCGAGAAGTTATCGCGCGACATCCAAGAAGATCAATGTCGACCGCAACAACTATCGGCCCTTTGTCCTTCGAACCGCCGGGTCCTCAACGCCGGCGTCATCATCAGGATCACCCTCGCCATCTCCATCACCAGCTGTCAATCGCAAGAGGACGACTTTGACGAAGAAGAGAGCGAATACTCCTACCCCGAGCTCGCCGGGTATGGAGACGACCAGGCAGGCTCAGCCATTGGACGAGCGTGCCTTGGGCATTCCCTCAGCGGATCCTTTTACGAGCTATCCTATCGACGACAAACCCTACATACCTTTTCTGATAAACTACTGTAAGTGATCCTTTTCTCTGATCAGTCATACTCGTGTTGGTGTGCTGTCCAAGCTGGGTCATTCGAACCGAGCCAGAACAGCCCTGGCTCGTACCTTTTGACTCAACCCATATACCCTCTGGTGCAAGCAAGTGCTGACAGCCGCATTTGTGGCTTTCTTCAGTCATCGAATCCTTGACGCCCCGGTTCAGCCCCGCCCTGGGCGTAGAAGCCAGTCGCTATCTCGTCTGGTTCAACATCGCCCTGCAGCACTCCGAACTGTTCCACGCTCTCATCGCTTTAAGTCAAGTCTACTACAACATCGACGTCAAAGGGTTCGGGAGTACACACTGGACTGCGCTATACCACCGAGGTGAATCGTTGAAGCAGCTCAGGTACAAAGTGGAATCTGGTAGATCTGCTGATGACGATGCTGCTATTCTGACTGCTTTGTGGCTCATGGATGTTGAGGTGAGAGCTGCAAAGCCTAAGCCCTGTGTCTACCGTGCGTCCGCAAGCTGATCACAATCACAGGCTTCGCATGGCGACCTCCAAGCATATTCGATGCACAAACGAGCAAAGGAGAGAATGGTGGCGACTCGAGGAGGAATCAGAGCCCTGGATCCCAGTCTTCAAGATGAATTGCTAAAGTTTGTCACTTTAGCACAACGGGGCCAGATCTGATGCTGACATTTTGTGACAGGAGCGAATTCTTCTTACCTCTACTGCTATATGGGACTTTTGTCTGCGAGGTTACCGACGACGGTAATGTCCTAGTCCGTTTCAAAGAGAATAACCCCGTTCAGAGCTCTCGAATTTTTGGGTTTCAGGGGCTGTTTTCCGTCCTTGCCAGCGAAGGTTTTATCACCACACAAGCAGTCGATATCCTGCAGCGCATCTTTCAAGAAATGTTTCGTGATACTCGCGTCGTGCAATACGATGATGCCGCGGGAATGAACTCGGCTGGGAAGCCTCCTGCGGTCGACCAAGCTTCCAACGAAATGAGCCGGGTCGTTCGCCTTGCGGACGAAGCGCCCTCAGTATCACCACAGCACCGCCTCTTTTTGGCGCTGTTGATCTATATCTTCAACCTCCACAATCAGCCACAGCCGCTACCTGCAGCGTCGTCGTTACTGCCAACCGCAACGATAGTCCGAAATCGGTACTTAGATATCTTGTCCAAAGTGGCATTGGAACTGTCATGCCCTAGCAGCCCAATAGACCCCGGATCCGCAACTGAACGGGCAGTGGCATTGTGGACCATGGTGGCGATCGGATCGGCGTCGACTTTGAGTCCCTGGCGGCCAGAAATCCCGTTCATGGGACATTTGATAGAGTTGATGGAGGACGATGAAGGAGAAGTGGTGGAAGAACGCGACAACAGACATGTGATAGCGTCGATGGACGAGAACATGTCAACACGCGCTCCCACAGTGTCGACCTCAAGCAGCATGCGTAAGGGTGGGACGAACCTGGAGAAGCTGACTGCTTGCCTGAGAGGTTATTACCTGTACGGCGCAGACAAAACGACATTGCGAAGTCTGCAAAAATGGAGAGGTACGGACTCTCAGCCTGGTTGATGAGTCTCTGCTTTGGTTTTGCGAAATGAGAGCTGTCCCGAGTACTCATACTATCCTTCAAGTTCAGCTTCCACCGTTTGAAGGTATGTGTGACGATCCCAATGATCCAACTCATGACGGTTGGCGTTCGTGGCAAGTTCGGGCTCCGTCAAGGGCTCTCTGAGCATATCGGTCGAAGGAACCAGAGGTGCATGTCCTTGCAATTCGGATTTCCCTTCGACCTTCTCATAAACTGCATCGTGCTGTGGACGATTGCGGTCTGCCTTGGATCCCTTACGGCGGTGTCTCCAGGCGTAAACTGCGAGCGCCACGAGAATGAGACCTGCAATGCCGCAACCTACGCCAATGCCTGCAGCTGCGCCTGTGGAAAGCGGACAGCATCTTGGAGTTCTAGCGTGGGTCCATACATCTTGACTTTTCCTATGTATGTGGTGTTCGCCTGGACTATGATTAAAAGTTATTTTCGGCCTGGAGCCGTAGCTATTATCGGAAGTTTTCTAGTGTTTAGATCTTAGAATTGCAGTACTGTACAGTCTTACGGCTCTTCTATTGTAACACCGGCGCTCCTGAAATGACCACGTGCGCTTGCTTCTCTTCCGCCTACCTCGTCGATACACCATTCAAGAAACGAAACAAAATCGGATGATGGATTGTCCTCAAACACATGCCAATGTTTCTTGACAAACGCCTTCAATTCGGCAAAGAACTCCTCAATGGGGTTAAAGTCAGGCGAGTAGGGAGGTAGGAAGACCAGCTTGACTCCTGCGCGTGCGCATGCCTCTTCAACCTCTTTCGTGCGATGGAACGATGCGTTATCCATGATTATTACAGATTTTTCTTGAGGAAAGGGGTTGCAGTGACAGAGTAATTGCTCGATAAAGTCTAGGAACATGGTAGCATCGGTATTGCCCTGAAAAACTCGCGTGATCACAATTCCGTCCTGACTGAAAGCGGGTAAAATCTGATATCGCTTTCCTCGGTGAAGCTGGGCAATCTTGGTAGGGGTTACGCCACGAGGCGACCATCCCTAGCGGCGGAAGCCGATTCTCTTCTCGTATCCGGATTCGTCGACGTAGACACGTTGATATGATGGATACTCGGACATTATATTCTGGTAGTAGTCACGAAGGTCAGCATTTCGACCTTTCGCGATACGTCGTATCGCTATCGCGGGCCAGCCTACAGAGGCTCGAGCTCTACTGATCGTCCAACGCGATGCAAGGGTCTCAAACTCATCCCACAGCCATACGGCCATGCCATCCAAGTCTTCATCGGGTTTGTCAAATAAATATTTACGCAGTTCCGAGACCATCACTGGAGTTAGACTCGAAGGTCGGCCGCTTGGATTGCGGGGTGCAGTAGTGGTGCCAAAACATTGTCGGTTCGCGCGGTGTCGTTTAACGCTACGACTAGTACAACTAACCACCTTGGCAATGTCTGAAGCCGTTAGTGATTCGCTGAGAATCATGTGCTCGCTTTGTTCGTGTTGTGACAGGGACAGATTTGGAGCCATGATCGACATGGGCCGTTCCGAGGGAAGGAAGCCTAAAAGAGCAGTACAAGAAAGAGAGTCGTCAGTTGATGTGGACGCTCACACTGTAGGTCTGCACTTCGGCCCGAGTACAGCGTTGACACCTCTCTACAAAAGGACACCTGTCCTCTCGGGAGTTCTCGAATCTTCCATGCTGCAAAACACCCAGCAGATTGTGCTACTTTTACGGTGAACCGTAGAGCCACTACCTGGCAAGGTTTTGGACAACACATCAGGCGCTAGTACTAGCCCTCTTAAGGATGGGACCGTTCGTTGATTCTGGCATCACAGCATGACCTACACTGCACAAATGACTTCTGCCATCGAATGTTTTACAGTACCTGTAACCCAACATTAGAAAAGAATCGACTACCAGAATGGTTCACACTACTCTCTTGGAGTATCTCATGCAACCTAATCCTACACTGGACTGTACAAAGTCTTCCGTGGGAGCAAACACATATAATGTTAATTGGGACCCTGTCACTGGACTGGAAGAATGGCGTGACTTCAACTATGATATGTTGATGCAAGTGTACGTACATGTTCTACGGCAAAAGGTTCCGCCAATGCCGGAAATCGGTCCTCCACTGACCACATTGGAGAAAAAACTCTACCTGAAGCCACGTTCGATACAGTCTTGGAAAGGTCAATTATGCCACAGGTCTCTGCTGCCTTGAGGGTTGATTGGCCACTCTATTACTCCAATAACAACCCAAATGACATCGCTGAAATTAGCAAAGGGGCCAAAGCAAGGAGAGGAACAGCAGAAGAGGACGACCGGTTCTATGCGGATTGGGCAGGTATCAGGCAGAATCAAGAAACAGTTTTCGGCTATAAGAACCTCTGCCCTGGAGACTCGAAACTCGCGACAAAATGGAGTACTTCCAAGGAAGGCCAGAGTAAATCAGACTTTACTACGCCCCTCAGTCAGGTCCAGACTTACTGTGGGCGCCAGTGGGGGGTTCGTCACGGATATATTATCACTCCAGAAGAACTTGTCGTAGTTAGGGTTTCAAGAGAATTAATCGGGCCTGGTTTAGCAGCATCGAGACCTGTACGAACTTCGACGCAGCGTCCAAGAGAACAACCAACTCATGCACGCACATTTTCTGTCGAGACCGTGAGCTCGGGGTTCCAAGCAATGTCTCTGGACACGGGATCAAATTTCAGCGACGATGCCAATCCCAATATCGAGTATGGACCACTCCAATTCAAAAGCATCCCATGGAACGCCCAGGGTCTAGACATAATGACAGTAAGATTGGGACTGTGGTTGCTGCTTATGCAAACTAAGAGAGATCTCTCGGTCCAGAACTACCATTCACCCAATATTTCGAGTGGTTATGACATAGTAGAGCGACCATCTGGTGAAGCCCTTATGGCGGGGTCGGCGGGTTCTGGCCCCGATAATTCGAAACATAAAGGCAAACGCCCAGCGAGAAAGTGATCGGGATACTGAGGGGTGCAGATATACGCGTCTTTAAACCAATTAAAGACACCAAGGATAGTCTTCTTGTAGAAAAAGTCAAATGAGAAGTCTGTCCATCTCGGACACGGCTTCGTTAAAGTGCTCGAAAGATCGACAATCTTTGACGCTTTGTAGTTCTCGATTTGAATGTCCTGGGGGAGGATTCGTGCTTTCTTTGGGATACCGAAATTCGCGAAGATTGTCTGAATGTGACATGGAAGTGTTGGAGATGGTATGTATTCTTTAACCACAGCCTATCGACTCAGATCATTAGTGTCAACAACATTTTCAAGCATCCAAATTGAGTATCGGACAGTGTCATCCATCCGTAGCACCGCGCAGCCCAAGTTCCATTTTCGTTGAGTGAGTGCAGTCGAGCAAAAGCTCTGCTTTCACACGCAAGTGGTGAGATAAGGAGGGCACTATCATAGTCATAAAAGACAGGACCGGGTTGCTTCCAATGCCTGAACTGAATCTTAGGTCAGCTAAGTGAAAGTATGTCGCATAATCATACTTACAATTTTCAAAACATATTCAGCTCCTTTGATGGCTATCAGGACCACCACGCCGTGTATCCCGCTACCGATCAATTGAGGTTGTTGAATATTTTCTCCATCATAGATAAAGCGCCGTAGCCTCGGCTCATCATCTTCCACTGGCTGAGTGGAATCGCACATCGGCTCTTCTGAGAGGTAAATGCCAATGATGTTTTCTCCCATCAACTCAGCATCTCTAAGTTGCGCACCCATGATCTATCCAGGCATCGTTATTGTGTGTAGCCCTCTAGCCCTGATTTTTCTTGTTCGCAAAGTTTCATCAAAGAGAGTAGACGTTCTGTAAGATGAGGCTCTCGAAGGCGGTCGATCCAAAATCTTTCAAAGGAAAAAGCGAAATGTTACGTTGTGGTCGAGGCAACAACGCAAGTCCTTCGAAGATAGTGAACAACGCGGCCGGTTGCGCAGCGCAGATATAATGTTGTGAACGATAGGAAGGTTTCGCGATCACGTGAGCCGCATTGACAGCCATATCAAAGGACGCAGCGGAGCTTACTAAGTCTGAGTCACGTGTCAAATGCTCAACAATCGACGGCGATGCTTGCAGCACAATTGACAGTAGTAATTTATCTTTTCTCTGGGGATTTTCAATTCCAGTATATATGGTGGATAAACAAATCGTCAAGAGAGAATGAAAATGCGCTGTACTGTACTGTACTCCGTGAGCGTGTTGAATTTGCTTCCATCAAACATGAAATGTGTCTTGATTTAGGATGTCACGGGCGCAGTCGTCCAGTCAGGAACCAGGAGGTAGGTAAAACCGAGAGGTAAAGCTATGATATAGGAGGAAGGCGTGCCCGCTGTAGAACTTCTCCTCAAAATCCACCATATGTTCTAGCGCACGGCGCTGATATACATGCCTTATACTATTCTTGATGATCTGCGCCATTTGCAAAGGTGTATCCACGTATTCATGTCCCACGCCTAACTCGCCTTTATAGCGGACGACAAACAGGTCGCCTCTCCAGAATAACTTATCTTGAGGAGGATCGAACCCGATGTATTTTGCGGAGGACTTATTGATTGGCAGGGAGGGGAGGATCGTATAGTAAAAGACGTATGTCCCATGGAGTGTGCTGTCATTTTCACTGACGAACCCCTGGAAATTGTGCGTTCGAGTCTATAGTGTTTGAACTATTTCCTATTGGCTCACGGAAGAACTCGCTAGGCTCTGAGTGCTCAAGGCTGTGATACCTAGCCTTTACAGAGTGTACGGACTTTGCGACGTGGAGTGCATGATCGAGTATCTGATTGCCCTCGGGGAGAAATGAGTGCACTGTGCTGTGGTGTTTAGATACTTGGCAAATCTCACAGTGTCGACTGGATTTGGGGCAGTGTAACGATGCTTGAGTTACGTAACAGTAGTCCTCCAGGTTAGCTGACGACAACGTCGGGAGCTCTGAAGCGACCCGAGGGGAAACAAATCCTTTGGCATCCGGCAGATTCTACAGTTCTCAACTGGAGCAGACTAACTCGCCGTTGGTTCTTGTTTCTTAGTATCACTCAACAGCTCCCTGCATCAGCTACAGCAACCATTCGAAACGTTACTGCGCCGACTTTTTCCTCCACCAATGAGGCGCCGACGTCTCCCGATCGACCAGTCCCTCGCTTGGGCTGACCGGCCCTCCTCGACGCCGTTGGGGGTTTTGGACGGGTAGGTTCGATGCACTAGTAGGCCGCACGGGTTTGCTCGACGCAGCACATGATGAGTGAAGGGCTAGCAGTGCTAGACTTCGAGAGGCGCTTAGTCCCTTCGTCAAACACCAAGGAGTGGCTCAAACTTTGACGAGTTTTCAGAGTGTGTATTCAGAAGGGCCGTCACCTGAAGTTAGATTTCGTATATTTGTTGAGCAAGTTAGAACCGACATTTTACGGTAGGTTACTACGTAGTAGAACTATATAGAAAATACTATATATATGCAAATACCAAAGACGTAGCAATCTCGTCATATGCTCAACACAAAGGTCTCTCGGTTCTGTTGTGCGGAAGTGCAGCCGAGAAAGTAAGCGACCATAGTCCGCGAATGTTCAGGGACAGTGACTGATAACTAATAGTGAAATGAGAAATTTACCATTGACCGGAGGACGCCTCTAGATTACGTCTTCTTCGACGACCTGATTCAAACATCTATCTTCTTCTCGGCTAAATTCTGCCCACCCAGTCTAGGGCCACAGTACATTGTCCTCAAAGATGTCCAACCATCGCTCAGATACTCTGCGGCTTGAATGGATCCTATCAAGTACCCGTTTCCACAACATATCTCATGATTCGAGAAGCCCTGGACTGCTGGCCAACATCCCACAATACGACAGCTAGTGCATGATTCGACACCGGTCGAGACGAATAATGCTCCGTCAGGGTCTGCTCGAATCCATCGTACCACCACCAGCAGCTGGACTCCCCTTTGACTTATCCATTCTCTCTTGTGCGATTTTGATAATGTATGTACCATAGTGTAACAGTGAAGCAAGATATCGGATACCGCCTATAACAGTTTCCTCCCCTGCATACCACACTTGAACTGCTGCCAGTTTCCGGTCGATGTCGGTGGCGAAATACGAACTCTCATGATACCGAGGTACCAAGCTTGGTGACGAAGGACGAAGGACGAGCCGACATATTTCAATTTGGGTTCGCACTCACTCTCACTTTTAAGTCATTCCGGTAGCGTCCAGACCTTTCTGCTTCAATCACCCACGACAACCAGTGCTTTGGATCGCAATGGTTTATCGTTCTCTCACAATCTCTGGCCTCCCTTTCTGAGAGGTAAACGACCTCCAGATCCGTCGAACTCCGCTGGTTCATGGCACTGGTCTGGATGTCTGCGTCTCGACGGATATGGATGGCCCTCCACACGGCATCCTGGATACTCTCCGCCCATGTGGTATAGCCATGACCACGCATAAAGACAACTTTTTGCTCAGGGAGGTCGGGCAGTCCGTCCGGCAGACCATCCGGCAGCCCATTCGACTGAACATTCGACTGCCCGTTGTGCATGTGCATATCCACTTCATCAGAGTTACGGAACAGCTTGGCCATCGCCTCTCCAAGGAATTCGTTATTGACCAACAGATTCCGAGGGTAAGACGGCGGTAAACTGTCATAATATCTGGCAATGTCGAAGATTGGTGGAGAAGACCCCAAAAACCCGGCCAGCAGATAGCTGGGTTGCAGCATGCTACTCCAGTTGTTACACAGGCCGTAGACAATCGCGCTCAAGCAGTGTGAATGAATGACGCTTTGCACGCCCGGGTACATATTATAAACCGAGCTGTGGGCGTAATGTTCGGACGATGGGGGTATCTCTTCTATCTTGTCGCATCCATTATACGGCTCAGCCACTGGAGAGCCATCGGCGACATGCCACTGAGTAAGGTCGCTCTTCGAGGCGACGAGGATAGCTGGATTACTGCTGATGAAGAACGTGGAAGGATCCCTTGGATTGCGGACGGAAATTTGACCATGTTCATCCAACACGTGATGGCTGTGAAGGATATGATATGCTGTTATAAGGTCCGACAGGAGTCGCTCAAGACTGACGTCCGTCTCGGCAGAACCTGAACGGTGGTCCATTACGGCGTATAGAGGACAAATCAAGAGACGTTTCGCGGGTGGTGAGGTGGCAGGTTTTGGCGTAGACAGTGAAGATGGTGCTCTACGGTCGCAATATCTCGCTAGGGGAGGGTCAATTTTCAATCAAGTAAAATCTCCAATATATGTGGGCTCACAGGACTTTTTATCGAGGCTCAGTACCAGTAGTGTCGGCGGTGGTGTTAGGATGGTCTCCAAGTTAGTAGTGCATACATAGCAACGGCCGGAGGCCTTTTCCATGACTTTGAAATGGTGTCACCGGGACCTTTTTCCGAAGCTTGGACATTGGTGGCTGATGCCAAGCATGATTGTCCTGTATGCGCGCTATTTTTGCCACCTTAGGAATTGCATTTGACAATACGGAACAGTAATGGCAACTGTGGTCAATCAGGAGCCCCGAGGTGAGGAAGTGGAAATTGCAACATAGGTCAGCCGGCTTCCATCAACCTGCTTCTAGACTGGTGTGGACAATCGGTAGGTGAAGCTGACACCGCAGCCGGCAGTCCAGCAACCTTGACATTATTGATGGACCAACAGTGGCCCGTGATGATTGGATTGGATGGGGAGTCCATTTCCCATCCAATCATGGGCGCCAACACTCACCACCCCGTTTAGCCATCTGCCGATTGTGCCTCGATCTGCCAACAGGGCGGAAAATACTCCCGGCTCCCTGTCAAATGTTTGCAATTGAGGGTGAAACCCCCTTGAAAAGCGGGCTGCTATGAGGGTTGAGCATGGAAGTCTGTCTTATCAATTACGCTGGCTTCCTCGAGATCAATCGAGTGAGATCCTTGCTCGGGCGACCGAGAAGATTTCCAGCGTCGCGGCCGGGGTGCTTCTCCCTAATGCCTCCTTCTTTAACATTGCCCACAGTTTCCCAACTTTTCGCTCTGCGCCTCCAGTTCCAGACTACTTGACTATTCAATCAGGTTGCCCTACAGTCCAGGGAGTACTTTTCACGTGCCACCATCACGTTAGGGCTTCAAACTCTTACTTTTCCCGGCTCGATTTTCCACCTTCACATATTGCCCATGTGTGCAAATCAATCGTCCTTGCACTGGGTGGAGTAGTCTCGACTGTTCAAATATCCGGCGCGCTGTCATCATCAGGAGTGGTCAAGCTCCTCGAGGGGTCGAGTCCTCAGGATGTCGACGCCGCTAGGTGGATCAGGCTTCTGCCGGCCGATCATATCCGAAGGGGAACCACAGGACGAAGGTCGGCATCCACCAGGTCATCCTGTCCGATCCAGTAGGTCCCTCGCAGTCATGTCGCGGATAGTACATGCTTGCGACCGGTGTCGCGTGATGCGGACGAAATGCTCTGGCGGCGATAGATGTACGAAATGTGTCAAGGACCACGCGACATGTATATATGGGGATCGCAAGCGAGAACGCAACAAAAAGTATGAGACCTACCGAATTGACCAGCGAAAACCGGTTGCTCACCTGCCCGCAGAGAACTCGTGAAAAGCTTGGATCGTATAAACGAGTTAGAAGGGGAAGTTCATGTCTTACTTAGTGCGCTACGGTCTGTGGCAGTGAGTGACGATTTCGACTCCTCCAAACACCGGGATACAGTTGATTTGCTGTCAAGGGTACTAACAACTTATCATTTGCAATGCCACGAGAGTACTGACACATTTCCATAGTATTCCGCCGAGCCGACAGAGAGTGGCTGGGCACCAAGTAATCAGTCGTCGACTGCGGCGAGCAGCAGCAAGCAGCGACAAGAGACCTTCAGCCCTATTGAGCTTGCCGAGTCACGCGGCGGACAGGGCGAAAACGACGTATCGTCAGCTGTCGGATCACCAGGTAGACAAGGTGAATTGGCCTCTGTGGTCGACTTGGATAGTGGCGCTGGGGTTTCTGGCTTCGTTGGAGCCATGTCAGAACTGTTCTGGATTCGACGTGTCTTCGAAACGCTTCATAAGAAGGACCCCTCGCTAGGCAGGGGAGAGCTTACATTTCTGGTCGGCGAGACGGACCTTGCTCCGACCACGACACCGGATTTAAGCTTCTTCATGGATGAGTCTGATCTCTTGGCCGTTGACGAAGATTTTGTCGACCCCTACGAGTGGCCTCCTGCAGGGACGACGGTCTTACTATCGGAAGCCTATTTTCACGCCACGCAGGGTATCTTTCCGTTCGTTCTACGTCAGCCTTTCTTAGAAACCATGTCCTCCTACCGAGCGCAAAACTCTGCACAAAGTCAAAGTCAACGGTGCTGGCTGGCAATGGCAAACCTTGTGTGGGCTATCGGGTCGAAGTGGCTTCAGATCACGAAGCTCGATCGTCCGAATGCCCAAGCATCTCACCTTCTATATTACGCCCGAGCCCGCGCACTCGGCCTCGACCATCGAGTTGTGTCTGATCATCCAGACATTGACCGCGTACAAGGAATCGGTCTTCTCGCCTTTTATCTTCTTATCAATGGGTCTATCACTCGGTAAGTAGAATTCGCTGTTGGGATACTTATTTAACCTATAGAGTAGAGCATGGAATACGTTAGGCTCTGCTACACGCCACGCGACGGCCCTGGGTCTGCACCTGACAGTTACAGACACTGGACTCGACGATACAGATAGGGAAAGACGGGCACGGACATGGTATTCATTGTACAGCTTGGAGATACTGATTGCCGAAATGACAGGGCGACCGAAGTCCATATCCTTGTCGGACGTGACGATATCTATCCAGGTATTGCAGGGACCGCTGACCGAAGAGACAAAATGGTCTCAGCAAAATGACGGCCATATATCTCCTATCGAGTCAAGAAGAATATGGCTCGACTTTTTGAGAGCGGGCCGCGAGCTCCCCATGGCTGCTAAATGGGACAAGACGCCGGGGATGAGCTCCCTGTCTCTCGGGCGCGGCCTGTCACCTCTATATTTTCCCCACCGGCTCTATTTCTGTCATCTGAGTGATAGGATAGCTACGCAATTATACAGCGGAACGTCCAACGACTCTTGGTCCCAAATCCAACGCAAGATCAGCGAGCTTCAGACTGACTTGAGCTACCTGAATGAGACGTTACCGGACGAGTTGAGACTACAGAGTACTGATACTGAGGACACCGATCCCCGGGCACGGATAGAGTTGGCCATGTACTATTACAGTCTACAGATGATTCTCCATCGACCGTGTTTATGTGAGATCGTCATCGACAATCAATCGGAAGAGTCGCAAGAATTCAACCAGAATTCGGCGCGGAGATGCGTAAGCGCCGCGATGTCTTTACTGGATATTATACCGGACAATCCCACTGCACACGAGGTCTACCAGTATCTGCCCTGGTGGACACTATTCCATTACGTGGCACAAGCGACGGCCGTCTTGATGCTGGAAATGGCGCTCGACTGCCAGCACTTTCAGGATGGGGCCAGTGAACTAATGAAATACCTGCGCAAGTCCATGTCATATATATGGTGCATGACCAGTGATTCGCTCACAGCGTACCGAGCATGGAGGGTGTTCAGACCGCTGTTGTCGGCTATTCGAATCAAGAATGATCCCTATGGCACCGTGGATATACCGGAAGAAGCGCCCCGGCCGAAAGGGTGGACAGAGAGTAACGAGGCTTCGATACGGCGGACGTTTTTAGCTTCCCGTACACGCGGTGGAGGGGATGTACAGGCACAGCGCAATCGAGCGTAAGAACAGACTGAGCATCGGCAGCCAGCCGCACCAGATACAATTGAGGTGCTTATAGTGCCGTCCCAATATCCACGGATCAAGAACATGCATCTCAGTGAAAGACAGAGCTGGAGACGAAAATTTGAAGAAGAGCCTATGCATCAACGAAAGGACACCTCCAGCCCTCCCCATAAGCGCCAAGGTGATTCTGTCGAGCTGCTACGGTCCGTCGGAGACAGGATTGTGACTTTCCAAGTCCACAGACAAGCAGGAGGAACCTTTTCAGCCCAGTCAGGCCGACCATAGCAGCTAGCGTGGCGAAATCGAGCTAAAAGTGCTAGGTGTGGTGTACCTTCCACCAAGAGAATCATCTTTATACGCTTGGCACATTTTAATAGGATACAAGTCATACGCTGGAAGCTCGTCCCCGATGGATGATACTACACGGCTGTGCCCGATAGCATACAGGCATGAATTGTCTAGTGTTAGTCTCGCAACCATTAATAAACAGACCTTATACAATCTTCAGCTTCGTACAGCACTAGGTAAGAACAGAAGAAATTGAATGGTGGCCCCCCTGACATCCCATCTAAGTGAAGGTTAGGGTAGCGTCGTGAGCGCTGTAATGATTTGGGGCGAATCTTCTCAAGGACGTCGATTTCCTCTGAGATCTAAGATAAGAATCAGGACTAATTTTGAAGTGTGATTGTCATCAGTCATGTTGACAGTGTGTAAATTGAAGATTTGAACAGGCTGAGGTAGAATAACAAGGCCGATTTAGTAGTCCTCAGATCATACCTCGTCTCGAAAGCCAGTTTCGGCGATCTAGTACATCTCTCCCTACAACACAATGATCTGATCGGCTAGAAAGGAAGCCATTGCCGCCGCCGTCAACGGAGAGCCCAAGTTGTCAGCTGCCAGCTCATTTCGAACCTGGATCCATACGATGAAATCGGATCGAATGTAGCATCTCGGGGAAAATGGTAAGAATGCTCTCTCCGACGCTCCAATTCTGGTAATTGACAACATGTCTAATGAAGTCTTTGGAGAGTTGACGTCTTTGGGAAGAGCTGTTCCGCACGACTGCCTCATCCATGCCACGATCCCAGTTCACGCTGAGGCCTGCAGAGGTTATTACCGTCACCCAGTCCCCTGCCTTCTTGATCAGATTTTCGCGTAGAGGCGGTAGTGGCATGAAATCCAACGCGATATCATGCGGCACCGAATACTGAACGGCCCGTGGCTTAAGCATATCTGGTATGGCCACATAATATTCCTGGGTGGAACAGAGCTGCCAGCGCATGATTGCGGTATATGCCAGTATGTGTGCAAGCCTGACGTAGAAATCCCAATCGTTGAAGCTGCGCCATACCTACTATCGAGTTGGTCTTGAACCAATAACAACCAGTACGAAGGGAAAAGTCTTACTTCACTCGCCCAGTTGCAGACGCTGGATATATCGGTCACCATGCGATCTCGGAAAAACAATTCCACATCGATCACGACGTCGCCGAGGATATCTATGGGTGAAGCACCATGAGCAAGTAGGCCTGATGCACTATTTCTGTACTTGGTGATGACGTTACTGAGCGGTGTTTCCTCCTGAGTAATCAAAGTTGGTATCGAGTACGGACTGCAATGGTTGTGACCCCATGATCCTGGTATGCGTTCGTCTATGTTGACGTCAAACGTTGCTGGAAGTCCGCCTAAGACCACGGACTGACCTCGGGACTCTTCAACAGGAGATACAGCCATAACCTCTTCGCTCCCACTCACAAATGATACGTCCATGTTTTGTGAGGAAGAGTGCCTGTCGTACCGAGTCTCGTTGCTAGGGAAATTGCTTGGCGACAACACCGAGATCGTTGAGCTAGGACTTGAACAGTCGCCCGTTGTATAGGGATCTTTTGATGTAAGTCGGCTGTGTCGGTGATGATGTTCTGATATCGTTGTGTATTCTTCCTGCGTATGCTCAAAATCTTGTAAAGGACTCTTGGGCTCTGTTTCACGTAAGGATGCTCGAGTACACGTCGAGCAGCAGCGGTGTTTTCTTATTTGACTCAATTCCTCTTCGAGTTGCTGCCGATGTTGCCCCTGCTCTTCTCGTGGCAAAATTGTCCTCTCTATTTGCGGCTTTCTGGAGCTGAATCTGACGCTTGCTGCTGGTGGATCTTCCAGACTCGTATCGGACTCGACTAGGCCACGCGCCGATTCCGGCAGCAGGCACGGCTGCATTTTCTGCAATGAAGTGGTAATACCCATGAAATCGTCCAGTATATCCTCACACCCTCTCCTCATCCGTAGAATGTCGACGGCGCCATCAACTTGTTCACGCGAGCCATGACTAAGGACCTGGACCAGCATTGCGAGTAAACGACGCTCAACGATCGAGTCTTCTCGGGCTCCACGATACGAAAGCCTGCGACCGTCGAGGGAAGGTTTGAAGATACACCGAGTACCAAGCGAACGACATGACTGACAGGGTGCGGGCAGACCAGTGCACTTTATTGAGCACGAGTTAGTTCAATCTTTGGCACAATTTATGCAGGTGGAAGATTGTTACAGACCTTCGTTCTGCGCCTCTGGCATGATTCACATGCATTCCCGACATTCTTACGTTTGTCATGACCAGAATGTTGCGGAGAAAACCGACGGTCGATGGAGTCGTGGGTGCGTTTTGGCAGTAACAATCGCATCGCTGTGTGCTCCATAGAGCCCTGCCAATCTCGCGAGGACAAACAGAAGAAGTTTCCGGGTTTAGATACGGGTTTTCTATCCAGGTTGAAAGTGATGAGTATAAGTTAGTTATTCTTCTAGGCAAGGTAACACGATCATCCAAACATATAGGGGACCGAATCGCTTGTCCTTCCCTCCATATCATGCCTTTCCTCGGTACCTAACCAACACTCCGGCGCGACGCTCCGAAGCTCGCGATTGGCCACAGCAGGCAAAGAATCACTGCGATTCGCTGTCCACCGTGAGTCTTGGCAGGTATGACGTGTCGCCTGCACGTCGGATTTTACTTGCACATCCGCTGCTAGAACTGGGCATGATGTGCCGTACTGCGATACTGTCAGAGCGATGCAAGTGGTTCAAAACTTGTCGCGGACGTTTTTGAGGAGGTGGCCGGAATTATGCACGAGGTGACGGTAACCTGGACGCCACACATCTTGCTTAGTGGCCCACGACATTCCCTCCGATCACGCTTGACTGGAAATTGTGTTTCATTGAACGTGAATGGACTCGAAAAGCAGATCTGGGCCGGAACAAAATTCCGAGGCTCGACCCTTGAGATTGAATTGCGGCAGAAGGTAAGCTATGAGATGAACGCAGGCCACATCTTTTCGTTCCTGGCTGTAGACTTATAGATCTTGTCATTTTGCCAGGATAAGCTGATCAATCATAGCGAGGCCTTCGTAAGATAAGTACGATACCGTGAAAAGCACTAGTGAAACGCCGGGTGTTTGTTCCGTTGCTCATTTGGTTTGGAAGAAGGGATTTTCTGTACCACGTCCACTTGAGATGCATTGTTGAAGGATGTACATGGCTCGAACAGCACGAGATCTTCCTACGTTATGCCCCCACCTCCTAAATCATATGGATCCTGAGGACATTCTTATATACTCCACTTGTCATTGTTACCGAGCGCAAACAAATTGACCAACTCGACCGTTTTTGAAGATATCTGTGGCTCAATTGCGCTTGATGCCTTTGACGAGCGAGCTTATGGTCGAATGCGACGAGAATCATCTCCAAGACCAAAGAATGAATGTGGCTCATCAAAAACATAACCAAAGCAAGCACGCATCAAGACTTCATGGAAATAGTCTGGACTCGGTCGACGCAAAAGCCTTGTGTATTGCTAGCAGAGAAGACTGGGACTTGCCAGCGGCCAATTCGACACTACTCACTAGCTATGGTTTCAAGCTCTCGACTGATCTGCATTTGCATCACTGCAGCCGATCGTGGGCATCCTATAGCTTGGAGTCTAATGAAGATCGAGAGTCTACTCATGAAAAGAAAGCCATCTTATGGGCAGCCGCCAAAGGCGAATCCCAAACGATGGCATTCTTGCTTGCTCAGACCCCTTCCGACTTGTCATTTAGGAACTGCTATGGTCAGACCGCTCTATCCCTTGCAGCCGAACACGGGCGTCGGGATACCATGCAGCTTATACTGGCACGGGCCAATGTGAACGTCAACGACTGGGATATTGATGGTCAAACTCCGCTGGCGTGGGCCGCTTTCCATGGACATTTCGACCTAGTTGAGATGCTATTGGACCGAGACGACCTTAACGCCAATACCAAAGATGTTGATGGCAATACGCCGCTCGCTTGGGCTGCCGCGAATGGTCATTATGCTATAGCTGAACAATTGCTGGAGCGATTCGACGTTGAGATTTGCCCTGTTAATTTTTGGGGAGAGACGCCGCAAGATCTGGCCAATGGAAATGGCCACAACAGAATAGTGAGGCTGCTTAGAATGTGGAGCAGTTAGGAGAGGCATGATGGTCTTTCAAAGCTGAAAATTTTCCCAAAATCCTGATGCTTCGGTATGTTCTGTTCTCGAGGCACGTTTCACACACCTCGAACTGCGCCAAGCAGCATAGCATAATGACCATTCGCACGAGGGATGTGAGCACGTGTCATTAATGGGGTTCAATGCGCCTAGGCTTCGTGTTATCCAAGTGCACTTGTTGATATGGTGTCCCGTGACACATAGTCCGGCGCTAATCAGCGAGCGGCACGACCAGGATCGAAACCACATGAAGACGCCCATCATTATACGACCTTCCAGCAAACATGCCGGGTGGTTACAGCGATTCAGCCGCAGGTGTTTCTTGGCTCTCCTTTATGTGTGGAGTGTAAGACGATGACCCAGCGAAAGAGGCATGAACAAAATGATCTGACTACAATCGGCGGTAAGCGTCTCGTGTGAACGATAATACTGACTAACATATGGCGGCAGCAGGCACGGTTGCAGTTTATGCAATGAAATCGTTGTACTCTTGAATTCGCCCAACATATCCATAACAAATCAACCTGGCTGTCAAGCTGCTTCAGAGCAAAACTCCTGAGCTCCACCGTTCATGCGAGCTATAACGCAGGTGCATTACGAGTATCAACGACGCCCAATGACCGAGTCTTCTCGAGCTCGATGATAGAATATCCTGCGCCCGTTGGGGAAGGTCTGAAGATACACCGAGTACTAAGTGAATGGCAGGACTGACAGGGTGCAGGCAGACCAGTGCACTTTGTTGAGCACGACTTAGTTCCATCTCCGCCACAATGTATGCTGGTCGATTTATTACACACCTCGGTTCTGCGCCTCTGGAAGGATTCACACGCATTCCTAGCGTGCTTACGCTTGTTATGACCAGAATGTTGAGGAGAAAACGGCGGTTGATGCAATCGTGGGTACGTTTTGGCAGCAATAGCCGCCCACCTCTGTGGTCCATCAAGCCCTGCCAGTATTGCGGGAACAAGTAGCAGAAACTCGAATACTTTATCTACGTAGAAAGTGAAGAGGTAACGTTCTGACCAAAGTGATACTTTGCGCACCAAGCATGCCCAGGGAACGACTTCCTTGGCCAGCCATGGAATCGCCGCGTCCCAAGCTCTACTCACCATAATCGAAGAGTTCCAGCTCCGACTACTCACAGTACCAGGCACCATCACGCATAGGTGGAATGGGGGAGATTCGACGATCGACCTAACATTCGGCAGTGAGAGTGTGGCATCTCGCACGATCCACCGCCGGGTAGACAGCGAACTTGACTACGACTCCGATCACCTTCCCATCGCCATGACAATCACGTGGGACTGGCAACCGGCCACTATACACAGAAAACGGATCTAGGACAAACCAATCAATCGTTGCTTCGACAGACCGTCATGGAAAATCTCCCTCGAGAATCAAGCGTTACCATGCTGGGAGACAAGAACAGCATTGACACCCATGTCCAGCAGATAATCCATGCTCTCCAAGTCGGCGTCGATGTCTCAACTCCCTGGACAAAACCCTCACCACGATCCATACCAGGATTTGGCCCCGAGTGTAAGGAGATTTGTCGAGAAGTCCAACAACTGCGACGGAGATGGCAACGGACGAGGCTTAGTGGTGATTATGAGGCCTACCGACTGGCTCGGAACAGGAAAGGGCGTCACATACAAGCGCTTCTCCGAAATACTCACAGACAGAGGGTGGAGGAAGCGACAAGATCCGATCTTGGTCTATGGAAACTAGTTAAATGGGCAAAGAACAGACACGAAGTGGCCCCCACGTGCACACCAGCTCTCCAGAAACCGGACGGAGGATTCGCCCACCAGGCCATAGAAAAGGCAGAGACCTTGCGTCAGAGCTTCTTTCCACCACCGCGGAGAGCTGACCTCTCGGACATCGACAATCATGAATACCCCATGGCAATTGAGTGCCCAGAAGTCACGCACTCGGAGATCGAAAAGGCAATTCGCCAAGCGGCACCCAACAGGTCTCCGGGCATCGACGCCATCCCGAACAACATCCTGCACCAGACACTGGACTTGATCGTCCCGCACCTCAGCACACTCTCCAACGCCTGTGTCCGCCTGGGATATTGCCCTGCACACTTCAGGCAGAGTGTCACGGTGGTTCTTCGCAAACCGGGAAAGGACGATTACACTCAGCCGAAGGCGTATCGACCGATTGCTCTGCTCAACACCCTCGGAAAAGCACTGGAAGCGATCATCGCCAACCGGCTGACTTATCTAGCAGATACCTACCACCTACTTCCTATTCGTCACACCGGAGGGCGAAAGCTTGCGTCGACCGACCACGCTTTGCATTGCCTCCTACAACTTATTCATCAAGCGTGGGGACAGGGACAGGTAGCCTCGTTGCTGCTGCTCGACGTGTCAGGTGCCTTCGACAACGTCTCCCGCCCCAGATTGCTGCACAACTTGAAGAAGCAGAGGATTGACCACAAGCTTATACAATGGATCGAATCATTCCTCAGTAATCGATCAACAACTCTCAAACTCCAAGAGTGTACGGCACCTTCGACGCCCGTTCAGACTGGGATACCGCAACGCTCACCGCTCTCTCCGATTTTATACCTCTTTTACAATGCTGACCTCATTGACGCATGCAAAAACGAAGAGACAGAGACGGCCGGGTATATTGACGACGTCGCTATTCTGGCGGTAGGGCCGACAACGCAACACAACTGCAAGACCCTGAAAAAGGCTCACCGCAAAACCGAGGAATGGGCCCTTCAGCATGGCTCCCAATTTGCACCAGCGAAGTACGAACTAGTACATTTCACCAGGGATCCACGAATGAACACCAATCATGCCCTTCGACTGCCACAGGCCACTATCGAAGCATCCCCTTCCTGCCGGTATCTGGGTGTTCAGATGGATACACAACTCTACTAGGACTACCATCGCGAAGTGGTGGAAGGGAAGGCCACAAAACGATTGTCGGCCCTGTCGGCGCTGGCATCTTCCACATGGGGAGCCGGGCTCCTCAACCTCCGGCAAGTGTACAGAGCAATGGTGATCCCGCAAGTCTTGTATGGATGCTCCGCGTGGCATATCTTCGGAGGTCGAATCAGCGGAAGGGGCAGCGCCATGCTCAATACAAACACAATTCAACCTAGAGCAGCACAGATCATCACGGGCGCGTTTCAGACCACGGCAGGAGCGGCAGTCGATGTCGAAGCACATCTACTCGAAGCAGTCCCACAACAGGTCAAGCAAACCGCCCTGGAAGCAACAATGCGAATACGTACGTCGCCTTTATACACAGAGATGGCACGGCCCGCAAGCAACAACCGCATCCAAAGTACCTTGGACCGTTCTCCAAGCTGCTTGAGGAGAAATATGCCATTCGTCTCGATCGATTGGAGAAGCGCCAACAACATGTAGTCCCCCCGTGGTGGTCACCACCATTCACCTGCATTGCCACGACTCCCGAGGAGGCTATCAAACAGCATGATTCCACGGACCCCCACACATTACGTGTATACACGGATGGGAGCGGTATTGATGGTCACGTCGGTGCGGCAGCCGTCACACCGATCATGACCGTCCAGGGTGTTTCCACAAAGAGGACAGAATATATGGGGACAACGGCGACTTCAACGGTATACGCAGCCGAATTGCGGGGCATCGAGCTCGCGCTCCAGATCGTCCGCGATGTCCATACAAGAACACATCTTCCCGGCAAATGCACCATCTTCACAGACAACCAGGCCGCTATCAGGGCAATGACCAATCCTAAATGCCCTTCGGGACAGTACATCCTGACAGACGCCGTTCAAACGTTGGACCGCCTGCGCGAGCATGGTTGGCAGTTGCAGCTGCGCTGGATACCCGCACATGTGGGTGTGCCGGGCAACGAAGCGGCCGACAAAGCAGCCAAAGAAGCGACGTTCCCAGACGTGAGAATACAGGACTCAACATGGAGCGCACTTCATCAACACCACAACCCTACACCCAGACGGCAACCACGAAAACGGCCATTCGCCAGAAAGTCACGTGAGTGGGACAAGTCCTGGGAAACTGCAAAGCACGGGAGAGAATTGTACAAGCTGGGAGTTCGGCCGGGAAAAGGCGTTTTTTCTACTCATTTGAGTACCCACCGGGCGATCAGCTCTCTCATCACACAAATGCGAACAGGCAAAATCGGCCTACGCGCGTACCTCCATTCCATCGACAAAGCCGACACTGACCAATGTGATTGTGGCCATGGACGCCAAACCCCACGGCACATCTTACTTGAATGCCGGAACTGGATTGAGGAACGACAACAAATGTGGGCAGGCAAAACTCCATGCACAGACATCAAACAAATTCTCTGCAGCTCCACCAAGGCAGCGCAAGCGGCCAAGATGATGATACGAACAGGGTTGCTGGAACAATTCCAGGCAGTCCCATCTACGATACTCGCATACTCCTAGCGTAGACGAGTGAAAGCGTGTCTTACAGAAGTCGAGGAGGGCCAGGAAAGGCCCGACAAGTACATAGACACAGGTTGCTGATTAGGACTATGAGTGCAGGCCACCCCCAGACGCGTGGAAGTTACCGTAAAAGCAGTTCTGGCAGGAACAGCTTGATGGTACAGAAACTCGAGGAGGGGATCAAGATACTTATTAAATTACTTAAGAATCGAAATAGCTTAATCGCTATAATACTTCTCGAAATTTTAAAAAGTACGCTAAATAGTTTATATTAAATAGAAGAATTAGTATATATAGTAATTATAACTAAATATAAATATTATTAAAATAATATAAAAGAACTAGAAAATACAATAAAAACTACTATTATTTTACTTAACGCGAACGCGAAGATAGCCTAATTATACGTATTAGAGCTTAGACCCTTCTGGCGAAGGACTTTTCTCCGAAAAGGATTAGTGCGTATACACTATTACGTGAGCCTCATGGGTCTGAGAACTAAGACAACAAGCGCTTGGGTAAGAGTTTGTTTCCTGTATCTGGTCAACATAATGTCAAGCACAGCCACTATCTACGGGCAAGGGCCGGTCCCTGCAGGATCCAGCCCCGAGCAGACCCCAAGGGGCGAGGTCCACGAGCCGCTCAGCACATGCCAGCCCCAGGGCGCAAGTAATAACTGAAACCCGGGCCTGGCTTCGACATGCTAAGGATGGATTTCTTCGCTCTTTGGCATTGATAGTTCTCAGGATCGTTTCACTAGTCGCCCAGGACCCGAATGTCGCTTGTAATATATATGAAAAGCTAGGGGGTTCTGTATTGCGAAGCTTGATAAGCATGCACGCTTTTGTGGTGGAGATCTCGTACATAGTATGTCGTGCAGCTGCTCTGAAACGGGAAGAGGAGTCAGTGGCTTCGCTAATCACCTTTCGTCCAGCCAGTAAGAGTAGTTAGAGGACAGAGCGTATGGGGCTGTGAAAACCCAACTTGTACCACCGTTTCTTCTGATGAAGACAAGGCACCCTGGACCCGAACTTGCTATTCATTCTGGCCCGTCTGCGGGGACTTCGGGGACCTCGGGGACCTCAATCGAGCAAAGCAATTCGTTGACGCTTGAGTTGTGCGAGGCAAATCATGTCTCTTTGACGATAGCATCCTTGCGGGAGGTGGCTATTTACACATAATATGCTGCGCATGTACTGTGTCAATTTTGGTGATTGAAGCAACGGTCCGTTGGCGATGGCATGTTCTAAAGTCTATCCCTAGTGACGGACGTGGGAGGAAATGGCACCGCTTGAGGTTTGGGAAACAGCGGGAGCATCCTTCCTGAAAGCTTCAGGGTCAACCACCTTATTGGACCTCAGAGGGGGAGACATAGAGGCATGCATGAACCAGCAGTGTCTTGCAACGAATGTCTCTCATCACTCTTCATTGAGACTTTGCGAGCAAGTCAGCGACTGGACTGTGCACCGTGACCACCAGTCTTGATTCCTGCTTCGCCCCTGCCTTTGTGTAACCATGACACGTTCTATGGCCAGCGCCTCCGAGGCTTCCCTTTCGTCGCAATCACCTCATTTCGCCTGCAGTGACACCGTCGTATCATTTTTGGACCCATCTCTGATCAACCTCAAGACATCGCTGACAAGGTACAAACTGCCTGCGACACAGATCGATCCCTCCTGCTCGGCGATCTCGACGGCCCTCATCAGCGCCGCTTGGATACTGCCACCCTCGGCAGCCTCCACTCTGTCGTGTGTGAACTCTTGCACGACCTCCGCAAGGTTGGCGGAGTCCATGCTCTTGACCCATGGCATGCCGTCGACAGGGCCAAACGCGCAGGTGACCACTCGATCGGATCGTTTGAGTAGTACGGACAAGATGGATCGGATATCCTTGTCGCTCTTCATCGCGAGAACCCATGTCACAGGTTTCCCACCCTGACGAAGACGAGTGTTGACGTAGCTCCCCAAAGCCTGTGCTGATTGCACATTATGTGCTCCGTCGAGCAGGATAGGCTGAGTCCTCCTCACCGCCGACGGAACAAGTTCAGCAGGGAGTACAAGCCACTCGAGGCGTCCACGCAGCGATGCTTTGGCAGCCGCCATGAGGTCTGGTAGATTCTGCGCAGTCTTCACAAGGCGTGCCTCCGCACGAAACCATTCCTCCATGCGTGCTAGCAAGTCTGCATCTACCTCTGCCTCTGATTCTGTGCTGGCATCTTCTGGCCATATCAGCCGCCACTGAGCGGCGCAGTACGCCGTATACGCGGTGACCAGGTTCTCGTACTGATGCTTTGCCAGCCTCATTTTTTTCGCACTTTCCAGCAGATTCTCTTCTTCTTTATCCTTAAGATAATGCCGCCCGCCCGCCCCGCCAATCTCCCTTCTCCTCTCCTGCACGACAGCCAGCACGCTCGGGTCATTACTCAGATCCACGACGACCGGCACGCCCAGCTTGAAAATTCCGACTTTCTCCCGTGCGATTTGCTCGATCGTCGATCCTAGGAAGTCGACATGATCGAGTCCGACCTTGGCCAGCACGCTGACTAGCACATCCTCGCGTCTTAGCACGTTCGTAGCATCAAGGCGTCCGCCAAGCCCGCACTCCACGACCGCAACATCAACACCTGCATCCGTGAACAGTTCAAACGCTGTGGCCGTCAGGATTTCGAACTCCGATGCAGCCCCGTCAGGCCCCTGATTTCGTCGTTTGACGCGGTTCTCAACTTCCAAGAACCGTTCACGCTCGACGAGGCGCTGGTCAAGAGTGATACAATCCCATCTGTCTATCAAGTGGGGTGATGTGAAGCGGCCAACGCGGTAGCCTGACTGCGATAGAAAAGTAGACACTAAAGCGGCGATGCTGCCTTTGCCGTTGGTGCCGGCAATGTGAATGGCTTTCCACGGGAGACCGTTGGGATGGGATGTGAACAAGGGTTGTAGGAGATGGGTGATGCGTTGTAGGCCGAGGGTGATCATTTTCCCCGGGTCTCAGTAGATCTGCGAGTGTCTGTTTGCAAGATCGTTGGTTGTCTGGTTCAGTGTGAGGCCCAGCAGCAGCCAGCGGTCAGTATCGTGTCGGTGTCACCATGCGTTTTGGATCATTCTATAGTTCGGGGGTTCTTGACACTAAGATCTGAAGATGCTTGATGAATGAGTAGCCATCTTGGTTGGATTCTAGGGTACCATACAGGGTGTCCACTCCACTCACAAAGGGTGTTTGCTCTCCTTTATTCACTTGTTTATCGTTTGATGGAGATAGTTCTAGAACATCTCCAGAGGGCTGCAAGAGTAGATCTGTAGCTCTCCTAGAGTTAGAAATGACCATGATGGAAAGTGAGACTCGATGGCAGTATCAAATGAATTTGTTGCGCCAAGCCAAACAGCCAATCAGATTTCAAAGCCTACTAGCCTCACTAGCCTTCTTCAGGGCAACTGGCGACCACCGGGCCGCAGGTGGACGCCTAACAAGCCCCCAAAAAATATAAAAACCAGCAAAACTTCATCTAATCAATGGTTTCTGACACTATTCATCCAAAAAAGCAAAAACAATCAACAATACGGATTCGCTGGTGGTCACCCACCCAACTACTAACGTATCGGCATATGGCTTAAGTACGGCTGAGCGAACGGGAAGCCCTGTGATCCATATCCTATGGTCGATTGCGAAAGAGATTATGCGGATTTGTTATATGAACCTTGATTTCTAGCCTTGATCCACTAGAGCATACTGTAAGAGTGGTCAACGACGCGAGCCAGAGATCTTCAATCGTGCCCAGCACTCACGTAGACATTGTGATTTCGCTCATGTACCTTTGATGGCACGGGGACACCTAGGTATGTGCCTTTACCAACCGCTAGGCACACCTAGGTATGTGCCTTTACCAACCGCTAGGCACAGCTATGCATGTTCCCTACAATGCTTAAAAGCCAGTATATAAAAACGCCACGCTAATTCCAAACCATCGAGAGTTCAGCTGTCAGCTGGCACGCATTGCAAGCAGGTCAACCATCAAGACTCAAATGCCGCCGTATCGACAAATACCGCTCATACCCAAACAATTTCAGCACGATCCGGAAATGCGTCAACCAAGCCCTGAACAGAGGCAAGATGTTCTTGGGATTCAGCAATCCTCCTCTCCTCCTCAGTTTCTCTTTCTCCTCCTCCCACACCGTCAAACTGGCATACTGTGCAAGAATCATCATCGGGCGCATGGGCTGCTTTGACCCCAAAGACTCGTCCAAACTGCGGGTGAGATCATTCGTCTTGAGAATCAGCAGGATGATCCTGGGCACATCACCGAGCAATTGGACGAGTTGCTGCACAAAGTCGTCTCCGAAGACGTCCTGAACGTTTTCCTTCTCTTGGTCATCACGCGCCGACGTCGCCACTTTCTTGTTGGTCAGTACCCGATAGTCTCGACCTGTGATGGCAGATGCGAAGAGTGGAAACTGTTCGTCCGTAATACCAGCCACTGCATACGCGTATTGCCGCATCTTGGGTTCGTCGGCGTCAATGACAGCCAGCCACAGCTTCGCATAGTCTCTTCTCAATTTATCGTCCGGAATCCGATATAGACCGTGGTCGTAGAGAATGATGTCGAAGTTGTACGGAAACCTCCTGTTGGGATTATGTCTGACGGCGAGATTGCCCGCGTGAGGGTCGCAGTGAAGAGGCGCGTTCTTCTGAAAGATCATGACGTTGAAGATCCTCGCCAGCGTGGCCGACACTTCATCACGCGAAATGTGGTGTTTGGCAAAGTACTCGAAGTTGTCCACCCTCACGCCCGCCATATACTCCATGACAAGAATCCTCTTCTTAGCCGATATGACTTGCGGTATAACGAGCGGAAATTTGGTGTTCTTCGTAAAATATTCTTTTGCTCTCGTAGCGTTGGCGCCCTCCAGCCTGAAATCCAGTTCCTGTGGCAGTGAGAAGTCCATCTCTTCGCTCAACCATTCCATGTCGTATTCCGGAAACGCTCTCTTGAGCGTCCTGAATGTGAATCGCGTCAAGGCCAGATCCAACGGCACCCACTCCTCCAATGTCGGATGTTGTACCTTAACAGCCACCTTCTGATCACTATCCTTGAGTCTCGCAATGTGTACCTGGGCCAAAGAAGCCGCGCCAATAGGTTCCTTGGAGAACTCGGCAAAGTCGTCTTCTATCCGGTGTCCAGTGTCGCGCAGAAACATGTTTTCAACCGATTCGTAGGAAGAAACCGGACACCTATCCTGCAACGGCACAAATGTATCTGTCCATTCCCGGGGCAAGAGGTATCCCATTGAAGATATGTGCTGGCCTAGTTTGATGAAAATCGAGCCATTTTGCTCCAACACCTTTAACGTCCGTTCGGCGCATCGTGTATGGCAGGCTTTCAAGGCGTGGGATGCTTCTTTGGGATCTTCGGGGTGCTGTTTGAGTGTAACTCGGTAACTGGACGTTGTTAGCCTCGACAGGATCCTTCCAGTTGGAGCATAGCGGCGTGTTCATACTCATTAATACAGACTGCGAGCGTCGTCACTACCCTCCCTGTCCTTGCGGCAGCATGCCACCCATGCTTGATATCATCTGTAAAGAACAATAGACTTCCGCCCAAAGCACCACCTGCTGCAGCGAGATAGACAGCCTGCCGTGGTCGGACTACCTTGACGGGTCGTGCATAAGAGCTGTATGTATGTCTGAACCTGTTGGAGGGTGTCTGTGTACTTTTGCACCGAGCACACGTCCAAGTGGCGCGGCCGAGGGCGAAGGGGCTGCCAGTCAATCGCATGAGCGGAGGTCTGCAGGACGTTGTACTGGCATGAGAAAGCTGGGGGCGATGGTCAAATTAAGACATATGCACCGACCACTGTCTCATCGAGGTGTAAGTATGGAAAGATTCAGAAATGATATCGGCGCATGGTCATTGTTAATTCGATAAATGATCACCCTACAGATCGCCGTCCGTCTTTTTTGGTGGGACGATTTTTCACGGAGTCGGAACCTTTTCTAAGAGTGACGTATCCGATACCTCAGAAGGGTCAGGAACAGTCAGCCGCCGCAAACAGTCAAAAAGTGATATAGAAAGACTCTCCCATTTCCATATACAGTATGCTCAATGACAATTTGGTATCTCAATCCCAGTACAGGTCGCTATCTCTCGCTATGCTATCTGGCTAAAAGTGGAAGTATCGACCATCCGCCCAAAACAAAAGAAAAGCCAATTTCCAAGCCAGCAATGGGGGGTATATTCTTGTTCAGGAACAGAAAAGACATTCGCTGTGACCTTTTCTTCAGCTGCACCAGCGCAGCCTGACCCAGATTGGCCGACAGGATAAAAAAAACATCAACAATAAAGGAACAGAACCATCGACAAAGTGACTGACAAGAGGGGGGTATTATGTGACATGGAAACACAATCCTGTTCATCTTCCTTTCCACTCATCAATCTGGTGTAACTCAACAATGATCGTGCAGGACGATGTACTTCTCCTACTTGCGTTCACACCGACTCGACTTGCTCAGTGGCCGGCTCGAGCTCTTGTAGACGCCGAGTATCTTTCCCATCGAGGGGAGACGCATCTTCGTCAAAGTCGTCTGACAAGTTCAGGCTTGGGCGTTTGGCCTGGATAGGCGTATGTGGCGACTCATCTCTCGGTGAGGAATCAGTGGGTGGTTGAGGACTTTCTGTGCGCTTCTCCCGCTGTCGGCTTGAGAGCGCCCTTGGTTGCGAATTGTAGGCTCTCAAGGGTCGTGCCTCCAAACTGGTCTTTCGTGCTTCCGAAGTACTCCTTCGAGCTTGAGCAGCAGCTGCCAGCGGTCTCATGCTTGGGGGAGGTACCGGCATCTCAGCTGGCCCCAAAGGTTTCTGCGTCGTCCCCGGCGGTGTCATGATGCCAGATAGGAAACTAGCCGGACTTCCAATGGTTGATCGCGACGGTGTTTGATTGCCTAGGTTGTTGGCCAGGTCAGACAATGCGCCAATCGATGTGTCTCGAGCTTTGCGCCAATTGCCCCAAGCTGCTGCCGCCGCCATCGGGAATGCACGTGGTGATTGCGCGTAGCTTGTCAGCGCAGACAGAGACGGCAGTGAGCCTGACAATTCGGCGCCTGCGCGTTCTCTGAGTTGCTGTTCCATCTGCAGGTTCGCCCTAAGCCTTATCGCAGCGTCCTTCACGGGTTCGTGATCGAATTCTGGCTGGGAGACCGTGTTTATGATGTCTTCGAGATCATCCACGCGCACATTCAGCAACTCCCGAAGCCACGTGATTTCCGTGTCGCGCTCTTTCAACTTTGCAGGCGCCTCCTTGTCAATTGCGGCAAGCTCACCTTCCAGTTTCTCAATCTTCTGCTCGCGATTCTGCAACTGGTC
This sequence comes from Exophiala viscosa, assembly GCF_022695815.1. Taxonomy (NCBI): domain Eukaryota; kingdom Fungi; phylum Ascomycota; class Eurotiomycetes; order Chaetothyriales; family Herpotrichiellaceae; genus Exophiala; species Exophiala viscosa. The sequence continues at coordinate 2,674,380 of NW_026944353.1, read as the reverse complement.
CTGCAAGACCATGATCGACTCACGGAGTGCTTGTGGCGAGATCTTTTCTGGTAGTTCAGTACCTCTCACAAAAGAGATCGAGGCACTAGTAGCACGTTGTGGTGGTGAAGCAACAACGGAAGGCGCAGGCGTTGGCAGATTGATGCCCTTTGCAGTCGCAGCCTCAACAGCAGCCCTGGCCGCAGACTTGGTGATTTCCAGTCTTTCCTCGAGGTCTGCCACTTTGCTTTCCAGATGTTTCACTTTGTCATCGCTCAAGCTTAATCTCTCATTGAGGTGGTGTTCAATCCTGGTCCTTGTATCGAACGAGTTGTGCAATTCTCGCGTGTGGCGATCGCGAAGATCATTTAGTTTTCTCTCATGATTCTGATGTTGGTCTTCAAGTGCAGTTTCTCGCCTCTCGTTGGCCTCGCGTAAAGCATCCTTATGTGCTTCAATCGTCTCTGACAATAGGGCGTCGTGCTGAGCCTTTTGATCTTCGATGTCTAGCTCCGCGTGATCAAGTCGGCTCTGTAATCTCAAGATCTGGGCTTCCGAATCCGTTCGAATGCGCTCAAGCTGGGTTCTGGCGCTTTCCAATTCTGCTTGCAATTGGGTCGTGGCTGTAGCAAGCTCGGCCTCTCTGCTGTTTCTGACATGAGCCAAGTCTCGTTCAAGATTGAACGCTTTAGTATCAAGAGCTCTGTTGTCTTCCCGCAGAGCTGCGACCAGCTCGTCCAGTCTTGATATTTCGGCTCGACCTTGTTCCTGAAGTATCTTGTATTGCAGATTAGCCTTGTGCTCTTTATCCAAGACACGAAGCTCTTCCTCAGTTTTCTCGCGCAGCCGCCACTCTTGGTCGAGTTCATTTTGCATCAGGCTAAGCTTGCTCTGCATGTCATGCTCTTTGTGACGCCACTCCGCCTGTTCAGTGTGCAAATCTTGGACAGTGTGAGTCATCTGCGCCTGTAAGCGTTCCACCTTGCCTCGAAGGGATTGTCTAGAATCTGCTTGCTCCTCCAGATGTTGTTGTAGGTCTTGTAGGGCGCCTTTGAGCTCTTTGGTCTTTTCACGTTCCGACTGGATGTCTTCACGCCATTGATCGCTGGAAAACCTATACTCTTCAAGCGTCTTTTCAAGGGCCGTATTCTTGAGGGTCATTGCTTCAACCTCGTCTTCGAGTCTTTCGTATGATTTTTTCTCCTCGACGAACGCCATGAGGGTTTGCTGAGCCTCTTCGGATGCTTCGCGGTGCTCCGCAGCCTCATCCTCGGCAATCCGTAACCGAAGCTTTAGTTCAGTGATCTCGCCCTCCGCTTTCCTGCGCATCTGGGCTTCTTCAGCAGCATGTTCCTTCGAAATCTTCAGCATCGTCTCGAGACCATCAATCTGGGGCTTTAGGTTTTGTTCATGATCCTGCTGCACTCGCGACCCTCGTAGTCGAGGATGATGAGAGATAACATCCTCCACAATTGACTTGAGCTGGTTTTGGGTGTCCTGGGAGCCTGCCTGTTGAGCTAGTTGTTTCATTTCCTGTAAAGTTGTATTGAACTCGGTGACATCAAATGACGGTTGTTGAGGTTGGTAGGCAGCCAATGCTCCTGCGACGACGGCACGGATCCGGTCTTGCTTGCGTTCATTTCTCCTTGCCATAGGCGACGCGGTTCTGTACGACGCAAATCCTTCGTATGCGTCATAGTCATCTTCGTCATCAGCATCGGAGTTCTTGACCTCTGTCGACATGCTTCGACCACTACTCTTAGGTCTTGAGCCCGTGGCCATCAGAGTCAAGGATTGCTGGATCGTGTGTAGAGCACGCTCCAGTGGCTCGAGCCTGTTCTCGAGGATACCATCTACCAAGTCATTGACATGGCCATCGAAAAATTGCGAGCGGAGCTGTAACTTTTCTTGATCGGCCGCCGGTAAAACGTCTCCCCAGTCACTGACATTTTCCCTGCCTGTATTGAGATTGTGAACTCCAATGCCGAGGCCGAGGGACCGAGAATAGGCAGACTCGACCTCTGGAGGGTTGACTGATTGCGTTCGAGGAGGGCTTGGGCTCGGAGCATCGCTTCTGAGGTTCGGTGCCAGCCCCATATCGACGAGGGGTGTTGACAGAATTGGAGTATCATTGCGCTCAATGCCGAGTTCTGGATCTACCTCAAACTGCTTCATGACGGCATCAATCTCCTCGAAAGATGGCATAGGCTCATCTTGATGGCGTGTTGGCAGGGCAGAATGATCAGCACCATCACTAACCTCTTGCTCCCTTGAGGCATGTGTCTCAGTCTGCGGATCCGTGCTTTGGTGGATTTGTTCCGCTTCTGCGTCTCCTTCACTGCTATCTTCTTCAAACACCTCCACAACCTCCTCTTGATCATCGACTGTGTCGCTCTCTTTGGCTGCGTAGTGATACAGGTCTGCTGGAGGAGACGTATGACTGAATTCAGCTGACGACCGTGGCTGAGTGTCTGATGTTGCATATCTGGAGGCTTCCAGTCCCTGCGACTTCTGAGGCGTCTTTGCTGATGACGATGCGTATGGAGTGGAAGGAAGAGGGCGGAACTCAAATGGCTTAGCAAGTGCTGATAAAGATGACCTCAACTTTTGATCTTCATCGTTCGGTGAGGACATTTGTCTCTCCGACTCCGTTTCGTGTGTTTCCACTTCGCCGTGAGCATCAGGTTCGTCAAGCTCACCATAAGACAGCGGACGATCGGTGTCAAAAGGAGGACGCGCTTCAGTGAATCTGGCGGCGTCGTTCTGAGTATGGAAGGTAAACTTGCCATCGTTCTCATCCACTTTGCCTAGGACCTTCTCTGTTTGGGCCTGCTCAGATGTGATCTCCATTGGCGCCTCGTCAGCGGGAATATATGCCCAGCCATCGAAAGGCTTCTCGGAAGCTTCTGTTGTAGGTCCGTTCTGGTCAACATCGTCCACGATTTCCGAGAGAATTCTTGTATGGCGGAATGGCGCCCCTTCAGCATACACAGGACTGCGGTCGCCGTCACTATCTTGTCGTCGAGCTCGCTTCTGCCTCTCGATGGGCACAGTTGGCCGACCAGAGTCCGAATCCGAGCCTGACTCGGAATCTTTGCCATTGTCTCCTGAGTGAGGACTTTCCTGTCGCTTGTTCTCAGGGGTTGGGTCCCGGTTTGAGATTGGCTTGTTCGTCCTTCTGGAGACTTTCGAGTTGGGGTCAATCACCACGTTGCCAAAAATGGTGTTTGGATTACTTGGAGATTCCCCACCAGAAGATCCAACACTGTCCCGGAAGTCTGTGCCCGAAACACCTGACGGTTTAAATACAGGTGCGGCGACATTGAACGTCGCAGAACTGAACGAAAAGGACGTCTCCTTAGACCCGGCCTGAGCAAGAAAGGTTGGTGTAAAAGCTGGCGCATCGGCATTCAGCGAGAGTCGACTCCCAGTGGCGGGTTGCTTGGTTTGTGGTGCAGGTGCCGGTTGAGGAGCTCCAAACCCATTGAAGGCGCTACCCCCAAATGAGAAGTTCGCACTCGAGAACCCGCCTTGAGGGTCAAATTCCTTCGCCTCCACATTCAGCTTCGAAGAGTGCTGACCAGGTTCAGCAACAGGTTTGGAATCTGCCTTTGCTGCATCGCTAAGAGCCTGCCAATTGACGAACGGATTCTTATCATCCATCAGCATGGGAGTTGCTGCTAAACTCGGGTTGGTCTCAATTTCCGACCTCTCATCCGCTGCTGACATTGTTTCCGGTCTTCTTAGGATAGGAGGCTCTTCATGCGATGATTCGTCCAGCGTGAATTCCTTCCTAGCCGCGTCAGCTTCACTGGCATCTTGATCGCGAGATGCAGCCTCTGCCGCATCAATCTCTCGTTGGAGAGCCATGCTGAGGTTTTGGCGGTGACTTTTGGGTGTTGGATGTGCGATCTCGATGAAAGGTGGCGAAGACTCATGGTACTCCGGCGTTCGTACCTGATCGTCGACCTGTCGGGCTAACACAGAATGTAATGTCTCTTGATGCCGATGACCAGGCGTAGGCGCCTGTCCTTCCGGCTGAGTCTGAACGGGTCGCCCCTGTTCAGGCACAATCTGCGCATTCGTGCCACGAATGTCCGCACTTCGCTGTCGTGGTGGTGGGAAAAGTATGTCGCCCACATTAGGAAGTTGTAAAGGCTGATTGGGCGAGAAGCTATTTTGGCGTGATGATAAAGAATGTACATTTGGTCGAGGTGCAGAACCGAACGGGCTTGTATTGTCAAATGGTGATGTAATTCGTCCGTAAGAACTTGGTAGTGCAACTGACTGCTTGTACCCATGTCCCTGTAACGGTCTTGGCACGCCGTTGACTTGGGAGGATGTCATTGATCCAGGTTGTGGACTTATCCCTGCGGACGACATCAGAGACGGAGAAAAGGTGTTGCTCGTCGCCCTCAAAGAATTGCTTCCTGATAATGGCGAACCGACGGGCGGTGAAGCTGCCAGTCCTGGGTATCCGGACGAGACGCGGCTCAATGGAGGTGAAAATAAGGGCGACCTAGTCGATGGGGGAGCTTCCGATATGCTTGGACTGACACCCAATGCGCGAAGTTTCTCCTCCTTAAGGTAGTTCACCCATACATCCCACTCGTTCTGATCCGGAATACGCACGTGGTAGTGGCGCAACCTCCGTTCGGCTTGCATCTCTGATGGGTCTGGAAAAACCGGGCGACTCTGCCCTCCAGCCTCCATAAGCTTACCAGGTACATCGTCGGTGAGCTCGAAACCATTGACATTATAGCCGGCACCGATCCAATCTGTTATGCGCTTCTGCGCCTCCTGAGGTGCCAGTGGCGGAGGAAGGCCTGCAGCTTCTCGGTCTGTGAGAGGTAAGGCAATGATGCAAGCCTTGCCCTTCCAAATGACCTTCTTCTTCGGCCGTTGATAGGACTGGAGCGACGCCGGGCGGGGACGCTGCGTGTTAGCTGGGATGTCAGGTGTTTTCTGCTCTTCCTCCGTTCCGGATGCTCGTGATGGAATCTCTGGAGGCGGCCCTTCAGCCACATCAGCACCACCCGGGTCGAGCTCCGCCATTCTGTTCTCTAATGATGGTGGAAGGGATTGTGGATGATGTGCAATCACTTCCGATACGATCCTGGGCTCATTGAATGTTTCCGGAGTGATGGTTGCCAGGCTCTCCTTAATCTGGTGCTTCGAAGGTGCTCGTCTCACGATGCTGGGAGGTGATAATCCCCAGCTGTCGAGATATGCTCTGCGAGTTGGTGTCTTATCCTCCTCTTGTGCAGTCGCTCCCGTATCACTCTCGTCCGACTCACTCAGCCAATTGAAGCGCTCCGAAAGCGGATCTGACAATTCCTTCTTCGGCAGTGGTCTACACCTCTGGAGACCCAAGTTCTGGCTGCGCGATCTTTCTCTATCGACCGGCGCTCTTGCAACACGAGCAGTCACAAGACGGGTGGCTGACTGCGGCGGCGCAGGTGTAATGTCGATCGCTGCACGCTGATCCGGCGAATCGTTTGGAAAAGGACTTTTTCGCGGACTCGGAGGAGCATACGGTGAACCCCAAGCAGCTGCGTAATATGCACCACTTTCCGCCCGTTGGCGCTGGAATTTGGGAGATTTAAGAATCTCCGATTGACCGCGTTCTCGATTGAGGTTTGGTAGAGGAGGAAGGCTAAATGGTGAGATCCAACCGTGCTCGGAGGGAGTGGGCGCGGGGTTGTGCGCCTTTGACGAACTCGGTGAGACCGGGTCGACGTCGGATTGTGGATGGACACGAGATGGGAGGGCCTCAGGATCGACGTCGTCGAGGTTCATTAAAGGCCACCGCGACGATCCTGGAGATGTTGAACAGCAGCATTGACGGATCCGACGCCCGCAATCTTGGAGGGTACAATGACAGACGACGCTTCACCGAGTGGCAGCCGCGCCATGGACAAGACTCCGGGGATGAAAGGAGGGTTTGAAGTGTGTACGAGTGATAGAATGAAGTGTCAAGAACGCCCAAGATTTTGATTGAACACGGAGTTGATGGAAATCAGGATTGGGAAATCAGCCAGTGACGCGACACGCTAAACCGTTGTTCGAGCGCAACTTTGGGTGGGCTCGAAAGGCTGCCATTGGGTCTGATCCTCGGATCCTCCAGGCTAAGAAGCCTAAGAGCTTTAGGGAGCGGGAGCCAAAAATGCCACTGCCGCCATCCGCCGCCTCTCCAGGGTCCTTGTGCCTTTCTCTCAAGACTTAAAATTCTCCGATGCTCATGCACTCCTGTTGATCTAATCTGGGGTCAAATACTGCACTATAACTAGTGGTGCTTTCCAGCAACTTGTCCTGTGTAAACGATGCACCACGATAGTCGACGACTTCGCAAGTTTCTACTCAGGGTCAGCTACTCTGCTCTCTCTTCTCCATTCGCCTGGAATGCGGTGGACCCCTTATCAAAACGTCATTATTCAATTTCCGGTCGTCATGTGAAGCTCGCATGTTGATGCTTCTAGTAGATGCTTCGAGTTGCTCGTGAAAACTGTCGAGCCCAAGAACGCCACGCTCAGTTCAGATGAAGTACTCTTTCAGAAGGGGACGAGCTCCCTATGGATTGAGAAATTCTTCCAGGTGTTGTCCAGTGCCTTCGTAGCTTCCAAATATATCTGACGGCCATCATAGTCGACATTCTTCTTGATTTCGTGGAATCGCTGTGCCTCTGGGACTAGTTGCCCATGAGACAGTCCTTCCTCTTCCAGCTCCATGATCCGTTGTCCCAACACAGCCATGATAGGTCCTTCCCAGACACCTTCTTTGCCGACTCTCTTCAGCTGAGCAATTGCTCGACGTCGGATGTCCCAGTCTCGGCACCTGCAAGCAACGAAGAACAGAGGATGGATGACGCCCAATTCCATGGTGAATGGCGTTGACTCAACCTCTAGGGGATGGGCTTCCATCATGCTAAGTGCCGAAGTCATTTGTTCAACCTTGGACACCATGTCCTCAAATTCGTCCTTATAGGCATCAAATGTGCTTTCGGGCCCAGCATCTATACACACCCTGAGCATCATGACTGCCGTTTGCATCTGTAATCTCAGTCCCAGCAGACTTTTAATGTCAGAGGGTGTCAGTCTAGGGGCTTGGGTTTCGAAGAAGTTTTCCAAAGCCGCGGTCCATGTATCGAATGTCTGTAATCCCTCTTCTCGTTGGGTTCGCCACTCCAGTGGTACCAGTTGTGCCTGCCAGTAGCGATACATGCGCAGATCTGATTTGACGAGCTGATACACGGCAACCAACAGATTGTCCAGGTGGTTCCGGACTTGCCCCAATGTCAGATCTGTTGGGAGTACCCGTGGTATGGGGCTGACGTGGGTCACTAGACGCTCGGCGGTATCTTTGGAAAAGGTACATGCTTGGATGTCATATCGTGCAAAGACTCGTAACAGCTCATCGAGTTCATCGTTTGGGACTTCCCGGAAGGTGGCTTGACTGCCAGTTTGCTGGTGTGTTGAATAAGTTGCGAGTGCACTCTCGTTGTTCTCTGGGAGGTTCATTTGACGGATCAGTGCTCTCATTCCCTGTTGATAATGGATGACGGCAGCCATATTATTGCGACGAAGGACTTCAAAGCAGGCAAATAATATACTCGAAATGATGGCGAGCTTGGCGTTGCCTGTGGAGGGCTTATTTAGTCGCTGATTCAGGTCCCGCAAAGCGTCCCCGTATAGCTTTAGGGCGTGTCGAAAGCCTGCGTCGTCGGTGAGCTTGGCCGAATACTTCCCACGACGGTCTTGATAGTCCTCGTGAAGCGTCCCCAACGCTATAATGGCGTTACGGACGATGGATTCTTCCTGGCCCACCTTCAGGACTAATTGCGTCCAAAAACCGGACTCGGATCCGCCAGCAAAGGCAGGCACAGTACAGTATTGGAAGCGGTGAAATATACGACGTTGCTGGGTGTCGCCTTGAAACGGCTTGGAGATTGACCCGGGTTGAAATATGTGTTGAATGGTCACATTCGACCGTTGTGGTGGCGATACTGTCAACGAGCTTGATGTACTTTTTGTCGTCTCTTTAGGAAAGTCATATCCATCACACTTCCGACCTGTGGAGGTGCATCGTTTACCTGTGAGACATGTGAGCGCTGTAGGTAGACAGTGAAAGGCACGTCAATGGCCGACTTACAGCTTGGTTTGGTCTCATCACATTTGATACGCCGTATCTGGGGCAAATTAAGTCAGACCTCGTAAGAGAGAGACGGTACATCGGTACCCATTCAGTCATCCACAATGCAAATCAAGGTTGTGACAGTTGCCAAACGACCCAGATGGAAGCATAATCATTGTGTGTGGAGTTGGTCATGTCCGGTGGAGATGTATGGGTGGTGGACTTACTTTACACGTTTTGCAACCGGTCCGTACTTTTGGCTTGCTAGCTCTTTTCCGACGTGCCGAGGCTGGCGAGATCGAGAACGAGGGTGGACTTCGGTGTGGAAGTGCGCCACTAGGAATACCTGTCATAGGTATTGCTAGGCCGTTGGTGTCAGGCCCAGCTGTCTCGAGCATATAGGTAGGTGGACCAGTAAACCGAGAAGGAGTAGCGACTGTGAACGCATGACTCTGCGCCCACATGGTGCGTGCAGGGCGACAATGTGGCGAGTCGCTGTATGTCAAAATACGAGGGTGATTGTGAGTGGCCCTTCTGATCCAGGCCAGTGGCGTCAAAATCCAAGCGTCAGTGGAGAGGGATCAAGAATAGTGGTCGGGGTCTCTGATGTCCGCAATATGCAGGTACGGACTCAGGATGATGTGAAAGGTGAAGCAGTGAGCCGTTACGAAGGACCAAGTCGCGGGGAGATTACACTTTGTATATAGTAGTGCGTTGGGGTGTGAGTAATATCATGCTCGAACTTTTGACGGTCTTTTGTCAAGTTGAAAGTACCTCCATGGCCTGCAAGCTGCTTCGAGCGTCGTCGAGCTTTCAGCTGGTCGGCCTGCTGAGATTCGACCTCGGCGGGGCGATTGATGCCCTGCAAGGCTGCGACGACACCTAAAGATGGTCAATTAAGGGCCGCATAGGCACTGGCAGTCGAATTCGTCGACCCCGCGGGACGAGCAGTAATGCCCAAGGTTTAGGTGGTCTCTGTCGCGGACGCCGAAGCTGTCAAGTGCCAATGGGAGGGTCAATAGTGGGGGACAAAAGGACCAAAGTATAGGGATGAGACGCCCGGAGCCAAAGAACAACTGCGTCGAATTGGAATTATGACGGGCAATGCCAACGTAGAGCAATCAAGAGGGAAACAAAAGAACAGGCAGTGCATCGAGTAGCGGTCTGAGGCGCTTCAAAGAGGCAGACCGTTGGCCAAATCTACCCAGTGCCGAGTCAGCAATTCTCGGTTGAGAAGGTCGCTAAGCCAGATGGAGATGCCGATACACAGCAACAAGACCTTGAGTTGATTGGTTCGTTCGTACGACAGACTTCCAAGTGCCAGAGGCGGTGCAACTTCAACCCACCACCGAAGTCATGAGTATTCAAGGTCTGCCTTCAGCATATTTCCATCTTTATGAACCTTTCCGTGCGTCGGGCCAGAACGATGCAAGAGTACACTGCCGAGGCTCTTCGTAAACCAGAAGGGAGGCTGGAAGCATGCGCAGGTGCCATATACGAGTCTCTTATTCCGGTGGAAGGTCCAGTCTGTGGAGTTGAGATGCTCCTAGAGTCGCGGGTATTGCCCAAATTGGCTTGACTTCACCTCGTAGTAGCAAGCGCCTGATGAGACTGGGCCCTCAGAGGCCATCTCGGCGGAATGATCTCACGCATGCACTAATATGAAAGGATTGCAGTACGAGCGTAAATCAGTTGTCGATCTTCCAAGGCCGGATAATTGGCCTCAACCGAATGAGATTGTAGGGTTGATGGAAAAGTGACGACTTCTTCATCATGTTGAGCGTAGCCTTGTGCAAAGTTACAGCCTTGCACGTGATGACCACGCATTTTGGGAAACGTGGAAACGGTGGGGCGTCGACCCTGCACTACGCGGTCAATGCGCGGTAAGTGTAAACACGCGATTCATTGAAGGCCACCCATCGCTAGGAACCATAGCTTCAATTACTGCATTATTGTACAGATAGTCGTATTGATCATGGTAAGTCGACGCCCTTAACAACCTCTAAGGCACAGATTCTTGCCCTTCCGCATGGAAGCAGAAGACAGACCTTTGCAGAGCACGCATCTATATCACTCAATGCGCCTCATTTTCGTAGCTGACGCTAAGTATTTACCAGGCCTCTTCGTTTCGTCGTCTTGCAAAGGATCACGCTGCGCTGCAATGTTCCCTGCCTCCGAACTACCTTTTTCCGGACTACTCGGCCTCACTTCCTGATGATCTCACCCAACTCCTCATTCTGATCACCGGCGCAGAGGGGACACCATATTCACAAGGACTATGGCGGTTACATCTCAAGATGCCCCAAGACTATCCCAAGAATCCACCGAGAGCGACTTTCAGAACACGAATCTACCACCCAAACGTTGAAGAATCTACAGGCGCAGTCTGTTTGGAGACGCTGAAGCGAGACTGGGACTCGAAGTTGACGCTGAAGGACATACTCGTGACCATTTCATGTTTGTTGATACAGCCAAACCCTGACTCGGCGTTGAACTCAGCGGCTGGCGCTTTAATACAGGAAGACTATGAAGCCTTCGCCACCCAGGCTAGGTTGATGACCGGCATACATGCGCCCATCCCAAAATATCTAATCAATGCGGTTGAGCACGCCAAGCGACGGGGTGAGGAGGAGCCAGACGATCAACAGCCACTCTCAGATTTCACGAAGTGCGAGCCACAGATCATCCGGGAAGACTCTGGCGAGGATAACACGAAAGAGAACGAACCCGCTCAGTCTCGCTCACTTGGACTGAAAACAAGCACGAAAGGGAAGCGACCGTTGTCCGATATACCATCGCCTTCAGAATCGGGAGTCTATGCTGGCAAGAGCGAGGAAGCAACTGACGCATCATCCACATCACGGACCCATGAATCGGCAGAACCACCCAGAAAGTCTCCTAGGCGGGCGGGCCCAGATGCAGCAGGTTCGACCGAGGTTGTGAATATAATATTCGAAGATGACAAAGAGAATGCCGCATCAACGAGTGACAAGGTCGGTAAAGCGGCGGTATTGCCCCAGGCAACTGCGATGTCGAGGCCATCAGCGTTACGCAAAGTCTCGAATGTCGGCGCTGGAAGGAGGGGTCAGCCACGGGTCGGGATCCGAAGGCTGTGATGTGACGAACAACGGAGTCTGTTGGGATTTGTGCATTTTCTCAATTGAAGCGTTCAAGCGAGTGATATGGACACATCCTTGGGCGATGACACGCCGCTAGTGTATACGTATGGAATACAATGTCATGAACAGGTGCTAGACGAGGATATCAACAAGCACAACACATATCGCTCCTCGTTTGACAAGTCTGCAAACGACCCTGAGGCACCCGAGATCTGTTATGCAAGGGGTTTCCCCTGTCAGATCTGGAACGAGGTGGCATAGACCACTTAGACGCACTGTCTGCAGTCATCGTGCATCCAGCCTCGCCCAAAACTTCTTTGGGTAACCACTCATAAGCCAGTATACCCTTCGTTGCCCCGAGCGTCATACAAGTCGATCTGCTGCAAACATTCCATTCATGTACCACAGTATTACTATTCACCCCGTCAACATTCTTCTTCCGTGAACGACAAATATCTTGCAGTGGCCAGGAGGGACGGGTTGGTATGGAGTACCATCAATGGACGGGTCTCTGTTTATATAGAGGTGCAAGATACTTCTCTTTGTGCACGTTCACTCTCTCATCCTTTAGAACTATTGATCATCCACCATCTCCTAGAGCATAGACCTGCAGTCAAATCCACAAGCACCATCCATACACTATCAAGATGCATACACCACAAACCCAAGTAAGCTCACTCATCCTCGCCATCCTCGTCCTCCTTCACTCAACAATCACGACCGCCGTACCGCAAGTGACCACAGTCCCCGCCATGTCCGAGATCTCTGACGGTCAGCCGCAAGCACCATACAACACTGCAACTTCAACCTCAGCTTCAGCATCGGTATCATGGCCGTCAACAAGCTCCACGTCGTACGACAATCCCTTCACAAGTTACACCAGCATGACAAACTCGCTGGGCGTCATCACCGGTATGCCCTCTGTCGTTACCAGCCAACCCTCCGTCGTCACATCGCAACCGGTCTTGCCCACGTTGTCGAGCAGCTCGGGATTCGTGTATGCGAACAGTACAGGGACCACAAGCAGCAACAGCAACAGCCAAATCAGCGCGTACGGCTCAACAACGATCTCATCTCAAACGATACATAGCAGTACCACTGTTACTGCAAGCGCGAATGGGATGAGTGCAAGCCCGAGCTCGACCAAGGCATCAGCGACATTCGCGCAAGCCACTGGTGGCGCCACATTGAATCGCGTCGCCGGCGCTGGAGTCGGTCTGGTGGTTTTGGGGCTGGGATTCTCGTTGCTGTGAGCGGCCAGATTCGCGAGCACTCACGAGTGATCTGGGTCTTTGTCTGAAATCCAGACGTGATGAAAATGTATTATGATGCCCGACGACCTATGAATGTAAGCATGAACAAGCACCGGCAATGTTGGATCAGCAAGGAAAACAATGATGGAGTGAAAGGGGACAAGGCTTGAATATCGTGCTCGGAAGTGCTCCGGCTGACATAACATTAGGTATACTAGAATGTTAGAACCGCCCGCTCGAGGCTTGAAATGGAATTGAGCCAAGCTCAATTCTTCGCAACCATGACCTGGACCTCCATTGCGCTTTTGATGTTCCTCTCCTTGTCCTCGACGTCGATTGATAGTACACGCAAACTGCTGGCGGTTCGGGAAAACCAAGTGTATTATAGACCCCAACATCAGTGACTTGTACCGTCCAGTAGAGTGACACCTGGAGGATGGGAGCGCCACTCAGGTCTATGAGGTAGCAGGGATTGAATGCTCGGCGCGGCACGTGTGCTTGATGGTGACTTTTCGACGTCTCCAGAGGTCAAGTATTCTCGAAGAGGTTATTTCCCGGCACAGTGTAGCTCCGTTTTCGATTTGGTGATCTTCTCTAGATAGCTCCTCCACCGTGCGCAAACGGCCCTGCATCTTGACACCGTGCCGCATCAGTGCTTGCCGATTGCTTCCTGTGCAAGGCCATGCAAATCTAAGAAGTCTGCACAAGCACCGAGGAGGAGACGGGCTGAATCAGAACATCTCGTGTCGCCGGTTCTCAGCTCTTGACAGTGTCACCTTGCTGTTTCACCCATCTTAAAAATTCAGTTCGCTGGGCTCTGATATCCATAAAGCCCACTCGCTCCTCCAAACCTCGGAATGGATTTGGCTCGCCGTTTCTCTCAATCTTTCCCGCCCATGCACTCCAGCTAACAGGCTTCAAAGGCTCCGAACCTAGTATGAGGCCGAAGCAGGCCAGGAAGACGGAGATGAGGGTTTCTAATTTGATGTCGAGTGGGAGAGGAGCCGGTCTATGGAGCTTGGTTGACAATGTAGAGAACTCGTGGGCGGAATAGGCACTGCGACGGTCAGTCCAATCCCCTCAGAAGGTTGTATTCATACGTACGCGTGTAGCAATGAGAGTACCCCTGCTAGGACCAGCACTTGTGAGAGAAGAGCCATGGCTGCTTTGATTGTGTTCTCGCCGTGCTCAAGAGCCTTACTATGGACACTCTTTCTGTTCGGGTTGAAGGACGGATAATCGTCGGAGCCAAATCAGTGACATCTGCTCTACGTTTCCACCGCTGCTTTTACCATAATCCCGTCTAGATCTCGCCGCTCTAAAAAGTCATCTAACAGGCTTGTTGATTGCGCGCTTCTCACTTGAGGTGCTTTCACTGACCTGATGCGAAAGCCGGTCGATGGAGGACTGACTTATGGCAACAGCTTCCGAACTGTCCAATCGGTCAACTTCAGTACAAGCAGGACTTATTAGTCAAAGCGACCGAGGTCGAAACGGTAGAATTCAAACAGACGAGTATATCGACCCGTACCGTTATTGGGCGGCACGGCTCAGCAGCCCCAAGAATGTTGGAGATAGGCAAGATAAGTCTGGAAAGCACCAATAAGGTCAGGAGCTTGGGGGGAACCTCATGCCCATGCTTGCGGATCTTCGCTGGAGACCCTCATTTTCGATGCTTGATATCACGTCTTATTGCACCATGGTTGCATGCACGCGATGTTGTCAACCACATTAATTATTCGTTATCCTCCAATCGCCTTATAACAAGCGTCAGCCGTCGAGATGTGCGAACAATGCCCTTTAATTCCAGAGCGGTCCAGTCGTACGAGGCACCCGTCGCATTGCTCCTCTGCGGCGCTTGTTGCACAAGACGATCTGCCTGATCACACAGTGAACGACGACACATCATCTTATCATCAAAGCAACCATACAATTAGGATGGCCATTTCAAGACTGAAGACGGCCATCTGGGGTCCGCCTGGAGTCGAGAGAAGCCTTCTGATGAAGTTGGACTCGACGGTCCTGATGTATTTCTCCCTGATATGGTTCTTGTTCGGCATAAATCGAGCAAGTTATTCGACAGCATATATCAGCGGCATGAAGGAAGCCCTGAAGTTCCAGGGCAAACAGTACAATTACATGAACACCACCTTCATTGTCACGTACGCCGTCTTCCAGATGCCCTCAACTTCACTCTTGACAATTTTGCGTCCTCGATATGTTTTTGTCACTGCAAATACACTGTGGGCGATTCTCACCCTGATCACGTTCCGAGTGGATCGAGTGTGGCAGCTCTTCGTCTTGAATGGGTTCGAGGGAGCACTGTCTGCCATTTGCTAGTAAGTTAACCTGCAAGGGATCCTTCGGTCTGGTTAGCTAAACAATGTAAGTGTCGGTGCGCACTTCATTTATGCTACGTGGTACAAGCAGTCGGAACTAGGCAAGAGAGCGGCTATCTTTTGCGCGTTCGGGAACGTAGGCAACATGGCTGGAGGGTGGATCCAGGCCGCCCTCCTAGGCTCTTTGTCCGGGAAAGGGGGTTTACCAGCCTGGCGGCTCATTTTTATCGTTGTCGCCGTAACGACCATTCCCGTCGCCATCTTTGGTAGGAGCAACTTGAGCAATCCAAGACATGAACTGACGAATCCCCCTTCAGGCTGGTTCTTCATTCCTGACTTGCCATCTCATCGATCTGCGTGGTTCTTGTCCCAAGACGAAAAGGACCACGCTGCTACGAGATTAGGATCCACAAGGAAGCATTCCTGGGACTGGACAGTACTCCAGCGGGTGCTCTTGAGCTGGCAATTTTGGTTACTTCCCCTGATCTTCATGCGTAAGACCATCCCTTGGAGTGCGCTGCTGTTGAGATGACTGACACATTCCGGCAGTATATTCTCTGTCTGTTCAGATGCTACAGAATAACGTCATGCAGCTCTGGATGGCAGGGCGAGGGTATTCTGTCATCCAGCAGAACAACTACCCCACCGCCACATACGCCTGCGGTATTGTGGCAACATTCATTTATGCAGCGGTCTCAGATAGACTTCGCTCTCGGTGGCAGGCATCGCTATGCGTGGGGTTCACATTCGTCATCGGGAGTGCGATCCTTGTATCTGGACCTCCGACCGACGCCGGATACTTTTTTGCCTTCTACCTTATGGGCACCACCTACGCGCCCCAGGCATTATGGTATTCCTGGATGGCAGACCTCACCTCACATGACCTGCAACTAAGAGCCATTACGACGGGATTTATGAACTCCTTTGACTTTGCGTTTGTCAGTTGGTGGCCACTAATTTTCTATCCCGTCACTGATGCCCCCAATTATCACAAGGGGTATGTTGCCAGCTTGGTCACTGGTGCTTTGACAATCCCGGCAATTTTGCTCATCGCTTGGTTGGAGAAACGAGGACGGGCCAAAGGAATAATCGGTAGGACCCCTGAGGAGCATCATGAAGAGGCTGCCGAGCAAGAAAATGTCTCTGCGGGTCCGAAGCTTGAGGATGCTGTTGTCAAGGGTGCCGACACCATCAATCCGGTGACCGTGTAGCTATTTACCAAGAGCACCAGAGGATACATGGTCGATAGCCTTATGACACACCTGGATTCGGGGAGACCTGTGTAAATGGTGGTATTCTGGTTCTCCGGGCTTCTCAGCTTGCAACATGGTGTTAGGGGCGAATCCATGCGCGAAAACTGGACGATGGTCAATGCGTCGGTGAGGTAAGATAGATCACACGCCACGATTCCACGAAAGAGCCTGTCGATTCTGGCAGAGGTACTAAATTTGGCTGGATGCTCAGACCACCAGGTAACGTGAAACCACTTAGACTTCTTCTCCACACCGTTTTGACAGCTCAGCCTCCCATAGGTAGTATTGACGCAACAAATCCGTGTTCCAGCACGTATTCCCTATGTGCTCTATACTATGCAGCCCAAGACATGACTACGGTTGGGCAGCCCGAGCTTCTCTAAGGGCCATTGGCAAGCTGGCTTCATGCTATTCTCATACTGGTGCACTGACGCACTGATTCCAGCTGGCACCCTTGGACCATAAACGTCTGTACGACTGTTACCCCAGACTTGGTGATTGTGCCTGCCAACCACTATTCTTGTCGACTGCTACGATCAATGTGCTCAAGTCCATACGGTATCGAAATAGAAGTCCTCAAATTGATCAGGGGAGTAGAATGTAAGAATCTTGAACATAAATACCAGTAAGTACCCAGCTTCACAACCAACTTCATCATCAACACAACACGCCAACTCAAACAAACAACAAACCTTCAACAAACACTCCATAACATCTTCCAAATCCAATCACCAAACACTCAAACCACTTCCGTTCTCAACTCATTCAAAATGGTTAAAGTCGTCGCCGCCATCATCGCCATTGCTGGTCTCTCCAGCATGGCCTACGCCAGCCCCCTCGCACAAAAGGATGCTTCGGACGCCGTCGAGATTGACGCCCGCGCTGATACATGCAACCTTTTCCCCTGGTTCATCCAGCCATACCAGGGAGCCGACTGCACGGGTGCTCCTCAGAAGTTCCAGCCCGCCAGCGGCCCATACACCGACAAGCCGGTCAACAAGTACTGCCAGCCCCTCAGCGGTGGTCAGCCAGGTGTACAGGCCTTCAACTCCGTCTCCGTCAACCCAACTGCTTGCAGCCCTCTCCAGAGCTGGAAGATCAACCTCTACATGAACGACGACAAGTGCGTCACCAAGCCAATCACCGTCGAGAAGAACCAGTGCGTTGCTGCTCCCAGCGGTGCCCAATTCACCAGCTTCGATGCCATCGTCGTCTAAACGACGCACCGAGGAAGGGAGAGAAGGGAGAGAAAACCTGTACCATATCAGACTGCCAGCCATTCGTTTTTTGAATTTTGTGCTTTTACTGCCTTTTCGCGCTCAGAAACAAAAGCCTGTCAACTTAGCATGCTCATAGCTTAGCAATTGTTTCACCTGTACCAATACATATACCATTAGAAAATTCATAATGTCTTCACACACACGTATCTGTCTCTAGAGGTAGAGCTTGATTGAACAGGCCTGCCGATAGGTTGTCACAGACTACGAGCCAATTGGACTTGACCGAAAAGCTGTTGGATCAGTTCTCGCAAGTTCTGTGCGGGAATACCAGCACGACGTGATTGTGATTGTGATTGTGCGGACTTGCTGAATAGGTAAGGAAGAACAGAATGAGGTGAGTGCGATTTGTGTCTAGGTCAGCCTTGTAAGGTTGCCAACCACCTTGCCGCCACCCCCACCTTGTCGCCAATCGCATTTTGATGTCCTTCCTACCCACCTGTCAACTAAACTCTCATATATATCAACCAATTGCCCTCGCCGTCTCTCTATTTAAGATAGATAGGGCATCACGGGCCCTTGACCTCTTTCAGGAAGGCCGTTTCCGCAACGTATCGCAAGCCGCAAAGTGTACAACCACACTACGATCGACGATCCGTGATAGGCGCGATGGTCGCGTACCACGCGGTTTGGAAGAGCAAAAAAATGCTAAGTTATTAAGGATACAAGAGGAGGTCTTATATCAATATATAAAGGACTCTTAGCTATAATACTCGCTCGTTAATACTACCTAATTATCTATTGTCGCGTAGGCACTGGCGCGTCAAAGAGAGCCTAATGCGCGCCTCGGCAAGAACTAGATTTCAAGATTCTTGAATCGATATCCTGATCTCAAGCGTGGTCGTAATAGGTCTTTCGAATAGAGCCGTATAATAGCGGCTATCCCTAGTATACTCGAGGGCTAGTTTCAGTACCTTAACGAGACTATTTCACGCTATAATGTACGTCCGGAGGACCTCTAGAATATAGACGAGATCGGCTTTCAAATGAGTCACTCATAGAAAGAGTCTATAGTCTTTGATCGACGTATAGGACCTCCGATATCAATTACTAGTGGATCTACGAGTTACGTTTCGATTATAGAGGCGATCTTTACCGTTGGCGATACGATACGGCCTCTTATTATTCACCGCGGTAAATTACACTATTAACTACCTAATTATTAGTTCCCACCGTTAAACGAGTGCCCTAACTAGTATTAGGGCTTCACAAAGAAGGGCTAGACTAATAACGACTATACGCTCGAGTGGTTGACGATAGTATTCATCCTATAGTCTCGACGAGGACGTCATAAAGACAACACCTCTTACTAGCGAATACTTATCCTTAATAGCTACGGTAGTTATACTATAGGGGTATTTATCGTAAAGTATATTATAAATCAAATTCTATTGATTTATCTCTTACCTTACACCTCTTATCTCTATTAACCGTGCGATTTAGGGCTATTTAGTCAGCTAAAGGCATTCTACTTAAAACACCTCAAGAGCTATATTATCGCGGGCGATACGTAAGTAAATCGTGCTTAATTCAATCTACTATATTAACTTACACGGGAATTAGGTATAACAACTTAATATATCAATGCGGGTTGGCGCCGTAGTGGCCTTTAGCCTATCAACGTCAGAAAAGTACTCGATATACCTTAAGTTTCACAATATCGACACACTACGCTAGAGATCTTGCCTCCTAAACGACCTCATAGTTGCCCCCCACGAGATACGCACGAGTATAGCAAGATAAATAAGGAACTAGCGGCAAGATTAAGTCGATCTAGCAAGGCTATTATACGACAACTAAATAGAGCCTACTACGAGGTCTCTAGCGCCTATCAAGTACTGTCAACTAAGCTTTCAACTATCAGGAAACACGTGCTAGAGGACGAGGAGCGAGCCGTATCAAAGAGACTCAAAAAGCAAGATGAAAAGCGTATTTAGGATACGATCGAAGTCATATAGGGTAGGGGGTACACGGAGGAAGATACGGCAGTGTTATTAAGCGCACTGCCTAGCAGAGATATTATCTACGATATGGCCAACTCGGTAGGTTCATAGGCAATCCCCATACAAAGTTATAGACTCTCCATCGTCAGGATGCATAAGTGGCTACCCTTTGCTACAACAATATGCGAATTCATAAAATTGGCGACAAGGTGGGGGTGGCGACAAGGTGGTTGGCAACCTTATGGCGTCATCGGCTGCCCACGCTTTCGTGCGGATATTGCGGACTATTGCCGACGAGCAACAACACGACGCCTGACGACCACGCGTTCAAGGGTATGTACACCAAACACGGCTGGATATAGGTATCACAAAAGCAGTTGCACTTTGCCAAGTGTGTAGCCATCAGTATCCAATCAAGGTAAAATACGCAAAGATGCTGCACTCCCTGTCGAGATACGCGAACGAAGCCGGTGAGTCAAACCCTGCAGCTTGGCGAGGTGTCTGAGCGCTGTCACCAATAGCTGCACTGACGAGAATTCTGACGAGGTATAGCCGGTATCGAGAAGACGCTCAAGTTCATCCAGTCGTTCTCGCAGGTGGCCGAGAATGCTGTGGCATCGACGCCCAAGGAGGCTTTACAGTGGAAGACTGCCAAAGAGCAGACGAACCTCGGTAAGTTCCAGCTCATGCATCGACTCAACAGCCCGGGCATTCCTTGTCCTGTGATTCCCTGCTCAAGTGCTGTTCCTGCAGCCCTCCACATCGATGGAGTGACGCTGGCGCGATGAATTTGCGGTCATCTGGCTGACTTTGCCGGCAGCTCGCCGCTATTTCCGACTGTTCAAATGGATCGACTCCTGGACCGCAGCATACAATCAATACCAAACATACCTCGTGCTTGGCTCAGTCTCCAAGCCACCTTCCGATGTTGACAACATCAAGGTCGTCTTAACTGTCGCCAAGTTCTCGCTGCTCGGCATGTACCTGTTTCTGGAGATGTTTACCCTGGTAAGTACAGCACCACAGCATGTCACTCACTGTACCTCCGATGTTATGTGCTGTTGTCTGCCCCTCCGCCCAGGCAGTCGATTACATAGCTGAACCAAGCTGCTGACATACCATACCAGACCGACGCCATGCAAATCACCAAGACATCCTGGGCACCAACAATACAAATCGAAGCCCTAAAATTCTGGTTCTACTCGCTCGCCGTGTCCGTCGTGCTCAGCGTGTACGAGCTGTTCGTGCTACAATTCTCATCGACCTCACCAGCACACGCCAATGGTACCAATAGCAGCCCTGTCGAGAACGAGAAAACGAAAGCTAGTCAGGCGACTATCACCGTCAAATCCGGCGGCAAAGAGAGCACGACTGTCGTCGTCCAGCCGAAATCGACGTCCATTGCTCATGATTTGCGAGCGAATAGGCGGCAGGCGCTGTTCAAACAGATTGTGGCTGATTCCTGCGATCTGCTCATCCCCGGAGCGGTGGTCGGGTGGGTGCCGTTGGGTCCCGTGCCGGTCGGTGTGGCTGGGTCGATCAGTGCTGTGCTCGGAGGGTCGGACGTGTGGGCGAGAGTGAATCCGTAGGGCCAAAGGTAGGACATCATAGGTGGGCAAGGTTTCGCTCAAGAAAGGGATAGACGGAACCCGTATCGACGATAGGGGTGAGTACCTGAGTGAGGGAATGTCGATGCTCTGGTCTGGTCTGGTCGGCCCTCGGCAGGACTCATGATCAGCGATGTATGCCGGGCATGGGGGTTGACTGTTATCGTTGCCGTGCTACGGAACATTCTGCATGTGCTCGGATACCTTTGGGGGATGCTCGGGAAGTCCCACGGCGCCTATGGGGGGGGGGCAGATCTTCTCCTGCAACTACTGTATCGTGTTCGGGCATGCAGATGGGGTTGCATACGGATCAGGACCGAGCATGTGCATGTCACGCATGTCTGACAGGTATGGCATGGGCATGGGGCCACGGGAGCTGCAGAAGCTTGAGAGCTAGGTATGGTCCAGGAGGATAGAGCCGATCGTACGGCTTTGACCTTGGCACATCGGCCCTGGCTAGGGCTGCATGAGATGCTTGAAACTTACCCCTAGAGTCACTGGTGGTTTCCGACCTCCTCCGCCGTTACTGGCAGTGGCCAGGACTGCAGAAGATTCTTGACTAGCCCTCCAGTCACCAGTCACCGGTGCTTTTCGGCCTGTCGATGGACGCTGGGCGTTGCCGGGCGAGTGGTGGCCGAGCACTGGTACTGGCATTGGCGCTTCTTCCAGGCGAAAACGACCCTGCACACAAGATAGGACCACCAAATGAACCACCATCTTCGATTTTAAAAGTCCTTCATGCCCACGTTTACGCAGTCAACCTTTTGTTCAGAATAAACATCCGATCGAAAAGGAACATGCCGAGCACGCGATGTCCGGGAACATCAGATCCATGACGCAAAGACTTTTCTTATTTCACCATTGTGGCTGTTTCACTATCTAACCAATGGCTATAGAGCATCGATATCTGTTCCATGGGACCACAGAGACACTTCATATATGTACTAGCGTAACGTTCATGCACCTTGATTTATGCTTTGCCCCTGTTGATCGTTTCGCTTGTCAACCTGCAGGGACATACACACATACAAGGCTATTATAACTTCCACTCCTCACCACCGACGGACTGCCTCATCTATGAGTCCAAAGCGGCGTAGTAGCTGTAAGGTTGGTTGAGCAGGTAGAATCCCTCGGGCTGAGGCTCATTTGAACCTCCTTGCCAGATGGGGCTGGGGAGCTTCTCCACGCCACCACCAGCTTGCATGGTGTCCGAGAAGATGTACTCGAAGGTCTTGGCCCATTGGACACGGTTGTTGAAGCCCTCAAGACCCCATAGCTCTTGCAAGAAATGCAGCATCGAGGTGTGTGTGTAGGCGGAGGTGGATTCGTAGCTAGTACCTTCGTTATGGATGAGAGTGTTGGCTGGGATCCATGGCGAGATGAGTAAGGATGGCACTCGAACACCGAGACGGTCAAAGCCGTAGGTGACATTGTGGCCATCAGAGAGACCAGAGAATGTGATGCCATCCTCGGGAGGGGGAATGCCAGTTGGGGGTGGGACGTGATCAGCGAAACCACCGTGCTCGTCGAAGTTGAGGATGAAGAGGCTAGAATGGAAGGTTATTTGATGATCGGCGAGTGTGATAGGGCAAACTTACGTATTTTCCCAGTATTGGGAACCTCTGATGGCATCATAGATGTGCTTGATGAGAAGCTCACCGGCCGCCATGTTGCTGAGAGGGTGCATGGAGTCGATTTGGCAGCATTCGGGGTTAATGTAGGAGAATTGAGGGAGGGTGCCGTTGGCGATGTCCGAGAAGAACTCGTCGGCGTGGACGATCTTCTCCATTGAGTTCTCCTGGACCCACTCGTAGATGTAAGAGTCGATGATGTCGCTCTCGTAGTAGTTCTTCCACGAGATGTTCTTCTTGTCGAGGGCTTCGAAGACGGAAGTGGAACAGTTGGTTCCGGTGACGTTGGCGAACCAGCCGGTGGCTTGAGTGGCGGTGTTGTCGACGTATCCGCAGGTTGAGCCGGACGTAGCGAACATACGGTTGGGGTTGGTAGGTCCCGGGTGCTCGGCATGGTAGGTATCGAAGAAAGCATAGTTTTGAGCCAAGGTGGAGAGCGTGCTGCCCTTGGTCGGGTTGTACCCCTTGATGACGAAGGCACTGTCACCTGGAGTGGCATTGTACTTCTCGGACTGCCTCTCGATGAAGCCAGACATGTCTGGGGTGTCGCTGCTGGTCGGCTGCCACTTGCGGTAGATCTCGTAGCTGGTTCCCGCGAAATTGTGGTCGGGATCCGTGAGAGGAACTTCATCCTCGTAAGGGCTGGCACAGATCATGATGGGCTCATTGTAGATGGTCCAGTTGGGGTTGGTGAACTCGTTGCAGTACTCGATGTTGCGAAGACCATCAATGTCGTCACGGAAGTCCCAGTATCCAGCGATGTTGTCGAAGGAGTGGTTCTCCATCATCAGGTAAACGACATGGGTGATCTTGGAGCTCAGGTCGCCCCATGACAAGCTACGCTTGACTGGAACGGCGACAGCAGAGGAAAGAATGGCAGCCAGGGCCAGCGACGACTTGAGAATAGGAGCCATCTTGCAAAACGATTGACGAGCTGCTGTCTGCTTCGGAAGAACAACGAGGGAGGGTGAAGCGAACTCACCTGTTGTTTCTACATTATATGCTTCAGCTGCTTCATTGCTCTCCGACCATCGCAGTCAGTCAGACGGTGTGTGTGCCGAACGTTTCTCGCCATCGTCGATGCCGAGAAACCTTCTGAAGTTTGCGAATTCAGGCTTGCATACATGGACAGCCAATCTTTCGCACCTGCTGCGACACGTTGTTCCCGGAATCCAAGCGAGGCAGGAGAGTCCGAGGGATATTCGAAGGATTCTCCAGCCTACCTTCTGTATACAGCATAACCATTTTCGTCACTTCGACGTATAGTAGGGAACGTGTTCTGCATATGGGACTTGGAAAGCATCTTTCAAGACTTCAAAGCGGGTGGAGGTGCATATGCATGCTGCAAAGCTAAAGACCATGCAGCTGATGGAATAGGAAAGACGTTCGATAGCTTCTGTGGGCCCTTTATCTGCAGCCACGGCAGTCATTCAACGCAAGGGTCCTTCCTTCGTAGGCCCTAGCGTTGTAGGCTAGAAGGACCCCTAAGAGCCCTATAGACTTTAACGGTTTAGGTGTATGGGTTAGGGGACTTGGCGGCGGGGGAAGCTTAGTGGGTTCATGCTTAACTATGCTTGTTTAAACTCTGCACCGAGTGCCACCCACGCTCCCAGGCATACTGCTCCTTCCAATCAATGCCTATACAATTCTTGCTTATCCCACACGTGCTCTGGTGTTGCATAAACTCCAGCGGGGCAAAGGCGACACTGATCGTCACGCTGCATGTGCGACCTGTCGTTCCTGTCCTCTTCTGCATTTCCCGAGGCCCTGCACCAAGGTACCTACGCTACTGCACAATAGTTCCCAGCCCAACTTTTTTTCTGTTCGCATCCCACCTGAACACAAGAGTGCACGTTGCTTGTTTACAGGCCTTGATTGAAGACATTGATGCTGTTGCGGATTGTGGACAATCCCACAACGTCTTGCGGCCATCTTCCGAAGGCAAATCCTTGCCCTGCATACGAGTATTTTGCAGACTTCGTGCAAAGCTTCCTGGCAAGCTATCGTTCCCAAGGGCATGCATGGAATTGAGTTACATCTTGTCCACCAGAAGCGAGGATGCACAACCAACGGGACGGCTAACCGGCTTGAACAGGTTCTTCAAGGAAATGTTTTCGAATAGTGTATCCTCCCCTCGTGTCCTCACGTCTCTTTCTCTCTGAAAAGTCCTCAATGACAGAAATCTTCTCAGACATTAGCCTACTTAACACAGCTCCAAAGCAAACAAGCTCCTCCAACATCAACAACATGTTCAACGACAGTTACGAGGACGCCAACGCCATGGCTGCCATGGTCAACTTCTTCAAGCCTACCAAGTACTCTTCGCTCCCACGAGACCCAGAGAAAGAGGCACAAAGAAAGCCACTCTCGAAAATATCAGAAGAATCATCCTCAGAAACAAGCAGCCAGACGTCGGCGGAGACAGTATGCGAAGTTGGTCTACCTCTGGTAGAGAACGAACACAGGCCCGTCAATGCTCGAATCGTCTCAGACGCTATCATCGGGCTCTCAGACGGTCTTACCGTGCCATTTGCGTTGACAGCAGGCCTGTCGGCGCTCGGAGACACCAAAGTCGTCGTGTTGGGCGGTCTCGCCGAGCTCATTGCAGGAGCCATCTCTATGGGTCTAGGAGGCTACTTGGGAGCGAAGAGTGAAGAAGATTCCTACAAAGCCACTCTGCGATCAACACGATCCAAAGTCCTAGACGTCAGCAGCAACCTCTCTTCCGAAGTCACGGACGTCTTTGCGCCCTACCACCTCCCTCCGTCCACGTTGAAGGACTTTACACACCAATTGATCACATCCAACAGCCCCGAAATGGTGGTTGATTTCCTCATGCGCTTCCAGCATGGCACACCAGAGCCTGCGGCTAGCCGTGCCGTAATTTGTGCCTTGACAATCGCCACTGGCTACTTCATGGGCGGGTTTGTGCCACTTATCCCATACTTCTTCACATCCAACGTCACAGAAGGTCTTATCTGGAGCATCAGCGTGATGGTCCTGGCGTTATTCGCATTTGGATACGTCAAGACTGGTGTGACGGACGGTTGGAGGGGCGGGAGCTCTGTGCGCAGCAGCCTGAAATCAGGTGCTCAGATGGTCGTTGTTGGAGGCGCGGCGGCAGGATGTGCTATGGGTGTGGTGAGGCTGTTCAGCTCATTGCATCTACTATGAGTACCTGGTAGTGACGGCATAGGAGACGTGGACAGGATTGGACAAGCAGTATTATTATTAGCATAACCGATAAGCATTATCTGGGCGTTTGGAGCGGACAAAGGGCAATTGACATATCCTTGAAATGAACATCATCCAAACTCTCCCAACATGAATTGTAAACAAAACATATTCTGCACGAGCCAATATAACCCAATGTACCAATGGAGAAATTGAGCACTTCTTCAAGTGACATGTGTCTGTAGTAATGTCAAGTATGCGTCAATCAAGGAACGGACCTCGACGTTCGTGGAAGGGCAACGACCACGAATCATGCGTAATGCAGAGCGATGAGAAATAATCGAAATGCAGGTTTCAATAAGGCTATAACAATTACTTTTGGCTATTCTAATTCTGTCGCACTCAACTATTAACCACTACTACAATTGGAATCTGGATACTCTCACAAAATCCCGAAGCACCAAGTGTGTTACAACTTGTCCTGCGGCAATCATGTCCCCTACTGCGATGGCACGTCAAGACCAGTCAGAGCATCATATGGGTATGGGCTGGTGTAGTTGAAAGAAGCCTTCTGGCCAGCGTACGTCTTGACAATGGATGGCAAGACACCACGGCCGTTTGCGCAGGTGGAGGAGTTGGTTGGGATTGGCCAGACATCGGAGTAGAGCTCATCGGACAGAGGACCGGGGTAAGACTGGTTGAAGTAGACGCTCTTGTCGTTGAAGTTGAGGGCGGCGTTGACCTTTCCGGTCTTGCTGGAGACAATGTCAAAGACGTTGGCGTTGCAGTCCCATCGGCCGAGGGAGGGGAGACCCCAGTTCTCAGAGACGGTGGCGATGGTCGAGTAGTGGTTGTAGTAGGTGTTGTCGACGGTTCCCTTGAGCTTCTCAGGGATAGCACCGCCGAGGAGGATGGCGAAGACCTTGTTGGCAATGCCGTAGGTCTCGTTCTCGTCAAAGGTCAACAGGACCACGGTGTCGTTCATGAAGTATGAGTTGTTGAGGAGAGGAGCCATGAAGCTGCGCTCCCACTTGGAACCGAAGGTGATGTTGGTGTCGTGGGCGTCGTTGGTCATGTTAGGGGTGAAGAAAGCCCATTGAGGCAGTTCCTGGTTCTTGAGGTCTGTCTCGAAGTCGGTGAAGCCCTTGATCTGGCGGACCCGAGTGGAGTTGTTGGTGATGGACTCGTAGAAGATCAGAGGGTTGTGCTTTCGGACGTAGTCGTTGGCGTAGGTCTTTTGGTTGGAGTAGTTGAAGCCCAAGAAGCCTGCGTACGGGAGGTCCTCCTGGTACTCGGCCCAAGAGATGTTCTTGGTGTCGAGCAGGTCCACGATGGTCGAGACGTTGGCGGGGACGACGTTGAAGTCGTCGTTGTCCATGCCAAAGTTGTCACCACCGGCCGCGGCGCAGTAGTTGGGCTCGGACGGGTGAGTGGTCGCGAAGTAGTTGCTCAAGGTAATGCCCTGAGATGCGAGCCACGCCATGTTTGGGTCTCCCATGGCAGACTGGTAGTCAATGTTCTCCAGCCAGACCTGGTAGAACCGCTTGAAGGAAGCACCTTCGACATTGCTCACTGGAGTCACTGGCTTGACTGTGGCTTCAGCGGACTGTATGGCCGTGAGGGAAGGCTCGACCGTTGAGACGGCAGGACGAGAAGCATAAAAAGAGGATGCGGCAGGCACAGCAGCGGCCAAGTGGCCGGCAGCCAGGAGCAGAACAGCGGATGAAAGCATCTTGACTTGTGCAGAAATGATCAAATGTGAGAACTTGCCTGAGGTTGATGGCTTCAAGGATCCCTTTGCGCGCGTTGGGGATGAGGCGTCTTATGCTTCACCCGGTGACAGACTAAACAGGTCCTGTTGGACCCAAGTCTGCCACTCGCTTCGAGCAGACCAGCACGAGGTTGGACGTCGCTGCACTCGCAATGAAGTGGATGCCGAATAGCAGGGCGTGCTCCTCAGCTTCGTCTTGGATACTACGAGAGCCGACCCATCGATACGTAGTGCAGAAGGAGCAAGGGAAGAGCACGAAGCTAGGTTTACAGTTACGAGCCTCTTAGTGCAGTGGAATGCAAGGTTTCGGTGGGGCCCGTAGGCTGCAGAAATTAGCGTCCCCCATAAGCCCGTTAAAGCCTGTTCATACCTGAGGCGCTACTTCCATTCCCATAAGGGCCTTAAACCACTAAAACCTCATTCAGTGGCACGTGGGGGGTCAACGTCACCTTTGTCGACTTTACGAAAGACCAGCACCCAACTCGTTCTCTTCTTTTCACCGACCTCTGGACCAAAGAAAATCTCTGCTTAGCAATGGTCCCTGCATGCGAGGTACACGTGGGGGACCCTGCTCGCAGTCCTCGCACAGTTGTCCTGAATGTCGGCGTTGGTCCGATGCTTTTCTCACTTCGTCACAAGCCCACACCTCGGGTATGGCGGTATCTGGCAAGCCATGGGACAGCCTCGCAAATAGTGACCCAAAAACAAAGATCCCAGCCAGGTATTACCACGTCGCCATTCCTCGCCTCGCTAGCCAGCGAACAGAATGCTCGCGAGTTCCTGACCACCTCTGATCGGACTCCATCTGACTCAATCAGGAAGTCGCCATTCCGAATGGATTGTCTGGCCGTAAAGGCTGGACCTAAACGAGCACGTGCATCATGTCCAGCAGTGAGATACGTCTCATCCTGTCGAAGTTTTCGACATTCGTGCTGGCGTTTCCTTCCTCTAGCCTGACCAAAGATGTCTCCACGGAAGTCTTTTCGATAGTTGACAACATCGGCCCGAGTACGTCGTTCGCCATCGTCATTCGGTGCCGGCGATCATGACAGAGAAGGAATCCGAGGCTGTCAAAACCTTTCCGGCTGGGTGAGGTGCTCAACGAGGAGCGTAGATAGTTGATGGAAAGACTTTGCAACCGCAAACTCCACCCCGGACGAGGACGCCAGCGCCACCACGATTGCTGTCACTGCCCTGATTTTGGCGCTGGGTTCGGGTCTTAGGTCTTGGACGGAAACGTTACACAAGAACTCCTCTGGCGAATCCTCCAATCCGTCGACGTCACCTGGTCACTCAATATCGAGCAATTCGAGCTCGACCGGATCTTTGCAAGCCTAGTCTTACATATCACAACGAAGAGCGAATGTGGAAGACTACATCCTGAGTCGACAGCAGTCCGATGCCTTTCAATTTCGCCACAAGCATGCTTCCACGCGCGATGGCAGTATTTCGTGTTGCAGAGATATCCTCTCTACTGAATCTTCTAGCTAACACCCACAAGAGGTGTTCGCTACCGCCACGACTTCAAACATGGTAGCCCCGCTTCGAACGTCGGTGATTGCATGAGATATACGGAGGTATCCGTTCAGGTTGTCCCAATGAAGAGCGACGGCTGTCTGGATGAATCTCGGAGCACATCAAGCGGTTTTGCAGCTTAGTCTTACGGCTTATCACCAAGGCATGCGCATGACCTTGGTATCTACACATTTGACTGGTTGACCCCAGATCAGCTCCGCAAAAGGCGTGCTGACTCCCAGTCTTATCACTATGCAGAAGAGTGTGCTACTTTGTCTTTCCGGAGGCATTGCCGGGTCGTCTTGACGACAAATGCCGTATGGCGCGTTGAGTGTGTCCGAGAAAACATGCTCCCGTAGGCGTGCTCCATCAACAGGCGTGTCACTGCTCACCAGTTGCTGGAGCAGTTCCTGCATTCTCGTCATTCGGAATGGTGAATCCGCCCATGGACGTTCGAGACAATTTCCATTGCTAACGAGATGGTTCGTGTGGCAGACAATGCCCTGGCTATCAGGATAGATGTGTGTGTCGCCAAGTGGCGTAAGTTCCAAGGAAACTGGTCCAGCAGGGTCTGCTAGCAGGATGTGCTGAGCCGATGCAATGCTTCCAAGGATCGTGAGGCGTTGAATAGCCTCTGCCCTGCTTCGACTGTTCAGGCACACACGCAGAGCAACATGGACGGGGAGCTTCGAGGTATCAACCGGCTTTGCTCGAATCGAATTCAAGCATGTGCCAACGGAAGCAGAATTGAAACCTATCTTCCCAACCATGCCAGCCTGATGGCGTCAGACCTTTGCTCGGACGGCCGGAGAAAGGAAGCTTACTTCTGGCACCATCCAAATTTTTGGTTTGTCAGGTTGTGTGATGGACATGAGCACGACATTCTTCTGCATCTCAGTTGTCCAATCCCAATTCTGCGCAAGCAGCACGCCCTGATGTTTGCGGTCCCAACCAAGGCTGGAGCAGCCGTCTGAGAACAGTCCATGGGCAATGTCCGATCTGGCATTTATAGCAACCACGTCTAGGACGTCCACACCCGCACCTCCTGCAATACCTTCTATCTCGGCATAGATTTCGGGCACCAGAGTTGCAATAGTTGTGGCAAACTCGCGGGCGATGCTTTGGATAGAAGGCCAGCTCATCTGCGTCGTGGCCTGGAACATCCGGCCATACAGTTGGATCTCGCTTCGAATTTCCCGTGAGAGCTGCCGTCCATGTTCAATACCAATCTGATGAAACGGTCAACTAACAAGTCTGACTGCAACCAATTGCGCGCTACCTTTCGAGGGGAGCCGCTCAATTCAATCCTCCTTGGAAGACTGGCCATGGGCTCGATTCGGTCCATCGCGGGCACCCAAAAGCTGACGGATTTGCTCAGGCTGGGGACCAAAACGTGCTTCCTCGGCCTCCCCCATCCCTATGGCCGCCAGATTTATGGTAGCCAGATTTATTGCATGCTGTACAGGTTCGGAGATGAGCATACTGGGAACATCACTAAGCCTCTCCCAATCTTTATGGATGCCATGCGCGCAGACCAGTCATATTGCAGTCATTGCTGAAGTAATCAAAGCCCATGCCTGGAACGCCCAAATACTCGTCCGCCTGGCCGGCAACCTTGCCGACATGTTGAGGCCAATCGTTTCATCCTCTCTCCCCACGCCTTCCAGCTCCCCCCGCGGGCCACGAGCGACGTCTCAATCACTCGCTAGGATGTCGTCCTAAATCGATGCCCAGTGCGCTCACGAAGGATCACACTCGCGCCTGCAGAAATGAATCTGCGGATCAAGAGCGTATATGGCAAGGAGTCCATCTTCACCGTTTTGGGCACCGCCCTTGTCGTACTTCTTCCTTGGAGAGGCCTATCCACCACTGGAGTTGTTGCCTGGATTTCAGTCTTCCGGTTCGTCACCGGCATGGGTGCAGGGGGAGGTGAGTTTCATATCCCCGAGTTGACATATCGGAGACCCTAATGCCCGTGTCAAGACTATCTCATGGCTTCAGCACTTTCCGCCGAGCACAGTATCGTGGGGACCAGAGCTCGACCATACTGCTGATATTCTCAAATAACTCTTTGGAGTCCATGACGGCCAGCATAGTCCTGGTGATTCTCCTCGCCGCCTTCAAAGGTGCTATTGCAAGGGACATCAATCACCTGGAATGGGTGTGGCGCTTGCTTCTCGGACTGGGTATCATCCCGGCAGCATGTACATTATATGTTCGGTGGAGGATTCAGGAGACAAAAGCTTACGGAGAATGTGAGGACAACGAATTTACTATTACAGCACGAGCCACTGACAGACCTACAGATGTCGTCAAAAGATCCAGTGGCCGAAATTACATGGTCCAGGTCCGCGAATTTCGCAAATACTTCTCTGATTGGAAGCATGCCAGAGTGCCGTTTGCGACCACGGCTTCGTGGTTCCTTTAGTAAGCCGCAGCTCACATGGGGATGTTCATTGCTGATTCGTGAATAGTGACATCGCCTCTTACGGCATCAGTCTGAACCAGAGCATAGTCCTTGAAGACATACGATTTGCCGGCGGTAAGGACCCATGACAAAACTCTGGAAGATTGCCGTCGGCAATACCATTGTGCAGCTAGCCGTAAGCAAGCAGTCAATCTTCGAGCATCACTCATTGATAGCTAATATTCTTGCCAGGGCTGGGTACCAGGAGTCTACATGGGTGTTTTTCTTCCCGATCTTATTGGCCGTCGTGCGCAACACTGCGGGACCTGTGTTCTTGCTTGCGTATTCTTCGCCATCTGGGCCGGCGTCAGCGATATCTCCAGCTCTGGTGGACTCATTGCGCTCTTTACTCTCTCTCAGTTCGCTTTGGCATGTGGACCCAGCGTCACGACTTTCCTGATACCGGCCGAAGTATTCCCTACTCGTGTGCGTGGCACCGCTCATGGTATTTCCGCAGCATCGGGAAAAGCTGGCGCCCTGCTGCCGGCGTACTCTTTCGCCACAGCCACGAAACAGATTGGCCTCCGCGGTGTCCTAGGTCTGCTTTCAGGGGTTCTATCTTTGGTTGCCCTGGTCACTCTTCTGATCCCGGAACCGAAGGGAAAGACGCTTGATGAGATTGAAACCCCACTTTCCGCCCATCACCTACCTTGCGAAGGCGCCATTTGTTGTTTGGCCGGGTGTTGGTAACAGTCCGCATCATTAACGGCGGCTTGAGCTTCCAGTTCGTTTCAACCTTTCCCGGGCAACGACGTATATAGACCATAGTATAACGATAAAGGATCATTTCCTTGTGCTTCCCAAGGGAGAAAAATGTGACATGGTGTTCTCGGCGGCTAAGGATGGTTAATAGTTTCTCTTACTGTTCCGCTTGATGAGAAATATCGCTCCGGGCATAGGCTTCTTCACTAGAACACCCCGCACGGACGACTAATGACGGATTAGCCTGCAAATTTAGCCATTAGTTCACAGCCTGCGTTTAGCTTACTGCATCTAGAGCGGCTTGCTTCCTATCTTGGCACCGTCGTCTTCTTTTTGGGGAATGTCTCAGGACAGATACACGGAGTATCTATCCGATGCCGGCGATATATCGGCACACTTTGATCGTACTAAATCTATATGGGAGAGAAGTACGATCATATACAACAAATATAATGATTATGCTACCACTACGCAACCTTACCCTCAGCCTTACCGACCTCGCTGTTACTCGTAAGGTTAAGTTTATATATATAATTTTTATATGTTTTAACGTCTTCCCTAGCTAGGGAGTAAGCCTTACTTATAGGCGCTTACTAGTTTTACCGTCGATTGCTTTTATCTCTTACTTTTATCTATAATACCTCTTGTTGCGGGCTTAAGTTATCAACATTAAGAGTTTCTATATAAGTGTAATCGATAGCGAGGTCGAATGCTTCAAAAGTAGTCAAAGATATAAGTGTGGTGCAACTGTCCTAAGCTTGAAAACCGAGCTATATTATTTATATGGCATTTGTATGGGGAAAGGGTGAACTTAAGCCTTGGCACCTTGGCAGTATCTGGTCGCTCGGCAGCACCCGCTGTATCTGTCCTGAGACATTCCCTCTTTTTGACTTGACGAACTTCAGTTTCTTATCTGGATAATCCAACAAGCTCTTTGCCTACCACTACGATGCTGTTACTCGCCGGCCTTCGCCGATGATATTGATCCCTGTGAGACATGCTGAGAAAATCCCGAGGTGGATGCAGTGTTTGTAAGAGCCGGAGAGTGAGTGTGTTTTCTGCCGGTAACCGAAAGACGTCGCAAAGGGTGCTAATCATGATCGCAGGTCAAATGTGACGAAAAGAAGCCTGCCTGCTCCGGATGTGAGACTCCATGGCATCCTATGGCTTCGTTTAGTTTATCTGTCCTAATCCCTTCCAGGTTCAAATCGCGGCTGGACATGCCCGGGTTATCACAGACCTTTACGATGGTCATCCAAACACCAACAAGACAGCTACTTAGCTATGCCACATTCACGTACACGTTCACCGCAGGCCATGACGATTACCGCTCAGCGCCAGACTCACCACGAAAGCATCCTTGGAGGACATACACGAAGGGGAACGCTTCAGGATGCCTCCCCAGATGACCTAGTTCAAATTGCCAACGAAGAAGAAGGACTAGAATCGCTTGAGTCGGAATCACCTTCTTCTACTCCTTCAAATGCTCTTTTATTGCAATCATCAAAGCATCGGCCTACGCTGGTTTTCCAAGACGACCTACTTCTGGTGAACTGCTATTCTGACCGTCTCGCTCGGATACTATCTATTTATAACGGATCATTCAATCCATTTCGGGCAGCAGCCCTCTCCGCATGGACACGGTCGTCTCTACTTATTTCTCTATTCAAGTTTTTGGCCGGTGCTTACGAACTGAGCTTGACTGGTGGGAGCGGTCTCGACATTGTCGTAAACGAAGCACGTATCAGCACTCTCAATCAAATATCGCTCATTCTTTCAGAGATCGATTCCGTTCACTCGATGAAAAAGATCGAGCTCCTCCTAGGAATCGTCATGTTCGGCCTTAGCAGTAGCTGGTACGACCTAGAGGACCTTGGACTCGCCCATTATAACGCCGCTGCTGCGTTACTACGAAGTGTCGACATCGAAGAAATCATGCCGACACAGAACTATCAATATTTCGAAGAATGTTTGGTATATTGGTGGATGATGCTTTCGTTCGCCTGCGATCCTTCTCAGCAGGTCATCCAGGACCCTCCTCGTCTCACTCCAATGAGCGCAACCAAGCGTCGAATTCCTCACCCCTTGACCGGAGTCTCCTCCGAGGTCCAATATTTACTCGGCAAGGTTGGGTATTTGGTGCTGGGAGAACGGCGCAAATATCTTGACCGTCCACTAACGACAATCAAAACTGTTCTAGAGTCCCTCTCCAACATCGAAAGTGCTCGAGGCCTGGAATCTCAACTACACACTCTGGATCTACCCTCGGCAGAATCAGTTGTCGACCCAAAGGACCCGTACACTCCGGTTGCAGATCTGATCAATATAGCAAACGCGTACCGAGTATGTGGTCTGTTATTGCTCTATCACGCATTCCCGGACTTGCTCAGGACCAAACTGGCACATGGTTCTAACGACGAGACATGCGGACCTAGAAGTGAGTCAATGGAGGACCATCTGGTGTCACTAGCCCTCCACGCGCTACACATTCTTGCCAAGAATAGCGAGTTATCTGGTACTCGCACTATCGAGGCTATCATACTGGTCATCATTTCGGGCGAACTTGGAAGCGTGCCACGAGTCGATGCAGCAAGGCAAACATTGAACCCTCAGGTTGAGCTCGAGGACACGTCAGGAAACGTGCCGGGACGGAATCTGACTGGCATGGATGCTACAAGGCGACAAGAATCATTGCAACAGGCAAGAGCAGCCGTCTTAGCTCGGTTTGAGCGGGTACAGTCTGTGCTTCCATTTCAGACTATCGACCGCATGAGAATGCTTGTTCTAAAAACCTGGGATTTGATGGATCAAGGAAAAGACATTTTCTGGGTGGATGTGATGATTGAGAGCAAGTGGCAGTTCTTGATGATTTAGATTCGTGACCGGGAAATCCTTGGGCAAGCCCATGTGCCGCACGGACTACTCCGTACGTTCCCCACGCCATCGGAGTGCAAAGGCATCGGTTTGGCATGTACAAATACATTTGCAAGACCCCCTCCCCAACTTCTGATGGCAGAAATATTCAACCGCCTGGATACAACTTCGAAAACTCGATCAATTGACACGTCTCCGACCGACATCCAATAGAATGCATATACTCGTTGTCATTGCCCATCCAAACCAGCAATCCTTTTCCCATGCAATAGCACAAAAGGTTATCGATGGAGCCAAAGACAAGGGTCACACGGTCAAGACCCTCGACTTGTACCAAATCGGGTTCAATCCAATCCTTACAAAACGAGATTTGGAGCAATTTGAAGGTGTCAAAATGCCGGATGACGTCCTGGAGCATCAACGACTCGTCGAAGAAGCAGAGGGGATCTTCTTCATCTTCCCAGTCTGGTGGTACGGAATGCCGGCCATGATGAAAGGGTGGTTGGACAGAGTTTGGTCTGCGGGATGGGCATATCACTGGAAGCATGATCCGGAAGGAAGCCTTCTCGACCATCGACCCTGTACGATATTGGCTCTGACGGGGGCATCATCGAACCAGCTGAACCGCTGGAGTTACGACAAACAAATCCATCATCTCTGGCGCTACGGCGTGTTCGGTTACTGTGGATTCGATCCTCTTCGAATCACCATCCTCGAAGATTGTGCGTTCGACGGGAGTGGCAAACACCGCGGTCATTTAGAAGCTGCCTTCCGAGCCGGTCAGCAGATTGGAAGTGATCCAGAGGCCACTCCTGGAATTAGGTGCTTCTTGGATCATGGACTAGACCATAAGGGTGAGAAGTTCATCCCTAGATAAACTTCGAGTATAGACAGAACCCTGAGACCAACCTACTGTACCTGCCTAGTCGCACGCTGCCTCTCAGTGTAACCTTCTTCTGGTCTAATGGTTATCGACACAAAAATCGAGACGGGCTCATCGGGCATAGGAAGATTGGACCTAGGTAATGTCAACGCTCATTGGCTGACGTGATAGGACTATTCCGGATTTGTTCAGAGTTTACGAACATCCTTGTCAGAATCGGGTACGAAGTAAAGCGGATTCTGGACTATGTGACCACATGGCGATGCGGTCTGTTCCACGACAGAGCTTCAGTTCATGGAGAAGGCCGCTCGAGAGTTCAATGTGGTCGTGTTGCCGCTGAATGGTCAACTGCGAATCCACGATTACAATACACTCGTCAACGTCAGCAACTTCTCAAGACTACTCAAGGAAAGGGACAGCCTCAAGGCTATTTATTCAGATACTGACATTTCTGCCGGAATTTCTCGAAGGTCCTCGACCGCCACACTGCTACATCTTACTTTCCGACAATCAAAGTTTCCACTTACCACGACCTTCTTATTTCGAAACGACTATGGGAGACATGGAGTCATTGAAAAGTGTTCATGGCACGCTTCCCGCTTCATGGTATCGAGAGAATGGT
Organism: Exophiala viscosa; assembly: GCF_022695815.1. NCBI lineage: Eukaryota > Fungi > Ascomycota > Eurotiomycetes > Chaetothyriales > Herpotrichiellaceae > Exophiala > Exophiala viscosa. Next base: position 2,637,841 of record NW_026944353.1, on the reverse strand, counting down.
ATGTACGAGCTTGAAAAGAGGGCCATATTCTCCAAAAGTTGGCTCTGTGTCTCCCATTCCATGAGATTCAGAAGCGTCGGGGAGTTCGTCAAGTATGAGATAGCAGGATATGAGTTCTTCATCATCCGTGATCGCAAAAATAGGCTCAAGGCATTCCTGAACATCTGTCGCCACAGAGCATATCCGATTCTTGACAAGGAGTCTGGCAAAGCTAGTATTCTGTCATGCAAATACCATGGTGAGTCGATGCCAGAATGGAGGAGACGGCTATGCTCACTCTTGCCAGGATGGTCGTATGGTCTTTCGGGGGAAGTTGCCAAAGCTCCACGATTTGACACTATGGAGCATTTCGATAAATCCCAATACTCACTATTCGAAGCCCATCTCCGTGTTGACAAGCTGGGCTGGGTTTGGGTGAACCTGGACTCTGCTAGTCCTCCAACGATCTCGTGGGAAAAACACTTTCAGGGCGTGGACCAACAGCCCCGGCTGGGGAAGTTCACGATGGAGGCTTTCGAGTTTGATCATACATGGGAGATGGAGGGTGAATACAATTGGAAGAATATCATCGACAATTACAACGAGGCAAGTACGGCTCCTGTACTTATAGTGGAAGATGGAGGACGAAATATCTAACCACTCGACAGTGCTATCATTGCCAAACTGCACACCCCGGCATTGTTGCCACAACAAAGTTGCCTACATATGATGTGGTCTGCCAGAAAGGATGGATTGAGCACCACTCTGAAGCATTGGACACGGTCGAGCAAAAGTATGGTGTTCAGCCAACTTACCTCTTCCCTAACGCTAGCATCACAATCTCGTAAGTACCCCGGTCCTTGAAAGAAGAAGAACTATTTTGACATCCGTCAGGGATGAATACACATACCTGATGCGTGTTACTCCGACATCTTCCAAGAGCGTCAAGATGCAGTACGAGGTGTACCGGCGCAGAGGTCTCGCAGAACAGGAATTCAGGGACATAGATGCATTTTTCAAGCAGATCGAGAATGAAGACAAGGGTCTGAGCAATGGGGCCCAGAGGAACCTGAACTCAGATACGTACGTCAGCGGACCACTGCACTCGCACAACGAGAAAGGAGTCATCTACTTCAAGGGTCTTGTCAAAGCTGCAGTCGAGCAGCATTGGTCGGAGGAGGAGAAGCTTGGCCACAAGATTGTCCCTATCCGGAGAAGCATGAGATCTGAGTCTATCGAGGCGGAGGAAAGGTTCTGCAATGCGGTATGCGGAGATGAAGAGCTGAAGTCGTTCTCGGATTGGTAGTCTAGAATGCTCTGCCTTTAACAGGCCAGGTTTCAGTTTCCATAGCAATCAGTCTTCATTCTCTCAAAACGACCAATAGGTCATCTTAACCTCTTCCGCCTGGCAATGTCTGTCTCAGGCCACGGAATGGCGTCTCTACTCGTCACCTTGGAATAACACGTCATCTGCAGCTTCAATCTGGGACTTAGCCCCGTTCGACTTCCATGAGATCCTGGAGCAGTGCTACGAGCGAGCATGCAGGTACCCCATAGCTCCAAAGACGAAAGGAACTGTGGATCATTGCTTCTACGCTAAAGGGACAAACTTTCTTGATCTGGTCTAGCGTAACCTTGTTCCACGCCCGCCCTCCCGCTTCGATAGCAAAAGCTTTCCTAAATAATCTCTGGGGTTCTGAGAAATGACTGTGCCTACGGGCAATTTGACAATCGATGGGGTGTCTGGATCTCGCTAATGTCCGTGTCGTCGAAACGATCAGAGCAACGGAACAACATCCCTTATCTCTGCGCTGGACGCAAGGGGCTGTTCAAGATGGCGTATCCTTGCAGACCCTCTACCTTGAGTCTCGAGGGACTATGTATAAGCTCAAAAGTGTTGCCTTCGCTTTTTCCCAGCTCAGCAAGTAATTGCACACATATTTGTTCTGCTCCATCAAAACTTTCGGAACAAAAACCGCGATGTGTTCATCTCAACTTCTATCAGCCAAATTGGGTCCAGAAGACGAACCGGCCAAGATGGAGCTGAGCGCCAACGGCGACTCCCAGAAGTCAAATGACGTTGCAGGTGCGATCAATGTCGACTGTCCTTCAATTCACGCCGTCCAGCTCGATGAGCTCAATGCTGCGGACCGAGCACTTGCAGAGCATTTTGGATATAAACCTGTAAGTCGAAGCCGTGTTGTCATGCTTTTGCCCACATTCATACTTACCGCGGGATTGATTGGAAAAGGTGTTCCAACGCCACTTCGGCTACCTCTCAACCTTCAGCTTCGCCGTCAGTATCTCCGGCCTCTTCGCAACGATCACCACCACGTTCTCCTACCCACTGTACGCCGGTGGCTCCGCATCAGCCGTCTGGTGCTGGTTGATCTCCGGCTTGGGTTGCATGTGCATTGCTTGCTCTGTGGCCGAGATTGTCTCTGCCTACCCAACATGCGGCGGCCTCTACTACAGTGTTTCTCGTCTCGCTCCTAAGGAATGGGTGCCGTCGATTAGTTGGGCTGTCGGCTGGATCAACCTCCTGGGCCAATTAACGGGGATAGCCTCGTCCGAGTACGGTTCTGCGCAGATCCTGCTTGCGGCCGTATCGATGGCTAGGGATTTCAGCTGGTATCCTACCACCGGTATGACCGTCGGGGTCACGGCAGCGCTAACGGTTTTAACCGGTCTGATCAACTCGCTGCCAACGTCCTGGATGGAGAAGATGACCAAGACATACGTGATCTTTCACTTTTCGGTCCTGCTCGCCTGTGCGGTTGCGTTGCTTGTTAAGACTGAGGAGAAACACAGTGCTGCGTACGTCTTTACCCATGTGGACAAAATCCCCGAGTCTGGATGGAATCCTACTGGGTTTTCCTTTCTCCTAGGTTTCTTGTCTGTGTCCTGGACTATGACTGGTTACGATTCGACTGCGCATATTAGTGAAGAGTAAGCGTGTCTATCCTGAGATGTTGGCTGATTGCAGCATACTAATGAACTGCCTAGGATCAAGGACCCCGAGATTATAGCTCCATGGGCCATTTTCCTCGCCATGGCGTCTACCTATATCCTAGGCTGGCTGTTTACTATCGTTCTTTGCTTTTGTATGGGCGACGTCGACAGTATTCTTTTCTCTCCTATCGGCCAACCAGTCGCTCAAATTTACTATAACTCACTCGGGAAACGCGGGGGGATATTTTTCACCGTCGCTGCCTTCGTTATCATACAATTCGTATGTTTCACGGCGACCCAGGCGCTCGGCAGGTCGATCTTCGCCTTCTCACGGGACCGGCTCATACCTCTCCACAGAATTTGGATTCGGATCGATAAACGAACCGGTACACCCCTCTACGCTATCTGGATCTCAGTCTTCGGGATTATTGCGATTAATCTAATCGCGCTCGGGTCCTACACTGCCATCCTCGGAGTCTTCAACGTCTGCGCAATTGCGTTTGACTGGTCGTACTGTATACCGATCGCGTGCAAGCTAGCCTTTAACAGGTTTAAGCCGGGGCCATGGACCATGGGTAAGGCGGGTATAGTTGTGAATGCTTGGGCGTGCTTGTGGACACTCTTCGTCAGTATCATTTTTGTGGTCCCCGACTTTCGCCCTGTCACTCCGCAGGATATGAATTATGCGATTGTGTACATTGCTGCTATTGCGCTGGCATCTGTCTTCTTTTGGTACGTGGGCGGTCGGAACTACTATCTCGGCCCTGTCGTTGAAGCGGAGGTTCAGGGTACCATTGCCGAAAACAGCATCACTTTTCGAGGCTTGGACGGAATCATCAACTGCTAGTAGCAGCCCTGGTGAAAGGTCGCGAAAACCGGCCACGAGATTGACTGTGCCAGGTTGTTGGCCAACAACTCTTCCAACATGGCTCTACCCTCTAGGAATGTGGTCGACAATCTCCATACAGCAAGGATATAGATTGGTTCTTTTGCCATTTCAATGTACACCCTAAGACGCAGCATTGCCTTGCAGATGAAGGCACACTGGTCCAGTTGAAAAACATCGAAGTAATCAGAGATGTCCGTAGTGGTAGAGGCTTGGTTCAAAGAATTTACCGCCTACTATTTACCGCATTACCAATAAGGTTATTCGATTTCATGGTACCTATCGTATTAAAAATCTTGGTACTCATCGACGGGTATTACAGAGTAGGATGGTAAGTTCTGACATGTCGAGATATTTACGGGAAGAGCTGCGACACTCTGGTTTACAGTCATTTGCAGTCAGTTCAAGCTCGAAGTGTTGTCAGTCGAGCCGTGACCTGCGGGATCTGATCTAATTCATATGACTTTACGTGATTTCGTAGAAGTACTATGCCCAGTTTCCACAATCTGGCATCCGATGCCCTTGATTCGCTGCCGATGCGAGATTGCCTTGTCCAATCCGAAGAGGCGCTGTCTCCAAAGCATGCTTTTAGGTGAGAATCCTCGTTAGTGGATCAGCATAGGGCTAGTTCTTCAAAGCACAGCCCGATCCACATTACACCTGGACCCTATGCACGCTGTCTTCAAGTTCATCAAAACCATCACGCCTTTTCCGGGAATGTCTCCTCTACGCCAGCAACGTCAGATGTGCTCGAATTCTCGGAGATTTCGACGACCGGTCGGTCGCTTTCCTCGTCACCACGGTTTGCTTTCCGTTGAACCAGAGCAGCCAGAGCGAGTGAAGTGAAGACTTGGCAGAACAGGAAGCCTGCCGCCGTGTAGTTTCCACTGACAACCGCAGGCTGATCGACAGTCTTGAAGACGGCGAGGGGAATGGTAGCTGCGAATACGGCTGCCCAGACGTTGAGGCCGGCCAGAGCAAACGATCGGGTGGCGGGGTCTCCAGCAAGGATCTCGCTAGTCCAGGCCCAAAACATGCAGTTAGATGCCTCTCCCCAGCCGCTGTTGTAGTACAAAAACCATCGGAAAGCTCTGTTGTGGGGGTAGACGGGGGTCGCTCCCAGTATTATGCACACAATGGCATTGATGGTACAGCCCAAGACCACCATGGGCCATCTGCGAGCGTTGAGGAAAGTATCACCTTTGATTACCAATCAGCTTCAAAACTTCTTCAAGGGTTGCATTGGAGAACTCACTGATCCATGCCATGCTGACCGTTGTTACAAGAATGACGGCATACATTGGGGTGGTGTAGTCGTTGATTTGAGGCACAGTAAAAGATCCTGGCTTGACGGTGTTCCAGCCCTTGAACCAGAAATTCAAAGAAAGGGATGGTTGCATGCCAATCATGTTGCATACTGATATAACCCAAAGCAGCCAGATCTCGAGTGTCGTGAACCAGCGTCTGACCTGAGGAAGAGTGAAAGATCCCTGCTTGGCTCTTCCTTCTTTCGGTTGACGATCTTTGGCGAGGATGACTTCTTCCTCTGTAAACATCCAATTTGCCACAAGCCGAGACGGGACCTCTGGAAGTAGGACGATCTGTGGAAGGGTGACCACAATCGAGATGATGCCATCGATCATCATAAGCTAGGGGTCTATCAGCACTCGATGAACAGATACCAATTTCCGGGAGCTTTGATGGACGTACCCATCTCCAACCGGACATGCCGCTGACTCCATCAAGGCCTTTGTACGCTGCGCTTTGTAGGTATGCACCGGCCATGGGGCCGATTTGAGATGCGGTGTTGACCAAGGAGAGACGGACTCCCAGCTCTCGACTTTGATACCATGATCCGCAGAGATACATGATTCCGGAATAGTGTCCAGTTTCAAAGATGCCAATCAGCGTTCTCAAAGCGTACATCTGTCCTGCCGTGTTCATTCTGGCTTTTGCGAACGTGCATATCGACCAGAGTAGCTGGATGGCAGTGATGAAATATTTCGGCTTGGTTCGAACAAGAATGAGACTTGCTGGCCACAGTGCAACAATAAGTCCAACATTGTAACAGGTCGTGGCATAGTTGAGTTGCTTTTTATACTTGATCAGCGCTTGTTCTCGTCTCAACATGGTGTCGGCCAAGCAAACTCACAATGCCATAAAAGCCCAGCTCCTCCTTCATACCAGATACGAAGGCCGTCTGAAGATTCGTTCTTGATTCACATCGTTAGTCATGATTGAGCAAGCTTCATTCTAGCAAGCGATAACATACTTGTCGAGAAATTTCGTAAAGGTGCCGAGGAAGCCAAACACAAGAAGTGTGTAGTCGACCTTGCGTAGAAGGCGTTGTTCCTTGGAAGCAGCAATGTCAATACTGTCATGGTATAGCAGAATGTAGCGGCCCAAACGTACCTGTTTGCTTTTGGCCCATGTAACCCAGATGTGGCTCCTCCATTTCTGACCCTTCGTAGGGGCCTCTTGGAGACTTCTCTCGGAAGAGACGGTCTCATTGTCGACGCCCATCTTGAAGAACCTTCCAATCTGGAACTCAAACACCTTTACCGGATGATGGTCAACGACGAAGGGGGTTTTCGAAAGGTGAGTGAAGGAAATGTGGACTGACGGCTCGGGATGTAGATGTATCAAGGCATCGGACCCTGCCACGTTTATCGCCTGTTACCAAAGAATGGGATAGGGATTCCCGAGGTCATGATAAAGTCTGCCACGGCCCACTTACTACTAATACTGTGAGATCGGTATCTACTCCGAACCCGCTGGCTAGAGCCAGTTTTGAAGCCAATGCATTCACTACTATGTAGAATGACATCTGAGAGGCTCACCAATACATGTTGGGTACTGGGTCATCCACTCGGAGATTTCCATAGGACCCATATATGAAGGCTCACGGTCCTAAGTCCTCGTCACATCATTCTGGAGCAAAAGTGCGTGATCCTTGGCGAAGACGAGATGACAATAACGACGCGTCTCTCGAGTAGCTCATTGGATCTATGGGGAGTCTGGGAGCAGATGCTTTTTGTATACGTGACGATTCTCTGTTTCCTCTTTTGGTATTCTAGACTTACATTCATACAGACAGCTCCAGGCGAGGCTGATGAGGGACAGACGATGCCCGACTTTTACTCAACATCAGATGAGGCACAAGAGCGTGAAAGCTCTGCAAGATGTATGGGGTATCATCCACTGTTATCTAGCACACAATTGACACTAGAGTGCCGTGTAGCCGTATTCACTGTGTACAAGCTATTAGTATCTGTCACTCCACTCTACTAGCACCAAGACCCTTCTCCACGACAGTAGATGCGTTTCATGCTACCATCTTTCTGTACGGAATCTTCCTTGCCGACTTCGGACTCAGGACCGAGAGATGAACGATATACATTTTGTTGCGGGTTGCTCAATATCGATTTCCTCGGCATCATTTCCTCTACAACCCAACGGAGTGTAAGTCAATCTATCGCCATCATGTCTGAGGGACTCTTGCGCACTCCTCTGGCTTATTCCGGCTCATTGGATGCATATGAATCCGCGGACGTCACTCCGCCGATCGGACGTGAATATCCGAAACTACAACTTAGCGAATTGTTGGGAAACGATGAACAACTCCGGGATCTTGCAGTACTGGGTAGGAGATTCTGGTATGCTGTGATTTTGCACCATACTTACCACCTACCATCTTTGCAGCCTCGCAAAGAGGGGCTCTCTTCTTCCGGGACCAGAATATAGACAACGAACAACTTAAAGTCCTCGCCAACAAACTCGGAGAGCTCACCGGTCGACCTGCAGACTCGGGACTTCATCGTCACGCTCTTAGCAGCAAGGACAACGTCAAGAATCACGATGAGAATGGAAACACCGATGAAGAGGTTTTCTTCGTATCTTCCGAGGTTAGCAAGTGTTCTCTCCATCATACCAAGGATCAAAGGTGGCTGATTTGAGGTTTCCCCGAACCAGAGAGAAAAGGAGAACCATAGCAACCGCTTCCAAGCCCCTCTTCCAAAGCTTGCTAGTTATCTGTGGCATTCCGAGTAAGTTCCTCTGTGAAGTGTGAACGATAGAGAACGAACATCCAGCTGATACGCGAAAAAGCATAACCTTTGAACATATCCCGTCGGACTATGCTATCCTCAAGATGGTTGATATGCCTCCTGGGAACGCTGGAGGGGATACTCTTTTTGCATCCGCATATGAGATGTATGACCGCATGTCACCTCATTACCAAAAGCTTTGCGACGGCTTGACTGCCACACATTTCCAGGTGTGTGGCATTTTTGAGTTCTTGCGGAACACTGTTGACATACTCTTCTATAGCCTGTTTTCTCCAGAGTGCTTAAGCAGTCCAACGATCCGCTCATCACTGAGAATCGCGGACACCCCGAGAACGAAGGCCTTGATTTCAAGGCTGTGCAGTATGTTGACGTTGTGCCAAAATGAATGACCACCTGTGCTAACCTTGAGTACCAGTCCTGTTGTTCGCACCAACCCTGTCACTGGGTGAGCGTCTGAAAACATGAACATGGAACGCCATGTGGCTGACAAAATATGATAGCTGGAGACACATGTTCGCTGCAGGTCAACAAATTTACGACGGCAAGATCAACGGTGTCACAGACGCGGAGGAGGAAGCGTTGAAGAGATACTGTAAAATTGTAAGTTCGTTGAGTGAGGATTTGCGCTGACCAGCATGCTTAGTCCTCCAGCTGGTCACGGAGAACCATGATTTGCAATGTCGGTTCAAATGGGGCCTCAACGATGTTGTCATTTGGGACAAGTACGTTGCGATCTTTCCGTTGTTGTTGACTCCTTGCTGATGAATATTTCCTAGCCGCTCGACTTTCCATACAGCCACGAAGTGGGTTCTTTCTCGTCCCCAGATAGAGTCTTTTAAGTGCTGACAGCTCTTTCTAGTGACTACGAGGGCAGGCGAAAACTCGTGAGGATCACATCGGTTGGCGAGAAGCCTTATCTGGATCCCAAGTCGTTGTCAAGACGTCAAGCACTGCGAAAGCTTGAGAGTTTTGAGCCGGAAGTCTTGACTCCTCCGGCGGACGAGGAGTTTGTGAGCAAGAAACGACAAAGAGTCTCTTAGACGTAAGAAAAATGGGGCAGGAAAATAGGTTCAAATGAGAAGGACCAAAGCGCGGTTTGTAGTATGCCTCAATTTCAGGACAAGGTCCAGGAAACATCAAGTGCTTAGGTAGGTAGGTCCGGTGCCGCTGTCTCATTTTTACGCACCTCTGGAATTGCCCGTACAAATGACCAAGACTTCGGCTTCATGCCGAGCGTTGTCGGCCTTTATCAACACTAATACAGCGCCAGCGCTCCCAGCTATATCTTGTTCTCGATGTGAGTAGTAAGAATATCCAGTGTGCTGGAATCTTGAAATCACATCAGTTATGGGGTAAAGCACGCCATTTCATCCCTTCCAAATCCGGCGCTCAGGGCTCCGTATTCAAGCCCCATAAAACGGATCTCGGTTCAGCCTGACCCACACTGTTGATCTTATTCGCGTTCACTCCCAGAGTTCCAAGACGTCTTCTCTTCAAAAGCAACATTCTTATTCGTAGTACAAAAAGTGTGTGGTGGTTATCAAAACAGGCCTGAACAATCCCACTTCATTCATCAATGCCGCCAAAACGAAGATCCACAGATTCTTCTTCCCCAAACACAGTCTCCGACCACCAAAAAAACGAGATCCTCCTCGACAAAAGAAGACAACGCAATGGCGACTTCAACAACGACCAAAAGCCCATTGCAAGAAAATCTCGTGGAAAAGAATGCCGTTTATGCTTCCACCTTCAACAAGGGTCATCTTGAGCTTCCACCCTCGAAGCATTATGCTGTTCGTAGGTTTCACACGTCACCATAGCTACTGTAGTCAGTCACTGGTTTTAACAAAGCGCGCATAGTAACATGCATGGATGCACGGATTGACCCTGCAGCGGCATATGGCATCGACCTCGGCGACGCGCACGTTATTCGCAATGCTGGAGGCAATGCGATCGACGCTCTTCGCTCGCTCGTCATCTCGCAGCAGTTACTCGGGACCAAGGAGATCATCCTCATCAAGCATACAGGATGCGGGATGCTGATCTTCGACACCCCGACTGCGACAGGGCTGGTCGAGAAGAACTTGGGCGCCGCGGGTGTTGAAGGACTCAAGAAATTCGTCGGTGGGAAAGGAGAATTTCAAACGTTCACTGATCTCGAAGAGGCCGTGAAGAAGGATGTGCAGCTGCTCAAGGACAGCGAATTGATTCCAGACGACATTGTCATCTCGGGTTGGATTTATGAGGTTGAGACTGGAACAGTGCGAAGTGTTGTATGAGTGAGAGGGTAGAGTGAGAGGACTGTAACGACGGAGCTGAAGATCTCCATGGCCAGAAAAGATCGTTGTTATTATAGTATCATCGACGCCGTCAGATGCCATCATAACGGTCCTGATTTTGTGCTCGCATCAGCTTTCCCAATATCGATTCCGAATCTCCTGCGCGGAGAATCACCAGTCTTCATCCCAGTGTCCCACCAACCAAGACTGAACATGTAGCCAACAAAAACCTTGGCTAATGCTTCGTCATTCATGAACTCTGCTCCGGGAGGGACAATCTTCCGCTCGATCATCTCACTGTACGCGAGTAAAATCATGGTACCTGCGATACTCCATGGACATTGCGGTAGTACGTGGTGCATGTTTCGTTGGCCATATACAAAGATCCCACAGACGAGCATGATTCCGAGGAAAATCTGGAGAATGAGTTTGGACGTTGCGTTTTGTTTAAGCCTTAGTTTGTTGATATTCAATACCGTTCCCGGACAAGATGCTGCTTCGTCGTCCTGCAAATCTTGCCGCATGGTGGCATTGATCAGCTGAGCCCAATATCTTCGATAGATGTGTAGAGTAGCATCCATGAACCGCTGGTTGTTAGAGGGACCTGTGAGATCCTCAGCAGGTATCCCGTCGGGACCGTACTTGACCTGTGAATAGAACGAGTCCTCGCTGAGAGTACCAGATGAACGGTTGTTGAACGAGGCAAACGTGTTTACTTTTGTGAACCAGTAGGTGCTGTTGAATGAGACAAGCCAACGACTTGAGCTTTCGTCAACAACAGGTTTCGACTTGACAAGAATGGATCCTTCGGAGATGACAAAGGTCGTATTTGTTCGGGCCTGTTCCAGCCCTTGGATGCAAGTCATTGCCGTGAAATTCTCTGTTGAGGTAGAGTTTTCAACAAAGTACCCGGACAAAAATGCCAGGGATGGACACTCAGGAGGATTGCTTGCTGCTCCCAAAAAGGAACCCTCAGGCCCCAGGGAGACTCCATTGACCATACCAGCCTCATTGTTGAGGACGTTTTGCACAAAGATACCTACCACGGTATGGTTGAGACAGTTATGTTGCACAGAGTACGAGAAGGGTATATCCGTCGCGGTCTGGTTGTCTCCGTTCAAGAAATGTGGACATGATGGAGGCAGGCTTGCATTGAAGAAAATCTGGCTTTCGAAACAACCAGGACCACTGTCAGCGCTCCCGTATTGGCGAGTCGTCTTTTGCATGGTGTTTCTCGGCACTAGCGTACAGTTGAGTGAAGCTCTCATGGCCCAAATATCGGCCAGTAGGATAACCTGTTGCGACGGATCGGTCAATTGACTCACAGCTTCTGCTCCCAAGGTGGAGAGGTCTAAGCCGGGAAACGCCAACTCATCGTAGGTCAGTGCCGGATAAGAGGCATTGTTCTGCTCTATAAGTTCAAATATAGCCCCTGCTGCATCGTCTGTCGAAGTGGTGAATGATGGCACGAACTTGTCAGATGTAGAGATATTGACAGCCACGGCAAACTGGGTATTTTCAATTGTATAGAGGCCTGAGGAGATTATAGTCAGCAGACTGCCGAAAATGGCAGCTAATGATGCCAAAGCAGCACTTGCATGGCGATCGCGAGTCGCTCTCACTGTGGACTGCAGTGGCAGATCTCCCAAGGACGTGCCCAGCAATGTCCGCTTTGTAGGAGCACTACCTCGGGCCAAGGTTTGATAGGGCGCAAGCGTAAATGCCGTAAAGTTGATGGCGCCGTAAAGCATTGCAATGGATGTTAGGATGGCAGACCCAAGTAGAGATGGAATTGAATGATCAATGGTGGAAATAGGTGACATGTTGACCAGGCCGCCATTTGCATTTGAGCGGCGTTGCAGAGCCTCCAGAGCCACGATGATAGCGACTGGCAAAATGATGGCGAAAGTCATGAACCAGATAGAAATCGACAAGGGTTTCCACCAAGAAACATCACCTGAATCGTCAAGCGGGTTGTCGTGACTTCCGTCAGGAACATCAATCTCGATACATAGTTCTGGATTCCCATCATTGTTCGTGATGCGAGACCTAGCCATCGAAGAACGTAGACGGTTTCTGACAAGCGGAGTTGAATAGGCACCGGCTCCTTCCAACAGCCTCCGAAGTGTAGGGCTAGCAGCAAGTATGGTGACGTGGCTACCAATTGAGTTAGGGTTGCATGACACTGCGTTGCGAACACGCCAGATGAGGATGGCAGCGGCGGAGACAGCTAGCAGTATAAATCCCATACCCATTGCCCATACACTCACCAGTCGAATTTGAAGCCTTTGCGCCTGGTACGCAAGGTTGGCAGTGGTCGTTCCGTTATCCGCTTTCCGTAAGTACGTGTCAGCAAGCTGGACCGCCACACCCTTAAATGCTTCTTCAGCCGTGCTTTTCAGCACTGTTGCATTCAACATGGTGTTCGCAAAGCCGCCGTTCAAGATAACAAGCAGCCTCGCAAAATCATCTATGAACGGCGCATTTTCCTGCTCTGGCAGGCTGTTTACATAGACCTCGTTCGTGAAATCCTGGGTCAGATTGTAATAAGAGAATCCCGGAAGAACATCTGCAATACGATGCAGTGGGCCCGTGGTACTCACTCCACCCTTTGAGGTGGGGTTTGCAGTGTTCACGGTCACGTTGACCGTATCGACGGTATAGCCAGGCGCACAGACTATACGAACTGCCCCAGACATGGTCACATTCCATGCAGCACTGGTATTAACTGGATGGCCTGGCACCCTCTGGAAGTTGAGGTTCGTAATGGTGAGCTGATAGAGGTTGGCGCAAGGATCAAGGTCATCCAATGGTTGAGGGTGATGATAAGAATACGGCGTGTTCCACAGCTGATGAGACGAGATGGATTGTCCTGTTGGACAATCCAACGCTAAACAACTGTAATAGGAAGACAGTGGAGGACAGTTGGTCGGGTTAAGAGTGAGTCTCAGCATCAGCTCATCTCCATTAACATAGGCGCCATCATTGAACCAGGTGAAGTTGTCTCCAACGATCTCCGGTACCACGATCTCACAGTTAAAAAAGGGGAACACACCGTTCACTGTTGAAGTTACGACAGAATCTGGGACGAGGGACTGGAAGTCGAGAGTATCGTAAGCGACACTTTCTGTCGTGCCATACTGATATTCGAGGCCTCGCTGCTGAATACCATAATATCGCATCAACTCAGTATCGATTGCGCCGGGTCCAATCGTATAATTTGTTCCGATGAATCTGGAACTTACTATGAGGTTGCTGACCGACCGGGACATTGGGGTGGGCGTAAGAACAAGGAGGCCGGTGCTAAAGACAGTGACGATGCTCAACAACAAGTCACCGATGGCACCGGCCAAAACTGCCCAATCGTGGTTCTTAGCAGCATTGATCAGCACCATGGGCAATATGGGAGAGACATAGTCCAGCAAGAGTGGGTCCCATGCTGGAGCAGGACCATGGCGGAGACGCGACCAGGGCACCAGGGTCCGGCAGTGGAAGTCGACCTGTTTCCACGCCGTACTAATGACGACAAGCAACGCTGTTGGTCCATGCGTAATGATTGTTGGTAATGTCCGTGCTGATACCATGTTCAAGCTGGACAAAGTGCCATAAAGTGATCAGGCCCGCAAGCAAGGACAGGAACAGGATGATGAAAGCACACAGTACCAGTGAATGCAGCCAAATCGGATTCCACCACCGCACAGGATGTAGGACATCATCGCCGGGCAGAACCCCGTTGTTGGAGATTGAGAGGGTCTTCTGGGACGGGGCGGAGTTGGGACCTCGTGTGTCATGTGGTGACAGTCTCGAGCAGCCATTGTCTCTATCCAAAGACAGCAGGGTGTCGGAAAGTTGAATCGGAGATATTTTGGGCGAGTCCCGATGATTGGAAGCTTCGTAACCTGCTTCTATGTTGATGAAGTCGGGAGGCGGAGACCACGAAGATGAATCGTGAATCGGGACAAGAGGATAGGCGTCAGCTTGGGATGAGACATCGGTCACTCCGTAAATATGTCTCGAGTCTCGAGTCTCGTGGGAGTGGCTTTCGCTTTACTGGAGAAATTGGTGAATGATAGCTTCGATGCTCCATCGACAGCTCCGCACAGGCAGCGCCGATGACGGCGGAAATCAGGCTCACCGATTAGCCTAGAAGTGTGGTGGTTGATAGTTGAATACCGTATATCTTTTATCCCAGCACAATTTTTCCCGCAATCGACCATAGGATATGGATCACAGGGCTTCCCGTTCGCTCAGCCGTACTTAAGCCATATGCCGATACGTTAGTAGTTGGGTGGGTGACCACCAGCGAATCCGTATTGTTGATTGTTTTTGTTTTTTTGGACGAGGAGATGGCAGAAAATATTGATGTGATGAGGCTGTGACGGGATTATGTATTTTTGCGGATTCAGGCCACCATCGGTTGCGCCTGGCTGCAGGCAGCTGCCTGTTTGGGGTCCTAGATACGACGTGCATAAGTACTTGCCTCGTATACACATCGGCTAATCTGAGTATCGTGCTGGCGGAAAACCTGATATGAGCTTTAAGCCCGTTATGCCTATCGCGCATGGAGATCCATATCTTCGTATGCGTGGATCAACTCTTGTACAGTCAATTCCTGATAAAATCATACAAGAGTAAGTGTGCGGAGCCGCGGGAAGGCGGGCCCGACCAAGCGAGCCGGGGAGCAAATCCGGGGTTGAGGCTCTGCTTAGGTAAACTTGAAGGACTCCGTAACGTGCGTCACACGTCAATGAAAGTGAAGGCCTTAAAACTGCGATTCCATCTGCGGCTTCCCCATTGTACAACTTCATCACTTGTTTTGGCGTCCGCGTTTGCATGTGTTTGCTTGTCGCAGTCATGCCTTCCAGTCACAACTACAGTGACTTGCAGTCCTTTGCGTTTGCACCACATTTCGATGCTTTAAAAGAGCCACCACCATCGACCGATGCATTACCTTCTCTCACAAAAATATACAACACCACGAAATCAAGATGCATTACCGCGCCCTTCTTAGTATTATCATCCTGGCCGCACCGTTGGCAGTCTCCGCAGCAGGCACCCTAGGCTTCTGTCTCGGCAACATAAATCCTGACGGATCTTGCAAGACCACAGCCGACTTCGAGGCCGACTTCACGGCCATCAAAGCCAATACCGATGCAATAGTTGTTCGCACATACTCAGCCTCTGACCAAGATGGCAATCCTTGCAACACACCCTCCCAAATTCTGCCCGCTGCAAAAATTGCAGGGATCCAGGTCCTGTTAGGCATGTGGTATGTCTAATGAAATCTTAGTCGTCTTCAAGAAGATTCAAGCTGACAACATTTCACAGGCCCGATGATGGTGCATACAACAAAGAGAAAGCAGCAATTGACGCCGCAAACCCTGCTTCTTTCGGCGACACCTTCTACGGCATCACGGTTGGTTCGGAAGGAATGTACCGCGGGACATATACTGCTCAAGAATTGATCGGCTGGATTCAAGATGTACGACAGAGTTATCCCAACGCCCAGATCGGTACTGCAGACACCTGGAATGGCTGGGCAAACGGCACGATGGACTCGATCATCACAAGTGGCATTGATTTGGTGTATGTACCCATCAAGGCAGCACCGGAACAAGTCAGCTGACAATGTGTTAGGCTCGCCAATGGATTTCCATACTGGCAATACCAAGCCATCTCCAACGCGACCGAGTCCTACTTCGATGCCATGGCGCAAGCCCTAGGTCGCGTTCAAGAAGTTTCTGGGAGCCTCAACAAGTTGCACTTCATCAATGGAGGTAAGCTGAGATCAGTCTTCAACAGCTCATGGATTCATCTGACACTTGCTGCAGAAACTGGCTGGCCGGGCACCGGGGGCACAGATGCCGGCGCGGCCATCACAGGTGACGATAACATGAAGACGTATTGGCAGTCTGCAATGTGCGGTCTTCTGGACTGGGGCGTGGATTCTTTCTGGTTCGAGGCATTCGATGAGCCTAACAAACCAGACTCCACTGGGGACAATGGTCAGGTGTCCAGTGAACAACACTGGGGTGCATTCACTTCCAACAGAGCAGCCAAGTTCGACCTGCATTGCTAGCCAACGGCATACGACAGGCTTCAATGGTGATGTAGCCTTGTTGCATGCACAAGTCTGAGGTGCTGTTTGAGCGGCGGCGTCAACGTGGTATTGCAGGACACCTATTTGGATAGGTTTAAACCATTGGGCCTGGGTGCTGCAATTGCGACGGCTGGGTAAAGGATTTCCAGACGTGCATGCTTGGTCAAGGTATGCGCACATGGTCGTGTCTCGCCACAGCGCTCTTCGACATATGGCTGTAGGACCGTCGTCGAACATCGAGGCCGACTGTCTGACTCGATTTCACGGGGAAATTCTCCTGGCATAATGATTTTGTACATTGACTTTAGAACGGTTGGCCCCTTGACAAGCAGTCCCTGATTCAACTGAAAAAGTCAAACTCCCGTCTGCCGTGCTTCCTCTCGGAGTCTTTGTCAAGGTCCACCTCTTCATAATCCAGCGTCACATTCGTTGTCTTCATGATCCCACCAGATTCGATCATCTGTTCCTCATCACTGGCCGTGTCACTCTTCGCAGGCAGACCAGATCGGCGACTACTATTCATCGCAATATTCGGGCCTTCGACGCCGGCTTTGTATGAGGTCGACTTTGAGTAGTCGGCCGACTTGGCCGCAGAGGATTTCGTGCCAAAAACGCGAGGAAGCAATCGTTGCAAAGGTGCTTTTAGGATTGGCAACGAGGCGCAGATGATGGAGACGTCGACCTCGAGGAATGTCCAGCTGTTGGACTCAGCTTGGTAGTCTTTGTACAGGTCAGTCACCCAGCTTCATCTCATCCCGCATTGCGAAAACTTACAAAGTGAGTCTTTTTTAGACGTTGTTGGACCGAGCATGACACACCGAATGATGGTGCATACCATCACACTTGAAACTATCAGTATGTGCACAGTAGACGAGTCAATCAGGACGTACAAAATACCCAAGCTAAACACAAAAATCAAACCCAACTTCTGGGATATCGGCAACTTCAGCTTGGCGATTTGCTTCATCGGCATGGCGATGAGGAGCAGGTCGGCGAAGATGGTAAAGGCCGAGTTTGCATACCACAGCTGGCCGATGTCGATGCAGTGGCCCGGCATGGTCTTGTTCCATGCTTTGGCAATTGGTCTGTGAGCACGGTTAGAATGGCCCCCAACTGGTGATATATCAACGTTACTTACTTGCATTGCCAGATACTCGTGCATACGGCCGCAGTGCAATACGCCATCACATAGGCAATGACCGCCCAGGAAACGATTTTGAACATTCTGCTGGGGAAGATCCGAAGGTATAGAAGCACAATGGAGATCTTGGTGGTGCCATTGGCGAATTTATATAATAACTGTGCTGCCCACAACCACTAACAGCCAATCAGTTCAGTATGCGGACTTTGACCGGAAATATGGGAGTGGCAAATACCTCGTAAGCCAGCATACGCTGGTGGGCGTCGACCTGTTTCGTATGCAGGCCCATACCGTGATAGACCTCCATGTTATAGCAGACGGTCATTCCGATGGCCAGCATCTGTCAATTTTGTCCGCGTCAGCACAACGATTCTCGAACAGGAGCCCGAAGGATTCCATACCATGGAGACTACCAGAGTATAATCATCCCATCCGGTCATGCGATTGTGCAAAAACCGAACAAGCAGTCGACTGACCACCAGGAATGCTGCGATGCAGCACATGATGATGCTGACAGTCGCGAGGCCTTGTCCATGTGGATTGTGAGGCAGCCCAGCTGCTGCCCGTGGCTCAAGCATCATGGACACAGAGCGTAATGTCGATTGGGAATGTGTCAGACTGACAACAACCCGATGATGGAGATGGGAGGAATCACATAAAAGTGAGATCTGTGAGTTCTTGCTTGGCCCATCCTCATATGAATAGGAAAACAACTACTCTTTCGAAGATCAGGCTACTTACGCCATGCTTTCTGGCATATCCCGTTACTTTCGATGGGAAATATGCTCGCAAGGACCCCTGGGGAAGGGAAGGGAGGGAAGCGCAATGGTGCGACAGCACAAGATTTCCACTAAATAATGACTTCGGTCGCCATCAGGGTTGGGCCATGAGCGGGGGATCAGTTCACCGTCCCACTGATCGCTGGTCTTGTCTCTCGAAGAAACTTTGCCCTGGGGCGAAATTTGGCGAAGATTCGAACTCTAAGATGTCGCGAAAGGGAATGGACAGCGGGCATGACTCCTTTCCGACCACAGCTTGACACCTGCCAAAGACCACACGAGGTAAAGATGTCGAAGGATTTCCACGTTGTTCGACTTCGGACTTCTCCAGCTGGTGCACGCACTGACTTGTTCCCATGACTTTTGGTGTACTGACCCGAAGAGTCGGCGCTGGAAATGTGTCCTGTGCACTCACCCGAGGGGCCATTTTGACTCCAACGAACATTCAGGGTAGCCGGAAGCCTGCAAGCCTCGCTGTCATTTCGAACTCAATCCTACCACCGACGCTACGGGCGTGAAGAAGATCAACAGGCGCTCGGACTCTGGCATGTCGGCACACACAATTTCTCGCTACAATAGGTTCGACTGTCTCCTGCGGAAATACAACTACCGTATAGTGGAAGTCAATAGTGTGAATGTCAAGCAAATACTGTGTGGGAGATACACACTTCGATCTCCCGGGACACACTGCTGTTCAGAGACATAATCGTCGATGCTAAGGAAAAATCTTCATCCGATTTTTAAAGCCTACAGGTGCACGCGGACTTACAGTTGGCAGGACAGGCACTTTTACCATGTCCACTTTTCCCCCAATCAGAGCCCTCCCAATGGTTCGATGCTCAAGGCCACTACCATAATGAGGGCTAGGACTTTCCCGGGGGCTTGCAACACATACCGTGGTGTTACGGAGTACCTGCGACTTCCGAACTTTACCGAGCCTGTGTCGTTTTCGCCTACCACCACCGTACAGTAGTGTTTGGGACGGCCTAGGGAGGCGGTCCCGAATCCCCTAGGCCCTTGGGAATAGGCGAGTCTTCAGCAGTCGGGAAGATGGTGTGATCGTTTATGCGAGTACGGAGGTACTCCATACTTATATCGCCCACAGCCTGGATGCTTCTCTGTCTAGTAGTCTGTGCCAGAGTACCGCGTACCCTGGCTGCACCCAACAATTTCTGAAACCCAGCCCTGCCGCACTTACAGTACTGCAGTGTGTGCGCCTTTTGCCCAAGTCGCTAATCTAGTCAGGCCGCGTGCCCAGAAGCGAGTCAGACAACGCCGGCGTCCAGCTAAGCGAAAAAACTGCGTGTTGCTGTGAGGACAGAGATTGCGCCATCACAGCGTCTGCACCAGCGCAAGATTTTTTTTCGATAGGCGGTCGGGGTTTACCTATCGTAGCTAGATAGCCAAGAAGGCTCGCGGGCGTGCTAGGCGAGCCAAGTTTTCAGGAACCCGGTTGATCTCTAGATTCGCGTTGATTGCAGCCGGCGTCGATCGTTGCGGGCAACGCTGTATCCTGTGACTGTAGGCTTTACTTCGCGGAACTCCGTATGTTCATTTGGGGGGCACGGACAGCGTGGAATGCTGATCATGTAACCCGCTCCAGGTACACAGCTTGAGAAAGTGCTATGGCTTGCCCTTTCCCAAGCTTCTTGGCCCAGTAATGTGGTAGGTATGCGTAAGTGCCGGTTGAGCGGTAGCCAATGTATGATGAAATTCCAACCCCTGGGCAAAAACGTGAAAAGCACGTTGCGGCGGCGCTGACGTGCCCTGGACGGGGTCGGGCCAGATGGTGGTCCGAACGCAGGCATGGGCATGTTGGTACCACTTTTAACGCTGTGCATCGCCCATGCGATTTCTGGCGAGGGGTTTTGAACTCTACTTACCACAGTAGGCGTTATGGTAGGCTGACAGGACGCTGTAAGTGTACCAGGGACAGTCTGACCCTCTGTTGACCCTGCATATTCTACCACGCTGAGATGAAGTTTGATGTCCGGCAGGTACCTGACGTATTACTTGAGTACAGTAGCGCTCCTCCTCCTGCCTGTGTCTCACATTGCTCGCTTGCAGGGCTCAGGGTCATAATGCGAGACTGCAATGATGGCATATGCGAAAGGGCTGTTTTGTACTTGAGCTGACCACGCCTTATAGTCGCTTGGTGGTAGGTTCCATCAACAGCACGAATTGTGCCGTATGTAGTTTCATCTACGTCGATCCTTCAAAGCACAGACGTTGCACCCAAGTCTTCGGTAGGTACCAGTGTTGGGAAATGATCTTCCACAGCACAGTGACCACATTGTGCACAGACAATACTGTAGGTACATCGGGTATTATTGTATTAGCGATGATCATCCATTATTACCACCTTAAGGGCTTTTGGTGCAGCATGGCAAAACTGCAACGTGGCGAACGTGCAGCCTCCAAGTCTATCAAAGTATATCTACAAGAGAAAAACCAACGTCACACTGTCCTCACCCGGGACTTATACCGGCACGGCAGTTCATGTCAAGACTTGCGTTTGCAAAAACCTAGGCGGTGCTCGGGGTGTACGAGATCAAACTCGCCAAAGCCTCATCTCTCAGCGAGTAATCAATGAGTTTCCCCGTTCCAGGCAGAATGGCCTCGGCGAAATTGAAATGCGCGGGCGTCGAGTTGAACCCACCAAACTGACTTCTCACGTCGATGATATTCAAGATTCCCTGACGATTGACCGTGAAGTTCCCACCGGGGCTCGACGTCTCACCCGTGATCGAGTCCGTAGCAGACTTGTATGCGGACGTTGCCGCCGTGGTCGAGACATTGAGTTGCTTTGCGATGGCACCGATGCTGGCGTTCTTGTTGTCCGAGTCGGCAAGATACAAATTCGCAGCGTACATTGCCGCCGTGAATGTGCGGGCTAGGCTTCGTGTGGTGCCGTTGTTGAGGTTGGCGGTCCGAATGGTGAATGCAGAACTAGTAATGGGCTCGATGAAGTCGGAGATGCTGGCTAGGATGTTGGGTCGTGTAGCGTTCGGGAGCACGATGCTCTCGCTGGTGAATGGGTATGTGAAGATTGTGGCGTAGACAGCGGTGCCGTTGGGCAAAGACCCGTTGACGAGGTCGGCGTAGCGAGTTACAGTGGCACCGACGGTCTTAAGACAGTGTAAGTACATGGACACCTGGGAGGAGTACTACTTGGGGAGGTCATGGCCACGTACCTGGAATGTATAATCACCGCTCTCAAGATACAAACCGTACAAGCCCAAAACTTTGCGCAGGAGATATGCGTATCCGCTGACAGGTGAGTCAACCATCAGTGATTTGCCTTTAAGTTGGGTGATGTTGGTGATGGAAGGGATCGATGCAATGGTCAACTCTGGCCCGCCGTCAAGCTGGCCCGTGACGGTCACTGACGAGTTCGAGTTGAACCTCAGATTGACAGCATTGTCGATGGTGCCGGTCATGATGTCGTAGCCGCCATTAAGAAGTTGAGCGTACCCGTACGTCGAGTTGGGTACCTGCAGGAACGTGACATTGAGACCATAGGCCGTGAAGAAGCCGAGCTGGTTGGCTACCGAGTATGTGGCTGTCTGGGTGAAAGCGCCGTAGTTGACGTGTTTCAGCGTAGCAGCCGTAGCTGTCGAGGCGAGCGCCGCCACTGTAGCGAGTAAGCTGTAGTATGAGAACTGCATGATGATGACAGGTGAGCAAATCAGAGAGAAGCACAACACAAGAAAAACGAGCGATTGGGCCACACAGAGTATAAAAGAGCAAGGTCTGCGGTTGCGAAGCTCTTTATGAAGGAGCTACAAGAGCTTGTCCTAATGGTCGTTGACCACTATGAAGCCCAAAAACTGGGCCATCAATCAACTTTCTCACCCGGGCTGTGAGCCTGTGACGGCCGTCTTGTTCATGTCTTGTTCGGGCGGGTATCAAAGTTGACACGGCACATGGCGCAAAGGCAGATGTCACGCTATGTGCCACTGCCCTGGCTAACGGACGCCGCATGTGGAGGAACCAGAGGGAATCGATGGGTGCAGAGGAAAAAAGGCTGGGCAGCTTCTCGATCTTCAATCGACGGCTCTTTGCCTAGTGGCTGTCCTGTAAACCTTGACATGGATCTGCAGAGCTTAGAAGGCCTGACTATTCTTGTCCTCCGGCAGAGTCCTGAACTCGGTGTCCATCTTCGAGACGGTCATACATGCATAAGAGACAGGTGAAGCAGAACAGATGACTGTGAAAGTAGTCCTGGACCAGTAACGTGGTTCTGGACTTTTATATTGCACGGTCCAGGTCAATGCTTGCCGGGAGGAAGCCGATCGGGGGGTCTCCGCAGAGAGGAGAAAGTGTTTCATGGTAGTGTGGCCGTAGTGGCATCATTCTCTTGGCATAATCATACTCACATGGAGTCGACAACAGTAAATAGATATACCAAATATACCTCTGTAGACGCTGATCCGATCCGACATGAACGATAACATCCCATATGTGGTGCTGTTGTACAAGCAAAATCTGTCATTGACAGTGTGCAACGAGTGGATGACGCAGCCAGCCATCATGATATAACAAATGCCGATCTTTCGATCTTCAAACGTGGACGCCATGCGCTGATCAAGGTGGTTGATCTGCCCTTCGTCCCTCCTGGACCAGCTCGACCCGCTTGATTGGATGCAGCATCATCCCAGGCAAGCACATTCTGCCTTCACCCGCCAACTCCTCTTGCTCACCACCGGCATTGTGGATCTTCATGCCTAACCAGCGATGCCACAACACCTCCGGAAACCCTGCATTGTAGTACCAAGTCGTCCCACGGAAATTGTGCTCGCGGTCCCCAAACACGCTGGTCCGCGCACCGCCTGTCGCACCGTTGCGTCCACCGTTGAAGACAGCCTGTAGGTATTTCGTAGGCCACTTCCGATCGATGTATTCCGGATGTGGCGCGTACACAGCCTTTAGACCGTGATGTAACGCACAACTAGCTGGCCACATCTCGCTGAACATGGTATGTTTCTTGATGGCCGTCTCGCGATGCATCGTCACTAGAAGCTTGCGGCTGAGTCGGCTGGCTGTGATAATGGCAGTTCGGCGAGGTGGACGTCCACGAGTTATGTTATATCCCGTGGTATCTTCCGTAAGAATCCAGGTGGTGCCGTCAGGGTCGAACATTGGGTTGAAAGTGATCAGATCGGCATCTTCACCTACACCCCATTCATATTTGTCTTTGTCAAAAGTAGTTGGCGGAACAGGGTCGTCGTCGAACCTCACGTCGTCGTCGAAAGGCGGCTCCGGACCCCAAATAGGTTTGTCGCCCTGTTGTTTCGTTCCGCCAGGAACGCTGGGGTCCTTTGCGCGATTGAGACTGCTCCAGAAATTGTTGGCGCTGTTGGTACCATGTTCCGTATGTATTCGGACCATCTGACTGAAATCCTCCCATGACCCGTGCTCCGAGGGCACATAGAACCTGCTATTCCGCTCCCACAGAAGTTTGCGCGGTTGAGCTTTGGCCCATTTGGATAGGCTATCAAACAAATGGTACCAGTGATGGGTAGCGCGAATGTCCATCTCCCAGTTCCAGAAGAAATCGTACTCTGGATGTTGATAAGCAAAGTATTGCATGGGCATGAAGGTGCTGCGATACACGCCATGGACGGGGAGATCCCGCATCCAGGTTTCCTCCAACCCGCCGTACATTAGAAGCATCTGCCGTTCCGACCAAAGAGTGCCCATACCGCGAAACTCCTCGGGTAAGGAGTCTGAAAGGACACGGTCGTAGGTTTCATCGTCTGACCAAATCGGGACGTCTTCGTTCTTGACCTGTATCAAGAAATGCACGACATACTCGCCTCCGGTCAGCATGGTCAATTCCGAGATGAGAGACCGTAGATAGATCTTGTCTTCAGGTGTGTATGGGTAATCCCACCAAGTGCGAATGACGATTGCGGTACGAGGAAGCTTCTCTTTACCAGTCTGAACCTTGGTGGATGATTCTACCGGCACAGACTCTGGATCGGCCAGCTTGGATATCTCTTCTCTTTTCTGCATATTTCCCACTTGCATGGCTCGGAAGGTTTCGATTCGAGGTTTTGGTAGTTCCTTGAATCGGTGCTGGTTGGCGGCCACACACCTCTGCTGGGCATCGACCCATTTCACATTTCTCCAGTCCACTTCTGGTGTCTCTTCCCACACTAAGTCGGCTCCCTCTCTTTCACCTTCCTGCTGTGCGCCGCTGCCACCCCGATTGAGGCTATATCCAAGACCATACGGACCGAGGCGCCCGAAACGGTCGTAGCATATGTCTGTCCTTAAGCCGAGCATCTCCGCAGAGCCCATGACCATGTCCGGAAAGCCTTGGGGGATGCCTTGATACACCCGTACGGGAGGTATTGATATAGTGTCCTTGGGATCAAGAAAGCAATCCACCTTCTGGCCATACTTGGAGATGTGTTCGGGAGACGTATAGTTCGGGTAGGGGTCGAAACGCTGACTGGGAGGTATATCTCTTTTGCTTTTTCTTGGGAAAATTGGCGCGGGTGGTGGCTCTACCGGCTTCTCTTCTGGCGGCGACTCGGGCTCCAGAGGTGGTTCTTCAGGTAGATACAACCGGTCCAAGTCCACCTCGTCGTCGCTTCGTGGATATTCTGGAACGTTGGACGTCGCGGAGACCAAATTGCGCACTCCACCATAATACCTCTCTAGGAAAGGAAAGCTTTCCCATGGCGCAGGTTTTGGGGCGGCTTTTTGTTCCTCGATAGCTACCTGGACTTCCTTGTCGGCATTCCAACTCGACCGTACAAGGGAGAAGATGAAAAGGAGCAGCGCAGCCGCGACCCCCAGACAAAACCAGCGCATGATTGATCTTGGCATTCTCCCGAGGTAGGATGGCGAAGACGAGCGTCTTGATGTATATGCATCGTCTATGAGCATCGGTCTGTAAGAAGACGAGGTCGATTGGGAAGTTGAATAGGAAGGATCCTCCTCGTCGGTAATCGCATCATTGTCACCGTCGCTGTTGTGATATAGCCTGTGAGAAGGGTCCTTTTCCACGTCGGAGGAGTCGCCGCGACTCCGTATGCGTGGACCTGATGCTGCAGTGTCTATGCCTAGTGATGAACTTCGCTGCCACCCCATTGTCGCGACACTGGTGGCCAAAGCCACAGAGCATTGTGATGTTTCCCAGGCTCTTGATCAATCCCACCAACACCGGAAGCGATCCGAGCGACTGTCCTTGTCGGCGATTATACCGGTTCTGGAGGATGCGCACAAGAATCGTGCTGGGTAGACTGTCGCGTGCAAAGGATTGGAAGGGGCGTAGCGCAAAGTCGTGGTGTCGCGCCGTCGCTATGTGCTTTCGCTAAACCAGTGTTTCGAGTTCGCGTTCCAAATGTATGGAATAGATTGAGCGGTGAAAGTATGTACAAGAAGACGAATAGATGGTGCACACCCCTGGGCAAGTGCAACCGTCGTCGATGGTGCTTGGACACTTGTCGTAAGAGCTTCCCTTTAAAATCAACAACACCCAAGACAAGACGCCCAAGACGCCGGTCAACGCCAACACCAATCATGTTGACGCGTACAACCTTGGCGGCAAATAGGCCATGTCACTGGCGATCTTAGCCTCCAAATCCTCCCTGGGCATTTCTTTGCTTGACATCTGGATAATACGAAATGAGGAGGTTTTCATGTGGCATGAGCATGAGCATGAGCTTGCTGTACTGACGGTCACACATCTCTATCAATGAGTAGACTACGTCCAGCCGCCACCAAAGACTCATATCTGTCGATTCTTCTCGGTGGTAGACCGCCTTTCTCTAAGCATCGTTTCCACTGGGTGGCAGTCCATCAACACCTCTGCCCAAATCCTCCTTCAGCACCTGCCCTGCGATCTCCAGCTTCTCGCAATCCTGCAGCACGAATATCATCCTCGCCCACTCTGTCTCACTGACGTTCTTCCATGCGTGCATCGTCGCTCTCTGAACTGCAACGTCTCCTCGTTGCATGAGCTTCCGCTCACCACTGTCCAACACCAGCTCGATCTGTCCTTCAAGCACAATGCCGTAATCGAGACTCTGTGTGCGGTGCATCATGCATTCGAAGCCTGGCGCGAAGTCGACCACCCGACACACCGTGCCGTTGGGGTTGACCAAACCTAGATTGCCGCTCGATGTGACTTGGTCGTGAGACTTGATGTCCTGGTCGTTGTTCAAGTTCGCGGGGAACTTCGAAGTGCTGTAGACAACATTGAAGGCCATGAGCTTATCATCATAGGTGCTCCATTTGCCCGGTCGTGATTCTTGAACGACTGCTTTGCCGGTAGCAGTGTCGTGGCCCGTCAGATGAGTGGTCAGGCCAGGGAGAGAGGTTGCGAGTTGATTCGGGTTTGGAGGTCGTGATTCGGCCATGTTGTCTTCTTGGTAAGTGAACGGTGTCTGACGTATGTGTAAGAATCGTTGAAGGTTGAGAATGGTTGCCAACTGAGGTTGATGGGCACGGAAGAAAGGGAAACTGGAAGGAGGTAAGGAAGGAAAGCGCACAGGGTAGGTAGTATGTTACCCTACCAGGTACCTAGGTAACTGTGCTCTGAACTTTCCCTGTGCCAACGCTTTGACTCAGCACAAACAGAATACAATGATGACTCTGGAAGGGTAAATATAGGTCCCTTATATACGGTCATTGCTTCACTGGTCCTTCGGTGTATTGTGTTTACCCCGCCTATCTACCCCGGATCAATGTCACCCTCACGATTCGGGGAACCGGCAAAGGGAGCCATCAATTCTGTTCACCAGGACTGTGGTTCCTCTGCATCACAAAACCATCTTAAATTCAGGATCCCGATCGTCACCATATCCGATATACTGGTCGTGCTTCCCACTAGCTTTGTCGCGGTTGATCTTTGCGCAGTATAAAACGTTGAGAAGGATGCTAGCGACACCATTAGTTTGGACTCAGGGAACGAAGAGGACAGCAAACTCACGCAAACCATGCATAAACTAGCAACCCCAAGATTATGGTATGCGATTTGTGATATTGTGGTGCCTCAGTACTTGGGTAAATGAATGCTGTTGCCATGTAAGTGCGTGAACCTACCTTGAGCGCACAGATACTTACCGGAAACAAAGCCCCCAGCATTCGCAATGGCCAACTGCATGCCTAAAGATTGTCAGCACTCTCTCGGTCGGCGACATTGGAAGGCTTGGACGTACCAGACGTGGTGGCTCGCTTGTAATGACCCGCGGAATTGTTACTGTTCCAGACCAACACCGGCGGGACACTGGCATAGAGCCCCGTGGCCATCAAGAACGTCATGCCATACTTGACATGGTTGTCATGTTCGTCAATATTCGCAATGACCGCGTATCCGATGATGGCCAGTGGCAAGACGCAAAGCATGACCACTCCTCTGAGCTTAAGTCGGTCGGACAGCAAGGCAACTACCACAGTGACCACCGCGGCAACCGCATAAGGGATGACGGACCACAACTGCGCTTCGTTGGCAGTATACCCGAGCCCCTTGATAATAGTTGGTAAGAACAGCCCAAAGGAGTACAGCCCAGAGAGAATGGAGAAATAGGCTGTAGCACTCAGCCAAAGCTGAACATTCAGGATGCCCCGTCGAACTTCTGACCATCGGAACTTCTCCGCTCCTTCGGTTTGCTGTCCGTCAGGCAAGTGTGCTGAAGTGTCGTTGAGCAGCCTTTTCTGCGCAAGTTCCTTTTCCTCAGGCTTCAAGAACGAAGCACTTGCCACGCTATTGGGGAGCAGGAAGTAAGACGCCACTCCCGCAACAAAAGTCAGGAGGCCTTCAATCACGAGGATCCACCGCCATCCCGCGTCAAGGCCTGCATGAGATCCAATGGCCGACAAACCTCGCGCGAGCAGGCCGCCAAAAGCTCCAGCAAGAGAAGCACTTGTGTAGAACAAGCCTATCCGAAGCGCCATCTCGCCTCGAGTGTAGATTGAAGAGAGATAGAG
This sequence comes from Exophiala viscosa, assembly GCF_022695815.1. Lineage (NCBI taxonomy): Eukaryota > Fungi > Ascomycota > Eurotiomycetes > Chaetothyriales > Herpotrichiellaceae > Exophiala > Exophiala viscosa. The sequence continues at coordinate 2,609,713 of NW_026944353.1, read as the reverse complement.
GACCATTCCAGGGAGCAAGCCGCCTTCTGCAAGTCCGAGGAAAGCACGCACGACCAGAAATCCGGCGTAGTTCTCAACAAAGCCCAAGCACATACCAATGAGCCCCCAGATGGCTGTGAGAAAAGCAAGCCAGATTCTCGGACTGGCCTTCTTGAGAACGAGATTTGAGGGCAACTCCGCCGCGATGTAAAAGGCGAAGAAGATGGCTAATCCGTTGGCATATTGGCTGTTGTTGAGGCCGACGTCGCTCTCCAGACCGAGAATTTTGGCATTGCCGACATTGGTGCGGTCCAGAAAAGAGCATAGGAAGAGAATGGCAAGGACTGGTAGGATTCTGGACGTCCGCGCAGTGAGTACGGCGTGCGAACACGAACGACGACGGCATACCTTGTGTCAAGCTTCCACAGAAGTCTTCTCGTCATGGCTTTCGTGTGAGCAGCATCATTATCTATTCCCGTCACTTGACCAATCTTGTCGTTCGCGAGCACTTGACTAGCACCCTCAAATTCATTTTGGATATCCTCTGGCTTTTCGTCGACACGTCCGGAATCGACCGCATCAGCTTCGTCCCTAGGAGCGGCAGCCATAATTGTGGCTGGTCAGGATGAAAGCGATGCGCAACATGGGACTGTCTGGACAGACAGAAAGTTGCTGGCGAGATGAAGAAACCAGACAATAGCTCCCATATGGAACGATGCACGGCAGTCAGGGCGCGTCATACAACAGGTGATCAGCCGCACTATGATCATGTTTCGCCATGGGCCAGCCTCGGTTTATGCCGTAGACTAGATGGCAATCCCGACCTTGTGACGGTGTTACCCCATGGGAATGAACACACCTACCTGGAGGACTTAGCATCTAGTGATAGGCAATCAGCTGCTTCGCCGGAGCTCCGCCAAGGGGATCACCCATCACGCGAGTCTTGGCTGAAGCTGGTGTAACGTCCAGTCAGGGTTTTGGCCGGAAGGGAATATCAGCATGGATAAGCAGCAATCGACAAGCCGTCTTTGAGATGGATTTAGTATCCAGCTTGGGCGGGGAAGAAGAGCGGTCAATCGGCCTGTGATGCCGGCCACATCACCAAGCGAGGAGCCAAAGTGTCAAAGTGATTGGGCGGAGAAAGAAGAATGGCCGAGATATGGATTGATATTCTCGCATTGACACGGTGTCGGTGTTTCTTTTTACCGAGGTTGTCCGTGTCGTGATCGTCTTTGTTCTTGACTTCATCTTTCTCCGTGCCATTGAAACAGCTCAACTACGATAACTTGATTGGCTTTTCACAGCTATCCTGCACATCGACAAACTCACACAGCAAGCTTTTGCCCAGCTCTTGTGGTCAAGCCAATATATGAGCGACCACAATAGTCCCAAGGGAACTCGACCAAGAGCAAGACTCGCCCAGAACCACCGCGTCAACAAATCAAGAAAATCAGCAGACATGTCGAAACTCTCCGAAACCCTCAAGGGACTCGTCAACGCCGCCCACGCCCTGCCAGGCTACCTCAAAGCCCCTCCCCAAATCCGCACAACATACAACCGCATCGCGTCCAGTGCCCAAGAACACGGCGTCGGCATCCCCGCATGGTTGACCATGGCCACCGCCACGACCATGACCATGAACTCCCCTGGCTCCATGGTCGAATTATACCACCTCACGCAATCTCTCCCGTCGCCGCCACCGCCAGGTGAAACGGCCGGACTCATGCGCGAAGTCGGCCTCAAATGTATCTCATTCAACGGCATTCCCCGCACGATCAACTGTCTGGGCGCTTTCCGCGAGGGCATGCCCAAGGACGTCTTCGACAGCATTCCGCCCTTGCCATCCCGGAAACTCGACTCCAACAACGTCTCCGAGTCCATGGCCCGAGGCCGCGCGCTTTGGGACAGCGTCTACAAGCCCTTCGAAGGCAAGCTCCTTGACAAACTCGCCCAGAGTCACCCTAACTTGCCCGTCCATATCCTTTCGGGCCACTACTCCAACTTACTCTCTGACCCACCGACCGACTCGCCCATCCGGGTCGGCCGTATTCTGACCTCCCTTGTGGCCATCGCTTGCTTGCGCACTCAGACCGGCGTCGGCCCTCAGGTGACGAGCCACTTATTTGGCCTGCGGAAAGCATATGCCGACGGAACGGCCGAGAAGGATGTCGAAGGCGGTGAATGGTTGGCCACTGATGAAGGGAATCAATGGATTCTGAATGCAATTGACGAGATCGTGCAGGGCCTCAGTCAAGGACGAGGCACGACTTTTGCCCCAGGAATGGCCGCCGACAACCTCAAGGCGAAGCTATAAAACGCCTATTCGAAATATGGTATGTAGTTGCATAAAAGGTGTGTTTGTCGGGATGTGAAGGATATCCCGTCCGCATGATCTGAGCTCGCAAGGGATATAAATGGCCGTCTAGCAGAGCGTCCAACTTACACCTCAAGTCATCGTGTGAGAAAAGCATGTAGAAAGATATAGGACAGCAAATAAACCGGAACCTAAAAGCTGTAGCACCTCTCTGTACAAGCCACCTGATCCTCTACTCTATGTCCTCATATATCCCAGCAACGCTAGACGCACACCCACATGCACCAGTCTGGTACACCACCTACTCCATACTCTTCAAGTCCTCACTCACCGCAAAATTCGCATCCGTCTTCTCCTTAATCTCATCCACACTAACCCCATCCGCAAGCTCCGTCAACGTCAACGTACCCTTCGTCCGATCGACCTGGAACACACACAAATCCGTGATAATGGTACTCACGACCCTCGCCCCCGTCAAAGGCAACGAGCAAGTCTCCACAATCTTACTCTTCCCATACTTATCCACATGATCAGTCGTGACCACAATTTTGGTCTGATCCGGGTTCGACACCAAATCCATAGCGCCGCCCATTCCCTTGAACACTTTTCCAGGGATCATATAATTCGCCAAATCGCCCGCAGCACTAACCTGCAACGCCCCCAGGATGGAGACGTCAACATGTCCGCCGCGGATCATGCCGAACGATTCCGAAGAATCAAACGTCGACGCACCGGGGACAAGTGTAACAGTCTCTTTTCCGGCGTTGATGATATCCGGATCAACTTCCTCCTCGGTCGGGTATGCACCCATGCCCAAGATGCCGTTTTCAGACTGGATCCACACCTTGACGTCGTCGGGCAAGAAGGACGGCGCGAGCGTGGGCATCCCGACACCCAAGTTGACGTACATGCCTTGCTTGAGCTCTTTTGAGGCACGCTTAGCGATGCGGTCGCGACGGACCATCGCGTCGCTCTTCTCTGATGATGCTGATGACGTTGACGCCTCGCTCTCGTATCCGCTGTCGTTGTCGCTAGGGCGAGTCTTTTTGATTTCGAGTTTTTTGTCGACTGTTGCTGGGACGATACGATCGACGAAGATGCCCGGGAGGTGCACGTCGTTGGGGTCGATGGATCCGAGGGGTACGATGTTCTCGGCCTCGACGATGGTGAGGCGCGCGGCTTTGGCCATTATAGGGCCGAAAGCTTTGGTCGTGTATCTTCGTCCACGTTAGCACGAGACTGGAAAACAGAGCTTGAAGCCTGTACTTACCGAAATTGACAATTACCCGCTTCATCGACCTTGTGAGCGCGAATGATAGCTACGTCGCCTGTCAGGGCTGTCTCCATGACGTATGTGCGGCCATTGAAGATCCTGGTCTCGCGCGGCTTGCCGCCTTCCAGCACGGTGGACTTCTTGGTTGTTGGGTCAGCCTCGCCCATACGTGTCGGGATCTCGCCTGTCTGGATCAGTGTGTCTAGGGATCGAGAGGATTAGCTACGTCAATTATTCTTCCGTGGTTGTGTTTTCACTCACGAACTCCAGTCGGCGTGTAAAAGGCAGGGATGCCTGATCCACCGGCACGGATACGCTCGGCCAACGTTCCCTGGGGACATAGTTCGATGGCGATTTTGCCGGTCAGATACTTCTTTTCGAGGGGCTTGTTGCTTCCAAGGTAAGATAGAATGCAGCGGGTGATCTGCCCGGTTTTGGTCAGAGGCGACAGACCACCGTCGCCTGAAGCTCCAGCGTTGTTCGAAACGGCGGTGAGGTTGTTAAGGGAATCGACTCCACGTTTTCGAATCGCTTCAATGATGGTTTCTGGAAATTCAGTCAGCATTCGACATTGCCAACAGATGACAAGACAAAGAGGACTCACCAGCTGTACCACAAAGTCCGAAACCAGCACTGAGGATGGTTGATCCCGACTTCAAGTCTGCGACAGCCTCGTCGGCATCTTTGAAAAGTTTCGACCTCGTACGGTCAATGACAGGCTGTCCGTCGCTTTCCTGGCTTGAAGCTGCTTCCTGCCACTTGGGACGTGCCGACGAGAAAAATCGTGGAGTTGGTTGTCTCGAGACCCAAGATCTGGCATTTGATTGGCGGGCCAGGGATTTGCGGGGAAGAAAGGTGTTGACGTTGGAGCATGACCTTGCCCGGATGTCGTTGACGCATAGCAGCAGCGTCCTTCTCGTGGCCATTGTGAAGTTACGACGTATTTTCTCCTCAGATTGTAGGTAGAAAGCACGGGATAGCTTTTGAGCTCTAGACTCGAATATAAGCGAAGGTAGTCTGGAAGAACTATGAGGCAAAAAAAGAGAATCGGATCAAGGTCCGGATGGCTGGACCCTCTGTTGATGTGTCGCACGTGATCGGCAATGTACCACCATCTCGGTCATATTTCTGATGCCGTCAATCATGGCTGGGGCTGGTTACGGATAAGGCCTTTGTGGGGGGTCCTTTGGGGCCGACCCAAATATTGCCGACGCTCGATGCTTGCTGATGGCCAATGTACACAAACAGCATGGTGTGGGACGGTAATTCAATAAAGCTGTGTATAACATAGATATACGTTGGAGACGCGGTGTGCTAGATATTTACCGCACCGGCTGTTCTGGGCGCGACTGCTGTCTTCATAATGTTTGCTCACCTCAATTGTTGTCAGGAATCAGCCATATAGCAGAATTCTTCTGAACTATAAATTGTTCGCGTTCACGCGTTGCCGACCAGCAACCCCTTGGTGATTTTCCTCTCTGTTGACTGAAAGATGGCCAATTCCAAACCCCAAAAGCAACCTTTCTGGTTGGGGTGAGCATGCCAGACATCATCGCTGCATGAGAAAACTGCTGACCATCGATAGGGGTGCCGCTGCCTCAATGGCTGCGTGTTTCAGTAAGGCACGCTCTCCTCTTCAAAGAGAATGAACGCTAACCCAACTTCAAGCTCACCCACTAGACCAGACCAAATAGTAAGTCTGCATCGTTGTGACAGGACCCTGAGAATAACAACCGGCACAGCCGCATGCAAGTTATCGCATCCAGACAAAACATGTTGAGGACGATGTTCCAATTTGCAAGTCGTGATGGTGAGCAATACCGATCCCGTTACTGTGCTGAGCTCAACCTTGATAGGTATCACATCCCTTTGGTGGGGTATATCCGCTTCGATGCTTCGACAGTCAACGTATTCGACTGCACGGTTCGGGCTGTACAATCATTTCGCAAGCGAGGCCCGGCAAAGAACAGGTCAACAACAATTGTCGAGCCGAGTAGAGGTCGCTTGCGCGGGAGCAGCGGGAGGCCTCGCTGGTCTGGTGGGAAATCCGACTGAAGTCGCTCTCGTTCGAATGTGCGCAGATGGCGCCCGACCACCAGCACAGAGATTCGGGTATGCACACGCATTCGACGCTCTGCTCAGGATCGGCAAAGAAGAAGGCATTCGAACCTTCACCCGTGGTCTGGGACCAAACGTCGTCCGCAGCATCATAATGAACGTTTCGCAGATTGCCACGTAAGTTGTAGAGATCCCCTTGCAAACCCGAATGCTCACATGTCTTCAGGTACTCCGCAGCCAAACGCGAGCTGTTGTCCAATCCTTCCCTCGGTCTCAAAGATGGCATGCCGACACACTTCCTTGCTTCCCTTCTGGCTGGAACAGTGGCAACAACGGCCTGCGCCCCAGCAGATGTCTTGAAGAGCAGGGTACAAAATGCTGTCGTTGTGGACGGGGTCAGACCGAGCGTAAGAAGGATAATCGTCGACTCGTTCCGAAATGAAGGGCCACGATTCCTGATGAAAGGCTGGACTCCAGCTTGGCTGCGACTAGCGCCTAACACCGTCCTCACCTTTATCTTCATCGAACAACTCCAGAAACTCGTCAACCTATCGAGAGATGCAAGCCCCGCAAAGCCCCTAGTCGCAGCTGCGCCTGTCCAAAAAGCCTAGCTCGATTGATTGTGTCAAGAGGTGGTTCATATTATACTTCGCGAGCTCAAGTCACGTTCGGCCAATCCAGCCAATCCATGAACATTGTCTCATCAAGTTGAAACAATTCTTGTGATGCGCTAGCATTGTTGATGGCCTCCAAAATCTGGTCATCAGTCATGTCGAAGACATATGGCTCAGCCGAAACGTTCGAGACACCCATCGACGTGTTGTTGGTGGAACCATACCCCATGTTTGGCTGTTGCGAGAACGCTTGCTCAGCGGCATTGGTTTGATTTTCCTCGGCTGGATTGAGCAGGGAGCTTTGCAACATCCGGCGGATGTGTCTGGCGAAAAGAACCGACAAGCCCTTGCGGTGCCGTGGTGAGCTTCCTATCCGTTCCAAGACCTGGGTCGTCTCTTCAATGAGCGATCTCGCATTCGGAGCTAGGTTTGCTCGGTTCCCGAAACTGGTGGTGCCAAGGGCTAGAGCGAAGCACGCTGCAAAAGATACCATGATGACCGTGTTGTTCGGCACAGATTTTAGTCGACCTTCGCCGTGGACTGCCGCGCGCATGACGTTCATGGCTGAAGCAAGGCCGGCGGCGCGGAAGAATTGTTTGACATCATTCGATGCGGTCGGGTGGTTGACGACGTTGCAATAAGTCGATAGTTTTGTGTGGGAAACCAAAATCTCAACGTAGGGTGGTAGTTGACCTTCCAAGTATCAGTATGCTAGACTTGCTTGTTCACAATGTTTCTGTCTGTTGCTCACCATCTCCTTGCGTGATTTGTCGGGACCACACAGCGTACCATTGCTCGAAGAAGCGATCAATCTTGTCCTTGAGACTGTGATGCATTAGTCTGTGGGGATTGCACCCGGCACACAGAATAGACTTACAATCTGACCGCGGTTGAGCCGCCGTTTGCGCCTTGACTCCCATCACAAAACTCACGAACACTTGTGATGAGGCCAACCTGGACATGGTCAATAACTTGAAGCAGCATTGTCGGACATGCATACCAAATCTCGTCTGAGCACAGCGGCAGAAGTGACGCTACCATCCCATCGATCCGCAATATCCGAAATATGCCAAGTGTCACAGCTCTCGACCAATGGCCCGATAGGCACTGCGTACGGTCGACCTCGAGCTAGGCAAATACTGGAAAAGATGATCAGTCCGACAGTAACGATTGCAAGGTGTATTGAACAGACGTACCCGCGATCCAGGACAAACAAAGCCAGCCACACTCGCTCGCGAGTCCTCAGCAGACGTCTGCCCCATGCCGACGTGGGGTCAATGTTGGGAAAGCCATCCATCTGCAGCGCTCTCGTAGAGTCAATACACTCAGCTTTGGCAACCCGGTCTAAGAAGCCCGCAGGTCGGATAGTCGGAGACGGCACAACAATCTTGTTCAGTGAAAGATCCAGGGCTAGCGTAAGTGCTGCCGACAAGTATGCACAAGTTTCATCGTCGGCCCAATGCTTAGCTGGCGTCATCCAGGGGATGTTGACCATGAAGCCCAAGACAATCTCCACGGATCTGTACCTGTTGTAGATGACTGTGCGTACCAGGTGATTCCGATGACCTGCCAAACGCTTAGAGAGAGCTTCCGCTTTCGGCAGAAACAATGCAGATGCAGCCAAGATGGAAGTGAACAAGAATGCCGACCTTGATCGCACAAAGGCAGCAGTGTGGAGGATAGGATCCAGGCCCCAGCGAGTGTGCGACAATCGATCGTGGTAATAAGTGAAGAGAGAATCTGCTTCCTCGGCAGTCACCAAGCCTAGCTCAATGGGATCCAGGTCTGGCGAATTGTCCAAGTTAGACATGAGCAGTCCAAAGAACTGCTGGATGTCGGCATCTGCGAGGTGATGGTCGTTGGTTGATTGATGCGAGGCAAAAACAGCCGGGGACGTTGACATATGGGTGGATGGAGATTGGCCAGGCAAGACCGAGGCCATGGCAAGCAGTTGCAGTGGATTATCGGCATTGTTGAGAGCGAGTTCGTCTGGTTTCTCACCGACCGCTGCTGTTGCTGCTGCTGGTGGCGGGACATCATGATCAATAGGGGAGCTGCCATTTCCGTTGTACTCCTGCGAGTCGGTATGGGGTTGAGCAAAAGCTTGCGGCACGGCCGTACTTGGTGTCTGTGAACTAGATGCCCGTCGCAGCCGCTCAGGCTGGGGTGTAGATATCAATTGTCGAAGATCTGTTTCCGCCTCAAGACTTAAGCCCGTTGAGCTATCTTTGGTGCGCTTGAGTGCCTGCTCGACCTGATAGATTGCCTTTTCCAGACCTGTCCGCTTACTCGCAATTGTTAGCCAAGGACGAAACTACCGAAGACCCTCTGTACTCACTTTTTGACACCTTTGTATCGACCGACGTGGTATTCGGGGGTCACACATTGTAGCCCGGCCTGCTGACATTTTCGACATACCGCAGCATTAGGGTCACGCGTGCATTTCACTTTGCTTCGGCGACATTCAAGGCATGCGGCCTGCTTGGCCTGAGCTGCGTTTGATGCAGCATCCGAGTCACTTTGGCGGCTGGAATTCATGCCTCGATGCAGGCATCATGCAGAGCTCTTGCACGGAGGCAGGCTCAGGAACGTGCGGGCTTTCGGCAGTTGTGCACAGTTGAGCTGACTCGAAGTTGGATCGCGGTCTGAACGTGGATATGAAATCTTTCGCTCAACGTATGTTGCGGGGTGCACGGCATCGCAGGAGGCAATGTGCCTCGATGAACGTTACGTCGATGTTGATGCGGAGATCTCGCCTAAAGTGATTTTCAAGTCCAGTCCTGTTGTTGACGATGGTTGGGAAGCGAGGTTGGAGCTCCACGAATCGGCAGAACTACGGCGCACGTGACCAGGCCAGCCAAATCTCGGGCAGTACCGGCGGCTTTCGACTTCTTGCTAACGCAGATGAGGTCCTCAACTACATCTCGAGGTGTCTACGAAACATCTCCTCATAGTGTCAAGGCTTCCATGCTGGCTCTGCGAAGCAATCGTGTGCGTGAGGAGAGCGTCAAAGTCATACCCCCACAATGAGCCGGGCGGTGCTCCGTCTGGCGGGAGCACGTTGGACCTCGTCTTCCAGATTGCGACACCCCTTATTGGCAGAATCCGGCTACCATGCCACTTCCACAACGATCGATTGCGAGGGCTACGGGCGTTGACAAGTTGACGCTTATGGAACGATTACCTAGGCCCTGACAGTAGGGCCAGTAACGGTCACCTGGGGTTGTCAGAATCATACCTAGCCCGGATGTAATAAGACCTAGCTTTCAGATTGACTTGTTGCAGTGCTTTTCTCAGTCTCTCGTAACAGTACCAGAGGCGGGCACTGGGCTTCTCCTGGACGTCTCCTGAAACGAAGTGAGTTCGAATTTGGCAGGCAACCCTCTTCGAGTACACACGACGCCACGAACCACTGCAACAACGAGTCGCAAACGAAATATAGCAGGAGACTCCATTGGGACCTGATGCAACTATGGCACTGACTTCCCCGTGGCATTGGTGACCAAGTCGTCTGGCGTCAGTTTGAGTAGAGACATCAAGGAACGAGCCTTGCATCTGGCGTGCTATGCTTATCAAATTCTGCATACCGACTGCTTACCCCTTTGAGACATCTCCCATATATGGTCTGATGGTGGATCAGGCACGTATCCCTCTGCAGGGTCCACTCGCTTATCAACAATATAGCATCAATCTGACCCTGCAGTTTGAAACACGATCACAGGTTGATGTCGGCCTTTTGTGGTGGTTCCCATGGCGGAGCAGAGGAGATCAGTGCTGATGCTAGGCAGTCTGCCATGCAGATTCATTTCTGCAATAGTCTGTAGGCAGGATCTTTGGCAAGTGGCGCTCCGAGAGAAAAGTCCGACACTGTTGCAGTCAAGGTCGATCATTCTGCCCTGCATATTGACCCTGTACCTGCCGTATCAGGAAAGGAAGGCCTTGAGAATGTGGTGAGAAGAGCCTCAACAAGGCCGTACAGATGTGTCGCCCCCGTGCTTGCTCAACTCTGCCGCTACCGCTCCTGAAGGATTCAGATTCAGATTGATGCACAACAAGACCAACGTCGCCCTGCCTGAATGTTCAGCTTCGGCGCGACTGGAGAGACCACGCTTGGCAAGCAAAGGTTGAGATGTTGCGCCGAGCGACGTTGTACTCTATGGTGCGATCAGGTACTAGCCGCTTGGGGATCGTGCCACCGTATACGGCCTAACAGGTAAAAGGCCATGCATGTCGGTGCATGCCTTCTCATCTTCAAACATGAGGTGAAGGTTATCCTTCGCACTTCGCATGGCTTCTTGTCAGCGAGAACCCTCGCCAAATCGCCAAATGCGATGCTGTGGCAGACCGTGGTCAATTGGAGCGGACCTGGGAATGGAGTGTGAGGACCACCGGACCGACACTGTCCCTTTGAGAAATTGGCACTTGCGGCGACGTGACAATGGATATAGACTGACAGGTGCAAAGGTTTGAAGACTCATGTCTTGGGCACGACAGGCGTCCACCGCTATGCATGCCACGTTGAGTGACTACACTTTTGGCCAGATATACCATTGCCCAACGAGAAAATCGGCCACGGCGTTCTACGCGGTTTTGAGGCACGATCAGGGGCACTGGCAGTGTCTGAACTGTGCACGACAGGAGGGAGCTCCACGTTGCCTGATAAAACGGTCGGGCCTGTTCAAGGCGGCAGGTCAAGTTGTGGCAAGGAATCCAAACAGGACGCCTGAAATTATCAATCAATGGTCTCTGCACCGGTGAAAGCTTAGTATCAAGTAAGCATGCATTCTCGCATAAAGACAGATCCCTACCCTTCTCCGCATTCGGCAGTAGCGCGTGCTCAAATGCAAGATGGAAAAGTCCTGCGTAAAGAATGGAGCATCGTCCTGACTAAGCACATATCAGAATATGGGTGATTCTTGGAAGGCATGAACCATTTCGGTTTGGACCAGTGACACTGACACTGCCATTATATGCATTCAGGCAAAGCCTGCGCATCGCAGCTGGCGCATTCAGCGTAGCCAAATGTGACCTCGCATCCAAGACACTTCAACAAGCCCTTCAAATTGATATTCACCGTCGGGAAAGGTTGAGAGGAGTCGCTTTTGCGACAGTCTCACCACCGTCTTGTATAATCGCTTGCAAATCTGGCGGTGCGTCCATGTGAAAGACCACCTGAGATGTCCGGACGGACCGCAAGGCACACCAGGCGCTCAAACCTCGCCCAACGCTTCAGCCAAAGCCCATGCCACTGAATTTCACCGGGCCCAGTCGCCAAACATTGGCTACCACATGCTGCTGCCGGGCATAGTACGCAACAGGGTTAATAGTAGAACATGAAATCGTCCGGCCTGCATTAAACTTATTATTGATCGTTCAGAATATGCTCGCCATACGGAGAGTTTCAGGTGTGGAGGACCTACGGTGGTGTTGCAGACATGCATCCTGCCTCTGATAGACAGCATGGGCGCACCACGTCATGAACGCACCTGGTCTTTTGCGGCTTGCGTGCTGCGGCAATGGTCACGAAGGCTCCAGAGTCGTCGTACTCGGTGTCAAGGTTTTGAAGTCGTCAAGTATCACACCACTGGGACTCTCGTGCTGAACCTTACCATGATTCATGCCGACATTCATTGCTTTCACTGCAGCCTTCTTGATCTGCTCGATACCCGCGGCCAAGCATGCCGTCACTGGGGTTTGATGCAATCGAAAGAACTTCCCTACATCGGCATTTGGGCCAGCGCGGAAATCGCTGCAGGACAAGATAGCTAGGGATGTTTGTTCATGTATGATCGTGGATAATACCGTGTCATACCTGAAGTCACAGTATCGTGATATAGTTTATGCGGATATAATCGGACGTTGCAGTCATAGGATTCGATGGATGGGGGTGCAGCAACATAGAATCTGCCAACAACGTATGAAGTAGTGAATCAGTGATGCCCAGCTGTGTCGCCACTTGCTGTAACATGGTATAGTCGTTAGGGCAGGTTGCGGTTGCAGTTCCAGGCTCCAAGACGCTGTTCGCAACGGGGACCGTCAGAGGGCAGCAGGAGGTCAGGCGTCGGTGACCCCATTTCGCAACTAACCAATCGCGATCATAGTCTGAAGAAGCGAATTGCTTTGACAGGAAGGATGACCCAGCTCCTGCCGCATAGCTATTCAGTTCGTGGTGCTGTTTCGGAGCTGTACCACGGAAGACATTTTCCTCAATGTTGGCAACGAAGCGAAGGTAAGGTCATCAGCAGTCTTTCGCGTGATGCTGGTGGTCGTCTCGGATGAATGCGTGCTTGCAGGAAGGCCACATGAACTGCAATTACACTTATCGTATTGATAACGCCGCCTGCCAGCGTCTATGGTGGTGCATTGGGCCAATGACGGTGATTCCTTCAACTTCATGTTGGTCATCCCCCGGAGAGATTCCACGAAAGGCATGTTTCAATTACCGTTTCGAAGACTTCTAGATCAAGGCGACACCAACGACCGGCATGATCCGCTAGCAGATCTGTTATATTGTGTCGTATTATCTCATCATCCCAAGTTCGATCGACAGGAATCGGCAGTGAGCAAAGTGTGGGCAAGAAGTGGCCCAGTGGCTGCAGACAGGTTAGCCACCTGCACAGGGATATCCAGAACTCGTGAGTGCGTATGTAAGCGTCCCAGACAGTTGATGGGTGCAATAAGTCTGGAACAGGTTCGTCTATGCTATCGTTATCGATGGTCCCTCCGAAGATGTGCGAGCTATTGAAGAGGACAAACGGTTTTATGCAGGTGAAGCTGTAGTGCAGATTCCCACTGCGGATTGGCTTCGGTTAGCAAGAGCGCACCATACAGGGTTGATGCAGGTCACAGGGATATGAAACCCGGGGCTTTGCAAGAAGGGTTAAAGTTCCCAAAGCCTAGACTTGAGCCTCTCCGGGCATAGCGACAGCGGCACAGACAACGGAGACCTGCAATGGGGGTGGAGTACAGTTCCCTGAAGGAGATGCATATTCCACGTCGAACCTTAACCTTTCTTTGTCTCTCGGACAAGACAAAGAAAGCCTGAGAGCTGCGCAACGTGGGAGATTTACGAGGCTCGCAGGGGTAACTAGTCAGTGATTCGCTATCCCCCACCTCCAAGGTGGCAATCGCGCTCTCTTGCTAGATAATCGTCTCCTTCGGACAACAAAGCGACCGTGACATTGATGATACCACAATTGTCTGGGCGAGAGATTTGATTAAGATTTACACAAGGTGGATGAATCAGCCTCCTGTGCACAAGAGTTGTGGCCACTGAATTGAAGATCCGTGCTGTTAGGCCGTCGGAGCGCACGAGATATCGCTGGGCTGGCCTGAATAGCATCCGTATCAGGCGTTACCCTGTATACCAGACGTCTGCGTTGCTGTTGGCAGATCTGACTGGACCCAATTCCCCTTCCAGTATTGGGCTATGCGAATAGCGTATTGGCGAGATATTGACGGGACGTCTGTGCAGCACACCTTCGGGCTCCCTGACAGGTTGATGTAGCTGAACCTCACCTCGAACACTGCCTAGCCGATCTGCGGCTATGAAGAGCCGACCGACACAGAGAGTTTGCCGTGAGTATGACGGTGGCAGGAGCGAGCAAGAACAGCACTGGAAGGTTCAGTCGACATTGAGAACAGCCATCTGCTGTCTCAAGCCGTATATGGAGGACTGCACGTTGGTAAAGGGTCAAGCCTGCTGGGATCCTTTCGAGACAATATTCAACATGCCTTGGCTGCCTTAGGTAAGACCCCAAAGCCCCTCACTCAAGTCTGAGGCGATCAAGGAGCAGAACCCTGCTTCTGATCGTCCAGACCCTTCCCCTGGAAGCGGGCTTGGGCGATATTGCACACTCCATTACTGTGGTGTTCCAGGTCGGTCCAGAACTCAAAGGCACGATCCCGAGATGATCGGCAAAGAAGTGCTTGCAGATTCCGGCCTGATGGCCATATTGATTATACTGTACTCCAACCACTTGATGCGGCTGCCATGACTTTCGTAGCTAGTGCGCTGCGGAAGGCTGTGAAACGTCCACTGCCAGGTTCAAGACACATGCGATCCTTGTAAAGCAAATCCTGCCCAAAAGCTGCGAGAACCATAACTCGCCTACAACGCCCTCATCCCCAAGCTTCCCGATGCAAGCAGCAAAAATAGTGTCAGGGTGAACCGCCCAAGGAACATTTCTAGTACTCAATTCGTTCTTGCTGTGGGGTAGGCGTTCGGTAATCGCAGGCTGGACTGAGGGCTCATTGCGTCCGTGTTGAAGAAGGGGACCAGGTCGAATTCTTGTGGAGATTGGCACACAGAACCGCACAATGTAGGAATGCTGGTTTGGAGATTCGATATCTCGCCGCTGAGTTGTTCGATCTGCGCCTGTAGTCGAGTTACTTCCTCGGTTTGTTGTGAGTATGAATGTGACAATTTCTGGTGCTTCTGTTGCCACTGTAGAATCTGCTCTTCGAGCTCCTTTTGGTGTCGCTCCTTGCGCTCTCGGTAAGCACGCTGTGACGAACGATTCTGTTCCCGCCTCCTCTGTCGGTGGGGTTAGTATGGATGGCCGCGCGGGATTAGCAGACCAACATACCTCGATCTTGTCGGGGATTGAGTTCTTCACCTGGGTAATGACGCTGCCAGACGACACCCGACGCTCGGGTGTCGTTCTGTAGGAGCTGTCGGAGCCTGATGATGACATATTGTCATAGGAGTGGTCTAGCGTGGCGTAGAAGTTGGCGGCGCGTTGTAGGAGCTTGAGTGAGTTATCAGTACGACAGAGATTTGAAGAAGAAGACGAAGCAGTCGAGGATGAGCTTACATCATTGTAATGGCTGACCATAGTCTTTGGCGACTGGATGCCGTTGAAGTCCCATGGGAAGGCAGGGTCAATTGGGGAGAAGGTGCCTTGTTGCTGGTCCCAGCCATTGACGGGATGGAAGTCGGTCATAGTGATGGCGAAGGTATACTGGGAAGGTCTTTGGTGCTTGAGAGTATTGTTGTAGAGATGTAAATTTGGTGGTTCACATTGAAGAATGTATGGATTGCAAAGGTGATCGGCGGTGGACAAATGGCATATCTTATACGATATGGGAACTGCACGAGGCTAGATCGAGGCGAGAGATAGACGGTATGCCAGATTTCTGGCAATTGTATAGAACCTGCGAATGGGACATCTTGGTCGAGGTCAACCGAACGCGTGCCTTTGGCCGTCGAAATCCTGCTTCGTAACCGGCCGTGCTTGACTGCAGTGGGGAGGACATCCTTCCTGACTATTCCAGAAGTAGCAGGCGCACTAAGCATCCAAATCCCCTGTCAACACGAAGACATCCCAGGCTAGCGTGGTTGCTCACTGTGCAGGCTGGACGGGCGGAATACGGTTCATCAGTCAGCCGAAACCTCATGCGTCCTCATCACAGTCCGAAGCCAGTCCTAGAGATATAGAAAGTGGCTTGATCACTGCTGCAGCTAGAGTAGCTTGGCAGCAATGCCGAAGCCTCTTGGAACCCTTATCCCTTACATACCGTACATCCTATCGGTACGGAGCACCAATCGACATAAGAGTAAGAGAGGGCCGCTTTTGGTAAAGGTTCGGACGGACATGTGAGAAAGACTGTGAGTGTCGCTTGCGGCTCAATGATACATGAAGGCCCCGGGAAATGGAATAGGCATTGAACACTTACCAGGCCACTTTAAGGACAGGGAATGCGCGGTCCCCTTGGTGCTACAGTACCAGCGCACTACGTCAACTTCCTGCGGCTTAACGTTTCCATGACCGGCTGCAAGAGTCAAAAATGTATACATTGCTAGTATACTGCTGTGGACTTCATACGTCATGATGTCGTGGTGCAAACTATGCATCAACCTTTTTCTGATTTTCACAGAAGAGTACCAGGTAGGTTCAGGAGGCTACTTTGGAATCGGCATAACCTCGTGGTGACGAAAGGTACTGTGGTTGCGAAATTAAGCCTAGTGAGCCAGCACCGAGGTTTAGGCATGTCGAAAGCCCCCTAGCCTAGGGAGCCTGCACTACAGTTCTTGAAGCGGTGGTACCCTTCGCCCAGAGTCAATGCCCGGTTAAATAGACGAAACTCATTTCCTTTCATTTAGGCGGCAATATGTTCATTTTATAGGTGCCTCCTTCGGAAATCGTATAGGTGTGGTGACAAGTCCAAAATACTACGGCAATTACCGTACTACGAATTACTATCCCACATGGTCTGCAACTCCGTACAGTACTTACCTTACTACGTTCTGATGGTCCTGAAGCTGGCTAGATCCCAGTATCATTACCCCGAAAAACTACACCTCTAAACACCACTGTTTGGTCTGCGATGGTATAGAACCACAATGCCGCATATTCGCCGATGAACGGTGCTGCTGTTGCACTGGACAACCTGAACCCTTCTCGACACCGCATTTTTGACATAGAAACGCTTTGGTCTTGTCTCAGCGTCTCAAACTAGGTAGGGCTGCGAGCCAAGGCGCGCGATTAGCGTATCCTTACGGATCATCCGTGCAAGATTCCGCATTTTCGAGACATGGTCGCTCCAGATCGTCCTCCAGAGCATCTTCCCGGACGATTCGATTGACTACCTGACGGCCGAGGTCAAGTTGAACTACACAAGTGCTGATAATGACGTCGCTCAAGAGTACGTCGGTCCTCCACGATGTGCGGACTGCCGAAAACAGCGCTGCCTATTTGCTGCCCAAGCTGCAATCTATGAAAGAATCCAACCCTCGGTTGACGCTTTTAGACGTCGGTGCTGGCTCAGGCACAATCTCTGTGAGTTTCGCCAAGCTCGTCCCAGATGGCCACGTTACCGGCGTCGACGTCAACCCCAACATCTTGCCACGGGCACGAGCTGCCGCTGAAGGGGCTGGCGTCAAGAACATCGACTTCCATCAGGGCAGTGTCTACAAGCTGCCCTTCGACGACGAGACATTTGACATCACCTTTTGTCATCAGGTGCTCATCCACATTGGCACCCCCTGGGATGCGCTGCGTGAAATGCTCCGGGTAACAAAGCGAGGCGGCATCGTCGCGGCTCGTGAGGGCGACGTAAGTATTCTTCCTCGCGAAAGACTGTGCCATTGGAACACGAGTCTTGCGGTTTGTCCCAGGTTTTACCGACACAACTTTCTGACGATATGTAGTACGAGACGGAGTGCGTCTGGCCCGAACTTCCCGAGCTGTCCAAGTTCCATAAATTCATGGCAGGCCTTATGAGTGCCGGCGGTGGTGACCCAAAGGCAGGCCGACAGTTGCTGTCTTGGGCCCTCAAGGCCGGTGCCGAGCGAAGCCAAATCACGCTCAGCTATAGTACATCGTCATACAGCACACCGAGCGAGAAGAAAGTCTGTTGTAAGTTGCATCACTCTTCTGCACCTCGTGCATTCGAACGTGGCTCTGATCATTGTGTCCGTGCATAGCCCAGGGTTTGTGTGTCCCTCTCAGAGGGGGTTCTTTGAGCGAGAAGGCCCTAAAGTTCGGCCTAGGTACTGAGGATGATTTTGAAGCAATGGCCAAGGCTTGGGAAGAGTGGGCGGAGAGGGATGATGCAAGCTTGGCCATGCTTCAAGGAGAAATCCTCGTCCAAAAGTAAATAGGAGACCCCAAGTGACACGCTGCCGCTGGATCATAGACACCGGAAATGCAAAGACCATACATGATAGATGGAGCCATGAAGCAAGAGGTAGAAACGGACTCCAAGATTTGGTGTCACTGTACTGTGAACAAGTCGAATGATATTGCTCTTACCGAGATCGTATGGTATGAGTATCGTGGCACGGAAAAACAGCCAACTGGTGGGGCGTTGTTTGGCTCTTCAGTAGGTAAACTAGTGCAGATCGAAAACCTTGGATAAAGGAGACCCTCCAGCTGCAAAAGTACCAGCAGCCTAGGAGACAAACAACTGTCGGAGGCTGCCGTACCTGGGTACGATTGCAAGCCTTCCCGAGCTATTTGGGGCGAGACATCCGGAGATACTCCCTCTCAGAGACTGATGAGGATTGCCTTCCGAACAAGGCAACAGGCTGGGGGTGCCGTGGAACGTGAGCACCTATGCCGAAGTCTTCCAGAAACAACCACGAGGGATATCATCTGCACGCACACGCCTGACCGTTGACTCCGCTGTCACACACGGGCACGATGTCGTGCATGATCCTGCGGCCCTGGACCGCAATGCTGGCTCACATGACAAACCCCTGGTGGGCTTGTCATTTCCTGCTCGTTGAGGAGCATTATGGGCTCCACCCCAGTAACGTTGCATAGTCACAGGTGGCCTTTGGATTCCCAAGGCAAATACGTAAAGCACATTCAACCTCCACATGCGACAGCCGGCCGGGAAGCAACGTTGCACTCAACGTACATTGAGCCACTGGGAGTCCTGGAGGTAAAGAGGGCTTTACCGTAACAGTCAGGGGTATCGCTGGGAGGGTGTAGAGATGTATCGCTCGTCATACATCGTTGTATGCGGGGCGTAACATGAAGGCACTTGCAGGGCCTCAGCCGAGTTCAGGCGTACTGATACATCGTCTATCGAGCCGCTGGGGTGTTATTGGCCTGGTAACAGCTGACTGGTATTTGCAAGCCTGATTATGTTTCCATCGCAGATTGGCGACGGTCGTTTCGGACTGGTCAATTCCTTATGATAGCCTACCCTTGTCGTGAGCGACTGTGTAACGTTAAAAGAACCGCAATTCGTGCCCTTCCTTAGATGGAATTTTCCGGCTGTGACACGTGGCTCTAGGAGTGCGGCAGAAGCGATGATTATGTTGTAGGGTCTGGGCAACTGGCTTTGAGACTGCTCGAGACTATCAGGCCACTCGTGTGACCCAGAAATCCCCAGACAGCCCATGCCCACATCAGGAGTATACGCTTGATGTTGACGTCAGTGTACATTGCCAGACCGTTGGAGAAGTATTAGTCAAGGAGGGTGCTGACTTCGCCATTGAAAATTTCTTGAGTCAGCATAAGAGGTCACACGTGGCTCGGTGAGAATGATCAGACAAAGCAAAGACGAGGGCGGGTTTGCACGAAGTTGTCGGCCGCCGCGCTCTTGTTGAACTCAGCTCGCAGCTGCAATCAGCGACCATACGATGAGATCGTCGCAAGAACATCTTTGTGCACTTGATGAGGTTTCCTCTCAAAGGAGGTTGCTACGGCGCTGTTTCATTCTCCGAAAGGGTGAGGAACAACGAGTGGTAAGAAACTGAATCAAAAGTGAATGACCAGCGAGGTTGGGTAGATCTGGCACGTGATCGTAACAGTGGGTATCCTGAAGAGGGTTTTCCGATTAGTCAGCCACAGCTTATTAGGTGTGGCTGGAAATGATGAGGCGCCGGTGAACAGGAACGAAGCTGTCTACGAGATTTGAAACATTTGGGTATGTTGTGAGCAACATTCTGGCGAAGGACTCCCGTGGCATCAGCTCAACATCCGGGGCTCCATGAACTCGCTGAGGAGACTATGTCGATGACGATTCTAGAAACCGAGGCAGAGGAACAGTGCGATATGACTGGTGAATTTTCGTTCCGCACCTGCAGGTGCAGCTGCAGCTTTCGGGCAGCCCAACAGTGCAGTCCAAATACACCGCAGCTTTCTGGTTCGAGAGGACAACGTATGTTGATGCAAGTTTACCTATGATCGAGTGAGTGAGTCCTCAATGATTCTATCGCTGTATCCCAGCCCTCTGTTTCACTAATTGAGGGTCGCAATTTGGTTGCTGATTTCATCGTCACCTACGCGAGAAATTCCGGTGGCAGGAGGAGGCTGGTACATTCGACCTCAGCCCGCGCAAAAAGCCGTCGCTCTTCTGCCTCGACGCCCAATTCTGTTCTCGACTATCCTCTGTTCCATTGTTTGTTCTCTCCAGTGCATCGTTTTCATCCAGGACGATATCATATCTTATTTCGAAGTCTTTTGGTGGTGGTGGTGGTAGTGGTGGTTCAGTGATACAAAACACCAACAACAAAAATACCAACAAGATCCAATGCACAGATAACGCACGGATACACCTCGCATTGACTGTTTGCTGACCCAACACCTGGTCTGTGCCGGTCAAGATGCGTCTACACGAGATGCCTCCCTCCCTTACCATCCTTCTTGCGGCTCTCCTCGCGCGAAACGTTGCCGCATCCATCCTCCCCGATCTTCTACGCAGCTTCGACGACCTCCAAGATGTTCGCAAAAGATGCTCGAATCCTTGTGGCTACTACGACCAACTGTGCTGCGATTCAGATGAAGTCTGCTACACAGATTCCAACAACCAAGCACAATGCGGAGCTTCTACCACGACGACAGTCGGTGCAGCTGCCACAGGGGCATGGCAGTACTATACAACCACCTACGTTCAAACCGACCTGAAGACCGTCACCGAGACGTTCAGCTCATACGTGGCTACCACCACTGCTGGCAGCACATCGAGTTGTTCTTACTCGCTTGGCGAGACTTCATGTGGTAATACGTGTTGTTCATCAGGCCAATACTGCGAATCCTCGGGAAGCTGTGTTGATGTAGGTGGAGACAGTTCTGCAAATTCGTATTATACCAGTCTCTACACAGTCACCACCGTTATCACCAACACGGCCACTGCTACCAACACGGCTAGCGCAGCACTTCGGCCTACGAGCGATTCTCTCGTTACAATCACTTCTACTGGAACTGTGACGGCATCCGGAAGCGGGACCACGACCGCCGCAACCGGGACTACGACCACGACGCAAGGATTCGTCACACCTGTCAGCTCGAGCGGGAGCATAATATATGGTTCGTCAACCAGTTCTGGCGGCGGGTTGAGTGGCGGTGCCATCGCCGGCATTGTCATTGGTGTTATTATTGGTATCATCATCCTGCTGCTGTTATGCGCTTGTTGGTGCGCCAAGGGGTTGATTGATGGCTTGCTGAGCATATTCGGTTTGGGCTCTCGAAAGCGACGAACTAGAGAAGAAGAGGTCATCTACGAAAGACATTCACACAGGGACCGACAAGGAGGAAGAACTTGGTTTGGTCAGCAAAGACCCTCGCGAACCGAAGTTGTGGAAGAAAAGAGGACCAGTGGCATCGGTGGTATTCCCACTGCCGGCTGGCTTGCGGCTGGAGTAGGCTCGCTAGCCCTCTGGCTCGGATTGAAGAGACGGAATCGCAGGGACGACAAGAGCGATGTGAGCTACGACAGCGCTTATTACACGGATTACATGTATTCCAGTAAGTCAACTCCTGCCTGATCAATGCCTTGATCATATGCTGACTTATTCGCAGGCGCAGAGAGTTCCTCAGACCGACGCACAAGACGAACAGGTAGATCTGCCTCCAGATCCAGGTCTAGGCGGTAGCCACGGCCACACTTCATTTTTGATCTTTGTTAGCGAGCATGCATTCCATGGGTCTTGATAGACATGGATGGATAGGGCCCACATTCTGCGGCGAGGGCATACTGAGAAAGGGATAGTGTACAGATTGGAGGGGGAGTCCTTGAGATCTTGTATATGGTGTTCCAAACATGGACATTCTCAGAGCATGTACAATACTCTAATAAATGAAGATGGCACCTTGACCACCTGGCCTTCCCATTTGGTTTGACGGCGAGCCAGTTTCCAGAAAAAGTGGTACCGTCTGACAGGGCGTACATCGACGACAGAAGTTCGGAGTCAAGCAGGTTCATAACAGCAGACGCCTCGACAGTAAGACGATGGCGCTGTATGGTAGAGTTGATGCCCTGTACCTCTGTCAAGAGCTAAAGCTGTATCTTTGTATGCGAAGGTCTCCGGAATGACAATAAGGAACAATATCTTTGTGAATTCGAAGAGCAACGGCAGTCAGACGGTGCCACTTTTCCCAGAGTGTTTGTGCATAGCGCACAGACTTCGACATACCGTGGGCGCAATTCCGAGAAGGACGATAATATAAATGTCACTGATCCCTCTCTGTCCTTTCATCTGCGCTTATTCCTGCACGCTGAATAACTTGTTTGAACAAGATCAGAGTGACGCTCGAAACGCGGCAAATCGTTCGTTCAGGTGTATTAGTCACAACCCCGGGAAGAGGAGAATCAAAGTCGCCAATTAGGGTTGCCTGCAGGCTCTCTGATTCATCCTCTAGATCCAACCTATAGGGGCCTCGATCCAAGCATTGGCCCCCCGAAGACGCCTTTCGACGCCAAGCAATCAGAACCCGAGAGTCCTCGAACTTCGATTCTTCATCAGAACCGAACCGCAGGGGGGCCAACCCGTCCTCTCAGACCTCCCCGCTTTATCCTGCTTTCCTGTCTTTGTCTTTCTCCGAATACGAATATCGAGTCTCATCTGAATTCATTCTCATCTTAACTCGCCTCTACGTCGATCTGTCTCACGGTCCTGTCCTCGAGTATACCTACTACCTTCACTTTGACCCGAGGATGAGTGCTACGTGACACGGACCGACACACCGCACATCATGCTTCAGACGCAGCATCTTTACTCGCACCAGCAACAGTACGTCCAGCACGACCAGTCGGCGTGGCAGCACAATGGTCCTCAGCAAGGTCATCAGAATCTGAACCATGGACAACAGCAAGCTCAGGCGCAAGCCGCTGCAGCTGCAGCAGCCGCCGCTCAACAGCAACACTACAGTCGGATCGCGATGAATCAAAATCATAATTCTTCCCACAGTCAAGCCAACAACCGGCAGTCTTCGGGCGACAACGCGCAAAGTTCTATGGGTGCCTCCCTCGGAGCCATGAATGATCGAGGGTCCCCTGGGATGGAACAGCAGCTTTCAGAAGAGAATCGCAAAGTTTTACAATGGGTGGCAGAATTGATGGATCCGAATCGACGTGAGGGAGCGTTGATGGAACTGAGCAAGAAGAGGGAACAAGTTCCCGAGCTCGCTCTGGTCCTTTGGCACAGTTTTGGTGTCATGACCAGTTTGCTCCAGGAGATCATTTCCGTCTACCCACTACTGAATCCGAGTCAACTTACAGCCGCTGCCAGCAACCGTGTCTGCAACGCTTTGGCTTTGTTGCAATGCGTAGCAAGCCACAACGAGACTCGCGGCTTATTCTTGAACGGTGAGTCAAGTATACGTGTGCGCTCGCATCAGACATACTGACAAGACCGGCAGCGCACATTCCACTATTTCTCTATCCTTTCCTCAACACAACATCGAAATCGAGACCGTTCGAGTATCTCCGACTCACTTCTTTGGGCGTGATTGGTGCCCTGGTCAAGAACGAACCCTCTGCGAGTGTTTCAATCAACTCGGTCGGAACACCAGGGAATACGAACAATTCGTCTCCCACAATCACTTTTCTCTTAACCACTGAAATCATACCTCTATGTCTGCGCATCATGGAAACAGGCAGTGAATTGTCGAAAACGGTGGCCATTTTCATCGTGCAGAAGATCCTACTGGATGATACTGGCCTCGGCTATATATGTGCCACCTACGAGAGGTTCTATGCTGTTGGTACTGTTTTGAGCAACATGGTCATTGGCTTGGTGGAAACACAGACCGTCCGTCTGCTGAAGCACGTTGTTCGATGCTTTCTCAGGTAAGGTCGTCCTCGAATCGTCCATGGAACCGTGACTGACTGTTGAATAGGTTGAGCGACAATAATCGCGCTCGCCAAGCCCTTCGACAGTGTCTTCCGGAGCCTCTTCGAGATGCCACGTTTTCCAACGTGCTGCGCGACGATGCCGCCACAAAACGATGCCTTGCCCAGCTGCTCATCAACCTTAGCGACACCGTCACCGACACACAAAACGACCAATTTGAGTAGTGTTCGCGGTCTTTTGAGTCCTGGAGGCCTACACATTCAACTACGTTCGATGTTGAAGTCCTTGACGGAGGATACTTCTCAAAGGACTCTCGAAGGAGTGACGAATCTTTTTTCTTTCCTCCAGCATTGCGACCGGCGACTGACGACAAAGTGGGTATAGTATGAACCCAGGGTCAAGGGGGATATTGAAGTTTGACCGACTTTCTTTCTTCACGCATGCCATCTCCACCAACATAGAGATATACCCATGGGACCCTCTGGACTGTTCAACAGGCAACCAGATCGATCCACGTTATTATTCTTCGGGATTCCAAGTCACCACAGGCGCGAACGGAGTCTTTTGCTCGACAGCGAAAACCATGTATCAAGATGCGAAGGTTCAGGGAATAATTCACCCAATGTGGATTGGGGTTTGGGAAGAAAAAAAGTCTTCTATTGACGTTTGTGCTTTGGTGATTGTCATTTCTTCTAATTTCTGGTGGGGACAGTCGAATCAGTTGAACGCTACAACATTATGACTCTGTCACTGACGGTGACGGTATATGGAGGCGCAACGGTAGGGTTGGGAACATTTTGAATAACGACGGACGGGCAGAGAACACTGCATACCAGCGAGGCCTTTGACATGCAGCGGCAAAGACAACATGAGCTGTCACTGGGCGGGATTGCGGCGGAACTATTCGATCGTCTATATGCCCGTGGACGGTTTGCAGGTGTGGTCGGCTAGCGGACTGTTTAAACGACAGTATATGTACTCCATAGCATGCGGAATTTTCTTGTTTCTCATCTTAAACAAACACGATACAGAACATACCATAGCACCTAATTGTACTTAGACGAGCAGTAATCGAAGCTGATGCACAATCATACTCCATATATAGATCCTTACAGTATGATGCAGCAAAAGTGCTCCAATTGAGTAGACGGCCTTTTTCTTATCTCCGGAAGCCGTGATATCCGTCCAATTGGCCTGCCAGAGAAGGTCCAATTCAGGGACCATGATTGGCCGCATTTTGACATCATGAGAAATACTCGATCGTCGGCACTTGATGCTGCCCATATATTTTCTACGCCTCTTTCTCTGGATGGGGAAGCTCGAGATTCTGCATGAGACACTTGACTAGAGAAAATCTGCCAGAGACTCGAGAAACCACACACTCCTTTCGCATAGCGAACATTCGAAGATATCCATCCCTGGTTGACCCTTCAAGAGGCTATCGGCAGTTCTATCCAGTTTTGCGATCCAACTTATCATACAGTATCCAGCGCCAGCTCCCTTTGTACAAGCATCAGTGACCCCTGGCCCCAGGTCGTCCAGTCGGTATTGCAGCATCACTTCCTTGGCTTTCGACACTTCCATCAACCCAGTCTCCCAACGACCATGGCCAACAATGTCACTTTGGTCTTGAAGCCCGTGGGCCCAATAGGCTACGGCCTAATGGGTCTGACCTGGCGCCCACAACCCCAACCCGCCGAAGAAAGCTACAAAGCCATGTCAACCGCCTTCGAGCACGGCGCCACCTTCTGGAACGGAGGCGAATTATACGGCAAACCAGACCGACACTCCTGCCATCTACTCAATGAATACTTCACGCAACACCCAGAACAAGCAGACAAAATCGTCCTCTCGATCAAAGGCGGACTGGTCCCAGGTCAGATGCAACCCGACGGCTCAGCCGCAAACGTACGCCGCAGCGTCGAAGACTGTCTCAAAGTCCTCAACGGCACGAAAACAATCGACATCTTCGAATGCGCTCGTGTCGACCACAATGTGCCCATCGAGACCACCATCAAAGCTCTAGCGGAACTCGTCAAGGAAGGTAAAATAGGAGGCATAGGCCTGTCCGAAGTCAAAGCCAGTACCATCGAACGCGCCGCTGCCATTCACCCCATCGCCGCCGTCGAGGTCGAATTGTCGCTGTGGTCCACGGATATCTTGAGGAATGGAGTCGCCGCGACATGCGCGAAACTAAACATCCCGATCGTCGCGTACAGTCCTCTGGGCAGAGGAGCTTTGGCAGGCGACAATATTATCCGCAAGAACTCGGATCTACCCGAGGGCGATATGAGGAGGCATTATCCCAAGTACCAGGACGATGTACTCGAGCATAATAACCGCATTGTCGAGGAGGTGGCGAAACTCGCAAAGGAAAAGGGCGTGACGAGGGGTCAGATTGCGCTGGCGTGGGTCAGAGGGTTGAGTGGCAGGACTATCACGAATGAAGATGGCCAGGAGCTCAAGTTGGGTACTATCATTCCGATTCCTGGAGCGACGAGACCGGAAAGAGTGGTCGAGAACTCGAAGCTCGTGGATCTAAGCGACGCGGAAATGAAGGAGATTGCTGACATTCTCAAGAAGAATCCGGTCAAGGGTGATCGATATCCCAAGGCGGGTATGGCACATGCCGAAGGCTGAGATAGTTGAGTCGTGTTTCAGCTCACATATACCACAATGATCACGAGAAACATGGACACTTTTTTTTTCAAATGAATTTCTTGCCAACCACGATCGAGGTGGCCCCGTACGTTAGATGTTCACTAGTCCGTCGTACGCAGACGCAGACTTTCGCAGATGTTCGCAGATTTAGCTCATTCCTCACAAAAAACCGGCCCTTCAGCCTCCTGACATCACAACTCCCACCAGATCCCGCAGTTCTTCGGCGTCCAAAATGAACAGCGTCGATGGCCAACGAAAGCTGATCCCATCGCAAGTATCACTGCACCCCAAAAAGCCTTCACCACAGTCGGATCTCAAGCCCAGAACTTCGCTCACTGCCCAAGTTCGGCTTCCGCACCTCCCATCTGAACACCGTACACGTCGTCGACATTCATGAACCACCTATTTCGACCAAGTGCCTCCCAACACTCAGCGGCGATGCAGATGTGACGGGTCTGCAAACGCACTATGGCACGTGTCTTCAATCGTGTACTGTCGTGATGTTGGTCCTCCTCTCCAGAACAACAAGCCAATGGAAAACGTGGTACTCCCCAATACCCTTGGCGTTCAGACGTTGTAGGTCTGTGACTTGACGCCGTGCTTGTTGTCTTTGAGAGTCGGAAACAACTCAGACCATCACCACCACACAACCACACACCACACAACCACACACCACACAACCACACACCACACAACCACACACCACACAACCACACAACCACACACCACACACCACCACACACCACACACCATACAACCACACACCACACACCACCACACACCACGCCACCACACACCACAACAACAGAGAATCATCTCTCTCCTCCACCCTTCACATTGCCCATACCGCATGCCATGAAAAGTGTCTCTCCAGAAGGTCGTGTCTAGAACCAGGAACGAACCCAACCGAGCACCTTTGTGACTGTCGTGTCAAGAATCTGTCCGCAACGAGCAAAGAACCCTGGGGTGGAGTCCAATGCCATGTTTGGCTGGGTGCGGGAGCTGATGACAGTGACAGTTGGCGAATCCGGAATTGGAGATTCGAGAACAGATGAGTCGTCAACGAAAGCTGCATCTGGGTCGAAGTCTCCTTGGCTGCTGGATGTCGCCGAGGGTGTTGTCGAGGTGCCGGTCCGACTGAGGCGTTGTCGACCACTGATGCGTACGCGACGTACGCCTTGGCGAGCAGTGGTGGGTGCCGGTGCGCTGGTGTCCGTTGGTGGCGAAGGCTGTCGTGGAGTGATTGGCTGACGACGTGGAGATGCCTTTGAGGGGGCCACCGTAGGACAAGGGAGAACTGCCCGTGAGGGAAAGCGCGAACCGGCTCTGGAGAACGCCTTGATTCTGGGTCGAGGAGGAGGGCTGCGCATGGACTTCCAAACCTCAGGAGGGAATGCCTGACGAAGCCGAGTAGAGATCTCTGGCACTCGTGGGATTGTCGGGCCTGGGTGGTGGATAGACACATGTGGACCAGCCTGGGGGAACGCCTTTACTCTCAGTCGAGGAGGACTTGGGGACCAACGCCAACACCGAGGGGAGAATGTCTGACGAAGCCTAGGAGCATGCTGTGGCTTCGGTGGGACTGTCGGACCAGGGTGAAGGGCAGATACATGTAGACCAGTCCAACGGGAGAACGCCTTGAGTTTTGGCAAAGGAGGCGGTGACTCGACCAGAGGAAGGGGAGAGACACTTGGCATGCGGCACGGGGACTCTACACTCGGCGCTCGTCGATAGTGAAACGGGACAGGCCCGGGGGTCGGTGATGGGCGCTCGATCGGTGACTGACGCCGACGTCTGGGGGACTCGGCGGCTCGAAGCCAAGGACCGTTAAGCGAGGATCGGACTATCGGAGTACGGAGAGTCGGTTGTCGTCTTGAACGGGGGGAGGGAGGGGAGATGTGGGAGAGGAGGGAGGGAGGATATCCGAAGATTGAGTTTGTGGAACGCGTCGGTGACCTGTTAAAATCACCTGCCACGTAGTTCAGCTTGTCAGAGGAGGTGTCAGAGTACAGACCTTCTGTAGCCCAACGCCCAGAGGACGCAGGGCTACAGTACGAAGAGCTTGTAGTGAATGAGGACATCGTGCAAGCACCCAAATGTCTGTCAAGTGTCGTGAAAGCGTCTTCGTATGGAGAGAAGAAAAAGAGAGGATTCCTGGGGGGGGGAGCAGGTGTTTTGTTCATGAACGCGGTGCACGCTGGTTCCACCGCTCGCGTTGAGATCAACCTCTTCAGCCTTGCCCCTGATCATAGCCCGTTTCTTTGATCCTGGATGCATTTTTGAGGCGACAAGGTCCATGTTTCGCAGGCATAACGAACGCATTGGGACGTGATTTACGCGCATTTTTTCGAGCTCTCGATCTCAAATGGAAGTCCTAGATCAAGGGGCGACAAGGTGAAGGCATCAAAATGCTTTGTTGACATCCGTCCTGATTGAGTTTCACGATCACCGGTATGACGTTCGTCAAGTAAGGCATCAGTTAGGCATCAACCCGGACTTTCATTGATCTTTCGAACCTGGACGGTCGGATGCAGCTGAAATCTGCTAGAAACAGCAGGACACGTACGCAGATGCAGACCTGAAACTTACGCCAGGTTTGGGCCCTGGGGAGTGGTGGGCTCATGCCATGAGGAAGATGAAGCATCTCTTCCAGATCAGATCCACAGCGGAGGAGTACGGTGGCGCAGTTGCGAATCGCAAGCATTGTTTGTGATCCTGCAAGATACAGAGATCCAACAACTGACGAAAAATGCGCAGAGGTAGGAGGCATGGTCGAGCTCCCTGGAGTTCGAATTTGAGGATTGCCAGTGACGTTGGTGAACAGAGATCAAGAAAGAAGAATCGGCTCTCTTGCGACTGCACAGCTTGTTCTCGATTCTTGTGACATCATCTGTGTCTTTAGCAGTATCTTCACGGTTTGCCACCTCAACTGCGACACGAATCCTACCAAAGAAAACGTTGACAGCGGCTCAATGAGTGGAAGTACTCGAGAACATCAATCACCTTCACGCAGGGCCGCGTCCTCATTCACGTCGCAAGTCCATTCAAGATCCATCGGTGCCCTTGCTGACACAGTCCTACTCCTTGACCTCTCGCCGCGAAGTCCCCCAATGCTCATCTTTCAGAGCCGAACTTCCTACTTGAGTTGAGCCCACGGCTGGAAGTCCACCAGCAGCGACCATAAAGGCGACACTTTGACAAAACGTAAACACTTGGTCCACGAGAAAAGCAAGGCCGCAGAAATGGTCAAGCAGCTTGACGTACTTACCCAGGCTGCTTCTCGCCGCCCTGCAAGGAATATACATAGGGAAGAAAGAGGATGGACGTCCAAAGAGAGATTGAAGAGCAACGTGGCTGTCGGGTAGCATCTCCGAAATTACTTGCGACTCAGCCTCGGCTATGCCCTGAGAGTTTCTCAGGCTTTGTGCGGCCCATGATGAATCATTACCGTCAACATGGACAGTCCTACATGAGTCGGGAATGCGGAGCAGCAGATCGTCTTGATCGTCATCCGTGCAACGCCATTGGCATTTTGCTTCAAGTCATGAAAAGAAATTTGTGCCAGTCTCACGGACCTGGGTGACTTGCACCAGGTAATTGAGTAGGTGGCCTACTCGAGACATACACGCACACAGTGCCCTCGGGTGGAACCAATGTCCCCGTCGCCAGGCTGGTTGGAAAGCTACGCCACTGACCGGCATAACTGGCACAATATCACCACAAATGGCAGGCTTTCATACTTTCGCCGGATCGGCGTCGTGGAGACATTCTTCGATATCGATGGCTGCGACTTCGAAGGGAGAGCAGACTTGACCATCCATTTGCGGGTCGAGCTGAAGACCTCCCTGTCTGTTGAGAGCTTGAAAGAACGTATTCTGCTGGCGTGGAGTGTTCTGCGACAAGAGCATGTTCTACTTTCAGCCAAGGTCATTGATGCGAAGGACATTGGGATCAGAAACCCGGAATATGCGCCGGAAGACCGACTTTTCCTACTCCAGGCGGTGTCAACACCCAAAGAGATGCTGGCTGAGGCGACGAAGCACGCTAGGTTTCTCGAAGACCATTACGATGAAGTCGACGCTGACGAGTTCTTCGTCCACACTCAGAACTCGAGTCGATGTCTCGATGCCTCTGAAGCACTTGGCAGGCTATACGTGCTTCCAGTCAAGTCGGACGGACGTGGTGTTTGCCAGCTCGACCTTGTCTTGATCGCTGCACATGAAATCACGGACGGCCTCTCATCAGCACGATGGATATCCCATTTCGTGGATCTTTTGAACACATCATCACAGCAACTAACGTCTCATGCGAGTCACATCTGCAGAACTTCTGCGGTAGGACGATTACCGCCAGCACAAGAGTCTTTATACCCACCCATGCAAGGCAATGTTGCGAAACAACGATGGTCGTGGCTGTTGTCTCGCATACTTCGGCACACACGCAATCCACCTCCTGCATCTTTTCAAAATCCACTTCGGCGCAAGGTGCCTTTGGACAAGGCGGTAGCTTTGAGCCCCAGATATTCTAAGGTCATCGACTACAGCCGGTTACCACCACTAAACAGCTACCGCATTCGTGCAAATCTGAGCCCTGCTGCAACCCGCAGATTGGCAGAGATATGTCGAAGAGCCAAAATCAGCATCGGAAGTGGTTCCTTCGCTTTGGTAGCGATAGTCATGATGCTTTTTGAGGAGAGACGCAATCCTAACGTCTCCGCTGATCAGCGATTGCCCTTTGTAGGCTCTTTCCCCATCAATCCACGACCATTCATCCACGGCACCTCAACGACGGGTAAAGAAGACAGTCTCATGCTTGCCTTCAGCGACGGCGTCACATTACCCTTCCTACCAAGTGATCTCGATTTGGAAGGAAGATTGAAATTGCTGGGCAAGCAAGCAACACGACAATTACGGCAGTACCAGAAACGTCCGAGGAGTCTGGAAGAAGAAATTCATATGGGTTCCAAAAGTCCTACACAGTTATTCCCGCTGCTATATCTAGCTACAATGGAACGTCGCGAGACGAGGAGTCGGCCAGAGAGAAAGCGTGGTTGGGATATCCAAGGTGGTTATCCTGCAAAGACCTCCGCCACACTGGCCACCTGCGGCGTGAGTTCTGTTGGGGCACGGGGTTCCATCCTGTCATCCGGTAAACATGATACGAGTCGTCTACCACCGGGTGTGGATGTCGTGGCAGACTTTCGTAAGCTCGATACAAGTGTGAGAGCAAGGGATGGTGAATTTCTCGTTGGTGTCGTTGGCGACCAGGATTGTATTCGATTCGGCGTCAGCTACGATGGATGCGGCATTGATCCAGAGCTTGCAGAGGAGTTCAAGCACGTTCTGGAAAGCATCCTGGAGCCCCCGGAAGCACCAGCACCAAAGCTCTGAACTATTTCGGTGTCCCTAGGGAAGCATCCAGCGTAAACCATAAATTATCACCGTTGCCACTGAGACGTGTTGCGAAGCTAACCCGCTCCAGCATTGTACTTGCAGCTCGGGCGCCTCAAGTAATATGCGACAGTTCGTCAGTGTTAGGTGCACGACCACTCCATTGCCAATTGCCTGTGTAATCAGGATCTTGATGGTGCTTGCCTGGTCGGTAACGTTGAAAAGATGTAGGACGATTTGGATCACGTGATCTCGCGCTCATCGTAAATGCGCGTGCAAGACGCGTAAATCAAAAATGAATCAAGTGCGGGCATTCCGATTCACTTTCCTCCCAACACCACAGTGCCATGGCGACGTTCTCCCATCACCATGACTCCCGAAGAGCAGACACGGTTCGTGTCTGACATTCAGCGCTTTTCACACGAAGACATTGACCGGCTGTATCGCGTGCTACTCAACCTTGAGCAAGACCAACTCGACCTTACATCGGCCAATGTTAACCATGCTTATCTCACAGCATACTGGGAAGAAAAACGCCAGCTAGCCGACACGAACGAGCCATGCATAAAATGGTTACTCGACCTCCTCGATACCGACCCTGATATTCCTCTAAATGAAAAATTCCTGGACGTTTTACAAGAGGCGAACATCGTTCTCACCACAGATGGCACGACTACCGACGGTGGGGTGGCGCGCTCAGAGGCCTCCATCGAGTCCGTCGATGAAAATGATCCCTTGTGGCAACAAGCCGTAGCTTTAGACAACCGCAAATTAGCATCGCAAGCACTCGAACTCTGGAGAGCGAAAGTGCAGGCAAAAGTCGAGGTCGAGCAGAAGGCTTACGAAGACTATGAGGATCCCCAAATGAACGCGCTGGCAGATTTAGTCTACAATCGCAATCTGGCAAGGAAGGCTCTAACTCATTGGGTCAATACATACCGCAATATCAAAGACCAGGAAAGGCTAGCGGACGAGTTTCGTGCCCAGAAAGATGCAGCCAATGCACTCAAGCATTGGACCCTAGCGGCACGAGAAAGCCTGTTTACACGTGTTCGAAGCGAAAGACTAGCCCAAAAGGCGATGGACGCGTGGCGGGAGAAGACAAGGGACATCACAGAGATGGAAGCGGTCGCTGACGATTTTCGGAATCGCCAGGCCGTGCGAAATACACTTGGAAAGATGGGAGCAAAAAGAGAGCAAATCAAACAAGCAGAGCAACAAGCAGTCCTGGTTTATGAGGGCAATCTCGCTCGCAGAGTCCTTAACAGATGGTTGGCACAGATGGAACAACAACGATTCGACGAACGGAAAGCAGATGCAGCTGCAGATTACTTTGCACTCAAACATGCCCTCAACAAATGGCGAGCCAAGGCTAGAACCAAGAAAGAAGAAGAGCAGGTCGTGCAAGCCCGTGAACATATGCTGACCTTCAAATACGGCCGCCGCTGGAGAGAGATTGTCCGGCGTAGGAAGTATGCTCTGTACGACGCTGCATACAAAAGGATGAGGAAGGTTGTAAAAATGAATATCGCACGAGCAGCTCTCAATATCTGGCGTCAAAAGACAGCTCAAATCCGCGCAATGAGGATGGCCGCCGACGAATTCCGGGCACGAAAAGATGCGGAAAATGCACAACGGATGGCGCATGGCGCGATCGTCACCATGTACAACAGGACTCAGCAGATTCAGCAAGCAAATCAGCAAGCCGACGACTTCTACAACAGAAATCTCATCGACCGCTTACAAATATTTGGCTCCAACTGGCTCTACCCTACCAGACAGATCCTCGAGAATCAGGAAAGAGCCGATGAATATCGCGCCACAAGAGCCGCTAGCTATGCGGTTTCTGTCTTGCGGAGCTGGCGGAACATGGCCTTCAGGGCAAGGAGACTGGAGGAGGATGCCGACGTTGTGTACCAAAGGAATGAGAGGAAAAGGGCTTGGGGTTTTCTGCAGCGGTGGAGAAGAGCCGTGCCAAAGCAGGACGAGGACGAAGAAGGTCGAGAGGAGCATCTGGTACCGGCGACGCCTGCCGCAAGGAGGAGCCAGCTGTTGGCATCGACCACACCCGCTTACACCCCGGCAGCTGGGCTATTTGGTACCGATGGCCGTGTGGTTGAGGAAACGGAGGATGACGAATAGTGCTGTGACGACTTCCACGAGCAATGAGCTACGAGCCATGACATGATAGTGATACCCAACATGAACACAATAGAGCTGTACAATAATATGAATATGAAGAGCACCCTCTCTTCAAGTCAATATCCATCTCTGAGATTCTGTCCCTTGTAAACAGCGGCCTCCACCCATTGTATGCCATTATAAACAAGCTTCGATCATGACGCTGCGGGTAGTGCCGCCAACATGTCAAGCTTCAGCGTCCATGATATCTACTTGGCAGACTACGTACGACGTACTACTACACTCTACCAGTACCAATACTTGTACCTACATTAGCAGCAGCGACTACAGTTCATCATCTCCTTCTCGATCCCAATCAAGACAATACATAGATGCTCACATCAACCTCGCCACAATGTCCAACACTCCAATCTGCGACACCGACACGCCAGACCCATGGATGCTCTACCACAATAACACCTACTACCTAACTTTCACAGCCGGGGACCGCGTCGAGATCTGGTCATCTCCCTCAATGGAAAATTTTAGAGGCGCGTCCAAGACCATCGCGTGGCGTCCCCAACCCGGCACACCCTGGTCCTGCGACCTCTGGGCTCCAGAACTTCATTACCTCAACGGCACATGGTACGTGTACCTATGCGCCGCACACCCAGGCCAAGGCAACCCATCGCACCGGACCGTCCTGCTACGCTCCGCCAGCACCGACCCAATGGATCCGGAGGGGTGGTCTTTCATAGGCGAACTCGACGGCCTCCCAGACCACTGGAACATCGATCTCACAGTCTTCACCCTCAACCAAAGACTTTACGCATGCTACTCAAGCTGGCCACTCGGCGACTTTTCCGACACACAGCAAGATCTCTTCCTTGTCGAACTTGCAACCCCTGAGACCG
Organism: Exophiala viscosa; assembly: GCF_022695815.1. Classification (NCBI taxonomy): domain Eukaryota; kingdom Fungi; phylum Ascomycota; class Eurotiomycetes; order Chaetothyriales; family Herpotrichiellaceae; genus Exophiala; species Exophiala viscosa. The sequence continues at coordinate 2,574,859 of NW_026944353.1, read as the reverse complement.
TACTCCGCGGTTCACAAGTATGCATATCGCGCGCCGGACTCCCCTGGGAAAGACCGGAAGGGGGCCGCCGCGGCGTCAACGAAGGGCCCACATGGCTTTCCACACCTGGGTTCCAGGGCATCGTATATAGCGCCAACGGAAGCTGGACAAGCGATTATACCCTCGGTCTACTTCAATTCCTCGGTGGAAACCCACTGAACCCAGACTCCTGGTGGAAACGGCCTGTCCCACTGCTCGTCAGCCACAAAGGTCTAGGCGGGCCATTTGGACCGGGACACGCGAGTTTCATTACAAACGACGAGAAAGTGTATTGTATATACCATGCCACTGAGCGCGATAATGAGGGCTGGAATAATCGCAAGGCAAGGGTGTTGTGTCTTCACCCGAGTTGTTTTCAGCCCCAGGCGCAAACTTTGTGTTGCTCGCTGGTGACTACGCCGAATCGACCACAACCTCAGCCGCAATCACAACTGCAGAGGTTTCAACAGCAATCACCTCCGAGCCAGAACCAGTATCCGGGTAATACGACGCAATATCCACAACAGCAACAGCAACAGCAACAGCAACAGCAGGGAAGACATGTGTTTCAGCAGTTTGGGAATACGCTCATGAAAAAGGCCAGGGATTTCTCGTCGTGATGATCTGCACGCTAGAATTGGATAGGAAGAATGGAAGATAGACTCCAGTCCAGCATATCACCAGTGCATAGATTCAACGCTGACATACGAAAGGTCACGCGGAGCGATGACACGCCTTCGATAGCACACAAGAGGCTCTATGGCATCCGAGAGGAGACGGTTGTCGATCATATTTTCGACGAAAAGACTTCGTGTCAAGTAATCGGCGCAAGGCTGGAAACGGAAGAAGGGACACGGCACAGCAACACCCACAAAGTATTGCGACGCTAGATAGACAGAGAGGTCGCGCAGACCGACGACCCACCTTCACCGAGGACGGTACAACAGATCAGTGGACATAGATCATCCTTGCAGTGAAGCCAAGAGGCGATTACAGATAAGCGCCGAGTCCTAACACTTTCTGCAAAAGCCAGCCTCGTATTCCGGGCGAGTTCATGACGTTGTCAATCGTTCGGTTTTCCGTCGCTTATCTTACTCCTCTGTTGAACTCGGCACTGTCACCGAAAGATCTCGTCGATCGATAAAGAAGAAGTGGCAGTAGTTGCTAAAATAGTACCTGATTTGACGTCAAACACCTTATGAAGGTGTGGTTGGAGGACTCCTTTTCCTAACTCCCTTATCCGCTGCCTTGTAGAGGTACCTAGGTACATCCACGGGTATCGTCGTTTGATCTCTCTTGATTACAATCTTCCTTCACCATATCATGACACACTACCCGTTCATCATTTCGTGCTTAGTTGTGTCTAAACCACCACCTTCTCGTATATAAGTTCCTGGTCAACGCCTCGGAGATGAGAAGGAACGGTACCAGGCGCATGAGGACCTTGACCCCCTTGCTGAGCCTGACTCCGCCTCACCTCAACGCTGTCCCTGGCAGTCTCATCAACACTCTTTCGGAGTTTCAGGGCACTCGCCATGCTGTCAATGCCACCTACATTGGAGAACCCTTTCGGGTCACCCACGAGGCTGTCCCGCCTGAGCACCCTTTCATCGTACTTCTCCGCATATTGTTCCTCATCGACAGGGTCTTGTGGGACGCCATAGACCGTCTTGGACACAAGGGTAGCCGAGGGCTTCCAGATCAAGCTGGTGACAGAGTAGATGACAATGCTCGTAACAAATCCATAGAGCCAGTCAAATGTGTACAAATGCTTCGCGCCACTCGAAATGTGAGTTCCGGTAGCGTTGATACTGTAAGCCAGACCAGGCAAGCAAGGGCCAATGGCGCACAAGAACGCCAGCAGGGCACGCCAGTTAATGCCTGTGCTATTGTACCTGTAGCGACCGTTAGGGTCATACAAAGCTGGGACATCAATATGTTGGCGCTTGACGATCCAGTAGTCCGAGGCAATGATTCCGGCCATGGGGGCCAAAAAAACCGCATAACCACCCATGAAAGCCAAAAACGTCGAGGCAGAGCTCAAGATCTTCCAGGGCACGATGACCCAACCACCGATGATGGCGGCAAGGATGCATCCGCGCTTAATGTTGATGAATCTGGGGCACATCACGGTCATGTCGTTGGCAGCGGAGATACTGTTTGCGGTGATATTGGTGCCGACTTGAGCAATGTACCAGGAAAGAGCGGCGAAGAAGGCGGCAGCGCGACCACCCTTGCTACCCAACCAATGGTCGATGATATCGAGTGGATTCCATAGAAAGGTGCCGTAAACAACGTACGAGGCAGACGTCGTGACAATTCCCATGACGCCGCAGACGGTGAAGATGGCGGGCAGGAAGGGAAGTTGGACATACTGGCCCTTTGACGACCGGGCATAACGGCTGAAGTCGGGGATGTTGCACGCCAATGTCGCCCAGCTACCAGTCACTGAAGACATGCACGAAAGCCACAGCCAAGCTCGAGCGCTGCCGTGGACAGTTTCTCGTTGGCTGAAGATCGCACCTCCACCACCCGCCTTGTGAACGATCCAGCCAAGTGTGGCGAGCGCGGTCACTGGTGCAGCCACAAGCTTGATGAGAAATAGCCAGCGAAGCCTGGTGGGTGGGATGAGAAGAAGGGGAAGTTGAATGATCCAAAACAAGAAGTAGCTGACCATACCCTGAGTGGTAATGCCCGCACTGGTTGGAAGTTGATTCTTGATGTGTGCATAAGAGGGCCAGATAGCAGTAAGCATGATGGTGATACACTGCGCACCGTTCGCGCCTTGGATACCGAGCCAGAAACAGGCCAGGACACAACGGGAGAAGATGCAGAAGTAACCAAAGTAGTAACCGAAGCTTGATCTGACGATGACCGAGAAGGGGATGTGCAATTTCGCTCCGATAGCACCGTTGAGGACCATAGGGACAGCAACGCAGGAGGTACCGACAACCATGATGGGAATAGCATCGCGCCAGTTCAAGCCGACGGCGATGACGGACGAGGCGGTTTCCCAAGTACCCAGGTTGATGGTGTCAGTCGCCCAATAAGCCATCCAAGTCCAGAGGGTCCAAGTCTGGTACTTTGGAGGCACAGGGTCCATATCAGCATTGGTCCTATGAAGGTGTTAGCCTCGTCAGAGGTTGAAGTCGTGCATCTCGTTGACTTACCATACTTCTGGAGGCGCCAAAGCCGAATCTGGACGTGATGTTAATCACCTGATAACAATATGGCAAGGCGCCTCTGCTTACCTTGCTTGGGAAGCTCCCATGCGCTGAGCGTGGTAGCGCGCGCCTTGACGGTCGCGCCGCTAGGGATGTAATTTGTCACGTACTTGGACATCCTGACGATGGTATCCTCAGGAACAATCTCTGAGGAAAGTAAGATCTCGGACGTGTTTGGGAGGACAAGACCCCGGAATATATTCTTTCCCAGGCGAACGTCAGGCCATGCAGCACTACAAGGTTAGTCGCGCGAGGATGATGCGTTCGAGACAGGGTAATACGACCGATATAGGGTATAGTGGCGAGCAGCCCAGTGTCCACTGTCGATCCACATGTTCTGATCTGCTAGATAAGGGTCAAGCTCGAATCTGTATGGATGGAGGTCCAAGCTGCCATCGAATGAAAGTTGTCCGGTCAATTAGCTTTGGCCTAATCGAGGGATGGTGGTTGCGGCTGGATGATAAGGTGCACGGTGATGTACGTATGATAACGAGGCTCTTTACCTACGCTCCTTGTCAAAGGCCTTTCGGGCATGCTGATCAGAAATCCATCGGCGCCCATTGGAAAAGATTAGCGACGAGCAAGTCCTTCATGATGTCAGATTGTTCAGAGATCGAGTCAATGTAGTCGAGATCTTGAGCAGAAGGACCTCGAACAAGCAGTTGATGGCCAGCTAGATGCCAGATCTCATTGGACCCTCAAGGGAGGGTGTTGACATCGAGGGCGCTTCTTCCCTCCTGGGACACGTCTTGCGCGAACGTAGCCTTGGAGGTCTTATCTTTCAGGCGTAATCTGCCTTCGACGACAGGGTCAGCACTGTGGGATGATACTTAGCTTGTTAGGTAGCGTAAAGGATTAACACGCTGTGTTTTGGACCTGTCAGGATTGGCGCCGGATGCCGGGGAAAGAACCACAGTCCACACGTTCCATGCCTAAGTACAGTAGTCCGCATGTGCCCGCTGTGCCCGCCCAATGCCCGCCCGGGATCAAATCCAATACCAAGTACCAGGTATCCATCTCCCCGGAAATGGGTGGAACAACCATCTTCCGACATCACTTTGGCACATCTGCTATCATTATTATTATGACTAACTTATCTTCCAACGCAACGCCACGGAACACTATCATGCTTTCGATCGAGCCAGAAGGCTGTCTGTCGCAAAGACAATCCATAAAAGGTTGGTAGTAGCGACTTGCATGCAGCTGCCACTGCGTGAGACGGTGACCTCCGCGAATTATCTACTACTCGTGAGAGTCGTATCAGCTCCCTGGCAGGCAGTGGCAGCACACAGTTTGCCCTAAGGCCAACCTATCTGAGACCACAGCTTCCCCTGAGGCCAACCCTATCTGAGCGGTACAGCGACTTTCCAAATCGAAGCACTTGAGGCAAGCACCAGTAACAAACCTTCTAGAGGCACAGACCCATGCTAGAACCATAACCCTGAAACAACCATTGAAATCGGTACCATTCGACTCTCGAGAACCATCCACGAGAACCTCAAAGATGCATTGTCCTTATCTTTCGATAACTCGGAGTCCGCCATGTTCTGCCTCATATGCAGCCACATGGATTGCACATTCCAGACTCGACGTTTTTCGCGAAGCGCGAATGCGGCTGGAAGTTGGATCTTTCCCTCTAGATTCCACGACCACCACACCTGCACAAAAGGTAAGCAGCGACAGTGCGTGGTTGTCGCCATGGTCGGCGGGCACCGAAAAGTCACCCATCGACACGTCCTCCTTTCTCCCCGGAATCGGTCGGACGTAAGCAGACTCCATGCATGTTCTAGACCCACGCAACGCGTGAGTGCTCTCCACAACATGGGATCCATCTTGCACTCTTTCTAAGAAGCAGCCAGTCTCAAAGACAGCACCTCTGCTATCGGCCTTGCTTAGGTAGGCCTCTGGGATTGCGCTTGTTGCAGTGTGGTAGAAAGAGCAGTTCTCAAAGATGTGTTCATCGATATCACTTTGTGCGAGAAACGTGCCTACGATGCCATGATTTCATTCTGATCACCAACGAACAGGCCAATCACCTCAACAGTTCAGCATGTTTCTGCAGGACCCAACGGCGCAGCGACTGTTCTCAAAGTATTCCAAGCCTCTGCTCTGCCATATGGACTGTTCATGATGCGTTGCTGATATTGCGAGAAGCCTTCTCGCAGGCCCACCGCGTTCCTAACCAGTTTTCAGAGAAGACCGAGCTATCAGCATCTTTTCATGGTTTAACATGTTGCGCAGAGACGTCCCCTCCTGCGATCAACCGACCCGCAAGCTGGGTGCGACCCTTTCGCCGACACCTTAGTGCCACATGCTCATCGAGCAACCTGCCACCAACCTCTCCTAGCAGTGTTTCCGATGGTGTCTACCCTCTCCCACGATATCGTACCAGCCTGTACCGAAGCTGTCCGCAAAGAAAGTCCCACCGTCATTCCGCTTTGCTACTACATCCCAAAACCACGAGCCACTGCGACTTAAACCACAGGAAATTCATATGCAGGGCAACGGCTTGCCATAGTGAACGACGAAATCCGAATGAAAAGCTCGGCGCCTGCCTTCGTATCAAGCATCGAGGGCCACGACAACCGAGTAGACTAGCGACCAATATCTCGCTCACCCCCACCTTCGTCTAAGCCAGCGCCTCGGAACATGCGCGATATGAGTGACGACAAGCATCCTGATTGCCTGACCTCTCTACCGACACAACAGAGAGACTCTTAGCATATTCATCGTGGGAAGTGTCCAAGGAAGACATCTGCTGCAGCTACTGTCACGAGATCCGAAGAAACATACAATATATACTGCACAGTATATCTCGCGATCCATCAACTTGGTCTGGAATCGACGCAGGTCATTACTAGGACTACCGTGGGTCATACTTGAGCCCTTCCCCAGGTGTATATCCATGGAATGTTTGGGCCGTCCATGCAAGTCAGAAAGATCAACAACTATCAAGGTATGTCAATTGCGAGAACCCTAAGAATTCCCAGTAGGTTTCTGTCTCTTACTCTTGATCGACACCTGGTAGTGAGACGTGGATATGGCCCATATTGCCTATCAAAAAGTGACATCATGCTACAAAATTCTTACAGCCTCATCATACATAGATGTAGTATGGTGGGCACATGGTGATAATATCCCCTGAAGCGATTATCGTCTTACATGAACTACGCAGACGCTCTCACAGCGATAATCAGCAGAAGATGGAAGTGAGAAAATTGATAGAAACAGATTCAATGCTAACTAGCAATTCGATTCATTCCCAATTCTGAACACTAAGTGTATCTACGCTCCGCTCCCGACAAGAAGATAAAAGGTCCTTGAGAGGAAAATATCAGGAAAGCACCAAGAATGCGATCCTCAATGAGTAGTGTTGCATCGTCCGAAGACAGTCGTCCTCGCTCATTTGGTTCTCAATGACCAATACATGGCACCGCCCCCTGCTGCCACCAGCGCCCGCCCTGACTTCATCGAGACTTTTGAATCGTAGGGACAATAACCATTCCAGATCATAAACAGTCAAGCCAGTCCGGGCTCCAATCGCCCTGTCCACCATGATTGGTCCCTGTGGGTATCATTCGTCAAGTTACTGTAGCTGGACCATTTTGTATTTGTACCAATCCAAGTAACTTAGTTGCTTGCCTTCTGCTGGGCATCTTTAGCCATTCCCTTGGCCTCCTCCTTCTTTTGCTGGAGGAAACTGCTGACCCACTTGAGCACGTCGGAGGTCAAGACGAGCGAAGTGGTGACCATAGCCTTGCCGCCGGCAACGACACCGTCGCCACCGCACTTCTTGTACTCGTCATCGTAGGTCTTGAAAGCCCAGTCCTTGGTGTCATTGGCCTTGACGAAGGGGTATTGGATGTAGCTGAAGACAGTGTTTTGAATGTCCTTGGTCTCGGACTTGACGATGGGGACCTGCTCGTCGAACTTGGACAGGAATTTGTCGCCGAGCTCGTCGGCCTTGGCGACGTAGGGCTTCGCGTACGAGGCAGGAGTCTCGAAGTAAGGGAGGGTAGGCTTGACGAACTTGGCGTAGCCGGCGTTGGTCAGGTCGATGGATTTGGCGCCATATGGGTTGCCCTGGACGGTCTTGATGGTGTCGGAGACGACGGGGTAGGATTGGAGATGCTATTCAACGTGGTCAGTGTACAAACAAGCTCATTGCTCATGAAATGGCTGTTGTTACTCACCGAAAGGACGGCGGATGAAGGCATGTCACCGTTAACAGTAGCGTCACCCATTATGTTTGGTTAAATCGTGCTTGGTTGAAACTAGAAGGTGTTGTGGTGAGTATGTTTTCGTGTGAGGAAAGAACGAGACACAAGTTTGAGTCAGGTATGGGTATGAGTATGAGAAGAAAGAATTTAGGAGGCGTTGTTCTGTGAAGGGAGGTGTTTTTGTTGAGGCAGGAAGGCGCAAGGGCATCATTCAGCATCATCATCATCGTTCAGTCACCGTGAATGATTTGATTTGCACATGCGCCGCGCAGGGAGCGAAAATAATTAAAACTGGATTCTTGCATGTGAAAATGGGGGTCAGACACAAGCCTGAACTTACCTAATGCTGATCGAACGGTAGAGAATAGGCTGCTTTCGTCGAGGAATGGTTGAAATTGTAGTGCTTTGGATATATGGAAACAGTGGTAGATGGATTTATCAATAGAGATGTCAGAGGAAATAAAATAAATGCCTTTCTACGATGGAAAAAGGACATATAGGTAGACATGGATAGACCTTGATTTCCTGTTGAGAGTAGGAAAGTCAGTGAATAGCTAGCGATTAGCTATGACATGGGGGCGATGAGCGGTAATGATGCGTTCTGACATGTGAAAGCACTCACAGCAGCTCAGATCCCTGTTTCTCTGCTCTTTCTGCTGGTCCTATTCATCTCAGCCACTGCCAGCAACCGTCCTGACCACTGTGAGGTGTGGCACGGTCTGCATTTCCGTATCTACCTCATAGGCCTTGACTGGGGTGTACTACCGAAGAAGCCTCGTCTCCTTCTCCCGCGAGCACACTAAGTAGGGCAAAGAGCCATATTCAAGGCAATGCCATCAATGACGGCCCATAGGATCACCGTCATTGCTATTAAGGTTCACACCACCACCACCTCCATAAATGATATATCCGAGCTTTGGTTCCTGTCCCACTGCCGCGAAACCCGTTGGCGGTGGCGTTGAAGCGGATAAGGAGGGTACTGTATGGGTAGCACCACATATCAGAAACGTCATGTACAGAGCCAAAACACCTCTGTTACACCACGGCGCATGTATCGCCCGTGAACAGATGAATGATGTTGCAGGTCTCGTTTGTCCACCCTTCTAGTGGCTGGGGGCCCTAGCCTGTCCGTCAACTATGCAGAGAGTGACAGTATTGAGGTCGGAGTGATCAAGATCCGTGACGCACCCCAGGAACCTCCCGCCTTTGTCAGGCATTGCCTGTATAGCAGGTGCGGAGGCTGACATGTGGAATGACTGCATGGCCGACACCTATACGAATCTTGCTTCAAAATCAGCCTGGGAAACGTCTCATATGCCTGGTCGTATCCTCCTCGGCTGGGAGCACCGTCATGGTATGAGCGCACGATACAAAGCCTGTGAACGCAGCATGTGAAGATGGCCTACCACCATAGCTTCATACATAAGCCGCGTATAGACCAGTCCAGCCTCGAGTCTTCGTCCAGGACCTTGCTTTCCTCAAGATCTGCGTACGCCCTCCATGACGAGGCCAGCGATGCTCGACTGAACAGGCAGGACGGGAAAATTGGCAAAGCTGCATCATCATGCACTTGTCGGACGGGACGCTTCCAGCCGTGCTTCTAGAGGGAGACTCTGATGTCGGATCACAGTAGTGACAGGGAAGGCGCCACATATACCTTAGGCCGTGATATGCCAGTGGATGGAGACGTTGGATGTGTTGAGGAGCTCCCGTTGGCTTGAAGCGATCGATTGATACTCGTACTAAATATGTGGCAAACATGTGAAAGAATATAAAAGTCGACCACCCTCAACGGCTATTAGCCATTGCACATGTCAATCGTCTTTGATGAAAGACAATTTTTCTACCTTCATCTGGCGGGAAGAACCTCGTGGCTACCGAAAGTCAGTCTTCATGTCTCAGTTGATCTGAATACCCTTGTACCTAGGTCCTGTATCGGTCTAAAATAAACATGCTCTTTGTGATCGGCTACAAGCTTTGATTTAGAATGCGGTTCCTGAATGACTCCCCAACTCCATAACTCTACTGTGGTAGCACCCCCAGACGCCATGCTTGTCAGACCACACAGAGCAGTATCCCTGCATCCCCACTAATTTATGTGGTATCACTATGAGGTGCAATAATGTTGTATGCTCTCCTCCCCATCAATTCTTGTTGTTCTGTTCTTCCCCACATTTGCTGGGATTCAACACCTTACTCTTGTTGAATCTTGTCGAATCCTGCCGGTACGGTCCAACCGTGATTTTGACAGGCTCGGATGTATGCCGACCGCGCCTCGCCAATCCCATAAGTGTTTTGCTGACGCAGTCCCGGTGCTCGGGGAGGTGCGAGCCTAGCTGGACGTTCTTCGTCACAGATAGCCATGCGTACCTGGAGCAGAAGACTTTCAACATTTTGCGCCGCTGTCCATCCGTCGTTGGTTAATACTTCCATGCACATTGCTCCGCCTTCGGTGACATTCCCGCCTCCGCCCTGAGCAAATGGAAGGAACCTCGGTTTGACGACTCGGATGAACGGCGGGCTGAAGGGGAAAACGGTGGAAAACCGCATCTCAAGCACGATCGACTTGACGCCGGCAGCCTTCATGTCTGCGGTCAGAGGCAGTTCGGCTGCGAAGCTGTGTAACTCCACGATCCACTGATAAATGTTGTTGATCATATCGCGATTGATGTACCATCCCAAGATTGCTGGCGCAGTATTTTCCTGCACCGATATGGCCTCTTGAAGCAGGCGCATGAGTGCTTTAGTAGCAGTGGGTGTCGCATTTTGCGGAGCATTGAGAAATTTGATGCTACTCACATCGAGCGTTCCAGCAACAAAATCGGTCTCCGCGACCGCGTCCACTGGCCGCTTCCTGCCGTGAATCAGAGTCATTCCCATATCGTCCTCACCTGGGTTAGTATGACCACTTCCTCCACGATTTACTTCCGAGTTACCGTCCAGGTAGGCCACATCAGTGGCGTCCGACATCACACTGTTGGCATCGTCTTCACGGTGCTCGGCAGTCGCCTGATCGGTATCGGCAAGGGTCTTGGTACGCTTTCCGGCCTCGGTCGCCGCCTTGTCAATTGTGTTACAAGGTCTGCGTGACTTGGAAATGGCCGTCATCGGAATGATGATGGCTCTATTCAATTCGTTACTGGCCACATGCAGAGGATCTTGCTTGTACATCTCTGTGCATTTGCCCTCTTTGAATGTGAAAGCTTTGTTGACTTTCACGAAGAGGTACCGAGTCTGAATCCAGTCAAGGTCCGAAACCACGTAATGGGGCGACCTTGAGACGAACCTCGCCGGATGGTTGACCACTTCGTTGAGTGAGAAGGCTCTCCCAATCTGAAGCATTGATGGTTTCCAGTCGCTTACAAGATTATTGTTGGAGTAGCCCAAGCTTGTAGCCGCGTGCCGAGACATGTAGACGCCATTCCCGTACGCTCGACCGTGGACAATTTCATCGAACCGAAGCCCTTGTCGGATGATCGAGTGCCAGTTCCAAAGTTGGCTGCCATGCCATGCGAAAAGCGTAGGATACTGGGTGCCCGTTGTTACAGCCTCAGTCTTTACACAATCGTTGAATCTCTTTTCCTTGTCCGGTGCACCTTGCGCGAAGCGAAATTGCATGTAGCCATCCATGCCCTCGACACGATCTTCGGTTGCTGTGAGAGCCTTTCCATCCTGGTCGCCAACCACTTCACCGACCTGCACGATGCAAGATCGGTTCGAAGCAATGATCCAGCGAAGCAAGTTGAGCGCTGGATCGGAAATTCTGTCTTTCCACAGCTTGAGGCTTCCAGCACGACCCCTTCCTTGACGTTCCAAATACTCGCACATTTCCTCAACACTCGGCAAGGTATCTAACAATGCAACAAGTGCGCGTTGCTTCTGTACCACGGGCAGAACGTCGAAATTCTTGTCATAGAGAAAGCAGTCAGCTTTGACGCTTCCATCCAGAGGAGGTGCAATGTCTTGGGTGGTTGACTGGCTCTGTCCAGATGTTTGGTTGTTCTCGTTGAAAACAACGAACACCGGCTCACCAAGTTCGACCACATCCATCGAGATGTTCTTGATTCGATGATGTGCTGCAGTTTGGTTCTTGTGAGCAACGGTAACGAGCCAGTCGCCAACTCTAAGCTTGGCCAAGGACCAATCCTCGTTCTGGCATTTGCGAAGTTGTCGTTCATTCGCATGCCACATACAACTGAATGTCTTCTCTGCGCTCATGGGAGTCGAGGTTGACCCCTTGTTGGCATTGTGAAGGTAATAAACCGTTGGATCTGGAAATGGGACGCTGTAGTGTGGAAGTACTGGAGTCATTAGATTCAACCCGACGGGATAATCCTTCAGGCGGCCACTATTACCAGCAACATGGCAGAAGCTGATCAGAAGATCCACGACATACGGTTGAGAACAAACATCCCATTCCAGACTAGGACCAAACCCCAATGTCATATACTGATACAAGCACAATGGCTTGGTGCAGACGTACGGCTTCAATGCTTCGAAAGAGTTGTCGACATGGGAGTGACACACCAGGCAGAATTCCGTGCATCGTACAAAGTGTCTGAGGACAGCCTGCATAGCGATCAGTGGCAGTGAGGCTTTCTCTAGCGAGATCTGGCCCATGTGATCCGCCATGACGAATCCGGGCAGGTTTGTGGTGTTGGCGTTATCGTCACATTGATAGTCCACAAGGTCGTCAAAATTACTGTTTGATGTCAACAATTGTCTTGCTTCGACGAACTTCTCAGCCCCTAGCCAGCTAAGGCCGTGCGAGTGCCGTGCTTTAATGATGTAGAGTAGGCGCTCTGCCAGAAATTGATTGAGAGGCTGGCCGATGAAGAGCGGCTCGAAAGTGGAAGCCTCTGCTTCGGTACTGACCGCCTCACCCTTCTTCTCGAACGTGCTCAACACATCCCGAGAAGAAGGTTTGTAGTGTTGACAGAGCCCGACACGCATTTCCATCTTGCCGTTCAGGCTGTTCACTTCCGAGCAAAGTCTGCTGGCATCCATGTAGGCCCCTGAGTATCTTATCAAAAGGATCAGGTAATGTTGCCGCCGTAAGCTCCATGCTTGCATCGCTTCATCAGAGAGTCCGAGCTTCACGACTCGAACGGAGACACAAAGCGCACCGGTTGTGGCGAGATTGCCAAAGATCCCAACACGAAACCCGGCGTCTTTCAGTGCTCGGAGATCAGCTCGTATCTTCTGGAGGCTCGGTGGGTTGGTGCACTGTGTTGTAGCACGTGAAGAGCCGTTCTCGCGTGCAACATTGGTGATAGGTTGTAGGTCGGCCAGTCCAAAGTCTCCCCCATCTGAATCATACTCGAAGTCGAAATCGTCCTCATCACCATCTTCCAGTACAGTATCAGTGTTATTTTCTCCATCATCTGAGAGCGTTGCTGAAAGTCGTTGGGAGACCTCGGAGAGGACTTCGGAGAGTGATTTGCCATGAGCATCTGCACCGACGGCCTCTAATGTCTGGGGAATGGAAGGATCGATGTGTTCGTCGTCGGTATAAAGCATGAATGAGTTACCATCAGGGTATTCGTCAAGGTTCGTGGCGCAGAAGTTTATGTTCACGTAGCGCCACACGCGGTTTTCATTGCAAGTGTACATACAACTGACGACTCCTTCGTCCGGAGTGTGGACGCCCTCGATGTTCGGTGTCTTGCTGCTGCTGGCGTCGGCCAAGTCGGCAAGGAATCGTCTCCGGCCCATGACGACTACCGCAGGAGTTGAAACAGGGTCAGTTAGGTAGGAGGAGGTCGCGGCAAATCGAAGCTTTCTTTACAAATGCAGGATCATGAAAGGGAGGCTCGAAAGCCTTGTTGGTTGTGTGGCAGGAGGGGGTTTGGGGTATCAACGATAGACTTTTTGCACAAGAATGACAAAATGAAATGAAGAGGACAGTGAGGACTTAAGAACAAGGGCGTAGTTGGCACGAAAAGACGAACCTTAGAAGTGAAGTTGAGTTCACTGCCTGGTTGAGGACCTCGTGAGGCAGTATCTGCACAGCAAGCCTGTCTCCAGACAAAGTGGCACTGTCTGACCATTGTTGCTCGTCAGGCTTGAATCTATACCATTTATTCTCGTCATTGCGAAGTCCTCCGCACACAACGCTATAGCATCAAGTCTTGACAGTGGGAAGGTCGTCAGCTCTATCGTATAGTCTTAATAGCTTGAAGTCAAGGTACACGCTGTCGCGAACTTGCTGGACCATGAACTTATGTCGTTGATGTACTCCCCGTCAGACGGTGTGCCCCCTGTTTCTGGAGACAGGCTCGCCGCCCGGTCCGACGTGTTGAAGAGCAAGGGATCGCCGACATGCTGTCTCGCTCTAAGCAGCATACCAGATTCAGTGGACAAAGAACTCGGTTGTGCTAGACAAACAATTGCACGGGACTGCGCACTCAATACAGAAGCAGTGGTCAGCAATAAAAGACCTCTACGATATCAGAGGAAGTCAAGCTGTTAGAGAAGAGGGAGAGAAACTTCTACATTCCTGCTATTTGATCCCCACCAAGGGTCCGAGTGGCCAATCATTAGTCCGAACTTCAAGTGGCTCTCCTTTGCATCTTTGGCACCGTCTTCGCATGTTCTTCAGCAGCATCGTCTTAGTCCTGCAAGAAATCACACGTAGGACATCCACAGCTTGAGGACTTGGTAGAGTAGATGGAGAGGAGCGTGTTCAAGAGACTGCCCTGAGTGGACGACATGTCTGCCGCAAGCTACTATTCCGTCCTGTTCACACTTCTTTTACCTCTGCACGCCGAACAGCGCAGCAGCTTTTCTCGATATGTCTGCTCGGATTGATACCGAAGCACCTCAGACTGACGCAACTGGACCGCTGCTCACGAGACTCGGGCAACCTTCATTGGACCCGGTCGACTTTCTGAACGATGTCCTTCCCACCGTCAACTTGTCGTCCCAAGCACATGTCCAGAAGACAACGAGGTCCGCGCAGATACAGAGCACTTCCACCGATACCATCGCTCTCCTCTCCTCGCTCAATGGCATCAACATCCGTGCGTCTTCCGATCTCGGTACTCTGACGGACGAAATCATACGCAGTGGAAATCGGCTGGCTTACGAGGTGGAAGTCTTGCGTGGTGATGTCAACGGGCTACATGAACTGCTGACGGATTCACTGAAGGAAGACATTGGACATTTCGTTCAAACGCAGGCGGTCAATGCTGCACCAGTGGATTCTTCTGACCCCGATGTCGCAGCAACAGCAGAAGCGCAAACATTGAAGAATGAACCGGACTTCATGACACAGTTACGCTTGCTGGGCAAAGTCAAAAAACGATTAGAAGCAGTCGTGTCCGCATTTGGCGAGGCGATGAAGTGGCCTATACCCCCATCTGAGGTCTCAGGGGGCTCGTCATTGATTTCTGTATCGGCTCCCGAATTAGGCATGCAGAGTACTGCAGAGGACGACAAAGCCCGCGAAGTATTGAGAGGCATACGAGCAGAAATCAACGACCTTCTTGTTGCGGACGGAGGTAGCTATAGAGGCCTGGAAGCTGCAGCTCGAAGAGTGGAAGAGTACAAAGACTTAGTTCTTCTATGGAAGGGGACGAATGAAGAAAGAGCAAGAGTCAAGTTTGTTGACACACTGGCGAGATTGGTGGACGATAGAAGGAAAATCCTGGATGCGTCGCGAAATACCAGAGCAGAGGGAGCGCTACCACACGGAGTAGGCACAGGCAAGGGTGCAAAGGGATCGAGCGAAGGTGGTGGTGCAGCGGGCTTGTTCAGAAATCTTCAGCGTCTGAAAGATGACCTGTATCTCGAGTAGAACGGCGAAGCATGCATGCAAAGTAATCGATTCGACCATTGACACGACGCAAGCCAGTCTCGCAGCGACCATCGCTCATCATTTCCACGATCTGCCGGTCACTTTCCCTGCGTGCTGGCCACGGACCTCTATGGCTGCTTTTTGCCAGAATCTGTTTTGCAGTAGGATGTCTTTCTTGACCTTTTTTCATTTCCGATACATGGGGTCGACCATATGCTGTCGTCCCTAGACGAAACTACAATTCTTCATGCCATTGTGTCGCCGTAAAATGCCAACCGAACCAGCTCCCCCTTTGGTGCGCGCTCAAAATCTCAAGGGTGTGAAGAACCATCTGTTCTTTCCGCTCAGGTATCTCTCCTCCAGCGCCTTCTTGACGGTCTTCTTTGCGTCTTCTCGTTGAGAAACCTCCTTGAAGGTGTCGTTTGAGATGACGTTCTTCAATGTCTCCAATTCGAGAGTGTATCGGGTAGGCATGATGTGGTTGTAGTTGATCATCTTGATGAAAGGCTTGACCTTGGATCGCTTCTCGACTCGCTTCTTGCCCATTCGGCGGGTGACTTTTGAGGGATAACGCTCGATACCTGCGACAAGGGCGTAGGAGAATGGGTGAGTCTTCGTGCCTTGGTCGATTGGTTGAATGATGACGACCTAGAATACCAGTCAATGAAGCTGTTCGCATATCTGTCGACCATTGACTCCTCCAAGGGAATTGTAGAGTCCGGTCATCGATCTTTTCGTACCTTTCTTCCGGCATATCGGCCTCGGGTGATGATGGCCACACGGCCGACCTTAAGGACTGTAATATGTCAGTCAATCCAGTTGTGCGCAGCAGTTGCGAGATAACCTACACTTCATCTTGAGGTCAATTTGGCGGCGTCGAGTGTCGGTTCGATTTGAAGATTGCTTTCTCCGAAGAGGTCGACTTGGAGGTTTGTGGGCGCAGTGGTCGGTGGCTTGGCAGAACTTTTCGGCCCACCTTCCCGTCACTGAAGTTTTGCATCTCACGTGACTCGACTTTTCTGACTGCCCCGATGGCTGCTTTTTCTGAACTCTTTCATCACTGGCGGTCTCCTCAACCAACGAACAGCAAAGGCGACTTCGGCGACCTCCTTGCACCCAAGATGCTGGAACTCAACGCAGCTCGATTGCCTTGTAATGTGAGACTCCCTATGAGTAATTCGACCTCGAATCTACATACCGCCACAAGCTTATCTTTGTACAATGGAGGCGGGCACGAATGGCATGCACCTCAACGAACTGACGGTCCCTTCGATGAACATCAATGATAGTCAGGACTTGATACCAAGGCGACCGCCAGTAAGCAAGACCATAGCCTCCCATTGCGTACTCCGCACTTTTATTATCTTTCTTGTGCGTTTCGTGTTACAAGCACTTAGTCAGCACCAGCGAATCAGTCATCATTGGCTGCTGGTCGGGCGCCCAAAATACCTTGTTGGGGTCGGGGTGTTGTTTACATGCCCAATTCGGCATGTTTCACGCCCCAATGTTTAGTTCACCAGCACCCAAGTAGTTGTGATATTCGCATCAATTCGTTGTTTCAGTTTTAGCCCTGTGTGTGTTCTGCGCTGGGAACAGAAGACAGAAACCATTATGTGCGCTGATAATTGTGATTTCAATTGACAGCATTCCTCGCAGCAGAATTTCCCCACAAGGCATTGACCATGTCAACTTACTCAAGAGACGATTCAAGGGACCGTGCTGAGTCTCGAGTGGTCAAGCACCAACACTCCTTTTCAGAGTCTGGCAGGAGCTCCGTGCCCATGTAAGACCCATTAGCCTGGTTGCAGCGTACAACCGAGTCAACATGCACTGACAACATCACAGGTGGGATAGTTCAGATCCCGACAGAGCACCACCACCACTTCCACTGAACCCTGGAGGACCTGGAAGCCCAATCACTAGGTCTAACACATCTAAGCGCATCGACGAGGCGGCTGCTCTGATCACTGCCAGAGCTCGAGAGAATGCACCGAGCTCGTACACAACCAACCCTCTACCTCCACCCAGTTCACCCGACCGAAGCATCATGAGAGCGCAAAACAGACGCATGCAAAATCTGCAAAGCCCGAGCGTGGGCAGGCTGAGCGATTCACTGGAAAGACGATCGCCAGACAAAGGTCTAAGGACTGCGAAATTCGTGGACTTTGAGGACTTGCGGAGCAGCAGATCTACCGAGCGAACTTCAGCACGGCATAGATCAGACACACCCACACCGGACGGAAGACGAGGAAGAGAAGTCGAGAACACACCTCCAACACAAAATATGCTTGCCTTGCAAAGTATGAGGAGTAGGCAGGATACAGCGCCGCTCGGCGACATCACAAATGGCGCCTCCCCTCCAGTGCAGCCTGTCATCGCACTCGACTCTCTTTCGTCGCAGATACTGGGTCTCACGAGTATCGTCACTAGTGTACAGCAGGAGATGTCGAGCCTGAACAAGAGAAGCAAAGACAACTATAGCGACTTGATGAGTCTCAAGCAGGCTGCATCGTCCAGAGATGAAGATATCCGCAAGAACCTGCGGGATCTTGTTGCAGGGCTTGAGACCAAGCTTAGCAGTCTTGATACTCGACTGCTTTCTGGTCCCGAGACCAGTCGCTCCGCTCCCAACCTAGGAGGCCTGTATTTGGACGACAAAGCGCACAACGCGACACCTCGAAAAAGCTTCGGGCTTCCGCGCATTGGAAGTCCGACCAGTTTCTCTGCGGCACTCGAGCGTGAACTCACAGCGTCTCCGTCGCTAGCCTGTGTTGACGGTGCAGCCAGTATTGCCCTTCTGGAGAAGGTCCTTAGGGAGATGGCCACCCGTGAAGGACAAGACAAGATTATGACTACGCTTGAGGCTGTAAAGTCTCAGGCACATGTGCGCCAGTCAGTCCTCCCAGCGCAGACAGCCATCGACCCCACCATGATGTCCAAGCTTGAGGACATTCTGATGTTCATGAAGGACATGAAAGAAGAGTCTGGATCGCGCGCACTGGTGCGATCAACTGGCAATGACGGCGGCAAGCGAACGAACCTCGATCATTCTCTGGAAGACAACAACTCCATGGCCAAACCCAAATCCGGTGTTGACGGAAGAACGTCTTTGTCAGGTTCTGATCCGGTCACAGAAGAAGTTGTCAAGACTTTGAAAAACGTGAAACAGTCTCTGGCCCAGGGTGGTGGTCTTACAAATGAGGTAAAAGTTCTTGTCCGTGAACTGCGAGGCGAGGTGCTCGGCATGGGTCGTGAAATTGGGAGAAAGTTGGAACAGACAGCAAATCCCAATCGACCAAACGATGCTGAGTTGCAAATGGCCTTACGAAATGAAGTCGTGAAGGTTGTCCAGCAAGGCCTTGTCGATCTCAAAGACCACGTGCAGCGAGTCGTCGAGGAAAGCGGCAGTCGTTCCATGGAGTTGGCTCGTCCAGCAAACAATATTCAAGAGATCGTCCTTGCCGTGCGTGGTGCCTTGGCTGATCTTCCACAATCTCGTGAGCCGCCGATCAGAGACGTGGCAGCGGAGAGAGAAGACATTTTGGCCGCTGTTCGAGAAGCATGGGAGGACTGCAAACCCGAGATTGCTCTTGAGCATTTTGGTCTCGAGCGGGACGAGATACTTGAAACCCTCAAAGAGGGTCTGAAATCTTACCAGCCACAACAAACCCAGGTCAAGAATACCGCAATCAGCTACGAGGATGTGCTTGAGGCCGTCGGGAAGGGACTCGAGGATTACAAGCCGCCAGTCATCGCAGCGCCTGCCGGAATTTCTCAGGAAGATGTCTTTACAGCTGTACGTCAGTCCTTGGATGCATTCGACTGGCCAAACGTGCCTCCAGTGCAAGCCGCCAATGCTGGATTAAGCAGGGACGATGTTGTCGATGCTATCAGAGACTCAATGGCTCAACAAGAGAACGCGTCTAGGGATCTCGTCGCTGATGTGGTCAAGGATGCCCTCTCTCGCCAGGAGCTGCCCGTCGCAAAAGAGGTCGAGTTCAACCGCGAAGACCTCTTTGATGCTATCAGAGCCTGCCTTGAAGGGGAGCAGAATCCACTTGGAGGGATGGGAGAGAGGGTTGTCGAGGCTATGCACGAATTTCTGGGAAGCATGAGGACCGAATTCCAGCAGTATTCGGCTGCAAGCGGAAAAGACACTGAGCAGG
Source organism: Exophiala viscosa (assembly GCF_022695815.1). Lineage (NCBI taxonomy): Eukaryota > Fungi > Ascomycota > Eurotiomycetes > Chaetothyriales > Herpotrichiellaceae > Exophiala > Exophiala viscosa. Next base: position 2,555,433 of record NW_026944353.1, on the reverse strand, counting down.
TTCTTGATGCCCTGAAAGATGGGTTGGAAGATCTCAGAGCCGACATTGAAAGCTATGTGGATCGCGCAGCAGATGTTACTGGAAAGGACGAAATCATCGACACAGTCAAAACTGGCTTTGCCGCAATGCAAGCAGACGTCGACAAAGGCTTTGCTAACCGAGCCAATGGAGCTCCAAACACGCCAGACCTGCTTGATGCGATGGAGAAGGAGTTCGAGCACCTGCGAGAGACACTCAGCAAGGGCATGGCTAAAAACGAGTCTACGTTGGAAAAGGACGAAATTTTGGATGCAATTCGAGATCTTTCCGACGACCGGCAGTCGGCACATAGCAGCAACAGTGAAGACATCGCTCGTCTGGTGAAAGAAGAGCTGGAGCATATGCGAACCACACTAGCTGGAACGCTCATGAAGAGCGGTTCGTCCTTGGATAGGGATGAAGTGCTTGATGTCATCCGTGAAGGACTTGAGGCATCGCGATCCGCCCCTAGAACGGACGGTAGCGAGAGCATTCTTTCCAACACAAGTGAGCTGCTTGATGCATTCCAGGACGGTGTCGATGGAATCCGATCGGACATCCTGAAGTTGAAAGACCGTCCGGTTGATGTCGGCGCAAGTGAGGAAGTTCTGAATGCTTTGAAGGTGGGCATTGAAGATGTACGTGCAGACATCTCCCGCCTTGCTGAGAAACAGACGGAAAGCTCCGAGTCTGGGACCGCCAGGGGTCAGGAGCTGGTCATCCATGATCAAAACCACATTTCGTCTGAACTCGAGGGGTTAAAAGTGATGATCACGCAGCTGAGAATTAAGGTGGAGGCTCTGGACGGCATGGCTGCACCTGAAATACCTACCGAGGTCCACATTCACAAAGACGACATGAACGAGATCTGTGAAGCTATACAGCAAGCCCAGGACACAGTCAGTCGATCAGGCAACGAAGAAACCCGTATCCACAAGGACGACATGGATGGTATATACACGGCAATCAACGAGGTCAACAACGCGGTCAAGCACGTCCGAGCTGCACCTCTACCTGAGGTTGTCATGCCCGAGAATGTGGCTTCTAAGGAGGACACCGACGCCATCGAGACGTTGCTAAGGAACGTCAAAGCGAAGCTGGATGAGTTTCTGTCTGATGATTCTGAACCCCTCGCCAGGTCCAGCCAGCTGGATGCTATAGAATTCAACCTGAGTGACCTCAAGACTGCCGTTGAAGAGTGCACAGCACGTGCTGGTGAACAGACAAACAAGGAAGACTTTACAATCATCGAGCTTATGCTGAAGGATGTTCAAAGTAATGTTGAAGACTTCAAATCCAAGTTGGACGCAATCGGCCCACAAGATGAGTCGATCAACAAGGACGAGCTCCAGCTTGTGGAGACATTGTGTATGGATATTAAGAGTCAAATCGAGGCCATCAAACTTCCAGATGTCGAAGGGCTTTCCACCAAGACGGACCTCGAAGATGTTAGAAATGACCTCAAATCATTCCGCGAACAGTTCGAAGCAGACAACGGACTTACCGCTCAAGCATTCGAAGCCAGAAAGATCGAGCATGGTGGTTTGGCCACGAAAATCGACGATGTCAAGAATATTATCGGTGATCTACGCGACGAGCTCATCAGCAAGGTGGAAGGAAGTGCGGAGGGTATTGTGGAATTGAACAAAGTTCTCGGAATGCATCACGATGATATGAGCAAATATGCTACCGCATCCAACCTCGAAGAGTTGGCAGTACTGATTAAGACGGAATTTGACCGTCACATGGAACATCATTCGGCCAGCAAAGGGGAAATGGAGGAGCGTGACGCTACACTATTCTCGAAACATGATGACACCGGAGCTGAGATTAAGAGCGCCATCGAAGACAGGTTCAATGAGCTCATGACGAAGTACGACGATGCCCAAAATGTGAACAAAGCCAAGCTGGGCGCTTTGGAAGAGCGTGACAGTGCGCACTTGGATGCAACGACCGGAACCAAAGCTGTGGTGGACGATCTGAAGTCGCTCATGGATGTGCTTGGATCGACAGTCACAGAAACTAGCGAGCGCATATCAGAGGATTCCAAGACGGTTTTCACGTCCATTGAAGACTCCAATGCGAAGCTGGAGAGTCTACACAGCGCGAACGCATTCGAGCATGGTGTAACTCGAGAGGAGATCGCGAAGACCCTGGCTGCTACGATGAGACTGGAAGGCACGATTGGAGAACACCAACCAGCTGTGCTGGCCGCGATCCGCGAAGTGATGGGTGTAGTCAGTCAACACTACGAGCATTCACAGCAACAAACAGAAAGCTTCGCTCGAGCGACAGAGGAGATCAAATCCGGCGTCGACTCGATTCCAGCCGCGATTCCGCCGTTGCTACCAGCATTGCCTGCAGTCCCTACCGCACCAGCGGAACCGATCACGCCAAGAGAGGTCCCAGTCTATGAAAAGTATGATGACAGTGAGGTCCACGACAAACTGGACAATCTTCTTTCGCACACGTCTTTGGCGAACGAGGTATTTGCTGGCATTGAGAACCATCACAAAGACACTCGTGACTCCTTGGCGGGGTTGTCGAAACTCGACGAAGTTCACGCTCAAGTCATGGCAACAGCAGCCGAGATTGCGAGCATGGTTACGACCCAAGCAAGACTGATGGGAGAACATCATGAATCCAAGGTTGCGGAAGCCACCGAGGCCGCCATTGCATTGGAAAAGCGAACAGCTCAAAAGGAGAAGGTCGAAGCCGACATTGTTGGACTTAGCCAGGAGAAGAATGCTCTTGTCGAGTCTATGGCGAACTTGAAGCGGGAACAGGAAGAGCTTAGCGGCCAGACAAAGCGACTTACACGAGAAGTGGCCAAGCTGGAGACCGCACTGCAACTACGCCAGGAAGAGATGCGTGACATGAATGCAAGAGCAGAAGTCCTCGAGCGTCGCGTACTAGAAGGACTGGTCAACCAAGCACGGTCAGTCAGACCTTCAAGACCGGTGACCAAAACCAAGATTTCCCCCTCGGAACGAGATGCGTCGATGAATCTCAAGCGCGTGCCTAGCCAAGCCAGTACAGCAACAGCAAAGACTTCCATCAGGGGTGGAACTTCAGCTATTGGGAGCGCTGTCGGCATGGCTCTGAAGAAGAGGGCGCCGCTGGCTTCCAACGTCAGAGTCTCCACGACACCTAGAACGTCTGCGGTAGATCGGCGGATTCTGAGTACAAGTCATGTCACTGGCAACCGCGGGCGCAACACGCCCGATATGGCATTGATGCTTGCTCCCGTGCCAAAGTCGACCGGTCTAGTCAGCTTGAAGAGAAGCCAGTCGGTTAAGAGTAACCCAAGCAGCTATCTGAATGGACGAACCGCCAGCTGGAACGTTGTCTCTTCGGAGGTGACAGACAAGGAAAACCTGACCGTGGATGACGACAGCGGTGATGAATCTGGAAGTGACGCAAGTACAGAGAGAAGAACCAGCATGGGAACCAGTGTCATGTACACGGACAGTATGACCTATGGCACAGGAAGCTCTCTGAGTTCCCACAGCCGGCGGTCAGCGAGCTGTGCAAGCAGCATTGCTGGCATGATCGATGGTCAAGCCGACAGTATTGCTGAAGAAGACGAGGAGCAGGGGACTGGAGAAGATACAGAGACAGGTATGGTGCTGCATGATGGGCCAACCGAGGCCGACCCTGTCAATGCTGGGCAGGACAACACAATGGCTCTGACTACCTTTGATGGATTGGAGACTCCCATGTCTGATTTGCAAGCTCCTCCTATCATTACTGGAGAGAACCTCAAGTACCATCATGGCAGTGACAGTGGTCTTGGGACGGAGCCATTGACGGCGGGAACAGAACAGGGTTTGGGAGAAGCACAGGAGTACTTTCAGATGACGGCGCAAGATATGCACCTTTGATTGAGTAGGGTTTGGTGTTTGGAGTTGATTTCGGTATTGGATACGCTGGGTGTGATTAGGAATGAGCGTTTTGAGCGAGTCAAGGAGAGTGATGATTCTCAACCAAGGTATTCTTCAACAGTGAATAGGGTAACGACGTGTCATTATGCGAATCTTGTACTCTAGCATTGCTCTCGCATACCCCTAAGCGAGCCGAGGGAAGGCCTAGAATCGCAACCCCCAACAAAGTGCCCAATGTTTGCGACATGTTGCGTCACTGCGTCATTCCTTCCTCCCAGAAAGACCTTCTTCGCTCTGTCTGGAGCTGCTCACACGACCATGTTTCGATTCAGGCTTCTACCACGACGCACCTCACAGTGATAACCTTCTCGAGAACCTCATTGTCGCCGGCTCCTGGAAAATGATCGATCCTTTGCCGCCGCCGCCGCCATGGCTCGTGAACTTGGTCAAGCCTTACTGCGACGCCCTCTACCTGCCTACCCTCCCCTACCACGTCCACGAACTCCTCTTCGCCTTTGTCCTGTATCAAACGACACAATCAATCATATCGCCTGTTCTTTCGACCATGCTCTTCCCTGACGTATACCCGAAACTGTCGCGCCGAACTCGCATCAATTGGGACGTGCACGTGGTCTCTATGTTGCAGTCCTGTCTGATCAATACCCTGGCGCTATGGGTCATGTTCACAGATGAGGAGCGGTACGACATGCAGAGCAGTCCAATCGAACGAGTATATGGATATACCGGTGCTTGTGGCCTGATCCAGGCATTGGCGGCGGGATATTTTGTGTGGGATCTCGTTGTCAGCGCGCGCAACTACTCGGTATTCGGTCCTGGTATACTCGCTCATGCTACGACTGCCCTAGCAGTCTTCTCGTTGGGCTTTGTAAGTGCTTCCAGCGATGTATCCATTACCGGCTAGGCTGACATTGAACATAGCGACCGTTTTGCAACTACTATGGACCGGTCTTTATCCTTTACGAGCTGTCTACACCCTTTCTCAATATTCACTGGTTTTGCGACAAGCTCAACATGACAGGATCCAAATTGCAGTGGTACAACGGCATGATTCTGCTGGCGACATTCTTTGGCTGTCGATTGCTATGGGGTACTTACCAGTCGTTGCGTGTCTATCAAGATGTATGGCATACAATGCACCTAAATACGACCCATTTCATCCGCGAAATCCACGAGTCACCTAATCATCCAATCTTTGTTCCCAGAGATGGCCAGCTCTGCTTGGGACAGTCGAGTTGCATCAGGGCGCAGAGCGAGGTCATGAAGTTCACAGGTCCTGATACTGGCCCCACACCATATTGGATGGCGGCCGTGTATTTGGGCTGTAATCTGGTGCTGAACTCGCTCAATTTCCACTGGTTTGGCAGAATGATTCAAACTATACGAAAGCGGTTTGATGGTCAACCTCATGACGACTATCCTCGGGAAGTGGAAAGGAAACCCAGCATTGTGGAGGAGATGGCCACTGAGCTGGATCGTGACAGTTTGTCTGGAGCAAAGACTCCTCCGTTGGAGAAGAGTGTGGATGCGTATGGCAAGAGCACAGCAGTACCAGATGGACCGACTGAGGTCAAGAGGCGGTAAGGAGCTGGGTCTGGGAACGAAACCGAAGAAACACAACCCTTAGAACGGGCCAGGATTTGGTACCGGCAGTTTTAGCAAGGAGTTGTCTGGGTACATGAGCTTTTATCAAGCGTGTAATATTTCTTGCACAATAGTTCTTGTGTTCATTTCGCCTTTGAACAACTTCAACTATATCGTCATGAGAAGTGGAATGAATGCGTGAATTTGATTGGTGAGCACTAGACGTTGCCCTGGTCAACAAACACCGAGACTGCGGTTATGGCTTCACTTTGCAGGGGGTCCGTTGGCAGTGAATCAACTACCTATAGGCTTCACGTTTCACACCCTCAGGCGCCGCCGCCGTTGTTCTCTTGTTGTGCAAAGTCTTCTCATCCGCCCATATGCAGGCTTAGATCAGTATCTTCCACAGCCTCCAGCCGTTGCCGCGTCGTTCAACATGGCCTTTTTGTTTGGTGGGAGAGGACGACAAAAGCAACCCGCTGAGATCGCAAAATCACTGAAAGATTTACTGTATAAATTGTCAGACCCGAGTCTGAAGCCCAAGGTACGAACGAGGAGACGGAGCAGATGCTCTTAGGGCTGCATATCTGACTTTTTGGACACACAGGTCGAGGAAGATGTCGCAAAGCACATGTCGCAGATGAAGATGATTGTGCAGGGCACACCAGGTCAGAACCACTGTCTATCCATGTCGCGCGAGGGAACACAAACTCTGACGTCCTTACAGAAGTCGAATGCAGTCAAGAGCAAGTTCACCAGCTGGTATCATGCATCATCCAAGAAGACATACTCTACGAGATCGCCCGGTCGATCAGCCTATTACCTTTTGAAGCCCGCAAGGACGCCCAGATTATTTTCTCGCATATCCTGCGCTGGAGACCTGTCGGCGCATCTACTTCTAGCGAGCCCTCTGCCATATCCTACCTTGTCCTACAACGCCCGGAGATCATCGTCGAACTGTGTCGCGGGTATGATCATGCTGCGAGCGCGATGCCCTGTGGGACGATCTTGCGACAGGCTTTACAGTACGACACTATCGCCGCGGTGATACTGTATGATGAGTCAAGACCTGGTGAGCGGGCAGTCGTCCTGCAGGATGTGGACGTCACAAAGAAACAAACGGGACAGGGCTTGTTCTGGAATTTCTTCTCGTGGATCAATAAGGGCAGTTTCGAGGTCAGCGCGGATGCGTTCACCACGTTTAGAGTGAGTTCACCTTCCTTCTTTGTTAGTATGTGGTTTGGATGGGTGTTGACGCGGACGATCTAGGAAATCCTCACCAAACACAAACAACTAGTCTCAACATACCTCGCGACCAACTACGACCTGTTCTTCAAGTCGCACTACAACACAACGCTGCTACTGTCTCAATCATACGTGACGAAACGGCAGTCTATCAAACTGCTGGGCGAGTTACTGCTCGACCGCGCCAATTATGTGATCATGACGCAGTACGTTGCCAGCGGAGACAATCTCAAGTTGACGATGAATCTGTTGAAGGATGATCGTAAGATGGTCCAGTACGAAGCGTTCCATGTGTTCAAGGTGTTTGTCGCCAACCCCAATAAGAGTGATGAGGTGCGGAGGATTCTCATCAAGAACCGGGGACGCTTGTTGAAGTTCTTGCCGGGGTTTCTCGAGGGACGGACGGACGATGACCAGTTTCTGGATGAAAAGAGTTTCTTGGTGAGACAGATTGAGAATCTGCCGGAGGAGGACTCGCAGCAAGGTGTGAGTGCTGACCAAAGTGGTGGCGTGAGGGTTGGTGCGTAGTATGCTTGACGAGGCTCAACCATCGGCTATGCATTTTGCTCGAGGGTATGGCGTTTTTCGGCGATCGCATGGATCAAACGGAACGGTACCCCGACCTTGCTCTTCGCATCGGTGTACCTTTGGAAGTTGACACGGGCACAGTGTCATCTTTTCGAGAGAAGAACAGGTGAGGAGAATGTGTAGTATGTATGATAGACGACGGTTGTCATCGTCAGCCTGGTCTAATGTTGCGTGACCGTTGACGATGGGACGAAACCCATGACAATACGAAGGAATGAAGAAAAGATATTTCGGTCACCACATATAGCAGGTGCACTGGCTGTGCCAACTCTGCTGAACAGGGAACAGAAGCCTAGAATGATGCTCTCGACGGTCAACATACATCGAGCATGGTATCCCGTTTCGTCCCAGACAGACTACCTAACCTCCTGCCTTGAGGGGGTATCCAACACGATCATCCAACGCCCATACAGACCCAAAAGTAAAGTCATCACTCATCATATTAACACAATTATACCAATCGCCATCTCATTCCTCTCCCCTAACATCGCCATCACCATCGTCATCCAAACCCATATCGCCAAACTCATCCCCTAAAAGCTCCACCTCAACCTCCTCCGTGACCCAACCCTCAAACTCCTCAAGGCCCTTCTGAACATGCACCTTGAACCTAATAACATCCTCAAGACATTTCTCAATCCCGGAATGTAATTCCTCCCTCACACGACTCGCCTCCTCACGCATACTCTCCCACGCAACTTGACTCTCCATCTCCCGTTGCTCCAGCTCAACCACACCCCTTTCCAGACCCTCCCTCATCCTAGCCAGTTCCTTTTCAAGTTTCTCAATAGCACTAGTCTGCTGCGTGTGCGCGGTGTTATTACTTTCTTTCAGGCTGGCGTATAATCTACTGGCCTCATTGACGCGGTAATTCAAGTTATCGATCTCCGTGTTCTTCTCGTGCAGGGCCTCGGATATATTGTCCAGAAAATCGCGGGCGTTCAAGTCTGCGTCGGCTGCGGCTTTTCTGCGCTCGTTGATTTCTTTGCGGAGCGACATGAATGCGTTGCGTACGGCGCCTCGGAGATCCAGATTGAGAAGGTGGATTGGAGAGTAGCCGACGTTAGAATCAGCGAGAAGACGGTCGGATTCGGGAGAGCCCCGTCGTCGAGATATTGATGCTGAGAAGTTGTCGGAGGATGTGTTGAGGGATAATTCGTAATCCGCGCCCTTGGCGTTGACTGCTGTGCTGGGGATGAGTGACATTTGATAGCCCAGGGAGTTGTACCGTTTGACGATGACTTCAAGGTCTTCGAGTTTGCGCGCTGTCTCGGCTTCCTTCTCGAGAACTTTCTTGTTGACTTCGTCTAGCGCGACCAATGCATCTCCGTGGCTCTTGGTCAGTCGTTCGCGCTCGGTGTTCATGCGGTCTATGTCCTGGATGTTCAAGCCCTGTCGGTCGACGGATTGCTGGAGGCTCTGTCGTTCCTGCTCCACGACTTGCAGGTCTGCGTCTGTTCTTTGGATTTCCGCTTCCAGGATCTTGATTCTGGCGTCGTACTTTTCGATCTTGGCCTGCACGTTGGCATTGTACTCTTCAAACTTCTTCTTGTCGTCTCCCAGAATCTTGAAATGATTGTCCAGTTTGGCAATGTCTGGGGCATTGCGCTCCATTTCGTCTAGTTGTGTCTGGAGAGCTTCATGCTCGGCTTCGTAGATCTTCAATTCTTCTACGTGTCTTGCGTTGATTCTTTCGAATTCGTCTGTCATCGCCTGAATATGGGGCTGCAAGGCTGCCGCTTCGCTCTCTTCATCGTCCTCCGGGCCCATCTGCAGCCAGTCTTGGTATGCGCCGAAGAGAAATCGAGCCACGATCCGATCACTCGCAACATCAACCCCAGCTTCGGCACATGCATCGTCGTAGGCTCCTCGCGTGAAATTGTCCAACATCTGTGCAAGCTGCATCATCCAGTGCAGCAGTCCAAGAAATCGTGGCCAGTTTTGTCCTCCAACCGCAACCAGGTGTGATTTTGTGATATCTCTCTCATACGGGTATCTCAATTGCTTCATGATCGGTGGTACCTCGGTATCAATGCTCTTCTGGAACTTGTAGCCCGGATCAATGCGACGGTACAGCCATTGAAACATGAAGGTGAAATCCTTTTGTGTAGGTGACTTGACCGAGTTCTGGGTCAAGGAATGTTTCATTTCCATTTCGAAATTGTTTTGCGTCAAATAGTCTAGGATTTCCTGACTCAGTCGCGCTCTATACGACGAGTCTCTCAGCGGTCGAGGATCTTTGGGCGCGCCCGCAGGGGCGGGAGGTTGTGAGAAGAAGGACTGATGCGTGGTTGGACCTTGACCTGATGGCCGAGAGAATATACTGCTTCGTCGCTGTAGACTCTGAGTTCCCGGTGTTTGAGATCCGAATAATTGGTTTGGTGCGAGGCTTTGTCGGCCTGGATTTGCGCTTCCAAACATGTTACTTGAGGCTGATCGCCTGACCGTCGACATTCCTCCATCGGCCAAATTACCACCTGAAGAGGAACGGTGGAAGTTGGGTTGCGCCGGTCGCTGTACGCTCTGGTTTATTGACGTCGATCGGACATGCGAGGCAGTGTACGGTGCGGTTCGTAGTTCATGGCCGGACGATACGCGCTTGACCGCGGAAGCTGGTTGTGGTATTCCTGAGAAGTTCTGGATGTTGCCCAATGTTTCGCGCGGGCGGCGCACGCTGAACAAGCCAGCTGGCTGCGACATGTTGTCGGAAGAAAGAATGGGAGGTCTTGCGGTTGAGCCGTCTTGATCAACGCGTGTTGTCTTGAATGTATATCTGGGAGTCGTCGGATTTCAGTGGGCGCAGGTCATATGCGAGCGCAACTTTGGTGGAGCGCGACAGGGAATCGGGTGTGAGGCACAAAGTTCAATTGAGACCCCAAACATCATCACCACAGAAACGATCCAACCGGAGATTAGATTAGATGCAATCATATCAATCGAAATTTCCCCAGTCCTTGCTTGTTGCATTCCTCCACATGAGTGTGATTTACTACCACCAGTCACCCAGATAGATATTGTCGCTGGCGGCTTCAAGACTTCTATCGCTATCAATTGATCTCCTGTTCAGATCTTGATTAGAGTGCCCGACACGGCTAACGCGGTTTTGCTTTGAGGTGTCTGTGCTGCCTGGAGTCGTTGTGTATGGAGGTGATCTTCGCGCCTGGAACATTTATGCGTTGGGCGAGCGCCCGCCTAGAGTAGTTATGCATTTCGGTGCCCTTCAAGCCTGGAGTACTCGTGCCTGGTAGTTTAACATGAGGCGGCCGCCGCGCCTGTCGCACGTGATCCATGATCTTTCACCAGCCTCCCACCCAATGCACCAAAGCCTCGGCTCAGCGTACCCAGGCCGTTGAGGTCACTTACATTTGTCGTTTTCATCGGTCCATTCCTCTTTCCCGCCATCCTCAAATCTTAACCACCATCCACGTTGATACGGCAGAGCCTTACGTTACCAATACATCTCAGACAGGAGTCATTCCCATCGCATGAGATAAAGCACGTTGCCCACCATGGCGCCACGCGAGGATATCGTCTCCTCAGCAGTCAACTTCCTCCAGGATCCTTCCGTTGCGACTGCTTCTCTAGAGAAGAGACTCGAATTCCTTAGATCTAAGAATCTGACTCAAGAAGAGATTGATCTGTCGCTCGCTCGAGCTGCTGGCGACACTTCCACTCCTCCTGCGCCTTCCCAGAATTCACAATTCTATCCCCCTTCATCACAACAAGTCCGAGGTCCGCCTGGTCAATATCAGTTCAATCCATATGGCGCCTGGCAACAACCTCCTCCGCCAGAGCCCCCGAGAAGAGACTGGAGAGACTGGTTCATCATGGCCACCGTAGTAGGTGGCGCCAGCTACGGACTATATGTCCTCGCCGACCGATATATCAAACCACTCATCGCACCACCCACTCCACCACAATTGGAGCAAGACAAGGCCGCCATCGATGAGCAGTTCAACAAGGCTTTTGCACTTCTAGATACATTATCTTCCGATACGGCCGCTCTGAAAGAGGCAGAAGAAGCCCGCACACAAAAATTGGACACCGCGATCAACGACATCGAGTCAATTATCGCTGATTTGAAAGCTGCGAACACGAGGAGGGAAGATGACTCGCGACGGATGGAGGCAGACATCAAGACTATGAAAGAGAGTCTTCCCAAATCAATTGACAGTGTCAGAGATGCTAGCGAGAGGCAACTGAAAGAGCTGAGTAGTGAACTGGGCAGCCTCAAGTTACTCATGGGAAACCGGATGAGTGGTGGCAGTAGCTCCTTTGGAAGCAGCGGTCAAGGCATTCCACGCACACAGCCTGGTCAGCTTCCACCCAGCAGCAGTGCAGCAGCAACTCCTGCGACTGAGTCAGCGCCGAGCAGCAATCCTCCACGCTCTACACCTTCCTTCTCGAGCCCTGCATCACAATTCAGTTCATCTACCACAGTCCCTGCTGCCACAACACAATCCAGACCCGGTCCAGGTCCGTCGTACGGTAGTTCTTCCGGCAAGGCTGCCATTCCAGCATGGCAAATGGCCGCCTCGAACAAGTCGAAGGACACCCCACCAACCCCGAACGCCTTCGGCAATTCTACGGCGAACGGTACCCAGCAACAGGACGGCGCGGACGCTGTCGCTGCCCTTAATGCCAGTTAGTTTTAAACAATATCAAGAGATATGGTGCTGGTCATGATTCTCCTCCACCAAAGCGCTGCTTGGCGATTTCTTTGAGCATAGCCATTGTCCGATCCTCTTTTTCTTTCAGTCCTGCCAGACGAGTCTCCCGTTCGGCGGCTCTCGCACGCAAGATCTCTTCTTTTCGAATCTCTCGTTCATTCTTCTTTCGCTCGGTCTCTTTCTTGGCTCTCTTCAATTCGCGGATACTGTCTTCCTCACCCATGACGTCCGCATCGCGCAGATCGGTGTCTCCGGCGTCCTTGGATGCGGCAAAAGAGCGGTTGGAATCGGCCTTCTCTCTCTTCTTCTCGAGCTGTCGCTCACGTGTACCTGCCTCTGCCCGTGGTGCTATCTCCTCGAGCCTTTCTTTCTGTAACTTCCGGTCGATGGCTCGCTCGTGACGGATATCATCCCGGTATCTTTCCCGTGCTGATGCGGCGTCTTCGCCTGTTTGCTCATCTCGGGCACGGAGGTCCTGCACAGACGGTATGGACGCTCCATGTGCCTGGTTGTATCTAGAGCCTTCGTGCCCTTCGGCCAGACCAGTCCCAGGCAGCGCAGGCCCATATTCGTCCTCGTCCTCGTCCTTGGGACCCTGGTCGTTTGGATCACTCCTGGCTGCTGAAATTCTCGATTTCTCCAGGGTCTTCGGTTCATACCAGCCTTCTGCGAGTTCTCCACGATTCCTAGCATGTTAGCAACCACTTGTTATTTTCCGCTTCTGTGCGCCAGGGTCTGGTCCTACCATTTCCCAACGAAACTCTTCCATCTGCCTTTCACCTCCGTCTCAGTCAGGTCGTCGATATCCATCTGTTTTTGTATGTCAAGATAGAGCGCAAACATGTTTCGGTATGAGGGCAGGTCATGTTTTGAGATCTCTTGCGCATTCAAAGGAAGCGCTGTCGCAGGAACATGGTGTCGCTGTCTCGGTGAGCGGGACCGATGGCGCGAAGGTCTAGCCTCATGACGACGTGGGGATCGCGAGCGCTCTCTGGTCCTGGGTTCTGTCATTGTTGTAGTGTACGATATTGTGTATGCCGCCAATATGATCCAAATTCTAGGTAAGGAACGGCCTAAGTAACGGGGAGCAAAACAGACCTCGAAAACTCCCCGCATACGTAGTTACGGTAGGTACTGTACAGGGCATCCGCCCGCCAAGGCCTCTATCAAAATGATGACTTTTCGGTCCGAAGAGCTTTACAAGTCTCTCCTTCAAGACCTTTTTCTGCATTGCATTTTCGGCGTAGACGGGCTCTAGATTTCGTTTTCTTGTCTGTATTCAGTCATGCACATTCTTGTAAGCAGCATCGAAAGATCATTCTTCGCATCTGCTGACACTGAATCAGGTTGTGAACGATGATGGACCACCATCCAATGCTTCGTCGCCATATGTCCATTCTCTAGTTGACACGCTGAAGAAGGCTGGTCATACTGTTTCAGTCATTTTACCTCATGTGCAAAGATCATGGATCGGCAAAGCACATATGGTTGGTCAAACTTTGACGCCTACCTACTTTCGCCCCGGCACTCTTCATGAGGATGATGGAGTCACTTCAGAGCGCCCCTTCAAGGATGATGGGGAGCAATGGATCCTCATTGATGGAACTCCAGCAAGTTGCACCCAGATTGGTCTGCACCACTTCTTTCAAGACAAAGGGCCAATCGATTTAGTGCTCAGTGGTCCTAACTATGGCCGAAACACCACCGCAGTATTTGCTTTGTCCAGTGGAACCATTGGCGGTGCCATGGAAGGAGCCATGAACGGCAAGAAGAGTATTGCACTGTCATATGCATTCGACTCAAGAGAGCACGACCCCGAAATCATTGCTACAGCATCCAAATTGAGCACCAAACTAGTAGAGAAGCTGTTCAGTGAGTGGCCCAACGACGTACAGCTCTACAGCATAAATGTACCTTTGCGGAAAGATGTGGAGAACAAGAAGATCGTCTTTACAGAGATGTTGCAAAACCGCTGGGTGAGCGGCAGCTCATTCGAGGAATTACCTGCCGAAGCCGACGACCATGATCCCAACGTGGAAGAACAGAACATCCGTGAACGTGGAGAAGGGGATAGCGATGCAAAAGCGACAGTCACGAGGACGGTTCACCGCAGATTCAAGTGGTCTCCAAACTTTGCCGATGTTCGCAAATCTGTCTCGGACGCTGGGAGGGGCGATGGGTGGGAGGTGCTGCAGGGAAACATCACTGTAACACCTTTAGTGGCAAACTTCTGGCATCTACCTCATTATACTGGCGAGATCAAGCTGTGAGTAAGTTTTGCTTGGGTGGGCTGGTAGATGGAAGCGCATTTACTGAGACAGGCTTTGTAGGGAAGACAAAACTTTGAGCCTTGCAAATCCACAGCCTACGCAGGACTCATCCACATTGCATGCATTGATTGACTACCCGGATGCCTATGTGCAACCATTGATTTTGGATGCGCTCAGGTCTCTCAAGGGCATCCCAGTCAAATTCATTTCCTCAATGGGCGAATTACTGGATCCTGCGGACCACGTCGTTCAAATCACAGCTTACGAATCTTTGGACTTTGAGCACGCATTGCAATATCCAAAAACATCTCAAGTCGGTGCCTATGTTATACGGAAAGCCCTCATTCGCAAGCACTATCTGTCAAACACTGTGTCGACATGGCTAGTGAAACATCCAGACAGTATTCTAACCCAGCATTTCCGACCGTGTGTGCACTTTGAGCTTGACTATGCCGAATTCCTCGACGAATCACTGGTGGATGCGTGGGACTTGAACGAGAGTATGGCGGAAAACGAGCAAAAAGAATCCTCCGAGCAGAAACAATGGTGGATTCTCAAGCCCGGAATGAGCGACGGTGGCAACGGCATAAGATTGTTCTCCAGTCTAGAAGAACTTCAAGCCATATTCGAAGAGTGGGAAGGAGCCGAGTCTGACAATGATACTGAAGATGATCCTGAAAACCAGGTGCCTGGGCTTGCTGCACAAGACAAAGAGGACACCTCTGACGAGGTTAACGCAATGACTTCACAGCTCAGACATTTCATCGCCCAGCCTTACATCGATCCGCCCCTCTTGCTTGAAGCATACGGAAATCGGAAGTTCCATATCAGGGCATATGTACTGGCCGCCGGGGCATTGGAGGTCTACGTCTACAGGGAAATGCTTGCACTCTTTGCGGCAAAAACATATCAATCACCACGTCATAACGAGGAGTCGGGCGCGCTTGACCTGGCACAACACTTGACAAATACCTGCTTTCAAGATGAAGCAACCAAGGGCTCTTCCGTCTATCCCTTCTGGAGTCTTGAATCACCCGGCATTCGAGCCGACTGGAAAGACGATATATTCCAGCAAATTTGTGCTGTCACAGGCGAGGTGTTTGAGGCTGCCGCTCGCGAGCAAATGGTCCACTTCCAGGCAATCCCCAATGGATTTGAAATCTTCGGTGTCGACTTTTTGGTCGATGCAAACGCAAAGGTCTGGCTCCTGGAGCTGAATGCGTTCCCTGACTTCAAACAGACTGGACTGGAGCTGCAGGATGCTGTTGTGGGTGGATTGTTTCGCGAAGTCACCGCAGCGGCCGTTTCACCCTTCTTTGGCCATGCCGAGTCCCAAAGTACTCAAATGCCACTGGTCCGATCACTCAACTTGGGCCGTGGTTGAAGTTTTCAGCCTCTACGCCATCCTCCGAAGGCATCATGCTCATGATGTGTTTATATCTCGCTCTTGCAACTGAAAGGTTCTGACGTTACTGCCTGAGGCACTCTCCGATGGTATTGGTTCCTGCCTATTGTTGCAATCGTATAAGTCATTGATGGAAGGGGCGCACGACACGAATATTAACAGGCAACAGTCTCGCCACTTGTTCAGGGCATACCCTCGAAATAATCTTCTCAAACACGGTCACCGGTTACAAAATTCCACGAATACCACGGCGCTCTGAACAGTAAGGCCCCCTTCCGGGCGTTGGCTGTTTCAGGCAGCCGCATCATCAGTGATAGTCCTCAGCCTCAAAAGCCCATCCTCCCCTACGGTCAAACCCTCACGAACAACCTCTATACTCAATCACCCGACAACA
Organism: Exophiala viscosa; assembly: GCF_022695815.1. Lineage (NCBI taxonomy): Eukaryota > Fungi > Ascomycota > Eurotiomycetes > Chaetothyriales > Herpotrichiellaceae > Exophiala > Exophiala viscosa. Next base: position 2,539,357 of record NW_026944353.1, on the reverse strand, counting down.
CATCATGCTCGATCGCTGTTTGCTGCTGAGGACTCTTCAGACGTTGAATGTCGTTCTGTCGCTTGCCTGGTATGCAATCGCAGCTGCTACGCCTCGTTTTCCGCCATTCGACCACGTCCGAGTCAAAGTCTGCGTAGATTTCAGCTCGGCGTCAGTTCTTTGGCATTCATCTCATCATGCGTTGAAGCCATAATTGCAGTCAAAATTTCTGATCCATGGTCTACTAGCGACCCCGACGTCGTCTACGCACTCTTTCTGGCTTTGGTCTGGAGCATTTTGCTGTTGGGCCTGACTGAGACAGGCGGCAGTATCTCAAATTCTCACAGCGGTGCCTGGATCACATTGCTCGTCTTCGGGAGTGTTGTTGCGGCTCTTCAAGCGGACCAAACATCATCATCGAACAGTTTATTCCTTGCGAGAAGCATTGTACAAGCGATTCAGCTTGGGTTGACAAGTGTTCTGTTAGGAGCGACCGTCCTTGTCAAGTGCGTGGGAGTCGGGAAGTCGACCGAGAAAGATGACGAACATCGGCCGTTGCTGGGTGGTGAGGATGGATCCCCCAAATCGGATGAGCAAACCCCCGCCAAAGAAGTCGACCAGGAGGAGATAGACCGACAGCAGATACGTGAACGGGCAGGCTGGCAGTATCTTGCCTCTTTCAAGGTGTTCTTGCCGTTCATGTTCCCAAGGTCACGGCAACAACGTGTTTTCTTCAGTGGCATGCTGGTAATCAGTGGACTGAAAAGAGTTGTGACGGTCGCCCTTCCGCTAAGTCTTGGTGCTGTTGTCGACGGCCTGGGAACACATATCCCCTGGGCAGCTATCGCATTATACGGGTTTCTTAGGTTCCTTGTCTCACCAGCAGGGCTCTCTCTAATCGATTCGTGGCTATCATATCAACTCAATACCGATATGACCATGGCACTGAATCGCCATTGCTATGACCACCTCATGAATCTATCAGCCGACTTTCATGATTCTAAAAAGTCGTCACTTATCTGGCAGACGATGAGTCAAGGCTCGGATGTGGTCGACCTGTTCCACGATTGCTTATTCGATTTCGTCCCGACACTCATCGACTTTGCCGCGGCGGCCGTGGTTCTCACATATTTGTTCGGAGCTTATATGCTTTTTATCGTTACAGTGACATCCATCTTCTTCTATTGGCTGACGTTGAAAGCTTTGCATAAGAAGCGAGCTCTGAACCGGTCGATCAGAGATACATGGATGGACCAGTGGCACCACTTGACCGAAACCACCATGAATTGGTCGACAGTCACCCAATTTGGTCGCATTTCTCATGAAATGCAACATTATCGGGAGAAAGGCGATATTTACCGGTCCACTACAATGACCTTCTGGTTGTACGAGTGCTGGACCAGATGGGTTCGCTATACGATACCATCGATAAGCTTCCTGGCAGCATGTGGTGTGGCAGCGTTGCAAATTGGTCATGGACAGCACAAGATCGGTGATTTCGTTGTCTTGGTCACCTATTGGGCTCAGGTCACTTCTCCGCTCGATGTTTTGGCCAACAATCTGTGGAAAGTCGCTCGGAACCTGGTCAATGCTGAGAGATTGCTGGTTCTTTTGGAGAAAACACCAGCCATCTCCGATCCGCCCGTCCCCAAAACATTCACATTCCTTGGTGGAGCAATCGAGTTTGAGAACGTCTCTTTCTCGTACGACGGCAAGCGAAAAGTAGCAGACAATCTATCGTTCCGCGGCACCCCAGGCCAGACTATTGCACTGGTGGGACAAACTGGAAGCGGCAAAAGCACGATACTCAAATTACTCTTCCGCTTTTATGATCCGGAACAAGGTCGAATCCTGATTGACGGCCAGGACGTTCGGCAAATGGCAATGGAAGGGTTCCGAAAGCACATTGCCATCATCCCACAGACACCAGTGGTGGTCAATGCGTCGATTCTGGAAAACGTGAAGTATCCCGATGTCGACTGTACCGACGAAGAGGTTACTGAAGCATGCAAAGCAGCTGCACTTCATGACAAAATTATGACTTTCACCTTTGGCTACCAAGAACAAATTGGCGAGCGCGGAACCAAGTTGTCCGGTGGAGAGCTTCAACGGTTGGCAATTGCTAGAGCAATGTTGAAGAGAGCTGATATCCTTCTCCTGGACGAGGCTACGAGCAGTGTCGACAGCATCACAGAGAAGCATATTCAGACGAGTTTGCGGAAGCTCTGCGCTGGCAAGACCACTCTCGTGATTGCGCATAGGTTGTCGACCATTCTACACGCTGATCAGATTCTGGTTATCCGAGATGGCCAGGTCGTCGAATCTGGAACGCACAAAGTCCTGATAGGACAGAAAGGCGCTTACAATGAACTCTGGAGCAGCCAAGTACAGACACAGCCAAAGGAGGTCACCAAGGAATTGGACGGTGATTGTCTCATCAACGACGTGAGCAGCAATAAAGCAGACACTGGAAAATTTGGCTGCCAGCACAACCGAGGATCCTGATGCTGGAGAATATGTTGCAACAAGGCGTGCAAGCGGGCGCGGACTATCCAGCATTCTTGCTCGCATTCCCTCTGATTCTCAAGCCTCACGTACTTCCAGCAAGGAGCGAGCGAAAGCCAATGGGCAGCGTATCACCCTTGCTCCCGGTAGGAGACTGTCTCGATCGAAATCGCCGACTCGACCTGTATCGGATGATCCAGAAGTCAGACCGAAGAGCCCCTTGAAGCCGACTGCACCAGAATTTGTGCCCCGGAGTCTTCAAAATAGCCTTGATATAAAAACACAACCGGCTGACACTGGTGTTGAGAAGTCAACTCAGGCACACCAGTCAGAAGACGTACAGCGGCCCGCAGGTCGTACTTTTGATGGGGTGTATGAAGAGCAGGATACAAAAGAGCGAGGGTACAACCTAGAAGATCCACATCGTCGGACCGCTAGTGAACCATTCCTGCCGAATGATGGCAGAGAAGATTCTGACGAAACATCCGAAAGAGACGACGATCCACCGCTGGCTCGAACCTCAAGGCTGCCTGAAATGTCAACGAGAAGAACAGTATCGGCTTCGGAAAGACGGGCGAACGAATCCTTCGAGGAAGATCTGCCTAAAGATGGACCTCAGCCGCCACCCAACACAGGAGCGGCGAGTCCAAATGTCTTCGTGTTGAGGGGCAAGGAGACGAATACCAAGTGATCACTCTGGACGTCGAGCAGATGGAGCAGGCCTAGGACGCACATCGATAAGAAAGGTCTATCACTCAACTCAGTATACGTTGGCGTATTTGAACGCAGGCCATGGCACTGATGCAGTGAAGGTTTTCTATCATGTATCAAGTTACAGTACTGCCAGATTGCAGATCGGTAGAGTGCGCAGAGCTAGCAAGCTTCAATACCAATGTATGAGATTCACGCACGCCCTTGTGCAAGTTCCACACTTGCAGTAAGTAAAGATAGTTGACAATAGTCCTGACGTAGAGGCTCGGATATGAGCGACTTCTCTCTCCACAACTCTTCCTTGTTCCCTCCACATTCTCCACGACCATAAGATGTATGATCCTCATATGCTTTATAGTGTCAACCTTGGTCTCACATAGGACATGGAGCTCTTCTCACAACGTGAATGAGTCCTCCAGATGAGGTTGAGCTCGACGAGCCCGTTAATGGCCGAACCCCTGGCGGTCGAGAGCTCACAGGCGGTGAAGCAAACGACAACCCACCGCCTGATGCCGTGGCCGCTGAGGACGTACCTCCCAATGGCGGGTATGGATGGGTATGCACTGCATGTGTGTTTCTGATAAACGCTCATTCTTGGGGTCTCAATAGTGTCAGTGCTGCCAGATCGAGAACATCGAGGCGTTTTGGAGCTGACTTCTCTACAGGCTTGGGGCATCTTTCTTGCACACTATCTATCGGACTCCACGTTTGCCAATGCATCGAATCTGGAATATGCCTTGATAGGCGGCCTTTCAATCTCATCGTCAGGCCTCAGTGCACCTATGGTGTCCGTCTCACAAAGATACTTTGGCACTCAAATCACACTTTTGATTGGTACAGGTCTGCTATTCGCCGCGTTGTTTGGAGCTTCGTATGCCACTGAGATATGGCATCTGTTCTTGACTCAAGGGGTGTGCTTCGGCTTTGCACTGGGCTTCCTGTACATTCCCGCCACTGCAGTCCTACCTCAATGGTTCTCAACTCGACGGAGTTTGGCCATGGGCATCGCATCTGCTGGTTCTGGACTGGGAGGCCTAGCATACAACCTCGTTGCAGGCCGTATTGTGCAAGAACTAGGCGTTGATTGGGCTTACAGAATCCTTGCGTTTTGTGGACTGGCGGTGAACGTCGTCTGTTCGTTCCTGCTCAAAGATCGAAACAAGGCTGTACAGCCAATTCAAAACGCCTTCAGTTACCGCGAGCTCGCGAACGTTGAGGTCGTACTGCTCATTGCTTGGGGATTCTTCACCGAGTTGGGTTATATCGTCTTGCTGTACTCGCTGCCCAATTATGCGACTTCGATCGGTCTGACCGCGGGACAGGGCTCAATTGTCGGAGCTGTCCTCAATCTCGGTCTCGGCTTGGGACGCCCTGTCGTCGGATACTACAGCGACGTCTTTGGACGTATCAATATGGCTGCTTTGATGACGGCGTTGTCCGGAGTCGTCTGTCTTGCAATATGGGTGCCGGCTAAGAACTATGGAGTTCTCCTGCTTTTCGCCCTCACTGCAGGCTGCTTCTCTGGGATATTCTGGATGACGATCACGCCAGTAACGGCTGAAGTGGTTGGCTTGAAAAGGTTGCCTTCTTCCTTCACGGTGATCTGTCTTGTTTTGACATTGCCGTCGACTTTTGCGGAACCGATCGCTTTGGAGATGGTTGCGGCTTCTGGTTATCTTAGCTCGCAGATCTTTGTGGGTGTCATGTTCTTGCTCGCTGCGGCGAGTACTTGGATTCTGAGGTCATGGAAGATCAATCAGATTGACATCAAAGCTGCGAGGGAGCGAGAGGTCGACAGCCCCGACTCTGGTCAGATTGCGGCTGAGCACGCTTTCTGGTTGACACCACGAAGCCTCCTGTGGTTAGGGAGAGTGTGATGCCTGACTGGGTACGTGGGTGACCTACGAAGTCGGTCCGAACACAGAAACATCCTTATGCATCTTCTGGATCATCTACACGGTGTCTGGAAACACAAAGCCGCATTGTCTCAACTCACCTATATTCTTGGCACTTCCCCGGTCTGCAAGGCTGCGCTCAACCTCCTCACGACCATCACACTTGGGACAGCGCGCAGGTAACAATGGTACCATGAGACATGTCGATGTATATGGATGGAACTACCGCACGAATACGGATCATGAGCGTTCGCGACAAACGTTCAGCAACAGCCCAACGCTCCGCCTCGGCTTCGCCGAGACTGCCGACAAAACATAACGATCCACAGCGCCGGTGATTCTGCCATACCTGGTTTTAGACATGATGTTGTTGATGAACAATACCATTGTCTACAACGACGACATTGGTGTCGAGCCTGAACAACTGCTCTCACAGGCTTAAAAGAAGGTTCTTCCCTCCAGCCAGCGTCTCCTCACCATGAAATCCATCAGCTTCGTCAAGTATCCAGCGCAAAATACTCACTCGATCCAAATGCCTTATCTAAGCCTCTGCCGGCGGCAACAGCCTCTGTGGGAAATCATCAATCTCTGCCTCTTTGCCTGCTCCCGCCTCACACGGCTGCTGACCTCTCAAAATTCCTACTTACCATACAACTACATCACAAACGCTGCTCTCTGGGGCCTCGTTTGCTACCTCGATTTACCATATCTGCTAACAACCGCTCTGAGCATTACCCTCCAACGGTTGGAATCCCTCAGCCAGAACACAATCTTGCACGCATTCGCTCGCTGCGTACTTACCGAGTCGAACTTCAACAACCTCGGCAGCGCAATCTTCGACTACTACGTCTCGCCTCCTGTCCTGGACATCATCGACGCTCTGATCAACCCAAACCGGACTCCTACTCGCACCGTGAAAGCAGCATCAGCTGGGGGAATGGTACTGGACATTTTTCCAACATCAAAACCACAAAATGCAGTGGGAAACATGGTGGCATGCGTGGCCCGTGAAATGTTCATGCTGATGCTTCGCTGGCTGTTTAAGGGGCTTGTATGCTGCAGCTCGCAGGAGCAGGAACATCCCTCGGATACACAGCAGCAATCCACACCAATAAATGAAGGAGGAAATGGAGACGATCAAACGTCTGAGCAGCGAGAATCCGACGACAAGGGCCGACAAGACAGCTGGGATAGTGGCTATGGAGGAAGTGAGCAAAGCGCCAACGATGCCGGTAATGGGAACGGAGGGGAAGAGGATGGTAATGGCGAGTCCGGCTCTCAGGAAGAAGAGGATGAGGAGAAGGAGAAGGATGGAGACGAGGATGAGCACAGTGACCAGGATGAAGAAAGCGACGAGGAAAAGGAGGAGGGGAGCAGAGACGACAAGAGTGAAGACCGGGAGGAGGAAGAAGAAGAAGAAGAAGAAGAAGAAGAAGAGAACAAGACTGAAGACGATGCTGCTGATGTCAATGCTGCTGTCGCTGCTATGCCAGGAGACGAAGTCGAAGAAGGAAATATTACACTAACGACCGTCGACGATCATGACCACGACATCGACGGCGGCGAAGAGGAGGAGGAAGAAGACCCAGAGCAGCCCGAGCAGTTCAGATTCGTTCGATACGATGCTCTGGGCCGAAGAAATGCATGGGACTTCTCGAATATACCAACCATCCGGGACAGGAACACCGCTTTCTTGTTGCGACGAGCTCAACGAGCTTGTCGCCGTGGTCGGGAGTAGAATGCTGAAAATGGAATATGAAAATGTGCATTCTGCTAGACTATTTGCTGCCATAATTCATCTGTGAGGATGTACCTGGTTTCGTGTAGCCAGCGCAAGCCTCTTCAATCATACTGGCTATACCATGGTGACAGCACAGTGATGGGTAAGCAATTTTCTGTTAGATGCGGTCCGTCGTCCACGGACAGAAGCTTCTGGTGACACTGCTGCGTATGTGCCGTATAAGTAGTGGCAGCAGGCAGCGTTCTGGGCATACTTCTACAGACTCCCTACCAGGAGCAGGTCAAACTGATCAGACACCATTTCCGCAAAGCCATCCGTCAGAGGATGGCTGGACGTTGACTTGAAGGGAACCTGTCATTACCAACTCGACGTCTGTTCTTGCGGATGTGGAAAACTTCGTTGACGTGTACTCGCAGCATATCGAGTATATCACTGATCAAAAGGGAGGCCGTCTTAGGGACATCAAAGCCCAATGCAATACCCAAGGCTAAGGCCAGGATCAGCAACAAGATCGTGTTGGAAGCCAATGAACTGGGTCCGGTCCGCTCCTAGATACTATCAGTAGCGCTTATCCCTGTCAGCAAGTCTGACCTGAAGCGATCCCAATGAAGGCCGTTGAAGTTCGTACCAAATGTCCGATTCAGACTGTAAGTATTTGCTATTTGCTAAACGCTCATTCAACTCCGTAAAAAACCCCAAGAGCCGATCTGTTGGCTTGAACATTAAACATCATGATAACATGATATGAAACAAACCGCTGACATTGACATTGATATTTGCCTGAACGGAAAAGTGGACAGGGTATTCGATGGAAGTTGATCATGCATAAGTGTCGTGAAGAACAGAAAATTTCGTGGTAGAGGAGTATGTTCTGTGGTCATTCAGATATGAGATCGGATCTTGTTGTCGCTTGATCTCAATCATGGTCTTGGTGGTCGGATGAAGGGAGAGCGGACTATCAGAAGGCCGCATCAATGTTCCCGACAGACCAGTCATGTCTGGAAGCATAATATGTCGTCCATCTCTTCGAGTAATAATGTCAAAGCTCCCATGGTATATCCCCCTCCTCACACCTCACGCAGGTCAAATATCCCAACCCGCCGCCCAGACCGTCACTCAGACTGCGAAGGTCCAACTCGAGACAATTCCTCGTCAGCGGCTTGACGATGTCCCTAGCCACATTCTTGATCTCGTCGATCTTCCGTTCGAACCTGCGCAGATTCTCCCTCGTATACACCGCCGACGAAGACGGATGGCCTGGAGGCTGTATCTTGAGGAACCTCTTGATTTCGTCACGAGGCAGGAAAGACTCCGCATTCGACGACCCGATCATCCTGAATATCCGGCCTGTATTCACTGGCGGTGGCGGTGGAGGTAGGTGCGTCTGTGTACCACTTTGAGTTACAACCACTGGCATCCTGGAATTTGCGCTTCCGGGACTCGAGCCACCAGTCCCGGGATTGTTCTTCAATATCCCGCGGACTTCGGGCGTCGTGTTTTCCGCGAGCCATTGTCGCCAGAGACTCATGGCGAGCCAACCTAGGTAGTCATTGACAGGATTGACGCGCTCGCCTCTAGTGGTGGTAAGTGTTAATCTGAACAATTTCATTTCGATTCTGAGTTTCAGTCCTTCCAGCTCGTCGACCTTGTCCTCGATTAGGTCGATGACGGATTGTGGGACTTCGTAGCCGGCGCCTGTGTGGTCGGGATTCTTGATGTAGGGCAGTGCCGTGGGCCATTGTCCGACGACATGTGTCATGGCTTCGGAGAATATGATCCGACTGCGGGCGAGGTACCCGAGTTTGAGGTATGAAGGTGGGTATTTTGCGATTTGTTTGAAAAGGCGAGACGAGAAGCGGAGGAGGTGATGGTCGATTCGGGGTCCAACTACGGGGAGGGCGTCGTACATGTCTGCCAGGGCGAGGAGGGCTTTGCACTCTGAATAGGCGGAGGCAATGTTCGTCGAGTTCAGCACTGGCGAGTAATTGTAGAAGATCCGGAAGAGGTTGTCATAATCGCGCAGAAGCGGGTTCGTAAGAGCAGGGTCTTGGACGAGCGGTAATTGAGCGGCTGACTGTGAGGCTGCGCCGTGGTGAGAGGTTGCTAGATTGGCCATAGAGCGGAAGAAGGATGACCGTTGTGTAGGCTGCGGCCTCGGATATGACTCTGGCGGCGAAGGTGGTTGTGAAGGCGAATACCTCGCGCCTTCTGGCGTTTTCTGCACCAATATGGGCTCGTCTCCATCTTCGATATTCTCCCAGTCCAGTTCATACCTCCACCTCCGCCGTGGAGGTGACGCTGGTGCGGCTTGTAGTCCATGTTGCCTTGTTGCATGACCAGCTGCCGTGTTGACTTCTGATGCTTCTTCACCGATCGCACTCAATGCCTGCGTGGATTGCGCGGGTCGATGGCTGACGCCCTGGCCGCGCGACCATTCTTCACTTGTGCTCGCATCGAAGAATCCAGAGAACTGTGCCAATGTGAACCTGTGTAAGAGATATTTCTTTTCTTGTCCGTCGCATGCCACCACTAGTTCAACATCGCCGGACTGAGAGAAGAAGGGAAATTCGTTTAGTGGAGCATGTGTTGAGCCTCCGTTATGCGAACGCCCTCGGTGGTGGTGATGTCTCGGTCGGGACGTGCGCGAAGCCACAGAGGCCGGGCCTCGAGAGTGGTCTGCGACTTCGGCGCGTGAAACCATTGGGATTGTCGAGCTCCGTAGGCTTGTTTGCTGCAGACTTTGTGATTCAGGTCATCGTTCTCTTCATACCCAGTATGTGCAAGCAGTCTCGCGCCGACTGCCTGGGACAAATGTGACCATATAAATCGAGTCCACGGGTGTTCTCGAGCTTTGTCGCGTGGAATGAGTCGTCTCTTTGTCGCACGGGGCTCATGTCCTGCAGAAAGTTGCCCTTCTTTGCTGGTCCACGGCGGCGGGGCGCAGTTCGCGAAGTCGCAGAGGATGTTCCGCGATAGGCAGTTGTACTAGTGGGAGTTTTTGCCTTGGGCTTCGGCAATCAAAGAGTGAGGTGTTGCTTGACTTTGGTACGCGGCCATCACGACATTTCGTGCGACCATTTGCGGTCTTTCTTCTCACGTCCCATGATTTTCAAGGCACGGAAAAAGAGAATGGGCGTGTACGGCTGGGACGAGTACCGTGGGACGAGTGTGGCAATGAGATGCAGGCGTTGAAGCCGTTTTGGAGTTAGCTTAGACGCAGGTCCAAGTCATCTGAGCCACTCGTGAACGGCGCTGAACCAAGGCAAAGAGGTCGACATGGGTATTCCCAGGCGTAACTGTCTTGTCATTCGTGGCATCATAGGGACGCTACCAAGCAAATTACGGGCACTGCAAATGATCAGAACCAGTGATCCCATAAAAATGATCTACCCTTATGGAACCCTACAAGCACGAGTCTCCGCTTAGGTCAGGCTATAGCCCGTCATAAAGCGACAAGCATTTCTACCTTTGTCGACATCGGCCTTATCATTGTGCTGTTTCCCATCACTGCCATACATACCTAGGTAGCTTGACTCTCCCTTCGAATGTGCCATGTGGCTCCCAGTGCCTCTTGTGCGCGAACGGACTTTGCTCAGATCCCCTTCGCCAGCGCTCTTCGTCTACCCCAACGTCAGCCATACTTCCACCGACAAGTACAATCGTGACTTACTGGTCCCTTCTGTCCCACCACCACAATGCGACGGTAGTAAGTGCAAATAGAACGATATTGACTTGGGCAAAGATGTACCCTTTCGCATATCTTGGAGCTTCCTTTGTCGCCCATACCAATAGCGGTATCCTAGAATAGTCAGTATCTCTAGCTGTCGAAGGAATTGGCACATACCATGCACTAAATGCATTGGAAATCGCCAACATAGAGCCAATGACAAATGCTCTTTCTTCGGCATCTTCACGACATATCTCGTTGGCCCAAGAATACACCAGTGGCGACACGGCGACTTGACCATATCCGGTACTCAAGGCAGCCCATTTGTAGGCGGTCGGAGACTTCGATATGACAAAAGCAAACTGCATCACAAATTGAAACAGGCATTGCCCAACAATGATCGGCATGCGCGTCTGCAAAGCATCCGACAGGAATGAATAGAACCAGACAAAGAAGATCCCGACGCCAGGATTGACCGTGCTGAGGAGGTTCACCTCGGAGGTGTCGTACTGTTTCAGACTCTTGATCCAAAGCGTGTATGCTCCATTCGATGAGGCAGCATTACTCCACCCCCAAGGGAGCTGGAAGAGAACCAAGGCCCAGAAATGCCAACGACCGAAAAAGCGTCTTATGGTATTCCAGCCACTAAATCCGGTCGGTGGCTTGCCTCCAATTCTTGCCATCCGCAGACGAGCCAGCTCCTTCTCCTCTTTAGTCAGGAACCAAGTTTTTGTCTTGTCTGGCGTGCTTGGGAAGAATATGAATCCAATAAAGGCAATGGGAATGGTGGCCACAGAACACACAATGAACAGCCAACGCCATCCGGCAAGGCCATGCACCCCGTCGAGATGAAGCACCACGCCACTTGCCATGAACCCAGTGCTCATCAACCCTACGCCGGTAGAGAGATAGAATATGCCAGCCCTTCGACCGAGTTCATCGGAGCGGTACCATGAACCTAGCACATAGTGGATTGACGTGAAGTAGACGCTCTCAAATGCGCCCACCATGAAGCGGTATGCAGCCAGCTCGCCAAATGAAGTGACGCGATACTGTAGGAGAGTGAAGATGCCCCACATAAGATCGCAAGCAGGTATAACAAATCGGTACTTTGCAGCCATGAGAGTAAGTGGAATCATGAAAACTGTGTATGCGACAGTATAGATCGTCTGGAGTTGCACGAGCTGATTGCCATTGAACCCAAGGTCTTCCTTCATTCCAGATACATAAGCATTGGTCAAATTTCCGTTGTCAATGTATTTCGCCCAGAACCCAAGGAAGGCGTATGTGAGAATCAAAATATCCATCTTGACGAGTAACTTCCTCTCGGTAGGACTGTCCGTGTCCGCATACCACTGATACCATCGCCGCTTGACTCTGCCTCGGCCCGCCACATAGGCGGCACGGTTTTCGGTGTGGTGCTCCTGATCAGAGTCATTGGCTTCGGCAAGGGACGTATGTAGTGTCTCACTCTTCGTTGGAATAGCTGCCACGGCCGTTCCGGCAGGTTCAAGAGTAATAGAAGACATGATTGCTTCCTTGTGTCGAAAGTTCCTACTTACCTGGACAAGGGAGCAAAGCCGATCGTTAAATACATCTGGAAAAGCAGCGCCGAGCGTTTTAGTACCGTTGATGCCATAACTTCATCGATGGCGTATAAACTCGTACTCGTCGCATTGGCAATGATTGGCCATACATCGCTTTCATCATGGCAGGAAAGAGACATGTCCTAACCCTCTGGGTTTACTTACTCGCTTGGATGGCAGATTCACTTACCTTTATCGTGGCTAGTAAGGAAACAGAGTTCGAGAGGACTACACATGCTCCTTCATGTTGGTGAACAAAGTCGTGGACGGTTCGTAGTGTCAGAAGGCATCATCTCCCATGCATGCACATGGTGCCGAAAGCCGGTTCGTATGATGAATGCGCAAGATCTTTGGAAAGCTCGCGATGTTGAAGGGCCGTAAAAAGCCCTTTCCGATTTCCTTAGCGAGCATTGTCGTCGGTAGTCCTCAAATGTCCAACTCGTGGCTCGTAGAACGTGACAGTGGCACAGTGACAGACAGAATGCTCGAATTCTCGCTCAAGGGATTTTCAACTAAATGGTAAGTTATGCTGGACCAAAGGACTATCAGAAGAGTGGTGAATCAAGGTTGACGCCGAAAGAAAGAAGGGGTGGTGTACGTTCGGCAAGCTGGCCCGAGTCGTGCTGCCGGCGCTACTATGCACTTAACTTATTTCCATGACAGTGTACTTACTTAGATGCCGCTTATTATCAGCCTGTGGTTTATGCTCATTGACTGCCTAAGGAGCCTGCTCGAGTGCATCCATCAGCCACAACTACAGTACATGTGGGTTGAGCTACCATAACCAATATATCCTTTCTACTGTAGATGGCCACAACAGAGCCACAACAGAGCCACGCATTCCGGTATCTACTTCGAGTTGACCGTTATCGTCATTGCTCCTTCTCCGACTATTCGCCTTTGCTGACCGTCCTGACATTCACAACCGCAACGCTATGCTAAAACTTGGTTCAAGAAGTAAAAGTCCAAACGAAAAGACAATGAGCGTGACAATACGCATCTCTTTCTACCACGCATGCTTGTTTTAGAAGACAGCAGTCAATCCGCTCTTTGATTGACGCTTACTGAACCGCTTCCTTCCCTTGAGTGATTCTGCATCGCCTCCGGAATTTTGTTTGTGCAGAATTGCTCGACCAGAATGACCATGGCTTGCGGAGTGCGGACTCAGGTCGGTAGCTTGGTCAAGAGTACTGGCATGACTCGACAATCCCGAAGAGGATAAATTGAGGGAATCGTCCGCCGAGTAGTTGTTGCTCGAAGTTTGTAACGAGATGGCAATCTCACGAGCCCGGACCAGAGCATCCAGCCATTCTTGTGCCGAGACAGCGGTCGCCATTGGATCGTTCGAGGGAGGCTTAGGATCTTCGAAGACGAAGTTTCTGTCTCTCTGCTGCAACGTCAGTACCATCTTAATGCAGAAGTTTTCATGAGGAGTACACTCACGGTATTGACGATCCACTGCGTCACCCCCTTAGGATCCGTAGCACTCGAGAACTCGGTCCCAGGTGATAGCAACGAGATCTCTTGTTTTGACTTTTTCTCCTCGCCTCCAGCAGCAGCAATGATGATTCGAGCACTAGACGTAATCATGACAAGTCTTTGTCGCTTTTTGTTGTCTCTCCCACCACCAAAGAACCTTGAGAATTTCCCTCCACCCTCGTTGCCGTGCGGACTGTGAGGATTGGACGACACGACTAAAAGGTTTCCCAATTTGAGTATTCGTTCGTTGTTTCTCGTAAGCACTGGAGACCACTCAATATCAAGCTGACTTGGTGGCGGTAGCTCTGTTATAACCCTCGGTTGAGGTTTCTGGTTATTGGGAGGAAGCATTGTGGAGTGTGTGCTGTGAGCAGGCCCAATATCTGGCGGGTAACTGCTTTGAGCACTGCTTCCGTTAAGTTTGATGCGCGGTTGAGCTGGGGGGACATAAGCATTCAAGCGAGGTGCTTTCTGTTGCCACAGTCCGCGTCCCCATTGAATGCCAGTGAAGAAGGGATGGTTTTTAGCATGCTCAAGAGAGAGCCGCCTTTGTGGTTCCAGGACGAGTAAGCGCTCCACGAGGTCGCGGGCATGATCTGGGAATCCTCGGGGGAATTCGTAGTCGAGGTTAACGATCTTCTGAAAGGTCTGGTAGTCGTTGGTGGCCTTGAATGGTGGTCTCCCAGCCAGAAGTTGGTATACAATACAGCCAAACGCCCAGAGATCACTGGCTTTGCACGCATTCTTGTCTGTCAATAATTCCGGGCTCACATACTCGGCGGTCCCAACAAAGGAGTTTGCTCGGTGCTCCGAGGTAGTCGAGTCTGGTTCAAATTCAACTCTCCCGTGCGCATCCTTCCTCTCCGGCAAGAGTTTGGCGGTCCCGAAGTCTGTCACTTTGATGTATCTGTTCTCATCCAGTAGCAGGTTTTCGGGCTTCAAGTCCCGGTGTATAACTCCACGGCTATGCATGTATTCAATCGTGTCGAGTATTTGGGCACCATAGAACCGGGTGCATTCTTCGTCGAATGTGGACATGCGCTTCAGAACTCCAAGCAGCTCACCTCCAGCACAGAGGTCCAGAACGAAGTAAAGTGACCTTTCGTCTTGGAAAGTGTAGTATAATCGGACCACGCCCGGGTGATCAGTCAGCCGGTTGAGAGTATCTCTCTCTATATTGACGTACTTGACCTTTTTCTCTTTGATGATGTGTCTCTTGTCCAGCACTTTGATGGCATAATCTTTCCCATTCGAACGATCCTGGCCCGCAAGCACCGTGCTGTAAGATCCTTCCCCCAGGGTTCGACCAAAGTTGAAATCTTTCACGCCCTTCTTGACCGGTTTCAAGACCTGCCGACCCTCTGCATCATATTCCTTTTTGACTCCTACAGCAGCACCACGTTCCTGCCAATCATCTGCGCTCGTCAACGGGCGATCCTCGAGATTGTACGGGGAGCTAGATAGAGGCGTTGATATCGATTTCGGGGTTGTAGATAATACTGTGTTCCCAGTTGGCGTAGTGCCCAAACGCCCAGAAGCTACGCCACGAGATGTTTTCCGCGGAGGGAGAGGTCCATTTCCCGGCGTATACTGTCCTTGGCCGTATGCTCGCTCAGTGTGTGCATCGTCTCTTGACGGAACCCCGGCGACCTCTCCTACTCCCATTCGCTTCGACGACGTTCGCTGAGGGAACGCGGAAGGCTCAGAACCATCGCTTCGGACTCTATATGACCCTTGTCTAGAGACTCCATTACCTGTGGCGCCATTGACAGGCACCTGTGTGTAGTATGCAGACCCAGGACGATTCGCCGAAATCATGGCTGGTTGCTGAGAGAATTGGGCCTGTTGTTGTTCTTGATATGTAGGAGGAATATTCGGTCGCTGCGTGGATCGCTCGGGCGGATGATTGTTTTGGGTGTACGTTGTAGGAGCATGTGCCGACGCTACGGAGGATGGCAGTCCTGTGGTTGAAGATCGTGGAATGCTTTCTGCCGGGGTTCCCAATGGGGAGACTGGACTGTCCGAACGTTGAGGCGCAGCGGAGAGGTAGTCAGTCCTCCCATCAGGGTCGTACAAAGGCGATATGTTTGGGAAAGATTGGGGAGGCGCATGAAGCTGTAAAGGAGTGTCGGGAGAGGCATCATCTGGATTGGCGATCCTTAAGGGACCAAGTGAAAGATCAGCCATAATTATTGTCCAGGTTTGAGACTCGTGGACGAGGGTGGCTTGGAGGATGTTGTCCGATGACGTTCCCCCGCGGTATCTCTTGTGGGTGTCGTATGAGGTGTTGCGTTTACAGAAGTATGGTTCGTGTCTTCATCGCTGCGGCCTCAGTCCAGCAGTGTACTTAATTTTGGGTAATCGAGTGCCTCATTCAGTGAACGTCGAAGGGAGGGTGAGGACCGAGGCGAAGTCGCAACTGTTTCAGAATCTCTTAGGGTCTTTGCCGGCAGAGAGAAGGTCTGTCGGCGATTGATCAAGGGAAGGTAGACGTCAGCAACAGTGTAGGTGTACGACTGAACGAGGGTAGCGAGCGTGAGGACTAGTCCAGGTAGTAAGATAAACAGTATGTGTAGGTTGAAAAAAGTGTTGTGGTTGTGTGGCGTTGCGTGAGTAGAGAAGAGGATGCGGGTGCGTTTTTGGTGGTGATGGGGGATTCGGAGTTGCGGTTCTGGTCCGTCAGATGTCGCTATCCTCGGTGCCTATACTTTACTTAGTAAGTGTCCTCTACTGAACCTCTTCAGCGGCGCAGTCGTCAGGCTGGCGCAGCTGTTTCTCGTCTACCTAAACACCGTCCTCTCGCTTCTTACAAGTCGCCTCGCAAGTTCAAGCCACCTACATAGCATGCCGATTGGCGATGATCTGGTATTATGCTTGAACCATTCCTCTTCCGACGTCTAGGCTGTAGGAGGATTCTAACGCAGATTAAACCCAAGATTGCTGTGGAGTTGAACAGATACCTTGCACAGATGGTCCACACAGAAATAACATCCTCCACCATCTTCTCCAGTTTTTGTTCTAAATCCCTGTCGAATATACGTCGCCGCCGCGGCATCGTCCGATGAATGCTTTTGCGATAGAAAAGACTTCAGAATCAATATGACCAGGTAAGTTGGTCGATGATATGGGCAGACGGAGCATTTCAATGCCATCGCACCTGCTCTATTGAAGCTGGGGAAAGTACGATCCATGGTTCATCAGGTGAGAGCGCACATGAAGGCTCATGGCTTCATTCATACTCCGTCAATTCAAGGACTGTGCAGCAGCGAAAGACCACCTCATATTTCTCTCATGTTCACGAGATGATTCGTTTACCACCCACCAGTATTTCCCTGTCCGAGGGTGATGTAGAGTTCCACCTGGGACAGGCTCAAACTTACTATGGCTTACTGAAGCAGGGATACAAGAAGCATGATGTCGCTCGCTATCTTGATGACTATCGAGAGGCCGCTATAGATCTTACTGCCCAGAGCTCCATTGGCTTCAGGCCAGTCCCAAGCACCTTTGACCTGGCTTGTCGTCAGGTCATCAAAGGCTCAGAGCATGTTGATGAGGCGACACAACACTCTAATCAGTTTACTGACCAGGCATCAAATTCAGAGTCGACTCAACCATCCGCTTCCTCTTTGAACCCCATTGCAAGGTCATTCTCTGAGGACTATGGCACCATCGTACAGCAAGAGCCTTCCGAGACCGAAGACGTCGATGACCAAGAGTCTGTTTCCCCCGTACCTTTCATTCCGCAGATTCAACTCGCCAGGCATGCTCCGCGTAAAAGCTCGTTGCTCCGCTTCGCAGAGGCAGCTTCACCAGAACGCAAATCAGAACAGACACCGGCGAGTCTCTCCGTCACGCGTAATGGCATCAAGAGTTACAGGCGTCGCAGTCTCACCTACCCCTACCGATCCTCGGAAGTGGACGCACAGGCACTCATCTCAACCTCTCAAGAATCGCTTGTTGAACAACTTGACCGGATGTCCGTTCGACAGACAAGCACACAGAGTGAGCCTAACATGGAAGACTTGGATAGCATGCCGTTTGAACTGCCACCTGCCTTGTCTTCTACGTCGACTTCCTGGTCATTTTATGACGACTTGGTGCCACGGCCACGGTCAGACGACCAGGACACTGGCGGTGGTCAAACAGCTCGACGAAGCAGCAGTCTACTTGGACATGCCAGGCCAGCCGTATATCTTCCGAGTTCACCTCCTTATGCCGCCTCACCTGTTGACAACCCATCCCAGGAGGATCCTACCACAACCTCGCCTGATTTGCCGACCACTCCAACTCCGATTCGAAACGCAATGACCTATGCGCGCACCGAGCCAAGACATCACAGGCACCACTATTTGGATGGCGGTTCGTTCTCTGTATACAATGATTCGCTGCCTGCAAGCTCTCAACCACAGACGCCGGCTGATCTGTCCAGAGGCCGCTTAGTCGCCCAAAACGATGCCGCCTACACAGCGCCACCAGGAATGGTTCGTGCCGGATCGGCCTCGGTCTCGAACCAAGATGGGAACAGGTGGGATGGCAATGTGGGAGAACAGAGCCCTACTGTGCGGGCCATCAATCTACGTGAGCGGCGGAATCGAGAACTGCAAAGAAGTGTAAGAGCAGAAGGCGTCAGGCTGCAAAGACTGAGGATGCGGGATGAAGCTCTGTTCACACAAGGTACTGCCGCAGCAAATCCACCTGCTCGCGGCATCGGAACAGGGGAAGGAGCGCCAGGGGAGATGTTGCAAGATATATGGAGGGATGACCTTGACGCGGACCGGGTTGGAGAAGAAAACTTTGAGCCAGAACTCGATGTCACTCGACCAAGGACGATGCGGGTGGTCAGTGGAAATGCGAGGTTCGAAGGCTGGGAAGGTGGACCGGATAGGTAGGGTAGAAGACGAAAGGGGTCGCTGTTGTGCTGCGTGCATGCTCAAGACTGCAGGGTTTGCTCCAGGTTCGCTACTCGAACATCATCCGTATGTGACTCATGCTAGCACTGTCTACTTACTGTGGCCATAGATAGAATTGAGCATTTGCTTAAACACCTGTCCGGGAATTCTCAAGGCGAGTTGCACAGCAATGTTTGAGACTCTCTTCCGACAGTAAGGATGCCTCCGTGGCTGATAGGCTCCGCCTGTGACCATTATCGACTGGGCGATTGTCACGTCAGGTCTGTCCGGCAAGTCTCCGTGTCAGTGACTTGGAGTGCAAGCGCGTCGAAGTGTCTTCCCAGCTTCAAGATACGCAGCAAGCAAAATAGTCTGTGTTCCACATGATTATTGCGTTCATGGTTTTGGAAGTCAAGAAGGTGGACGCCAGACGCCGGAGTCAAGTACATATATAGTATAAACGTTCCACCCATGCTGAACCTCTTGGTCGTGCTACTGCTATATCCTAGGACACCTTACTCTGCAATCCGACCTTGACCATGACACCTGAGAGCCAAGTGCGGCTTCTTCCGCAGATTGCGACCACCAGTGACATTTCATGGTCTACAGTGACTGTATGCGCCCATTGATAAGATTGTTACAGTACGTGCCCGGTGACCGTGACTGTGACTGTTGGGCCCGGCGTCTCTCCGGACAACACAACACCAACGCGATGGCATTGGCAGAGCCTGACAGGCTCCCTGCTCAAACTCCGGCGCGGCGTGACATACCATACTAGTATCCCAATCTGAGATTTGCACGCCATCTCGCTTCGCTTCGCTTCTGTCCTGGGATGCGCGATGTAGCCGTACGATCGATGACCCTGACTAGGCGTCGAGACCCATGCTGGTGCACCCTCGTGTCCGTCATGCAGTTGTGCTAATAGCCTGTTGACGTGCAGCAAGCAAGCAAGCTCGGATCGATCGGAGCAAGCTCTAAGCTTCAAAAGCCGTAATTTTCGATCAGCCTTGCAGGATGCAGATCGGTCTGGCACCCGAGATCTGGGGTATAATTAATTTAGATGGTGTGCCCCAGCTCATCCGTGACCATCTCCCCACACATCATATCTCATTGTAATCGTTGAGTCGTATCTTCGTAAGCGCAAATGTATGTTAGACGCTATTGCGCACCCATTTCTGGGCCTGGTTCCGCTCGTCTCCTGCCTCGAGCATACTGTCAAACGCATTGACGCCGACCGGTTTCCCCAGTTCCTTCCTCCACGACTCGCCGTAGATTATGATAAGCAGCATCGGCACAAAAGCCAAGCCTCCACCGATGAGTGCAAACATGAGGAACGTCCATTGATACCCGATATGGTTTGCGAGGTTAACTGCATAGAAGGCGAACGTCATGCCGATTTCCTGACGGATGAAGTTGAACAATTGAGCGACTTCACCACTTTCCGTCCTGTAACAGTCGGTGGCATATGTATACGTTGTCGTCGTGATGATCTGCAGACCAAAGCATGCAATGCCCATGCCGAGGATGGGTGCGATCCAGGCAGTGTGGTATTGCAAACAAAAGCCATAGATGAGAAGCCCGGTAGGAACAATCACTTCTCCTGCCCAGATCGCTCGAAGGCGGATCTCTGGTTCCGGATCACGGCCGAGACGTCGTCGTTCTCGTATCACGATGGTGTCGACGACCCAGCCTGAGACGCATTCGCCGAGGATGCTTCCGATTGTTAGTGAGCCTCCGTAAGCGAGTCCAATGGTCAGCGTGTTCCAGTGGAAGAACTCCGTGAAGATCGATGCAACCGTAACGGCTGGAAGGATGGAGGCGAACCCGTATATAGTACCATAATATAGTGCTGGGAAGGTCACGGATGGATATTTGGCCATCTTCAATGCTGGAAGTACGAACTGATTTGGCCGAAGCTTGAGTTGGGGAAAGTGTGAATATAGCCGTAGAGACGAGAAGTAGATGGCTTTGTTGAATTTGGGTTTGGGTGCTTTCTCACTCGTGGGTCCCGTCGCGCTGGGATTGGAAGGAGATTGCGCCGCTTGTCTGATGTAGAGTGTTTCTGGGAGGCAGAAGAAGGCCACTACCAACATGAAGGCGTCGACGATGGCAACGAACTTGAATATCCAACGCCACCCACAGTACTGCCCTAGGAGACCGCCGACAATGGGTGCTATATGGCTTCCGGTTGTCATCAAGACGGTGAAGAAGCCCATGGCTCTGCCACGCTGTTCGTAATAGAATAGGTCTGTTATGGTGGATGCTCCCAAGGCAAAGGCCACGGGGAAGAGACCATTGAATACTCTTGCGACAATGAGTTGAGCGAAAGTCTGAGTGTACGCACAGCCTAGGGCGGACGCAAAACCCA
This sequence comes from Exophiala viscosa, assembly GCF_022695815.1. NCBI lineage: Eukaryota > Fungi > Ascomycota > Eurotiomycetes > Chaetothyriales > Herpotrichiellaceae > Exophiala > Exophiala viscosa. The sequence goes on along the minus strand of NW_026944353.1, from coordinate 2,518,537 downwards.
AGAAGGTGGTAGCTAGGTAGACAGGACGGCGTCCGTATTTGTTGGACAGCGGAATCCATAGCCATGGTGCGGCGCCATTGAGTGCGATGCAGACAGTCCTTTGAGGGAATCAATAAGTGGACTGCGGGTGTCTGCAGGGGTGCGGACTTACGTCTGGTATGAGGCTCTGACCTTGTTGATACCGAAGTCTCTGGCAAGGAGCCCATATGCGGGGTTAATGGCAGCTGTATTGAGGCCGCCAAGTGCAGCAAGAATGGACGTCTGGATAAGAATGACAATCTAGTAAAGTCAGTATGTTGATCTTGTGATGTTCGTTCCATACTTGCCTTGAGCCATAAAGGCCAATTCATTGGGTCGCCTGGATCAACATCAGATACTGGCCCTGAATGCTCGCTCTTTTGCTCATGACTTCGTGGCATTGTGTCCTTGTGGTTTTGGATTTTCATCTCGTCTTCAACCCACATTCCAGCATCACTATCAGTTTTCTTCGCAGCATTTGGTGCGCTCATGCTTGAACGTCGCTAGTGAGACGAAGCAAGCCAGATCTGGAGAGAACGGGAGCAAGACGGCCGCAAGGATATGCGCAATGTTATCACACCACCAGCACTGATCAAGAGCATTGTTGGTCGCCGTCGACCATCAAAAGGTGATGGCCTTCTCCGCTCTTCGAGGCTTGCACTAGCGTTGCTCAAGAGCCGTGTCGAATACAGGCGTGACGCATTTCGGGTAACAAGCCAGGCGAAGGAGCGACCAACGATGAATTATTGTGCGTGCGTGTCCTGCAGCGTGCATGTCTACTGAGTCTAGGCAAGCGTTAACGTGCCAGCATGACGATTATGGCGGGGGCTCACTAGGCTAGAAAAGTCAGTCTGGGGGGAAAGTCTCGCTCCCGGGACATTTTTGGAGACGATGGGAGGTGCCGTAGCCGCAAGGATGTGCAGACGGAGGAAAACAACGGTGTAGAAGGAAGCAAGGGTCTATCCTCACCTTGTGCTGACTTTTTGCAGGGGCATCAGCACGCGCAGACACCAGAGAACCATGACCGTAGCATGAACAGGAACAAGAGGAGTACCTGCATACCACCGTCAGGACTGTGTTGCTCAAAGGTCTCTAGGCTTTCGGGTAGCCTAAAAAGGGTACAGTATGCACCGTAAAACAATGATTAGCCGGTCGCACAGCCACAATGCACGGGCGGTCACTAGATGTTGCTGGGGTGAATACTGTAGGTATCGAAGCCTGAAAACCATCAGCTAGTGATGCCAAAAGGTACTCCCAAGTGCTTTGTGGGCACCACTTCAATATCTGCGCGTGGCCGGCGTTCATCCGGCATTATCTTGTACCATCCCCCGAGGTATCTAGCCGGCCACTCCCCGTCCAGCTTGATTGATTAAATCCTGGGTGTGGGAGATCATGCTTGGAACAACAGCGTCTTCACATGCACGGTAATGAATGTCAGTTCTGTGCGGCTTGACGTTATTGCCTAGAGCAAGCCTTCTCAACCAGGTGGTCTTTGGTCCACGAGACATGGAAAGCCATTCACAATGTGATCTAGCGCCAGGAACCGGCGAAGACCAGACGCCGGGTTTTTTTAACCCAGCCCGACTTTATTTGGCCGTCGACTGACACAACCTATGACCAGGTAGGTAAAACTGGATGTTGATGGCTTACATGTCATGGCCCATCCTGACAATGCAAAAGATCTGGGTAAAAGAGTAACTCGTTGATTCTAACGTTAGCATATGATACAGGACTCTAGAATGAGGTGGAGACATGCCCATGAAGCCGGAACCGTCATCCCGGCGATTGATTTCGGCCCCTGGCCGTCCGGAAGGAGCTGGAAGCCGAGATGCTTGTTCCGTGTAGGGTTTATAGGACAGGGCTAGGAGAGCGAATGCTCTGCTTTATTGATGATCACCTACCAGAGCATCTGATAACACCAAAACGGCTTGCGGAATCCAATCTCTTACCATTTGATATGGTTGGCCACAGATGTGCTGTAGCCATATAAAGAATGCCCTAAAAGTTCCTGTGCATAGACTTGGACTGTCATGCGATCAAAGTTCGAAGAGTACGTACATGAGAAACATATGGTCGACTCCGTCAATCTGTGCTGGATGGTGCCTGCTACCTAATGAGGCAGGTAGAGTGACTTTCGAGGCGGTGCAGGGACTTTAGAGTCCTTACTGCATGCTATTCCATATGAAGGCAGTCAGACCGCTTCATTGCATAATTTGGAAGCACAGGTTGATACATCCGACGCAAGGCTGAGCACACGACGCCAGCACTTTTGCGCTAGAGAATCTTGCATACATGCTTGACCAGACCCGATGGGTCATACATGTTGCACATGCAAGGTATGTCAGTGTCGAATTTCGAGTGCGTATCTACTACCTTCCGACCTTGCTGTCTACTTCCGACGTCAGCAGATGAGGAGGTCTGCGTGCACGCACGGCGAAGGACCCTCGATACAGAAGTAGGGCCGGTGTCGGGGTGGTCCGGCACGCCTGTTGATGGGGGCCGCTCATCTTTGTTATGCAGAGCATTTTCTTACATTACAACGCAAGGCTGACACGAGGTCTGGTGTAGGCGCAGGCCGAAGACCATCGTTCTGTCAAGGTTGGTCTTGAAAGTATGTCCGACAGCATGTTTCAGCAACGAGTCAGTCAGCAGACGAGGCTGATGCAGGTAAATAGTTTTGCCTATCCCCAGTAGCGAGTGGTCAAGCGTCGAATCAGGAAAAGACTCTCCCGACGTGAAAGTGTAGGATGACTAGGATTCTCCAGATGTTGGAACGCCATGGTACGAACCTTGCAAAAAACTGGGGACATTTGCACGACCTTTGGGTGCACTGTGGATTCCCTCGTGGCATTTAAGGATGGTGCTATGCAATCTTGACGCGTTTGGGGACCACCCGCCTGGTGCGAGCGTCCGACAAAGTGCTGACAGTGCTATACTGGGAAGAAAGAGTGAGAATGATGATTTGCTAGAAGCTCGTATTCGTTCCTTGATAGCAGGAGATCGGTAGGCATGGTATGCGGTTCCGCCTGCACTATGCCATAGCAGCCAAACCTGCATTCGGTTAACCAGCAAATGCCTCAATTTGGTCAGACATTACTGCTTCACAATGCTGGATTGCAGTGAAGAGGACCCCTGAGTGGAAGGGAGTGTTCGCACTTCTCAGCATCCTCTGATCGAATGCCATGGCAGGAGGGCTTTTGCTGACGCTGTCCAGGTGGAATTGATGCTTTGTTCGCTTTGTGATTTCATCGCGATCAGCGATATCATCGAGCAAAGGCTACTTACTCAAAGGTCAAATCATTGCGTTAATGAGTAATGGTCAAGTGCGAGGAAGGGCGTACTTACGACTAACCAGGGTCTCCACAACCGCTGTTGGAGCCGTACATGCCCGTGTGCCCCGGAGAGTCTTGGGGACCACCTGCCCTTTACGACATGGAAGACGCTGCCCACGTCGTGTTAGCTGTTTACCTCATTGATGCCTAATCTCTATGAGGTTAATCACGTCGACTTAAGCATCATCTAACGGCTACGATCTCGATGCTAGGCTATGCTGGCTATGCTCTCGAGGGCGCCTCTGACCGGCAATGGCCTCGCTGATTACCGTATAACTTCCTCGAAAACTGCTCCTGACAACAAAACGGGGTTTCGCCCGGTCAATCGAAGAAGTCGACAATTCTTCTGTGGGCTTTAGACATTTCGGCTTCCTTTGACGTTTTCGCAAACCTTTCCCTTTCGACCTTTTCGACCCTTTCGACCTTTTCGACCCTTTCGACCCTACGACCTTATGCTGACTGGCTGGACACCTTCTACCTGACTCGTTCTGGCGTTTCTGCCTTCACCCCTCCTCGTCCGTGACTCCCAAGGGCTAGTATGTTTTCCCCAGCATGCTATTTCCGTACCATGTCAAGAGCGACTTGATGAGGTTAGCTGCCTTCGCATCCTCACCCCACCCACTACCGGCTATCGCACATCTGCATGCCGTTTTGTAAGTTGCCAATTGATCTTGGTCCACGCAATGCTTCTGCTCAGCCCACCTGGCCTTGTGCCTGTCGGATGACAACCCATGCTTGTTTCGATGCAGGGGTCTTAAGCTCCGCTGACATATCTCCAACTCGAGCAGTCTGTGAGGAGAAAATCTAGCATATGCCTCCTCGTGCCTACAAGGCTCGACCGTCATAATTACAAGGCCAATATCCAGACTCTGAAATCTACCATCTCGAGCTACAAGTCCATTCCATCAAGATGCCCGTCGAGTACGAGACCAAACCCAAGTCGAAGCATCGGAAATCCACTTGTGGTGGCTGTCGTCGCAGGAAGGTATGTCATTGATTGCCCGCACATGCTCCTCACCTTTCGTCCGACACTGCAAATCTATGACCGTCATACTTGTCGCGCAAGCGGTTCTGATCAGCGAACAGTCAAAATGCGATGGGAAAACACCAAAATGTACAACGTTAGTACCCGAGAGTCAAGATCACATGCAAATTCGCCATTTTAACATCTTCCAGATGCATAGCATATAAAGACGAATGTCACTATGACAAGCCGCCATCCCTCGCCTACGTACGGTCGCTTGAAGAGGAGATTCAAGAACTAAAAACTCAATTACGACAAGCCAAAACACAAGCTTGGCTCACAAGGGTAGGAACAAGTCCGCGTCTATACTTCAGAGATTTGCCTGACCATCGGCTCCTTGGCCACTTCCCAGGATGAGAAGAAGCTGCCAGCAAATTCGCCTGCAAGCGAAACCGCTCTTTCACAAGGATCAAATAGCATTGCCCAACGCAATCGCCAAGTCAAATGGGATACAGATATCAGTATGGACGAAAGCGGCAGTATAGCCTTCCACAATTCCACATCCCCTATTTACGAACCTCCTTCTTCACAGCGCCAGCGGTCCCCCGTCCATATCGCGCAGGTGAACGTCAGTGGAACTGTGCAGGACGACCAACGTGCGAGAAGAGATCTCATCTTGAACGCCAACCACCAGAGACAGATTGAGCCTTTCGCGATTGCCAACGGAGCCGCCAAAGCAAATGTCTCGAAGGAAATCTCGCAAGAGATGCTCAAATACCACTGGTGCTGGCAGCACCCTTTGTTCCTCATCGTATATCGACCTGCATTCACTCGAGGTATGGCCATGGTCGATCTGAATACCCCAGGGGCACAAGATCCACCTTATTTCTCAGAAACTCTGCTAAAGGTAGATTCGGGCTGGAAAAGACTTCGATCGTCGCTGACGGTTTACAGGTCATAAACGCTCATTGCGCGAGATTTCTCAATCACGACGTGTACCAAGATCAATATCAGAGCGTTCTAAGCCATCAAAGCTCCGTCAGCGCGTCCATGACAGCCACAGATTTCATGCAACGAATGACCGAGGAAGCCCGATTCGGCCTGAGCATGGACATGCTGAAGAAGAGTTCCATCACTACAATTCAAGCCTGCTTGCAACAGTCGGCACGGGAGGTTTTGTTCGGGAATTCGTCTCAAGCTTGGACATTTGCAGGTGTTGCTTTTCGAATGGCTCTAGATATGGGGATTCACCTGCCCACCGACAAACTTCAGTCCTTCGTAAAGAGTCTGACAGCCGAAGACATTGAAGTTCGCAAACGTCTTTTCTGGAGTTGTTACACCTGGGATAAAATTCTGTCTCTATATTTAGGACGGATGCCTGGCTTTACTCCAAATACCGATGAAGTGCCTCTAACCTTCATGGACGACTACAGCGACAGCGATCTGTGGTCACCGTACTATGGAGAAACTCCTAGGCCTCAAGTCGCAAACGCCCCAAATTATCCCCCTTGTCCTGGCTATGTTGTATCGTGCTTTCGACAACTCTGCAGATTATGTGCCATATTGAACGATGTGATGCACAACATTTACTCTCCTGAAGCAGCTGCCAGACGTGAAATGGAGGACGAAGAACACTCGGCAGAAACCAAGGCAGCTAATGAGATCCCTTTCGCACAGATATCACGAGACCTGCGCGACTGGCTGATATCCTTACCTGCTCACCTGAGGATAAATCCAGATCAAATGCCGGCACTGGCGCCTCCAGTCCACATAATGTCGCTGAACCTCCTATATCACACGACTGTGATTCTCTTGCACAGACCTGTGGTACTCGGAGCACGCGATATGAATGCTCCGGGACCGGCACGGTCATACAAGATGTGTATTTCAGCAACAGCAGCAATTCATGATCTGATTATGCTGCAAGCTAATACATTTGGGCTGTCGCATGTATCATATCTCAACGCGTACAGCGTGTACATCGCAGCCACGATTGCCGTTCTACGGTTTGAGCGAGAGTGTCAACCAGGAGACGATCCCGCCGTGGCTGCGCAGAAGAACGGTTTGATCTTCTTGTTGGACGTTTTACAAAAGACCTCGAACGCGGTGCCGGCACTTGAACGAAGTAACGCCATCATCACGAAAAGAATGAAAGCGGTCTTGGAACGGCACAAGGCACAAGCAAGACATAGCTACTCGAATGGATCGACACCACCGAAATTCAACATTCCAACACTTACCAGCCATCAGCTGGATCTAGCACAACCTACCGCCTTCCAAGCACTCTCCAACGCAGCTCTCGGACATGCAAGCTATTCTGGACCAGACACTCCTGGTTCTTTCGTTGCTCCAATGCAATGGACGTCGGGGATCAGGAGCAGTCTTTACACCGAGTCTTCACACATAGTTGACGATTTCTTGCCGGCATTCCCAGGCCAACAATTTCCCATAGGGTCCGAACACAGCTTTGGAAGCAACGAGGTCGATCCCCACGCTAGAACTGCCTTACTTGGATACAACCTGGATCCTCATCCGAGACTGAACTCTGGAGATATTGACTGGAATTTCATGGATACTTTCGAGAACAGTTCGGTCCATATGTGAAACTGATTTGCATGGCAACACGGTGTTTGAAGGAATGACAGCGAGTAGGGCAATTTGTGGTTTCAATCAACTGATGGGGGGATGATCACTTGCGAAAAGATATACAAGAGCGCGCATTGGAAGGAGCATATGGATTGATTAGCAAGCGAATCGGGTCATCTCATGTTGAGGTTCTACGTTTTTTCCCTTTGGACTTCAGAAGCATATTCCCATGGAGTTACGGGGTTTGCTGGCTGGGAAGAGCATATCGTTCGACACAACGGAGGCATATAGATCATAACAGTGTAATGTCATTTGCGTACAGCAAACACTGGACCAACGCCAACAATTTGATGTGCGATTCGAGCTCACACTTGAGATACAAGATCTACCATGTCTATGCCGTAAAGGATGAGATAGACCCATCATCGTGATTACCCTCAAGTGACGTATGTCGCAGGATCTCCAGCATAGCCCCAGCCACGGAGATTTATGGACGAAAAGGTAAAGTGTACGTTTTGCGAGAGCTGTGTATACGAGGAAGAGGTATGTTCCATACGAGGCGTCCTGTGCTATAAGTAGTAAACTCTGGGGAAATAGGGTTGATGTTACTGGGGCATTGACCTCAGTAGGCCAGCACCCACTATGGCACCTACTGCTTTAGTGTAAGTACTGGCAACAAGGCTGTCAGACTTGCATGAGAAAGAATGGGACTTGTCTCGATTGCCTTTCTTTAGTTCAGCGTCGTCAGGCAGTACGAGTTGTTGGATGATCGTGAAAAGCGAAAAATAACATTGAGCCGTACCGTATGTCCGGAACTTTCCCACGTGCATCAGATATGCAAGGCTTGAGCGAATACGTAAGCTAATGTAGGATGCGAGGCGAGGTCGAGCGAGACGAGCCGTAGACAAAGAGAACAAGAATAGGATTTCCAGCAACGAAAGGGGCAGGTGGATACCAGAGCCTCGTGATTGTGGACTGTGGAGGGTGCAAGGCTCGGGTCCGAATATGGTATAGGACACGAAAAGGGAATGAAGGAAAGGTCCATGGGCCTCGTTATGTATGTGTCAGCAAGGCGTCGTATACCTTCAGCAACAAAAATATGACTTTAGTCGAACAAGCGTTGTAAAGAGAAAGAGGGATATGTTTACCCGGATGATCATATAATTTTGGATAGTCTTGCATATGGACCGTGTGGGGGCGAGAGACTGATAGGGAGACAGCCGTATTGCACCAGCTAGAAAGAGTGATGTCGTTCGAAACCAAGTCTGGAAAGTCGTCCGTCCAGGACATGGATGACCACATTAGCATGACGAAGGGATGAGCAACCGACATAGGAGGGGACGCTTGATTGTCGGTCTTCGGTTCATTCCTACAGCCCACTCGGAGGCTTCGTCAAGGCCAACGGCTGGTCCCCCCCGCCGACGAGGTAGTCAATGATCCCATAGTGTTAATGCGCTTCTTCGGCGAGCTTTTGCAAAGCGTCCAAGGGTGATGTAACATCCATCGTGACAGCACCAGCGTTCCTCGGGTTTTCGAGTTTGACAGCATTCCCGCTGAGGCAAATTACCTTGACTCCGCCGAGTACTAGAGCCTTGCCGAAACCGATGGAGCAGCCAGTCAAGAACCATACCCTGAAGTTTGCCGTGAAGTCAGTGGTAGGTAGATGTTGATTTTGCGGAGATCAAGTCGATATAGTTGATGACAAGTGGTCGACAGGTCAAGCAGCACAGCACCTCTCATGAAACTCGACTAACATACGTCAAACGGAGGAATCTTGCAGTCGACCTCTATTTAGGCGCACAACTTACAGTATGGTGCTGTAGCGCAATGAACCTCCTCCTGTTGCGTGCTTGCCCTGACACGGTAAGACGAGGGGCGAGAATGCTTACGGACAACCAGAGTTCTTCGCATTTCGCCCTGATGTCTGCGGAGACCGGGAGAAGAACCACGTGTCCGCGAACACTCGCCATACACATTGCATAGCATATTAGCTGGATATGAGAGCGAAGAGGTCGACCCTTTCTTTGGAGCAAGACGGCCTCACCCACCTTTAGGCTGAATAATCACTATGCGGGCTGAAAGGACCGTATAGCAACATCTGCAGAAGATACTCCTCTAGATGAGATGATTTGTTCAACACTGGCATTGCTTCGGCGAGGTATTGGGGGACGCGTCAGGCGATATGTGTCTGCCATGAGGTGCATGATTTGTTAGATGCCCGCCGACATGGAGTGATAATGCTGGGTCTGAGGCTTCACGTGTCCACAAAGGCTTTGAGGAAGTTTGGCCACGATAACTCAAGCTGCAGATGTTTGACCAGTAGGCAGTAAGAGGTGTTTTGATCAACAGATATCTGTGCCCTTCGTTTCCGCAGGTACTATAGATATAGAGATGGAATTTTGGAGCAGGACATTGATGGAGTTGGCTAATGGGTGAATCCATCCACAAGCTTGGCGAAAGAATATCTCATACATTTTCTAGGAGTACAGCATGAGAAAGTACGACAGGGAAAATCCAAGCAAAACTTGGCTACTCCGGTACGGCGTCCTTGTTGAAGAATTGTTCCCTTTTGGCCAAGATATTTTCCGGTTCTATCAAGATGCTTTTCAGAAGGGAGAAGCTTGCAGAAAGGGCCTAGTGAACCCCGGCTGGAGCCATGGCTATTTACTCCTCATCGTCGAAGTCCTCAGTCTCGGCCTCAGCTGCGGCCGTCTTGCTCTCGGAACCCTTGATGATCTTCGTCTTGACGGCAGGTTCATCTTCTTCTTGCTCTTGCTCATCAGCATCGTCTTCAGGAGCATCATTTTCGACGTCTTCCTCCTCGTCTTCCTCCTCATCATCCACTTTCTTGGATTTCTTGGAAGCAGGTTCGGTGGGTTCGGCCTCAGCCTTGCGCTTCTTTGCAGGAGGAGCTGTTTGGGAGCAGTGGTTAGCTTCAGCCATGATGGGCCAAAACGGCGGAGGCATCCGTAAGAATATAACATACCCTCTTTTTCCTCCTCTTCTTCCTCTCCCTCTCCCTCTACTTCCTCCTCGTCTTCCTCTTCCTCTCCTTCCTCATCATCAACTTCGGAGTCTTCATACCTATCAATGGCGCATGTCAGCAAGCTGCCGAGCTCCAGTACCACACCCAGGATGGCGAGGACGGATGAAGCACAGATATAGAAAGCAACAGCGGCAGGAGCATGAGAACACTGGCGCACATGGTCCGACAATTAGATGCTGAGAGAAACAATCAAGCAGTCCCAGGCCAGTCGCATGAGAATATAGCTGGATGTCGCCAACAGGAACAAACAAACAAGCAAAGCCATAGCAGGGATATGTCTCACTCTTCTTCCTCTTCTTCGTCATCGCTGGGAAGGGCTTGGAGCTCTTCTTCCTCTTCCTCGTCCTCTTCGTCGCGGCGACTTCTTCGAGGAGGCATTGTGTAGGTCAAAGTAGAGCAAGTCTAGAAGGTCTGAAGGTTGTTGATGACCTGGCTAAGGCAGACGACTGGCCTGGATACAAGCAAGCTAGGGATATGGGAGGGAAAAGGGGGAGATGAGAAAGGAGACAGAGAAATGGGTTGAAGTAGGATATGTATGAGGTACGGCTGAGAAACGATCTGGGACCTGGGGGGAGCTTCTGGCAAGACGTCAGGTCAGGGCTCAGGGCAGAGCCGAGAGGAACAGGGACGGGAACAAGACAGGACCAAATGGCGAAAGGTCATGAAAGAGGGGCGAGTAGGAAAAGGGAGGAGGCATGCTGCGCAAGAGAGTGGGCAGTCGGCTTGACCCCGAGGGACGAGCTTCCAGGCTACTGGCGTCAGTGGAAGCTCTGGTGGTCAGAGGCTGGGCCTGAGGAGCAGATGCCAGAGAGTGTGTGTGAGAGAGGGAGAGAGTTGGAAGTGGGAGGGAGGGAGAGCTACGGAAGCTCAAGCTCTGGCCGGGGAAAGGGGAGAAGAAGCTCTGGCCCCCCTTTCTCAGGGCTGGTTGCTGGTTTGGTTGTTTGCTTTCCTTCTCTTCTCTTTGCTCTTTTGGCGTCTTACGCAGCCGCAGCTCGGGAGCCCCTCAGTACATCCGAAGAAATAAATGCGGAAGGTCAAGCGAAGTGCCAAGCCCACGTGAGTGTACTGACAGCCAATGAAAACGAGAAGAGCGTCATGGTCGATTTCTCTTTCATTTGGTGCATTTCCTCTCCATCATCGTCATCATCTTCTCCTTTCTCACGGTTTCTCACAACTGACTTCCACACACGCTTGCATCAGGCCATCCGATTCTCCATCACGTTCTTCCGGTTCCGACCTGCCTTGCATGAGTACCACAATACTCGTACTTTCTTCTGCTGCACTTTTTGGACTAATCCACTCATCATCCTGTCTTTCCAGTTCCAGTTGTTCGCAATATCGACGATTCCTTACATATCCAAAGCAAGGAGCCGGAATATGAATCCATGCCATCTGCAGACATCCCAAACCGGTCAGAAGTCCTAGCATCCACTCCTCATTCCGTCATAACACATCTCACCAACTGAGTGTCACCGACGAGGTGCCTGATAGCCAAACCTGACCCCCTGCCTCTCTTCACGTGTCACCGTCCTGCCTTCGGCGATTTCTTGCCATACCATTTGTATCCCCTGAGATCCTTCCTCAACCATTCATTACATTTGCACTTCCAACAAACACCACAAGCACAGCTGCGAACCCAGTGGTAGACATGAACACGTCGGCTCGTTTTTGAGCAATCACATTCATCACCAATGAGAATACCAGACTCATGGCTGATATCGCTATCAATCGACCCTCGATGCTCTGTACGCTGAACAGAACCAGGATTGAGAAGGCCGGAATGACTGCCGACAGGATCATACAAAACGTGTTGGCGATCTGTACCAGAGTCTCTGATCGGTATTCCCAGGTTTGTCGGAATGCCTTTTCTGCCATTGACCGGTGAATTCGATGTCCAACCATACGGTGATATAATGGCACTATTCTGTCACTCAAGAATCTGGCCAACGGATCTTTTCTCCCAATGTCTTCTTTTATAGTCATCAGATCTCTCTCAATGTCTCGGTCGCAGAAGATGCCTGCTTCGACCCCATGCAAGAACGCATCGCCACCACTTTCTTCGTCGTACCACCGCCTCCGCAGCTCTAAATTGTCTTTCGGTGGAGGATTCAACGCATTGACTTTAGCTGTTTGCAGAATGGTCCGATCTGTGCCACCGTCAGCGCAAGTCTTCCGATCAGTGGTCTGAATCAAACACTTGCAATACTGATCTAGCAGGGTTCTTGACCGCTCAAAGATTTTCCGAATATCGTCTTCTGACATGTGTTCAGGACATTCGATCCAAATTCGGTCAAAACTGTTCAGCTCCGGCATCTTTCTGATTTCATTAATGACCATCTCAAGGTGCTGCAGCTCCGCTTGCATATGAAGAATGTTTTCGGCATTCATGCTGGAGAATTTCCTGAAGGCTTCGATGTCTTGATGGCTTGCCATCATCGAGGCCAGGGCACCATATCCCGTCATCATTGCGAGGCAAGAAGGCAAATATCTGGATACAAACTGACAGACTCAGGGGCGGGTGTTCTGTGGGAGTACAATCAGCGGGATGACTGCTTATATGGCGGGCGACTGTGTGCTTGTCCAACTTTGCAACTTGCGTTCACCAATGGGACATCGCTTCTGCATGGATACCCAAGACAAGCCAGCGGGCGTAGCGTGCAGGCATGAAGCAGCGGACCCTGTCTGCGCGAACACGTCGGAGATTTTCCGTTGCGTTGCCACAGCATGCTGTTGCCGGTTACACTGCTCAGAGAGCCCGTCAACTCCGGCGAACTCTGGTTTGCAAGCTACAGTCAAGATACGAGTCCTCTTACGCCATTGGGAGCCATGCTTAAAGAGGCACGTGGTTGTACTCAGGCCGAATACGAGCACAGCATGGCACTCTTGTTCAGTTGTCGGAGTGCCGAACGTATACAAGAAGTCTCCTGATTCCAGCGAGAACTTTCGATCATGGACGATTGATTGCTGCATTGATTCAGCCGAGTATCAAGAACACAGAGCGGCTTGCAGACTGTCAGTGAGATTATCTTTGACAATGTCCCACTTCTGTCTATCTGCACTATTCCTTCCCACCTTCTCACTCGAAACTGGAGTCAACCTGTTTTCGACGGCAATATGAGTGAACGCTCCTCGGCCAGGTGGGTTGCATATCACAGTCGAGTGGCCACTATGGTGACACCGACCCTCGATAATGGGATCTCTTCCCGAGGACAACACCGGCGTCCAGAAATAACCTTTCGGAAAGACCTGTCTCCTGCAAGTGATTCTCATTCATATGTCTCATACACCCGGACAGCTACAGGGTGGATCGAAATGGGAGGTTCTGGTTCACATCAAGCTTGCAGCAGTTTGTAATGCGGTGCCATATTGCGGTTTGTCGAGAGACGAGCCGGCCTTGTGCGACGATGCAGCCACCTGCAATGGTCGGATGGCCTCAAACAGTGGAATGACTGCTCGTTATCCCTCTATAAGACGTCAATCGGGCTTCAAGTGCAGCCTCTCCCTTCCGTTCAATGTCGGTGGTAGAATGTCGCCCGCTGGTACCTGACGTCTCAAGGTATCAATACCATTGCTCGGGTCAACCAAGTGCATCCGCCCACATGCAGGGACAGCACGATCATTCCATCTTCAACCTGTCTTGGTCTTGGATATATGCGTTCATACCGGCTTCCATGCCGTATGCAGAGCCGAAATCGAAGACCATGAGGAATCCTCGGCAGAACTTCGAGGATAAGCATGAAAGAAGCCAAAGGCTGCCGATGAAGGTCGTTCGAGGACGCGAGGTCATATTCTCCTGTACCCGAAAAACCTCTGCGAATTGCGAAAATGTACTCGTCAAGCGTACTGTCCCAAGTCGTCCCCGCAGAATCATGTTAACCAATTCCATGGGGCCACAACTCAACCCCTTTATTGTGACAATGATCATACAGCTGGACATCTGGAACGCCCTGCCCGGGTGCCGATCACGCCCGGCGACAACATCTCGAAGAGTGCTCCTTGACACCGGCGCCGATTTCAACCTGATCTCGCATCGTGCATTTAGCGAACTCCATATGAAGAAAGAACCAATCTATGGGTTGGTTCATTCCATTGGCGGGTACCGGAAATTGGCAGGCACTCTGCTTCTTCATTGGCACTTCAGCATTCCTGGTGCCTCTGCTGGTAGATCATCCAAGCACTGTGCTCCATTTCATATCCTGCAAAGTGGCAAGGATCCGAACTTTGACTGTATCATCGGCCGGCCATGGATTGAGGAGAACTGGACGGAATTTATCGCGTTGGTCGAGAGCAATTGGAAAAATCAAGCAACAGCAAGAATCAACGCCGAACGTGAATAAATCCTCCTACACCACGATATACTCTTGGACATATGCGCGAGTATTTGAGACGTCACTTTTGGAACGTCGAACCACGGACCCCTGACGGAGTTATATTCCAACGCAGGTGTCTTCTACATGGGAAAATGGAATCTATAATGTACCACCTGGACTGAACACAAGCACAACGGCAATGAATGGCTGTCCGCCACAATGTGGTGATGCGGAGTTGTATGACAAGGGTTTCATCGTATCTGGATCTAGACCGAAAATGGTGAGTTTCGGCCAACATTCAAGGGTCTGCGGCAGCACTTTTGGGCGCCAGGTTACACGAAAGATCTGTGCTGAGGTTCCAAAGGATGGAACGCTCAAGGCGTCTCCGGGATCGTCTTTGCTATCATGGTCATCTGAACATTTTTCAAGCCGCAATCACCGGCAAAAGCGATAGACTGCTCCTTTTTGTACCTACAAAAGTTTTTGTTCCACCTGTCAACACCTGCTCGTCGCTTTCCATGGACTTCCGTATCTCAGTGACAAATCGAGCAACATGAGAGGTGACTCTGGACATCACTAAGCCGCGGAAAGCAGCAGCATCGATGGCTTGAGGTTCCTCTTGACAAGGATGTACTGTTGAGCAATGGCTACTCGACAGACGTCCTTACTGAGGTATATCAAAAGCAACATATCTTCCAATACTATCCCGCCAACACACTGACATTTCAATCTGGCCTTGGGCACAGAGTCTGCCCAATAAGAATAACTTGAGGCCTTGCGCATCGGTGTGATCTTTCATTCTGTGGACCCAGCATACAACAGGATGGCAACGGGGCGCAAAGATTCGCCACCGACGCCGAGTGCTTTGTTGCCGGATCCTCAATTCGAAGCTTCATATCGTTCGTGGCAGAGCCGTCGTCCACAACTATTCCGTCACTCAGCCTCACTGGTCAACATGGTACGCCACCTGCTCCCATCCCTCACCGAGGGCATCCTTGACAGTCTGCGAGTTCAGTTTCGGTGGCATGGCTAACGAACGTCTACTACAGGCTCCGAACACTAAAGTCCAAATCTGCGTCATTGCAGATGACCAGGAACACGCCGTCAAGCTACCCAACACCGTCTACGATGGCAGCTTGCAGAAGAGTCTCATCTCCAAGGCAAAGGCCCTGACTACTGGTGGCCCAATTCAGACACGACCCACCACGACCTTCATTGACCACAATGGCAAGACATACACTTCGGCATCCACGATCTGTCTTCGCTGGTACTACGAGAGCGGCATGCAGACCTTCCAGGAGACGTTTTACGTCGTAGACCAATCACCGCGGGCTACTGGCGGCGGAGAATGGGACGCACTCTTGCGCGCCGGTGTCGAACCGGATCCAGGACAGGTTCCCGCCCAAGCATTTCCATATGGATATGCGCCACGGGATCCACGGCGCGACGAGGACCAGAGAAAGAAAGACGAGAAGAAGTTGAAGCAGTACGAGGCTGAGAAGGAGGCCCAAGCCGCGAGGGTTAGGGAGAGATTGCTGAAGAATCTGAAGACATCTGGGAAGGGCTGAGCTGGACCTGCATTGCACGGGGTTGGGGGTTCTTCCAGAATGTTATGAAACGAATTTTTTTGGGCGTATCGTCTCGGAATGCTCTTTTACGAAGCTTGAGATTTTGCGTTCGATTGCTGTAAGGGGTCTCGGTACGAACTTTGCCTGTTGCTGCGCATGACTTGGTCAAGTTGGTATCTATGTCTTCTTTCTTGGATCATAGCGAAAGCTTGCCAGAATTTTAGTTGTCAATTGCTGAACCTACACATTCTGGGAGTCACCCACACCTCATGATGGACCTTTCAACCTCAAGCCTGTCCACCATTCACCAAAATAGTCTGGCCCGAGATCCACCTCGCGCCATCGCCACACAAGAAAGCAATCGCATCCGCCACTTCCTCAGGCGTGCCAATGCGCTTATTCGGATTGAAACTCGCGATCATCTTGAGCTGTTGCTCGCTCTTGCCTTCGTAGAACAGGTCCGTCCCTGTCGGGCCTGGAGCCACCACATTCACTTTGATTCCGTGTTTGGCCTGGAGATCTCTGGAAAGCAACCTGCCCAATTGTTCGATCGCGCCTTTGGTGCTGCAGTACAGTGTATACGGCGGCGTTACGGTGCTGGCGTGATTTATGGTGGTCGATAATAACACGATTGAAGATCCCGGGGACATATGCGGGAGGGCTTTCTGAACAAGGAAATAGGGACCCTTGACGTTCATGGCGAATGCGCGGTCAAAGTCCTGTTCGCTTGTGGATTCGATATCTTTCATTGGCAGGATGCCCGCGTTGGCGATCAAGATGTCGATTTTGGAAAAGTGCGAGACTGTTTCGGATACCAAGGTTTCGATGCCGGAGAGGTTGCTTGCGTCGGCGCGGACTGCCAGCGCATTCTGGGGGGCGCCGCCGAGTTGGGAAACCAGTGTGTCGGCGGCGGCGGAGTCCGAGTTGTAGTTGATGATGACTTTTGCGCCGAGTTTGGAGAGGGCGGTGGCGGTCGCGGCGCCGATGCCCTTGGAGCCCCCTGTCATGAGGGCTACTTTGCCGGCAAGGGGTGTTGTGGTCGACATGTTGCTGATATGGGATTGGGGTTCTGCTTGGTTGTTCTTTGAATAGATTCTCTTGATGTTATACCGTCGATAGGGGTTCTTTGTGATCGATGTAGGCTAGGAGGAAGTGTTTCATGGGATGACCGATTTGACCTTATATATTCCCTACCTTCCGGACTTATGTATCGCTTCCCTCGTAGGTTGTCCGGGAACGATAGCAATGCGAATCATGTCGCCGAAGGTCTAGACACATCTGGTCTGTCACAGTGGAGGTAGGCGGCATAACTTTCCTTTTGCCCTGTGATGTAGCTGAATAGTGCGCGTATGGTTGAAAGAAGGTCGACAAGGTGCAGCTGAAAGTATCGCACGCGAAGGAGAGGTTCGTGTAAGGGTGGTTCCCAAACAGGAAACCGTTCAACTCCGTAAAGACCGCGATGTCCACCGAGGACCTCTTCGGGGTGACTGTGATTGACTGGCTGGTCGGCATGCTTGCTGATGCAAATTCTGACTCAAGCGCTGTCATTGGCGCCACGGACAAAGGGGTTCTGACACGGAGTTTGTGAGACTCGTTTCCATTGTACAATTGAGTGTCCATGAAGCGTACTGAACGTCCTGGTACATCATGCCTATTGAGGAATCTGCAATGTCCGCTATGTGTACCATAACGCCATAGCAGCCAAGAATGTGCCCGCCAATATGTTCGTTAAAATGGATCGTGAGGCTTTGCTTCTGTGATATATGTGACTGAGGTCGAGGTGAGTCGCAATGATACTCGACTCTTTGTAACTAAGATTTCTCGGGCACTTGTGATATCAAAAGTCATCATGGCTTCTCGACAACTGGTCTGCATAGTCACCGGCGCTTCGAGTGGCTTTGGCGCATTGACAGCCAGGGCACTTGCAATGTCGGGCCATATCGTCTATGCAGGCTTCCTCCAGCCCAACGACGACACGACCTCGGAATATCAAGAGGCAGCAGCGTTCGCCGAGGGGAATCACTGCCAACTGCGAGGCATCGTTCAATGTTGTCAGGGATCAATCGATCAAAGATGCAGTTGACAAGGTGATGGCTGTCGAGGGTCGCATAGACGTTGTGGTCCACAACGCTGGTAAGTGCTCCCGCCTGGACCTCATTCTGTACTGAAGTGTCCAAAAGGGCACATGACCTTCGGACCTGCTAAAGCCTTCACTCCGGAGCAATTCCTGGAGATGTACGAGGTCAACTGCCTCTCCTGACACAGAATCAATAGGATAGTCCTGCCGCATATGAGACGAGTTGGCAAAGGCTTGCTTGTCTGGATGTCTTCGAGCAGTGCTCACGGACCCAGTTCACCCTTCTTGGCCCCATACTTTGCGGCCAAAGCAGCCCAGGACTCTTTGGCGCAAACCTATGCTGTTGAATTGACGCAGTATGGTATCGAGACGTCAATCGTCGTTCCTGGAGCTTTCACAAAAGGTACAAACCATTTTGCAACGGCAATGAAGCCTGGAGACGCGGCAGTGGAAGAGGAGTACATGGAAGGCCCTCTAAAAGGGTGGGACGCAGCCTGTCTTGAGGGACATGGGAGAGTCATATCCCCTGACGCTGATCCGGGAGCGGTGGCCGAAGCTGTTCGTCGGATCGTCGGCATGGAGCATGGTAAGCGGCCTTTCAGAGTACATGTTGAGTTTGACAGTGGAGGAGCGGCGATTGTCAATGGTGTACGAGATCTGGTCAGAGAGACCTCCTTGACGAAGCTTGGCTTGGCTGATTTGCTGAAGGTGAAAATGTACAGGTGCGTTTGACTTGCTGGGAGGTGATCTCAGCATGCCCATTGGAGTAAACATGGGCATGCCCAGATCGGTCGTCATTATGTCAGCACGCATATTGAATAGTAATCACCACATCAAAGGTTCAAGAATGTCCCCTCAGTCCTTGGGAAATGCATCAACCCCATCCGTACTTGGACAGCTTCCTGGCTGGTCAGAACTGTGTTTTCGAATGGACACTTGCTGTCACGAGCAGTAATCGCGATCAAGCAGGAGGCCATTGAAATAGGGATATACTCTCACATATTGCATCGTGTGCAAGACACATAGTGGTCGAGGAAACCAGGACTGAATATCCTGCATGCAATTGCGCGACCAAGATGGTATCAGGTGAGGAGCCTGCCTCAGGAGCGCTCAATGTTGCTATGATGAGACATGCAGAAGCTCGTAGTGTGAACGAAATCTGGGCTGGCAAGACAGACATCAAAGAGCGACGCCGATTGCAGAATAGGTTGAACAGGAGAGCATACAGTGCGCCTCTCTCCCCACAGGTTTGCTAAAATGATGAATTGACAAAGGGTTGACAGGAAAGCGTCAGACCGAGCAGAACCGTATGCGAGACAGTCACCCGGATCGCGATATCCCACAGCAGGCGCGACGATCAAGACTTCCCGGAGTTCATGTTTTCTCCGTTGCAGGAGCGAGCGGTGCAAGATGGCATGAATCAATCAGTCTCAACGCGTTTTTCACTCCTTCAAAAGCGGTCTTGCACAAATCCGAGCAGATGTCCACATCACTGA
The DNA here is from genome assembly GCF_022695815.1 of Exophiala viscosa. Classification (NCBI taxonomy): domain Eukaryota; kingdom Fungi; phylum Ascomycota; class Eurotiomycetes; order Chaetothyriales; family Herpotrichiellaceae; genus Exophiala; species Exophiala viscosa. Next base: position 2,499,140 of record NW_026944353.1, on the reverse strand, counting down.
ATCCATTGCGTGGCTGGTGTCGACGTTTTGAGGAGACCTGGTTGCAAAGCGGCCTCAGCGGAATCGAATTGGGCAGGATACCTAGCCCTGAACATGCTGAGAACGTGTCAGATGCAGTCATTTGCGAGGAACACCTGTTGAGTTTCCTGAATATTCAGAATCCTCATCCTCTTCCGATGGACCATCTCATCAATCTGGTGTACTACAATGTCTTCCGAGGACTCAGTAAGAACATCAAACACTTGCGGCTTGATTGTCGGCAGATGTTGTTCGACGATTGTCCCAGCCCTTTCATCGCCGGAGGACTTGACATCTCAGTCATTGCACCCGACTTTCATCCCACACTCTTGCAACGTACTGTGCCACATCATCCATGTTTCGACATATTTCCTGATGCTGTGGTCCGGGATAACGCGATCAATTGCTGGCGAGACCATGAATCCGCACACCAGGGTAGGTTGTGCTTTACCATCGCTGGGAGAAACACATGGCACGAAATCGACATTCCGTTGCGACACGGCTTCGTGCTGTGGGAACAGCCAGACTGTGTGGAGAGCTGGGAAGTCACAGAAGGGTTTGTGCAGGATTGGCCGGGTCTTGTCAAAGGCGCCTTTCGTCTGGAAGCTGCCACCAATTCATGGAGAGGTGTTCGTGGAGAGCCCCCAATAAGTTTTGCCTGATTACCTATACTGTTGTAGATGGGGACTGTGGCTTACAATCCTCACGCGTAAGACCTAGGAACGCAGGAAACAGAATCAATGTCTGCCGATATTCAGTCTGACCTATCGCACGAAGTGATAGAAAAGAACGAGTCACTTGTGCGGACGACCCTAGGAATGACTATCTAGCAAGCCAGGAAACGGGAGAACCTCGGGCGCATGTTTGTTGTACTTCTGCCAGCCTGGCTTCCTCCGCATGCGAACCAACATATATTACACCAAAGTGTGATCAGTTGACACAGATGTACTCGCCGGATCTGTGTTTTTGATACCATCCCACTTGCCAACAGGCAAGCCATCACCGCCGCCATGTTGCCCTTCCTCGCTCCCTACCTGTCCAACCCACGCCAGTCGCTGTCTCAAGTCCTCAACTTTGCCCTCGTTCTGTCCACCGCGTTCATGCTATGGAAATCCCTCTCGGTCATCTCAGACTCTCCGTCACCCATAGTCGTGGTTCTGAGTGGATCCATGGAGCCTGCCTTTCAACGAGGTGATTTACTCTTCCTGTGGAACCGAGACAAGACTGCGGAGGTGGGAGAAATTGTGGTCTACAACGTCAAGGGCAAGGACATTCCCATTGTACATCGCGTCGTCCGAAGCCATACACCTGCAGTCGCTGTCAAGGCGAACCAAAGGTATCTCGTTCCCCCATTTCTACATGAGATGGTCGATTCTGACGCGTTATTCCAGCGGCCATCTGTCTCAAACATCCCCTAAGCTGCTTACAAAAGGCGACAACAACGTGGCCGACGATACAGAATTATATGCAAGGGGCCAGAGCTATCTGGACAATGAGGAAGACATCATTGGCAGTGTTCGCGGATATGTGCCGGGTGTGGGATATGTCACCATTATGCTCAGTGAACATCCATGGCTGAAAACTGTGATGCTTGGGATCATGGGTCTGATGGTCATTCTGCAAAGAGAATAGAGACAGTCTGTTCCTTGAGATGTTCAACCGTCAATACCAAACGCTAGGACGACCTCGCTTCAGGGCAGGTCATATTGGCGGACCGCATGGCCTGAATGAGATTCCATGTCAATCAGGCCAATTGCCTCGATTGAAGCATCCGCTGGCACATAGGCTTGCGGAAGTTGTGCGCCGAACGGCCAACGGCATATTACCGTTTCCCGGCCTTCCATCCTGCGGAGAAGTGTACCTGTCGACTCTCTTGAGGCTCGGCTCTGGACTTGGAAGGGTGGGTTGGGTCTAGACCAGGCGTGGAATGAGAGTTGTCATGCCTTGTTCAGCGATGACCTGGTCCCAGAGTCGCGCAAAGGACTGCACCCGCCCGCGCTCACAGTGCGACTAAATGTCGACCTCCCAAAAACAATTATGATATGATCACATATCCCAAGCAAGCGATTCCGTCCTCGTAAGGGTCAAAAGTCGTCATCGACTAATTAGGCCTCCCATTCATCTCCAAGAAACTAGCCAGGGTCCAATTACGATGTCCGGAAGACATATGGGGGCTTTTGACTTGGGATACCTTTGGCACCCACGGCACCTAGGCGAGCAAAGATAAGCCCTACCATAGTGAGAGGCCACGCAAGAGGAACCTGACCCCTGTCTTTTTGTGTTAATCAGCCGCAGACTAATAAGTTGGTGGTTGGCGCCGGATGCAAGTGATTTGTTGTACCTCCAATCCAGCTTCGTTTATGGAAATCCGGTTAGTCCAGCTGAACATTTCGATGGTGCCCTTCTGACTTTCCATGTCTCAAATCTTGTGTTCCTTCATACCTTTTCTCCTATTCTGAAGCGCATCATCATCATCATCATCAGCAGCAGCAGCAGCATATCTCATCGACAGTACAACCAAGTCTAATATTGAATATCTGTGCAACAACAAACAGAGGGTGCATAGCAAGGCGTCCTTTTGTGCAAACGACTCCAAGTTTAGCGCCAGGGTGGAACTGCGCGCCACGCACCTCAATCTCCTAGGACTTTTGCCGCTCTTATCTTTTGTTGCAACAATATTTGTCAAACATCCTGTTGCGGCTTCGCGATCTGTTCGTCGCCTTTGCGACCCTCTGCAAGCAGGGTCGTGGTGTTCTTCGGCAAATTCGGTTGTAAGAAAGAACACCCGACAACGACACTGCGTCGGGATCCATTGCGAGCTGACGACTATTCTTCTTGCGCCGTGTCATATTGCAAACCGATCAGTTTACCAGAGCAGTTTACTGCGATATGTTCAGATTCAATATTGCTCCGGAATCGCCCATCACATGTCAACGATGAGGCTGATCAACCAATAAACTGTGACTCGACATACGAGCATGGACCAATATCAAGGTCGTTCATCGGCCCGAGTTCTACCTGGGGAAGCCGTTGGAGACGACGTTGGGTTACTCAGTGGTAAGGATGATCAAGTCGAAAGCACAACAACGACTGCCATGGAGCCTCTATCCCATCCCCGAGGTCGGCATTCAAGAGGAAGTTCTCGTGAAGAACGATTGCGATCCATTGATGAAAGCGACAGCATGCGGGACACTGGATACGAACTCGTGGAGCCTCCAACTCCTGCGAAGCCTCGCACTCTGATTCCGGGCCCTTCCAGCGCCTCTTCCATGCTCAGGAGATTAACCACCAAATATGCGCCCATATCACGTCCGCGATTTCGATCCAACAAACGATCCAAAGGTCGCGCATACGCGACGTTAGGCGATGCCGACGGCGATCAGCCTGCCGCAGACATTTCTACACTCACGGGTCTGGGCTGGGAGATGAACGACATGTCAAACCCTGATGCGACCGGCCTTGGAGACAGTGATACACGATATGTGCCACCAACACCATCCAGTCGCAAACCCGACTTTCGCAGCTTCGTGGATAAACGCCGCTCAGTGGGCGAAGGCATGAGGGATATTGGTGTTCAGCTTAAACGCGACCCCACAAAGGTGGTAAGAAGACCGACTGATGACGCGCAAAGCAGTCAGAGTGCAGAAGTTCAAGTCGATCGAGCCAAGACTGTGAAGAAGTTTGGGCAGAATCTGGCACAAGAGAAGAAAACCATTGTCGAAATCGAGGAAGTGGTTGATCTAAGTTCATTGGAGGGCGGGCAACCAGACAATCGAGCAAGTCGAGGATTTGACATGAGGCAGAGCTTTATGCCGCAAGAGACCAAGAGCTACTACTTTCCCGAAGATCCAGATGTCCCCAACTGGAAACCGTTCTCCATGAGCAGCATCTACATCCTCTCCTTGATGGCACTTGCTCTATTTCTGGCTGGGATACAAGAGTATGTCTGCCAGAGATCCATCAAGCGTGCGGCCGAAAACAGTGGGCTTCTGGCGTTCAATGAAGTCAGCCAGATTTCCACGCCAGACTTCTTCGCTTGGAAATGTAAGTATCGCGTGCGTACTGTTTGTGGTTCTTTGCTGACCATATGAAGATCTCCCTACCATGGTGACCATCATTTATGCTGTCATGTTCTCCATCATGGACTTTGATATCCGACGACTTGAACCTTTCTACCAGCTTTCACGACTCGATGGCGCCCGAGCATCAGCCAGCCTCAACCTCGATCACTTGACCATGTTCCAATACTTCGTTCCGTTCAAGGCCTTTCAACTGAAGCAGTATGCGGTCTTGTTTTCCGCCACCGGAAACATCATCGCATCTATGGTGGGCCCTTCTTTACAGAATCCGTCACTCAATATGTACAACAATCCGAAATGTCCTAATGGAGAATGTCCTCCACACACGGACGAGAAGGCCTATTGGGTTCGGACCTCTACAACCTGGTCTCGAATCCTGTCTGGGAGTTACTTGGTCGTGGCTCTTATCCTCGTCATTCTGTTCGTCCAATTACGCCGAAAATCTGGCTTACTCAGTGACCCGAAAGGGATCGCCGGCATCGCATCCATGGCGACCAAATCGCATATCTTGCAGGATTTCGCCGGAATGGACATGGCCACCCGTGGGAAGATTCACAGGAGGCTTCAGCATCGCCGCTATGTGCTGTACAAATCGTCAATCTGGCAGGGAGAGTGGACTGCGACGCAGGAACCTCCTCAAGACAGTGAGAGCAGGCTAAGCAGCCCACACCCTGTCATGCTCAGGCTGAAGGCAGGAATCCCGTTTCTGCTTCTGATGGTCTTCTGCTTGATTACGATACCGGTCATCACTTTGACCAATGCCAGGGTCGTGCCAAATGCGGTGCCATGGCTTCCCATTGTCATTGCGACTGCTTTGAAATTGTTGTTCAGCACGTTTGAAGCCGACGTTCGTCTCATGGAACCATTCTACCAATTGTCAAAGGGTAGAGCGAGACCCGAAAACAGTCTGACACTCGACTATCAGGCGACAGTGTATGGTTGGATGCCCTTCAAGGCCCTGTGGAACCGACATTACATTGTGGCGTTGGTGGGATTTTCTTCAGTCATTCTGGATGTCCTGACCGTGACAGTGGGTTCATTTTCGGTCAACTCGGAAGTGTTTCTGAACCTGAAAAAGAAGCGCAAGGGTGAGTCCAACGGCGACGAGACTTTTGTGTCTTTTTGGGTATCACTTGTCCTCTCTGTGAGCATACTCCTGGTGGTTATTGCGACCACAATATTGGTATATGTTCGACGACGGCATCCATTCCTACCACGAGAGCCTTCGACGATTGCGGCGGTGATAGCATTCATCTATGCCAGCAATATGCTTACCGACTTCATTGACACTGAAACTCTGAACAACAAGCAGATGGAACAGAGGCTGATTGGGCTGGGCAAGAGGTATGGCCTTGGGTGGTTCAAAGGACGAGATGGGCAAATGCATTGCGCTATCGACGAAGAACCCATGAGGAGCAAATATGTGCACGGCAAGCCATATACAATGGCGCAGGCAGGACCCTTGCAGTCACATGAGACATTTGCTTTTGTATAGACATTAGATCTATTGTCCAGGTATAGATCTCAGGGTATGATGAGACATGATTTTTAGCGATATAGCGATTACATGGACGCGATGGAGTAGATAATAATCAAGAGTTGGACATACCAGATAATCATGAGAATGAATGTTCTGATGAGGCTGAGTATTCGTTTATCAGACTATCAGCGTTGTCGTCATCCATGAGTTGCGCCAGCCTGGGTCAAGGGGAGGCCAAGGAGGTTCTTCCCATCGCTTAACCGGGAAAGTGACAGTCCAGCATGTGAATCAAACAAGGAAGTGCCTAAGCTTAGACTAAGAGCAGATAGGCGGCCTCTTATCATTGGTAGAAAAGGCTATAAGGGCACTTAGACGGTGTTTTGGGGCGATTCGCGTCGCCTAGAAAAAAAGATGCACAGATTCGCATTGACCACAAGCCAATGACGTCAACTGGCACTGCGTGAAAGGAGGGTTGGTGATGGTGGGTGCATGCGTCGTCTTTCTTGCACCAAAACACCAGGATATTCCCTACTGACAAGAAATCCCAGCTTCCTCTCGTTTTCCTCACCTTCTCGTCTACTTCCCGTCTGGCTTTCATCTCCTCAAGATGCCTATGCCAGGCTACGTCTTCCGTGATGGCGGCACCACTCCTCCTGCGGTCGAAGACGCCGACACTGCATTTCGCAAGCGAATCACCACTGCCACCACTTCTACCCCTACTTCCCATGCAAGCAAACCCATAACCGCAACATCTGCGGCGCCCCTGGGCCAGAACACCACTACGAGCCATCAACTAGCCACCGGTCACCATGAGATCGAAGGTGCGGCACAAAGAGCTGGTAAGGAGGACCGCACCACGAATCTAGGATGGCAAGCCAACGCTGTAGGTGTAGATACTTTGGTGGGTGGACTGCCAAACGACGACTTGTGGACATTGATGAGAAGATTCAACAAGGCAAGTTACATCTCTCAAGAGCCGCTGCTGGACACATGCTGATCCCACCGCTAGCAAATGTACCATGTCAAAGCAGTCCCACGACCACCACCTGGAGGATTGGACCTCGTTGTGGCCAAGGAGGATGACTTCTCCCCCGACAAGCTTCGAGCCAACCTTGAACGTCTGTACATGACAGTCATTGTTGGGCTCATTGCTTTCGGCAAACACATCGCAAGACTTCGATCATGGCGTGAGCCTCGTCGAACAGCTGGTTTCGCCGCAGCTTACTTCCTGGCTTGGATCCTCAATGTGGTCGTCCCTTTCATGTTGGCCTTTGTCATCGTCCTAATTACCGTACCCGAGTCCCGCGATTTTCTCTTTCCTCCTGCGCCTCTCGCCCTTGTCGATCATAAGACGGGTGGTGTTCAGAAGCCCAAGGCTGGCGTGCTAGGCAGTACCGATAGTGTCACTGGAGCACCAGAGAAATACAAGGGCGAGGCTGTTGAGCAAGAAGCTAGTAACATGGTGTCAGGCATTGCATCGGTGGCGATATCAAGTGCTGCCGGTCGTCATGATCAGGCCAATCCAGACCCAGAAGGTGGCAGTAAGACTCTCGACAAAGGAGCGCCGGATCCAACAAATCTTGCAACCTCGGTGGCTGACGCTCAATCGTCTGCTCAGGGTGGTAACCCTGAACATGCGCACGACAAAACCAAACAACCCATGGAAGAAGCAGTCTGGGCAAAGATGCGTCCCGCAATGCACGGGGTGGGCCAGGCCGCTGACACCTGGGAACGAGTTGCCAATGCTTTGTCACCCACGCCTCCGTTTTCGCAGAACAAGCGCCTGCAATTAGGTGCCATCTTTGTCCCTATAATGCTTCTATCACTCTTCGTCAAGGCTCAGTGGGTTGTCAGAGGCACCACATTCTTTACCGGCTTCGCCTTCTTCTCCGACCCACTAATGCAACGAGGTATTCACTTCCTGAACGAGAAGATACCAAACTGGCCCGAATATCTGGATCTCGGCAATACTTTGCTCAAAGGCGTACCGACCAATGCTCAACTTACCATTACCCTGCTGCGCATTGGTGAGGCAAATCGCGCTCCATTGCCTCCACCACCATCATCCAGTCACCCACCACCAGACAAGCCAGTTGGTGTTGACAAAACCGCCATCACCGACAACGGGCTCGATGCATCGCATTCTGAAATCGAAGATGCCATCACCGTTGATAAGCCTACAGGCGGCGAGGAAGCAGCACATGCCGAGGCAGAGGGCAAAAAGAAGAAAGGAGGCTTTGGCGCCAAGGTCATGTCTGCTTTCAAGCACACAACGGCTGGAGGTGTCGAAACTAAGCTGACTCTCGACTCTGCAAAGGCCGCACTAGGCTCGCGTCATGCCAAGGACAAGTTGGGCGTCTTACCTACCAAGGCCGAGATGAAGGAGAAACCCACCGAGGGGCCAGTCGAGTTCAAAGCTCGATACGACGGCCGCAAGGGCGCGGTGTATGTCGACAGTTCTGTCTCACCTCCGAGTGGACGACGACCTGCGTCACCGTGTGTGTATTTCACGACACATCTTGACGGTCATGAGCATGTCGAAAGTATGCCGCATGATCCAACCTGGGCTGTTGCAATTGCAGATCTCGCTGAGATCAAGAAGGTCGGTGGTCTGGGATGGAAGGGCAAGCTTGTTGTGGGATGGGCCACGAATAGAGAAGTCAAGGACGGTATTGAGATTGTGACGAGACAAGGACAGAAATACCGTGCCATGGCGATCGCTGAGCGTGATGAGCTGTTCAATCGTCTTGTTGCTATGGGACAGCAGGTTTGGGAGAGTTATTAAACAACCAAGGAGACTTGAAGAGGGTTATGACATTGTAAGTATAAATGCCGTAAGGGTATTGTGGTTAATTTTACGCTACGCTGAAGAAAGAAGAAATACCCCTGATGGAATATGGTACTGCAATTGATTTTACATCTACTACTCGCATCCTTTCAGGACAACTCATACACTTTTCACGCGTTCTACAGGGTCATCCGACGGTAGTGGTAGTGGCACCACGCCAGCCTCTGCTTCTTGGCTCATCACACTTCTCAACAAAGACTGCTCTGTCTTCAGATACGATCTCCGCCCCTGAATGAACCAGAATGCCACCGCAATAACCAGCATGACCCCAAAGACGGCAATCGCCCAATTCATATCCGCAGGCGCCGGGTTCGGGTCCGAAGGAAAGAAGAAGAACACCGTTGTAATCGAACAATAAATCAGACTGACCACGTTGGCTGCATGGCCGTAGCGACCGAGTGTGAAAGGTCCGGGAACCAATTTGTCGCGGCCGACATACAGCAGCACTGCGATGGGCAGCGCATAAGAGATCGTCAGGGCGATGGTGCTCACTGACAAGATAGCTTCGAGGACAGTGTTGGCGAATAAGTACAGTATACCGATTAAGGCGATAAGAATGCCTTGAGCCCAGAGTGATCTCACAGGGACGGACCAGTACGTGCTCACGACGGCGAGATACCTGTCGAAGGGCAATCCGCCGTCACGCGCGAATCCCCAGGTCAGACGGCTCGCGGTGGTCATGATACTGATGTTCTGGCCGACACCGTTGATGATGAACAGCGCTAATAATACGGCGGCGCCGGTGAGACCCATGGTTTCCAGGCACAGTTCGATGAATGGCAGGTCGGCGTTGGCGAGGGCATCGAGGTCCTGCACGCAGAACAGGCATACCATCATGAAGATGAAACCGGTAAGAGATCCGATCGCGACGGACAACCATATTACTTTGGGCCCGGTCTTGCTTGGAGAGGGCAGCTCTTCGACCATGTGAATACAAGCGTCGAATGCGGTCAGACCGTAGGCGGATTGGACAAGCCCAGTAAACCAGATGACCCCGCTGGGCCAGCCGGTCTGGTTGATCCAGGTGCCGAACACGAAGTGGCCAGATTGGTAGGCTAGATGGGCTTTGATGCCGACGGAGATCAACAATGCCATCGCGATTGCGAGAAACAAAACGGAGAATTGCACGCCGACCACGTTGTTGATCCAAGGGAGGACGCGGTCTTTGCGGCAGGCGATGATGTTGATGAACGTCAATAAAGCGGTGAGGCCGACGTAGATGAGGAATTCCACCCAGCCGTACCCTGCTGCAGCCCAGTCCGGATCGAACATGGTTTTCATCGCGAGAATGAAGTCGGTCATGAATGCCGTCTGAGAGGCCGTCAATGTCCACCATCCAAATGTGTTGATCCAGGCGCACATGTACGAGATGAAGCGGCCGAGGGGGGTGTTGTAGAGGCGGAAGATCCAGTATGCTTGGCCTAGAGCGGTGGGCATGCTGCTGGTCAATTCGCCCAGGGAGACTGCCACGCAGAGGTTGCAGAATGTGACTAGCACCAGACCCCAGAGGATGCTGACGGGACCGCCTGCTCGGAGACCGGTGGCTAGGTTCTGAGCGAGGGTCGACCATGTTCCGAGGACGGTGAAGGCGAGGGCAAGCATACTCCACATATTGAACTGGCGGGAGAGTTGCTGTTCGTGGCCCAAGGCCGCGAGGAGTTCGGCATCTTGTTCCTCTCGGTCTTCATGGCGGGAGGCCCGTGAGGGTCGGCGTGTCTCTGGTACGGTCACAGTCATTCTGTCGGTTGGGAGATGGTGTTACTGCATTCGCAAGTTGAGAGAGGAAAAGTCAAGGAAAAGGTCTGGGAGGAGACAAAGTGTATGATGCACACGCACACAACAAGGAAGGAGCTTCAAGGTTGATCAGATGCAGTGCTTGATGTACTTGTATGAGATTGGGGAGGAAAGGACCATATACATACACAGTTGAATATATGGAGCTGAGGCACTTACCCCAGGTTGTTCTTGCTGGGATCCTCTGTGCCCACACGAACACATTGCAACCCTCGACATGTTGTCTTGTCAAAGGCGCAATGAAGGATCGTCGCATGGAGTACAATTTTTTGGGTCATTGCGTAAACACTGAACAGTACCTGAGTCAAAATCTGTATGTTTAGTGGCCGTGCGTGCCGAGTCCGGAGCGTCTAGACATTCCCGTTTTAGGTGTCGCCTCTCTGCATCTGCCGGTGAAATAGGCTCTCGGCACGTTGCATACACCTAGCAATGGCCCCTGAGAGAATGGTCCATTAGGCAGGTCGGAAATTCTCATCTTATGTGTCAATGGCGCAAAATCCAATTAGGCCTTCTCCTTGCTTCTTTTGCGCTCACAAAGTCTTTTTCTTGCTGATGTCTCTACATCACCAGGAGAAGGAGACCTGAAAGAAGATAGGACCTGCACTGGTGGGAGCTAACTTACAGGGTCTTCGGTGACATGATAATGTCGCATAGGAGACGAAAAAATCATGCTTCGTGTTTGACCTTCGACGGATTCAAGGTGTAGTATGCTCGTCCGCACACCTACCCCGTGGGGGCTTGGTTTGGCAATGGGTACAGTCATACATATCGTCTATGTCGTCCTTAAGTCGAGGGTTAGGCAGCAGTCAGTCAGTTATAACGCTGTCCTTTCGGTGAGAGTAGTACTGGTTGATGAGCAGTTCGTTCTTCCTCACAACAGACCACCACGACTTGTTCGATGTCACCAAAGCGTGCGAGCTGCCAGCTGCGGTAGAGAAAGCGCGCAAGCTGCTTCTTTGAAATGATGCGTACTGTTGAATTTGGGAAAATGAACTCTGGTGCAGTTGTCCGAGTTGTCCATCTCATAACGTAAAACCGTGGAGGAATGACAAGCGCTCAGAGAGAGTTGAAGTCATAACAACGACGAGATCGTACACATGATTTCAAACAAGGTAAGTACAACCCGGTGGAGATTTCGATAACGAAAGACACCTCTGAGTCTCTGCCTCACTTTCTCACTTCGAACCAATAATTGAAGCATGACCAGCGGCGATAGGAAGACTCAGATGGAAGCCAATCACATCACTTTCCGTTATCCCCTTGTTCCTTTTGGGCAGGTTGATGCGCTCGGCAGAACAAGACAGCCTCGTCGCTCATGATATAAAACCCCAATCCCGAAGGACTTTGACTTTTACTTATCTCTCATCTACCCTCTTGTACACCCAGGAGAACCGCCTCACTTCCTTTCCATTATCCATTCATCATGGCTGTCGACTCCTTGTCCATTCCGGGCTACCATATTTATCGTGAAGACGAAGCCCAATCAGCCTCTTCACTCGACTACTCACAATATAATCCACATCCGTTAGGTGAGTCTTCGATGAAGACTCCGTTGTATGCATTCACTAACTTCGATGAAAGATCAACTGTCGATAAAGGAAATTCCTGCCACTGCGAAGCTCATCCGAGAATTCGCATGGCCCAAAAAGGTCAAATTCAACTGCATAACTCTTCGCGAACCCAAGAAGAATGAATATGCCGCCTTCCGATCGAGAAAAGGACCACGACCGGAGCGACGTGCTTTTGCCATCGTCATTGAGCAAGGCTCTTGCAATGTCGCCGAAGTCGTTGTCAACCTAAGCAAATCCAAAGTCGAGGACTGGAAACCGGTCAACGATGTCATGCCCACTTTGACCCTCGAGGATCTCGACATTGTGGAACGCCTTGCTCGAGAGGACTCTCGAGTCATCGAGGCATGCCGTGGCCTTGGAATCACAGATATGTCCAAAGTGTTTTTCGACGCTTGGGCCATCGGTGTTGAGGAACGATATGGGTTCGAGCGCCGTCTCCAATCAGGACTGGCTTACTACCGCAATTCTTCATTGGATAATCAGTATGCCCATCCTCTGGACTTCTCGGTCGTGGTGGACACCGAGCGGCAGGAAATCCTGAATGTGGATGTCCGCCTTGTCAATGGCGAGCGAACACCAATCCCACTCGAAGAACACAACTACCTCCCAGACTTCATCCAGAAAGGATACCGGCCCGATGTCCTCAAACCCATCAACATCACTCAACCTCAGGGAGTGTCTTTCCGAATGAGGGGCAATGAGTTGACCTGGGCCGGCTACAAGATGCACATTGGTTTCAACTATCGGGAGGGTATTGTCCTTTCAGACGTCAGCATATTCGACCACCAAGAACAGCGAGACCGCGCATTGTTTAACCGTATCAGTGTCGTGGAAATGGTCGTCCCCTATGGCTCTCCCGAGAAGCCCCACCACAAGAAACACGCCTTCGATGTGGGCGAGTACGGCACAGGTCTTATGACAAACTCGCTCAAGTTGGGGTGTGATTGCAAGGGTGCCATTCACTACCTCGACGGCATTGTGAACACTGGCAAGGGTGAAGCGGCGGTAATCAAGAACGCGATATGCATCCACGAAGAAGACAATGGTCTCTTGTACAAGCACACCGACTTCCGAGATGGCAACGTCATCTCCGCTCGAGACCGCAAATTGATCGTCTCTCAAATCATCACGGCGGCGAATTACGAGTACGGCTTCTACCACACCTTCACGCTCGACGGCACATACAAGCTCGAGGTCAAGCTGACAGGTATGCTCAATACCTACTGCATGCACTCGACAGAGCAGGCAGCACCGTGGGGTACCGAAGTTGCTCCTAAACTCAACGCCCAAAATCACCAGCACATCTTTTCGTTACGTGTAGATCCGGAAATCGATGGACCCACCAACTCCATCGTACAAAGCGACGCAGTGCCCTCCGAAGATCCCGTCGGTTCCGAAGGTAACTTCTACGGCAATGGCTTCTACTGCAAGAAGACACCCTTGCGGACTGCCCAAGAGGCAGCCGTCAATTACTGCCACGAAACAAGCCGGGCTTGGGACATTACCAACCCGAGCAAGCTCAATGCGTCTTCCAAGAAACCAGTCTCTTACAAGATCATCAACAACAACTGTCCTGCTCTCCTTGCAAAGCCAGGCAGTGTAGTCTACAAGCGCGCTGCCTTCGCCCGCAAGACATTGTGGGTCGTGCCCTACCGAGATTACGAGCTCTTCCCGGCTGGTGACTACGTCTGCCAGTCTGACGGACGAGACAATCATCCTCACAACCAGACTGTCACGGACTGGGTGGCCAGAAACGAGTCCATCGATAACACCGACATCGTCTGCTACGTACAATTCGGTCTAACGCACTTCCCTCGAACTGAAGATTTCCCTGTGATGCCGGCAGAACCTGTCAGTGTGATGCTCCGGGCTTCGAATTTCTTCACGAAGAATCCTGGCTTGTGGGTTGCTCCGTCAAAACTGTGCGTTGATACAGTATCTCAAAACGCGTTTGACGCTTCTTGTTGTGCGGCGAAGAATCAAGTCAAGCTTTGAGCCGACAAAGGTTCTGCGGGCTCTGAAGGAGTCCTCGTGGCATATCCTACGAGGTGGTTTTTTCTAGCATACGAAGCTAATCATGTCATGCATTGCGAGGAGAATCAAAATGCATAAGTCAGGAAGGAGTAGATAGGGAATCGGAATCCTTAACGACGAATCGCGGTCACGCATCTTAGAATGAATGTACATGAACATCTGAAGCATACCTGAATCAGCTTCAACCATTGAATGTCACAGTAGTCAAGAAGCTCGCCCACACTTGTAAGATGGTCGAGCACACACCAAATTCGAGCGGCGAAACCGATCAATTGCAAAGTCCTCCTTCTGCAAATTCATGACGACTACCCAATGCACCCATGCTGACGGCAAAACCCGATCGGCTCAACAAAAGTTGAAGCGTAAGCAACGCTTACGGACATTGGCGTCGTAGCGTCGACTTTCCTAATCCGTACTATTCCCACTTCTTGACATGCTTGATATCCGACAATCTGTGGGGTTGATCCGCCCCAACTGTGGCGGCCTAGCGATGGAGCATATCACTCCCAATCCGGGCATAATCGAAGCAATGCTTTAACCTCAATTAGGGATACTTAGCCGGAAAGACAAGTGCCTTGCACGAATACTTCACAGACCATAGCCTCTACCTTCCAGAGCCAGAGTATCTCGAGATTGACATTATAATCCGCTGGTTTCAGGTCACTTGTCAGACTCCATACTGGCATAACAACATTCAAGGTCCAACACTGACACACACGGCCATACGTTCACTGCGACACCAGGAGCGAAGGACCAAAACAGGACGCTGAATACACTCGGGACACTTTGCTTCGACAAACCCAGTGACAATCTCAAAAATCGGTGACCATGCCGTCAGACCTCGCCGTCGAGCTCACCGCGCCCAATGGCCGCAAATACACCCAACCAACCGGCCTCTTCATCAACAATGAATGGACACCATCCTCCGACGGCAAGACCATCACAAGCATAAATCCAACGTAAGTACCAAGCACAACCCGCGCGATTCCAACCCCTGACAAGGACGTAAAGCAACGAACAAGAAATCGCATCCGTCCACGCGGCATCAACAGAGGACGTCGACCGCGCCGTCAAAGCAGCCCGCAAAGCCCTGAAACACACCTCTTGGAAGAACCTCCCCGCCACAGACCGAGGCCTTCTCCTAAATCGCCTAGCCGACCTTGTCGATCAGAACCGCGAAACCCTCGCCACAATCGAGACCTGGGACAACGGTAAGCCCTACGCCGACGCCCTGAACGGCGATCTCACCGAGGTGATCGGCACGCTGCGCTACTATGCAGGCTTCGCGGACAAGAAGTTCGGCCAAGTCATTGAGACGACGCCCGACAAATTCGCGTACACTGTGCGCGAACCAGTCGGTGTGTGCGGACAGATCATTCCGTAAGTCTGCCCTTTCTGCCTCCCATCATAGCGCGATAATTGACGTCCACAAAGATGGAACTTCCCACTCGCCATGGCCGCCTGGAAACTCGGTCCCGCCCTAGCATGCGGCAACACCGTCGTCATCAAAGCCGCCGAACAAACGCCCCTTTCTATCCTGGTGTTTGCCAACTTAATCGCCGAAGCCGGCTTCCCACCAGGCGTCGTCAACGTGATCAACGGATACGGCAACATCGCCGGCGCAGCGCTCGCAAAACACATGGACGTCGACAAGATTGCATTCACTGGCAGCACTGCGACCGCCAAACAAATCATGAAGATGGCCAGCGTCAACCTGAAGAATATCACCCTCGAGACAGGCGGGAAGAGTCCACTCATCGTGTTCGACGACGCCGATCTGGACCAGGCCACCGAGTGGGCGCACATAGGCATCATGTCGAACCAGGGACAAATTTGCACCGCAACATCCAGGATCCTCGTGCAGGACGGGATCTACGACAAATTCCTCGTCGCCTTCCGCGCCCAAATCAAGACTATCTCAAAGATAGGTGATCCGTTCGACGAGAACACGTTCCAGGGCCCGCAGGTCACGAAAGCCCAGTACGACCGCATCATGTCGTACGTCGACATCGGCAAGCAAGAAGGCGCGAAGCTGGAGTGTGGTGGTGAGCCCCTCACAACCATGGGCGATGGGAAGGGCTTTTTCATCCAGCCTACTGTATTCACTGGCGTGTCGGAGAACATGCGTATCTACCAGGAGGAAGTATTCGGTCCGTTCGTCGTGATTCAGCGGTTCGGCACCGAGGAGCAGGCGGTGGACTTGGCGAACAATTCCACGTATGGTTTGGGAAGCGCTGTCTTCACGCAGAACCTCGTCCGGGCGCATCGTGTGGCGAAGAACATCGAGGCTGGAATGGTGTGGATCAATTCGAGTCAGGACAGTGACTGGCGTATTCCATTTGGTGGAGTCAAGCAGAGCGGTATTGGAAGGGAGCTT
The DNA here is from genome assembly GCF_022695815.1 of Exophiala viscosa. NCBI lineage: Eukaryota > Fungi > Ascomycota > Eurotiomycetes > Chaetothyriales > Herpotrichiellaceae > Exophiala > Exophiala viscosa. Next base: position 2,482,939 of record NW_026944353.1, on the reverse strand, counting down.
GGTGAGGCGGGTCTGGAGGCGTACTCGAGCATTAAGGCTATCCATGTCAACATGAAGTCGAAGTTGTGATTGCCTGCAATTCTGTAGAAGCTCGTCCCCTGGCAAGGTTTTTGGTACATTTGGATGAGTGCCGGTTATACACTGGCTAGGTTGACCTGATGATGATGAGAATGGCAGGATCATGTCCCTAGTGCGTGCGAGTCTCCGAACCCAGATCGACCCGTGTGAGGAGGGCTGAGAAAGGTCTGCCATCCTCAAACATGGACCGGACTCCGGCATCTGTCACTCCAGCACTATCCTCGTCACTTCCATGTCTGGTGCCAGTGTTTGTAGATCCATGATGCCTTGCACATATGCATGGCAGACTAAGTGATAATGGCCCTGTGGTTGTCTCTCAAGCAGGTACGGGTGGTGTGCACCCCCTAGCACCGCAACTTGGTGCCCTTGCTTCGCCACGCCCTTGTCACTGCGGCCAAAGTAGCCTGACTTCGTGAAAAAGAGGTCTTCACCCCACCGGATTTCAGGATAGTGGTCGAACACTCGCGAATCGGCCAACAGACCGGCTGCCTGTTCCCAATCTAAATATTGCCTGGAAAGATTGTGTGGACATGTCTTCGACTGGTGGATCCTATGCCAGGATTCATCATACCACCACGCGAGAAAGAGAGGCAACGTGGGAGGCACACTCTCGATGAAGTTGAAGCCGCTACAGGTCAGCGCGCACCAGAGCGCCTTGAGGTTGAGGAAGTGGTTGTGCAGTGGCTGCTCGTGTGTGATACTTGAGTCCTGTGGCGACGATACACTTGCCTGGAAGGGTTGACCACGATAGGCATCGAAGAGCCCCCACCCCACGTTCTCGAACAGTCGAATGACCTCTGTCATCGGTCCCGGGAAATCCTGCATGTTATCCACGCTTACGATGAAACATATCTCGTCCAACAGATGCGCATTGACAAACAGTCGCCGACCCACCACAGTATGCTGACCAGGAAAATAGCAGTACCATGGGTTAATCTTTGGGGGAACTGTGAGCATGGAAACCGACCAATCAGGCACCCAAGTCGGTAGGTTCCTGAAGACTTTGCGCGAAGTATGAACATTCCTCTCCCATAGGAACAAACTCCGACTCTCGGCGATCATATGCGTTGCTGCTTCGAGGTAGACTTCCTCGACCTGCTTATCGTAATCAGGCACAACACCAGCGTTCGGCCCAAGACTGCCATTGGACTTCACCAGACCAAGAGCAGCGTAGATATAGTCCCGCGGGTCTGTCGCTTTGGAGTACTCGAAGTGTCCCATGATCATAGCTAAATCGGTCTCGAACAGAGGTCGCGAAATACCAACCGTACCCTCTCAACGTTGCTAATGGCATATGCATTGGCCCCATCCTTGCTGGAGCACCATTTTTGGAATGACAAGAGTTTCCTGGCCTTGAAGGCGTAGCAGAAGACATCCCATGGAAGTGTGAAGGTGCCGGAATGTACTTGTGCCACTTGAGCAACAGCTAATTCCTTGACGATCCATGCTCTGGGAAAGATAGAGTTGTCTAGGAGATCCTCATATGCTGCCCAGCCGGTCTGATTGTCAAGGTCGAACGCTCGAGAGCCATGTAGGCCCAGTCTACGTAGTCGCTGGCACGTCTTGGAGAGCCTTTCATGCGGCAACGAATCCGTCAAGGTCCATATGCCATCCTTGGATATGTCGAAGACTTCTGCGTTGTCAAGAACAGAGCGATCATGCACGTCAAATCTTTCGTTGACGTTCATTCCCACGGCGGTGCGGCAAGCCCATAGAACGGCCAGAACCTCTGCTATCTCAAAAGCTGTTTCTGTGGCTTCACTGGACGGCCCTAGCCATACGATGACGCGCAAAGCATGTTTGTATATCTCCTTCATTAGGGGGATCTGCTCGCTCTTCTCGGCGGAATCATCTTGATTGATGCAGAGTGCATCAACCCAGAGCATCCGGGGCCTGTTCGGCAAGTATCTTGGAAAGCGGTTTGGCGAACGACGAAGAGCGCACAAAGCGGTATAGAGGTTGGCGGTGACATCGATGAATTCGCCTTCGCACTGGACAGTAACTGTTCCTTGTAACGTTTGGGGACGCCATTCATACGAGAGGCATTCGTAAGAATGACTCCTGCTAAGCTCGACACATTTCAAGCCGCAAATGATGGGATCACCCTGTTTTCCTGGTTGCAGCTTAAGTAACCTTATGTTTTGATGTCCTCGTAAAGGAAGTTTGTCATATATCCTGCTCATCTCAAAATCCGCCGCTGCCAGTAATCATAGGCGGAAAAATGGAAACGGTTGAGAGTGCAAGAGATATTCAGAGAGTCCATGTACGAGAGAAACCCATGTCTGAGGCATTGTATGAATCAAGGCAGCAACAAACGAAACACTGCCCGGGATGCCAGCGGGGAACCATAGGCGATTGCAGGTCTTGCAGGGATGATGAGCCCCCTAATGCCTTCATGGCTGTTCGTGATTGGGAGGGATGAGTGCAGCCAGTCACCCTGGTGGTCGACCCCACAGGTACGCTGACAAAGGGACTTTTGCGAGTGGCGAATGTACCAAAGATCCTCGCCAGACATGTTGATGGCGCAAGGATGGAAGATGCTATTTTATTCTGAATGATGTTCTGTTTCGAATAGTCGTCGATTGATATCGAGGTACATAAGGTGTGTGAGGTCAGGCTGAAATGAGGTCAGACATGACAGCAGCTTGACCAAGGTAAGTAGTATATATCCTCGGTATGTATAGAGTACTTCCCTGTTTTCACTTCACCATCACACCCCTATACTTGCAGTCCCCAAACTTTGTCACCAATTCATGGTAAAAGGTTGCTTTGGCCTAGTTGACTAGCTGATGAGGATATCATCCGAAGCTAGACCCAAGCCCCAGGATAAATGGACTTCGACTTCCAGTCCAGCCCGTCGCAAGTACCTGCCTCTGGCGGAGAACGGATGGGTTAATTAGGCTTGACCAGAGGGTCGTCTGCCCAGGGTGGTCAACTCATTCCAAAGGGAGCTGCTTGCGGTCTTAACTGATAGGAGTTGTTTCTCCCTTTAATGCGTAAAATATTTGAAATCATGCTTCTGGCATTCTGTTTTTACCCGTCTACCAGACACGACTATACTACGGTGCATACTTCATGACTCGATCGCACCATTCGGATATGTCCTCCGAACCGCCTGCCTCTGGCAATCTCTTTTTGCCCCAGCTACGAGATACAGGTATCAACCTATGCATATTGCTTCGTGACTCGATCGCACCATTCGAACAACCTCTCCGGTGAACCGCCTTCCTTGCCCAACTCAGCCACCAGATCGGGTCTCACGCTTGCCCTACGACCCCATGGGACAATATACACACCCTGTTCCTTGATAGTCAAGTCAGGCGACAAGCCAGAGTACAATTCAGTGTATGCACCGAAGATGGCTGGATATAGCAACCAATGGTGCAAGATCCATCTTGCAAACGCTGGCCACTGGCTTTCGGTGTGGCGCTGGAGGTCGGATTTGAGGTTTCCTGGATTGTATGACTGCATCTTCGTCAGTACCCCGTCAGCTTCTCGATGTCAGTGAAGCACTTACAGTATGCAGGACGCCATCTCGAGATCCAAATCTCTTGCCAAACTCATGCGCCAGGAAGTAGTTGGCAGCCTTGGTCGCGCCGTAATTCAGCCTGTTTCCTTTGGAATCATCTAGTGTGTCCTGGCCGTCCTTGTCCATCTTCCACGCGAGACCACCTTTGACGGTTTGAACATCTACGGTCAAACTGCCCGCCCAACTCACACGAACAGTCCCCTGCGGTTCGGCTTCAGCAGTGCGTCGGAGTATTGGGAGCAGAAGCTTCGTCAGAAGGAAAGGGCCGAGTATGTTGGTTTGAAACTGCAGATCAATACCTTGTGCGCCTTTGGACCCTTCGGGTGGGACCATGACTCCAGCATTGTTGTTCAGCCAATGAAGTTTGGTTTCACGGGACATGAACTCTTCGGCGGTGGCTTTGATAGTGGTCAGGTCGGATAGATCGAGGTGCAAGTATTCGAGGCTTCCTTCTGACTTGGGGTGGAGCTGCTTGAGGTTATCAATGGCGGCGAGTGCTTTGGCTTCGGAGCGTGCGCCAATGTAGACTTTGGCATTGCGTGAATAGAGAATGGTGGCGAGCTGATAGCCTACTCCTGTATTCGCTCCGGTGATTAAATATACTTTGCCGTTCTGATCAGGTAGGTTCTTTTCGGTGAGGGGAGGGTGAGGAATGGAGAAGGATTGATTCCAAAAGGCGCGAGCTTGGTGGAACATCTTGGAAAGCAATCAAAAAGGTGATCTGAGCGAGTCTGGTTTTACAATTGTAAAAATGAAGACGTCGACTTGTCTGTAGGAGAGTGGCAGATTTTGAGCCTTTAGTAGCTGCGCAAGAAAAGGCACCAAGTTTTATCTCATGTTGATATTCTGGAGCTGTTGTGACGGTGGGGTTATGCAGCTTCCGGAGATAGATTGATCCAGGCAACCGTGATACATATTCTGTATCATCCTAAGAGTTGACGAAGTCAGTGATGTCTTCCACGAAGGACAGGTCCGCGCTCACCTATCAAATTGCAAACAATGCGCTCGCTAAGTGACGTGAGTTCTAGAGCAACATGTCTTGCATTTGCTCCGGCACTTGAATGGGCGCCAATCACAATCTTGTTGTCAGTCTCTTGCATTATCGTGGCGGTTTCCACGACACATGAGTGGCTGTGGATGGCGAGGCTGGGGATAAAATGGGTATAAGATGGAGATCCCTGAAGATGCCTCCACTGGCAGGTCTTATGCATGTTCCCGGGGATTAAACATGTTTCCGGCAGCCCGGCATGGAAATCATGTCCGCCCTGCTTTGATCAGCGAATTCGATTCAGTCTTTGGTGATGGCTGACACGACCACCCATATGGTCTGGCTCACTAGAAAGATAGAATCAGCTTATCACGATCGTCTGCCCAATGTCCATCAATCCAATTTCCTCTCCCCATTTGAGACCAGCCTCTTCGGCCGCAATCTTCCAGTTTCTAGGCGGCGTCCTCACATCCTCATATGCAGCGGATAGTCCTCCACGCACTGTTCCCCAATGCATCCCTATTGATTTCTTGCTCCGCACATCTTGATGAATTCGTATCGAATCCCACGAGTTGGCATGCACATTCGACATGAAGTCCCGTGGCTCGCACAACCCAATCGGCAGTAATGCCAGGTCGAACGGACCCAATAGCTCCCCAACCTGCTTGAATGTTGGACACGCCGGTTGCGCATCTTCCTCTTCGCGAGACAGATTTCGGGCGTGGATAGAACGGTAAGCCGTATCTCCAGAAAAATAAAGCTTCCTGCCATATGCTTGCAGGTCCTGAATCGCGTACGAACACCACAAATCATGGTTTCGGTCGTTGATACTGCGCGAGGAGAAATGCTGCGTTGGTGTGCAAGTGATGCGTACACTTCCCACATCTTCCACACCAATCTCAACTCCATCCCACCAGTCGAGCTCGGTGATGCATGACTGCCCGATTCCATTCGAGATCAACCAGCGTGAATTGTGCAGGCCAACCAGGAATGGCACGTTCGACTGACGCTTGGCGTAAACCGCCTTCAATGTCGCAGTGTCGGCGTGATCATAATGGTTGTGGCTGATGATCACCACGTCAATATCGACCGACTCGAGAAGCTCGTCCAGGGTACACGGCGTTGGCGTATAGCGTTTCGGCCCGAACCAAGTTACTGGCGATGTGCGCTCCGAAAAGACCGGATCACAAAGGATATTGATTCCTCGACTGGCACCCTGTGGACGCGAGGTTTGCAGTAAAAAACTGGCATGACCAATCCAGGTTACCTTGAAGCCCGGATCGGGATTTGCAAAATCGACCTTTCGTACAGGGACAAGTTCATTTCGATCCGCAGGCACCGGCACGAAGGCTGGCTTGTCCCTCCCAAAGCGGACCTGCAGAAGACTTAAAGGGCCACCATTTTGAGGATTGAATGAAGGCCAGGGGTTATTGAAGCCGGTCGGAGGATCACCGACGTGGTGGCTTTTAGGCTCGTCGGGCAGCAACGATGGTAATTGCTTGACGGTGACCATCTTTTGTCGGAGTTCTTGCAGGCAGACGGAAGTTGCTGTCGTGGACTAACAGGACGATGGAGGCATGATATATGCATCAAATAGGTAAGTGTCACGGACTTACCGGGGAGGTGATGCCCGATGGCGCCTAAAACAAAGGTACAGGATCCATGACATCAGCATCTGTCAACTCCAACCTCCACTCCTTGCATGTGCCATGTGGCTTTTGACTTCTCACATCTTCATGTCAAGCAAAGCACAGGGTGTAGTCTGTTATATATCATCGGAGTACTCCAAGGAGAGGTAGCTCATTGTTTCGGCTGCAATACTTGTTGCTGGAGGCCAGAAAGTTCATCTGCCCGAGCCGGTACATTTCCTCCCGCGATCTATTCCCCGCGCATCGGTCATCGGCGGGCCCATTAGCCTGGTCCGGGGCTACACATTCATATACAACTACGACCACCGCACTGCTGAAGTATAAAGGTACAGCACACTCAGCACGTAAGCAAACCCTTGTCTTCAACCCATAAGCTCTCAACCACGGCCCTGGATATCCTCAACCCATGAGGCTCTGCTCGTCCCAATTCACAACGAAACCTACAACCTAGAATTCGATACAGTCAACCTTGATATACACCAAACATAAAGGCACAGACACAAACAGACTTCATCATGCTTCCACCCCTGATAGCGCTAGAAGAGCACTTCTTCTCCCACGCCGCCTCAAATGACACTCTTATGCGCGAGCAATATTCCGAACAATTCAAACATATACCCGGCCTGGCCGATAAATTGACCGACCTAGGAAGCCTACGCCTCGACAACATGAAAGCAGGCCAGGTCAGCCTCCAGATAATATCCCACGCACCAGGCACCATGACGCCCAACGAATGCAAAGATGCCAATGACCAGCTCTTTGCCGCCATCAAGCAGCACCCATCCCGATACGCTGGCTTCGCCGTCCTTCCCGTCGCCGATCCACAAGCCATTGCCACGGAACTGACACGCTGTGTGAAAGAGCTAGGCTTCGTAGGTGCCCTGGTAAGCTCACCTCCATCCTGCCCTATCGCTCTCCCAAGCAAAAAGCATTGTCCCAGTCTCTATCATCTACCCCTGAGCCCTGCCAATATCGTGTCTGACAAGACGCCTTGATCGTCTAGATCGACTCCCACACCAATGAAGGCACCTACTTCGACGGAGACTCCTACCTCCCCCTCTTCGAGACCGCTCAATCCCTCAACACCCCAGTCTACATCCACCCAACATGGCCCACCCCCTCAGCCCTCAGTTCTTTCTACACAGGCTCCTTCCCCCAATCCGCTTCAAAATCAATATCCGCATCAGCGTTTGGCTGGCACTCCGACGTCGCCACCCACATATTACGTCTCGTCGCTTCGGGGCTCTTCGACAAAGTTCCCAACCTCAAGATCATAATAGGCCACATGGGCGAGATGCTGCCCTTTATGCTCGACCGCATATGCCAGCTCTCCCCACGCTGGGGCAAGCATCAACGAACGTTCAAGGAGATTTACGACACGAATATATACATCACGACCAGTGGAAACTGGAGCGTCGATCCCATGGCTTGTATCCTCCGGAACACCAAGCTCGATCATATACTCTACAGCGTCGATTACCCGTTCGCCAGGAACGAGGATGGTCTACAGTTCATGCAGGATCTACAGAAGAGTGGTCTTGTCACAGACGAGCAGTTGGAGGATATTGCGTACAGGAATGCTGAGAGGTTATTGCGAGTCAAGACTGGTCCCGCGTGGGATTAAGAGTGCAGGATTACCGCCCAGACTACCGGCAGTGCAGAATGCAGAACTCTTCAAAGTGCAGAATTGTCCCAAAACGGCAATGTCACGACCAAGACTACCGTGAGTGCAGAATGCAGAATTGTAGATCCGGCAATTCTGCACTTCGTGAATTCTGCATTCTGCACTGCCGGTAGTCTGGGTCCGTGACTTCAATCATCGGTGCGACGACCTTGACGTACCAAAGCTGAAGAAAAGTCTTCGACCATCTTTATATTCTGTCTCGCCTAAGTGCGTAGCATACATTAAGCTCACCATATACCAAAGCCAATATGCCAATCCCAATCCACCACATTTTCCAACTCCTCGCTCAAATGTCGCAGACACAAATTTCCGAACAAATCACACGACAAAGACATCATCTCCTCGAAACCTTCCTTATAGGCCTACTCCCGCCCCCAAATTCCGCCGGATCAACAGTCCTATACCCACTCCTCCTCGTATTCTCTCTCTTCGGCGGCGCCCGTTCCGGCGAATGCTCCTCAATCACCTCGACAATATCATCCTCCGCACTCTCACTCGGCTCAACACGCTCCTCCACCACGACCGTCTCTTCGCGCACCACCCTCTCCCTGCGTGGTCGAGGCGGACTTCTCGGCGGTCCACTCGCCTCCGTCATGGCCCGACTTCGACTACGACTTCGCCGTCTATGTCGAATGACTTCCTCCTGAACCACGCCCCCGCCACGCTGGAAACCAGCAAGCCTAAATGCGCTGAGGAAGATATATAGCAGGAGTATAAATCCGGCTATTGAGCCTAACACTATACCGATGAGAGCGCCTGGTGCGGGACCAGAGTTCAAGCCAGCATATGTGGTGGGGATGGCCAGAATGACATCCGTTCGTTTGTCCAGGGATTGTGATTGTGATATTGAGTCGATGTATATCGTTGGATGTATTTGTAGTGCTTCCGAGACAGAGTTACGAGCAGACGTAGTTGCTGAGCGAGATGTGATAGCGCGCTCCGATATACGGACTGTTCCTCTTATGATGAGTGCGAATATTGATGCGACGGGTGTGCTCGATGTCGAAGAATCTCGTGAGGCCAATGGCAGAGCAAAAGACAGTGTCCTAGCGAGGATTGATTTGAGGTGCGCGCTCGAGGCAATGCGGGCAGACACCGTGGGCGCCATGTGCTCTGGGAGAGGTGCACTGCACCCGTGCTTTCACTGATCTGTGCCCTTCTCTTATTCCCCCAAGGTATTCCCGGCTTATTGTGTGTCTGTGCACGAACGTTGAAGTTGGTTCTTTTTAATTGATGTAGGAGATGTTGTCAATGCTTCGGCTCGGCGGATTGGTTGCGGGCACCAATGGCTGGGTGACTCGGTAGGCAAGAGACAATCAGCCTTCAAAGCGGTAAAGACGACAGTATAGATCTTAGAGTTGAAGTATTTCGAAGAACGAACGACTTGAACAACATACACGTCAGTCACCACAGAAAGTCGGAAGCGAGAAGGTAGAAAGTTGTAGATTGCGAATGCAGGAAGAGAAATTGAGGTGGTGATCATCTGCAGGCACTTTACTGGACCCACGAATTCCCAGCCACTGGTTCAACATGGCACGTCAGATGCCGCTATGCCGCGCCAAAAGCTAGGCTCCCTAACTTAGGCTCCCTAATAAGTTAGGGTCACTAGGCCTGTTATTCCGGTGGTTGGTGTCTCGGGCCTTGCCATAGATGCCCCTCCCGGTACCCATTACCTTGTTCTGCGGGTTATTGACCTCATCTTGTCCATACCGCCATACCCTGCTCAAAATCTTTGGCTTTTGCGGCTCTGATTGTAGGTTTAATGAAACCAAGTTCAACCACGACGACCCGTGGACCAGATTCAGAGTTCTCATTGAGATTTCTGCACGCATCCAGAAAACCCAGAACAATGCCATGCCTTCACCAAAACTCAAGATACACCATACTCCAGTCGCTATGAAATTTTGATCGTTTCCAGTGAATGCAACAACACGCCTAGAATCCAGCAGGGTCACCCAAATCCCACTTCCGCGCCGTCAGTTTCCGCTGTTTCTTCACCGTGGCAGGTGGTTCCTCCTCGTCTGTAGCCTGGCCGACACTAGAGCTTCTCAACGACAGCTTTCGAGGAGAGACATCGGCAACCTGTAGATGGTCCTCACTGCTCCTCGGTTTGACCGTCGCATTGCTGTCTTCTCGTGTCCTCAACGAGGCCAGGAACGGATTCGTGGCGATGTTACTGTTCGACGTCTCTTGGAGGACCAACCCCTTGACTGGGGATTTAGGTGCTGTTCGCGACTTCTTCGTCGGACTTCTCGTCTGCATCTCTTGCTCAAATGCTCGAATCTTTGCTCGAAGAGTGTCGTTTTCTCTTTCAAGGTCTTCCACTCTGCTGTCGCTGGATTGATCTTCATGGATCGTAATCCTGGCCGTCTTCTCGAGGATTTCGAGCTTGCCGTCCACAAATGCTTCGTTCTGCATCTTCTCATGCTCCCACGCCTCCCTCCATCGTTCCTTTTCTTCTTCCAAATGCTGATCCATCTCGTTCCAGCACTCTTCTCGGACTTCCTGTTCCATCACCACAAGCTTGTCCTCTGCCGCCTGCAGCTTCAATTCAGCCTCGGTTCTCTTGATTTCTTCCTCTGCCAGTTTCATCGCCAACGCGTCACATTCTTCTCCCAGCCTGCTGGCTTCGTTGGTCGCTTGTTCCAATTCTTGAGCACTGAAATAGCTATTTGGCATGTCATGAGGTGTCGTCCGACCACTGTGTATCGTCCTGCCGTGACCAGGCCCACCGAGTATTGCACTGGTCACACTAGGTATTCTGGGAACAGTCACTTCTCGCGCCAACGCCGAATACCTCAGAATCTGACTGGTGGCATTGAAGTCGCCCAGTGGATCAGCTGTCACAATCATGACTGCCTTTTGGGGCTGTCGATATGAGCTAGCATGGGTTGATGATGGGAAAGAGTTGGATAACAGCAACTCGGTGAGCTTGCACTGTCGGAAGGGGACGATGGGCTTGCTTCCCTCCAGCTGACAGTCACTTTGAACCTGAAGACACTGGCCAAGATACATCAAACTTTCGTTGATCTTGCCAGCCTCAGCAAGCGTGGATCCGGTGGTTTTGGCATTCCTGGCACGTTCCGAACCTGCCAAATCGACAATGGACATGGTTCCGCCTGTCCATGCTGGCATCACATATGCCGCATGTCCTTGCATTTCCGTCTTTTTCTTGACCTCGATACAAAAGAAGCCGTGACTTCTCGAGCTGACGCTGTTGCTGCCTGTCCCTGCGACTCGTCTTTCCGTCAATCCGGTTTCAAGAACAAGCATGGCCTCGTCGTAATTCGCACACACAATCTTTCGAAGACCCGCCACCACCTTTTTATCTGGAGACATCTCCGTGTTCTTGAACAACAGCGGTCGCCGTAAGAGGCCTTTCTGCAGAGCTGCTCCTTGTCTCGTTGACATGGCAGGCCCATTGGAAGGTGCTTGGGTAGAAAGAAGATCAAAGATACGGTCATTGTAAACCTCGTACATTGATACCAGGACGACATATTCGGCTCTGGACTCGACTTCGATGGAAAAGGATGACATGTTCGGATGTTGTGGAAACGTACTAGGTCTCGGCAACGGTGCTTTTCGCATGGTATGTGCCATCGAATCCTTAACAATCTTGGTTTTAGTAGGCGATCTTGTAAGGCTTCTCAAATGGGCCAAAAGAGGGACTTTGGAAGGGGGCTTCCAAGGATTCTTCTCGGGCGAAGAATTGGTCTCTTGGATGTTGGGTAGCATCCGCACCGTAGATGGACCGCCTGGGAAGTGGTTTGGGACAAAAACAATAGATGACGGTCTCGCGGCTGTGCTTGTGCGTGTGCAGTCCGGGGGAGTTTTGGGAAAGGAGCCGGGAAGCTCGGGATTGCCTACCATCATGGGGGTTTGCGCTCTCGACATGGGTGTCTGAGCTCTTGATAGCCTTCCTCGATCGCTGTCGCCATAGACTGATTCCAAGAAAGTTGTTGCTGATAGGATCTGAGCCTCCGAGACATCAGATGCTTGTATTGATGACAAGAGTGCCGTCTCTGTAGGTGATGGACGTCGTATACTTTGTCCGATTGATCTGAAAAGCACATCGAGGGACATTTGCGTCAAACCTCTCTGTGACTTCGATCCAAGTATGGTATGACTCTGCCAACATAGTCAGCCATGATTCCACCTTTTTCAATGTGTCTCACCTTCCCACTTCCAGTGACTCCCAGTGTAGCAACAAGGCCATCCCTTCCTGTTTGTAAGACAGTCTTAATTGTGTCCGCAGTGCCCGTCTCTTGAAAAACATCGAGCTGTGATGCTGCCTCGTCGAAGATCTTGGTGAAGCCGAATCTTTCGATGGCTCGCTTCCTAGAGTCATTGGGAGGTTGGAGTGTGATGTGCGTCGGGAAGGAGCTGTGCGCATCTTGCCTCTGAGAGTTTGCGGACTCTACTATAAGCCATGGTTCGTTCTTCTGTGTGGGCAGCTGATGGTCAATGGGAGGTCGTAGCCGTAAGTAGACCTGGAACAGCGATGTTTGCGTCGCCATTTTGGCAGTGTTGTCCGTAACGAAATGAGGTCTGCCGCAGATTTGTATTCGCAAAAGATGGCGTTCGTCTTCACAGTGATCGTGGGCGCAGTGACCAGATCTTCAGGCCAAGTGCAATGCTGCATTGGCATATGCTTTGTTTACTGTACCGGCCCAATTAGGAAGGTGGCACTCACGGCAGCCGCTACTTGCAGCCTTGCCACGACCACCCTTGGCTTTGGAGTGCTCCAAGACCTCTACTTGTTACAGTATAACATGGCATCAGAAACGCAACAATTCTTCCCACATACTCCTTACTCGATTCTAGGAAGGTCATAGTAAAGTGAGCAGCCCGAGTGGGTTTTGGGGCAATTCTACAAAGGGGAAGGGAACTCGGTCCTGGTAGAAAGTGACTGCATTTCGCCAAGTACGATCGATCACAGCGCCCTCGAAAAGTAGGTCATAACAATACGATATTGTGAGCTCAAAAGTCCTCATCAACTCTTATACAATGTTCAATTACTCTACCCAGTTTGCTGCTGGCCGCTGCAATTATCCAATGCCCATCCACCGGGCTATCCAAGGTCATTAGTCCATCATCAAATGCTTGTCCTTTTGATACAGCTCCTCAATCTTGGCCCGTCTCTGCTCGCTCCTGACCTTGAGGTCAAATTTGAACGGCAACGGACCTCCAATGACATTACTCGTCATCGCAAACGGGTCAGGCCATTGCAACTGACCATCTGGTCCAACATTCGGTTTCATGGTGAAGGCCCATAATAAAGACCCGCAGCCGACCAACAATTCAGCCTCCGTGACCTCAATGCCCGGGCACATCCGTCGACCTCGGCCAAATCCATGATGTCCCAGTAGGCGAGGATGTACCGTCAGTGGTTCTTGGTATGTCGGATACTCGGCCTCGAGCCATCGGCCCGGGTTGTAGGCATCAGCGTCAGGATACAGAGTGGGATCGCGTGCCATGGATAAATCGATGGCGTGTACGACAGCTCCTTTCGGAATATAGTAGCCTTCGTACTCGTCATCGTCAGTGACAAGACGAGGGACGCCGAGCGGGACTGGTGGGCGCCACCGGATACATTCCTTGATACATGCTCGCAGAATAGGAAGGTTGGGAGAGTCGCTGAGGTCGATAATTCGATCGTGTCCCACCACAGCATCGATCTCGGCACGACACTTCTCCTGCCATTCTGGGTGAAGCACCATGGCCAGGAAGAAGCAATACAGGGGTCCACCAATAGTGAAGATTGCCACGGTACACAACATGCCTACAGCGTATGCAGCTTCATGCTCGTCGAAACCGAAGTCTTTGCCGTCACCTTTCTTTTCAGCAGCATCCTTGCGTTCGAAGTAGGTCCGCGCAAATGAGACTTCAGCAATACCTCGATCCATCTCATTGCGGACCTGGGTCATGAGACCTTTCCACAGACGCTCCTCACGTTCTCGTCGTTGTCGGCATGGCTTCTTGGCGGTGTTGATCCATTCCGGAAGGGCCCCTAAGAACGGCATGATATTGGTGATTGGTCCACTGGCTGAGGGAGAAATCTGTGGAATGAATTCGGCCGCATTCTTGCAATGCGCGGCTGCTGATGCCGGAGAACCAAAACAAAGTCTTGAGGCAATTCGGCCGCAGAAGCGATCGGTTTGTGAATAATGATCCTGGGGATCCTGAAGGAGATTGTACAAGAATCGCTTTGCCTCCACCGGGATGTAACCGTGATATTGACTGTTGTATGCAGAGTTCAATGATGTATGGGCAAATTTCCTTTGCATGCGCCAGTGATCTTTCAGGCATTAGCTGAAGCCCCTCAAAACGAGTACTGATACTCACCTCCATACTCGAGCAAGGGTAAGTATTGTGCCTGCGAGTGACTACCAGGTACCGCAGCGACTTCCGGTCTCGAAGAATATTGAGGAGCGCGTTTGCAGTACAGTTCCTGAGCAATGTCGCTGTCGCCAAGCCAGATGTGCATCTCACCACAAGCTGTCAGTCTGAAGAACCCCTTGTACTCATCGGCCCACTTCTTCATGGAATTCCAGGGGGCGTTGGCATCGATATCGACTCGTCCGATATAAGGAATCGTACTAGGAGGTCCCGGTACGAGTCGGAGGCCCTTGGGTGGTTTGTCCTTGAAGAGGAGATAGCGCAGAAAGCCGAAGAGAGCAGGGCATAGCAAAACCGTTGCTAGTATTGTCCATTTGTATGTGATAAAGATGTTGTTTGTGAATGTCTGTGAGTGAAGGACTTGAGAGGTAGCATTTGGAAAGGAAGCAATGGGCAAGGAAGAATACAATGTAGCCATGTTAACGAATGTACGGGTTCAATTCCACGTGGGGAAGTGAGGCGAGTATAGCGACATTAAAGAATGAATGAGACCTGTGTCATAGATTATATGTTCACGCCGAGAGGACTCACTGTAGCACTTAAGGCAGGCGCGGGCGGGCCTTAAGCAGACAAACGTTGTTGACATCTGTGAATTTCCTCTCCACATCGGTGGTCCGCGATGAGATTCATCGTCTCCCATTCGCTAGTGTTATCGCGAGCCTTGCATATTTCGCATATTAGTGTCCGGCACTGCCATCATCAATCAGGCAATAATGGGGTCACTGCGCGTGCGGCTGACATGAAAGTAACAAGCGTAAGGGAATCCTCTAGAGAGGGCCTTGGATGTATTATTAGATGACGCTAAACCCTTTGTAGTAGCTGGCTCTATGGAGACCAATTCCCGACCAATAATCTCCGACGAGGCTGCTATTGGTCTTTGTCTAGTTTGACAGCATCTAACACGGTCTCGCCATCTCGGACCGGAGATGTCAGAGCGAGGTACACACAAGAAATTCCTTTATGTTACAAAAAGACGTCGCGTCCCCTCATCTCACACGACCAAACTTAAAGAAGACTGCCCGATTGAGGCAACATACCCATCCATGGTGAATGATGAAAGGAGGTCTGGGTCACCTCCGCAAAGGTGCCCCTGACAGGCTCCGTTCAAAGGTCTGGAGTGCCCTTCTCCCACATTTTCGCCGTTGCACGTCAGAACACCGTCCCGGATGCCGTGAAAGCACCGGCCTGGTGGAAAGCACGTGTGCTTGCGTGTGCTTGCCTGATAAAGACAGTCGATCATGGTGAATAGACACAATAACCGTCATACATCTGAGATCACCAGCGTTCACCATGCCCGCGGTTTCGTCACAAAGGAGGATACCAGTCACTCCTTCATCCCTAGGTCGAGCACCAACTTCCCGGCGACACCCTTGTGATAATCCTCAACAAGCTCGTTCAACCGTTCAAAAGCATACGTCTTAACCTTGGCCTTGACTCCCTCTCGTCGACAAAACTCAAACATATCCCTCATAGCCTTGTTCGACCCGATCAGCGACCCAATAACACGAATCCTTCTAAACACCAGATCACTTGCCGCAACATGGAACCCATCCTTGGGAAACGACACAACGACAACGATCCCACCATTCCTAACCAACTCCACCCCATAGTCGAACGCCCTCTGACTCTCCGGCAGAATCAGCACAGCATCAACCCCCATCTCAGCTAGATGCTCTCTCCCGTCCTCCTGCCCAATCGCCCTTCTGACATCCCCAGCGCTCTCAGTCCTCGCATCAACGATCCTCGCTCCTATCCCAGTCCCTACCTCTCTCGCCAGCTCCAGCGCCCCAGGCGCAACATCCACGCCCGTGACATTCAACCCCATTTTAACAGCAAACTGCAACCCCAGATGTCCCAGTCCACCACCACACCCCATGATCGCAACTCTCTGCCCAGGCTTGAGCTCACAGTTCCTCAGCGCCGAATAGACAGTCAACCCGGCACACATCAAAGGCGCGACTTCGACAGCCGTCATCCCCTCCGGAATACCCGCAACCTGTCGTGAGTCGACAAGAGCATACTCGCGGAACCCACCGTGTCTGCCTGGCCCTACGCCCAATCCCCGTTCAACGTAGGGACAGTAGACAGAGTATCCCGGCTCATCGGGGTCCAAGCCCGAAGGATTCATACATTCCATGCACTTCCCACAAACATGGTATCCTCGTCCTCGCACGGCGACGCGATCGCCAACCTGGTAAGCTTGAACATCACTGCCCAAAGCAACCACCGTGCCTGCGAACTCGTGACACCCCACGTGCGGCAGCATCGACTCTGGGCCCAATTGGCCAGCAGCCAGTACGGCGTCGGTGTGGCAGTAGGACGCCGCATCTACGCGGATGAGTATGTCATGCTGATCCTCAATGCTCGGCACGGCCACCTCCCGTAACGCGTAGGGCGTGTTGAACTTTTCGAGAACGTGCGCTTTCATTGACCGAGGTAACTCATCCTTCGAGGTGTGAGTCATGTCGTCGGGTACACAATGTTCTGGTGCCGTTGAGGAGGGAGTATAAACCAAGCAGCGTGCTACTTCTTGATGCGTCCACGTCGTTTGCTTCTTTTGAGCAGTACGACAACACAGGTAGGATAGTACCTCGTCAACATCGTATGCAGTACTAGTACTGTTGAAGAAGGCAACAATCCACTAACGCGGAGAACGAAGACCGGGGGCCAGATGAGGGGAGACCCAACTCCGTCAGCACCACGTGCTGAGAGGGACATATCATCATGCACTTCACTTGCCGTGGTTAGTGTTCCATTCCAAAAGATATCGAGGGAAGCTGGCGTGACAGACAACATATTGGCAGTCTGCAGCGTGTAGGGGATCTCTCCGAGCAGCACATCATGGTAGAGTAAGAGAAGCTGCAAGGTCTGATAAGCACAACAATCATGTTGGCATTGGAATAGCTATGTTTTTCAGTCGAGCATTCGACCAAGGTGAAACAGCAACTTTTTCAAGCAGCCCCAAAGACTTTTTCATCAGCCAACCTCGCTTCTTCGCTGTCGAAATGAGCCCAAAGTTCAATGAATATCGTGAATGCGTACGTCGCCTATACATCGCTGTTGGAAACCGAAAAGACCGAATATTAAATGAAAGGCAGGGACCCGCCCAAGGGGGCTCAGCGGCCGGTTCTCTGCTTTCTGATGGCCTTTCGTTCTTGTTCCTTGGCTATAATATTCGTTAGCAAGATCTCCTCATCTGTCCCGAGAGGATGAAACATACCTTCATCATACACCAAGAACTCGTGTAGAGCCTTTCCAGCCGGTACCATGGGCAAGACTGGCACCTTCTTGTCAGTCACAACTTCCAAGAACGCTGGTCCATCGCCGCTGCCGCTGATCAACCACTGTAAGCTTTCCTCGACATCTGCAGGCTTGATGCATCTTCGTGCCGGTACACCCATTGCTTCGGAAAGCTTGACGAAATCGGGGTTCTTCTGATGTGTGTGGGCATAGCGATCTTCATAGAACAGACCCTGCCATTGCGTCACCATACCCTGCTCTTCGTTGTTGAGGACAAGGATCTTGACGCCAATGTTAAACTGATTGGCTGTGCTCAATTCGGTCAAAGTCATGTTGAACGAGGCGTCGCCATCAATATCCACAACGAGAGCATCTGGCCTGGCAACTTTAGCACCAATTGCTGCTGGAAGGCCGTAACCCATGGTTCCTAGACCGCCAGACGTGACCATGGTTCGAGGATGTCGCCACCTAAAATGTTGAGCTGCCCACATTTGATGCTGACCAACACCCGTGGCGATGATGGTTCGCTCCTTCATATGAGCCGTCATATCCGAAAGCTTCTCGATCACCTCTTGAGGCTTAATCAGCCCGTCAGGTGTTCCTTTTTCAAACGCGTTCAATGGGAATTTCTCTTTCCAGGCATTAATCTGGGCGAACCATTCGGGTCGACTGCTGACGTTGTTGACCTTGGGAAGGAGCTCGGCCAAGTTGGCCGTCACATCTCCCTCCACGGCTTCGGTAGCCTGTACAACCTTGTTGATGTTCTTGGGCTGGATTTCGAAGTGAACAATACCACCGCGCTTAGCAGCTGCAGCGGCCTTGGCTTGTGGGGCGAATTTTGCGATATTTCCTGTCACACGGTCGTCAAACCGGGCGCCCAAAGCAATGATGAGGTCGGCCTCTTGCATTGCCATGTTGGCATAAGCCGAGCCGTGCATGCCGAGCATGTGTAAGGACTTGGGATCAAGCTCGTCAAACCCGCCAAGACCTTGTAGAGTCGTCGTTACAGGGATGGAGGCTTTATCGGCAAGTTCCTTCAAGAGTTTGGGTCCTTCAGGAGTGGCCAACACTCCCTGTCCAGCATAGATGACTGGTTTTTTCGCAATGTTGATGAGGTCAGCCACACGAGAAATGCTGCCTGCCAACTGTCTTTTGGACTGATCCCTTGCGGCCAATGTTGCGGCGGAAGGATGTGATGGCAGGGTAGATTGCATAGGGATTGGTCTTCTCAGAATACCAGCAGTCACATCCTTGGGAAGATCAACGAGCACAGGACCGGGTCGTCCTGAAGTGGCGATCTCGAAGGCCTCCTTTATGCGCTTGGGAAGCTCGGCCACACTCTTGACCATGACATTCCACTTTGTGCAAGCTCTTGAGATGCCAATTACATCTGCTTCTTGGAAAGCGTCTGTGCCGATGGCTGTGGTGGGTACCTGACCGCAGAATACGACCATGGGAGTACCGTCAGACATGGCATCCTGCATGGGTGTGATGACATTGGTAGCTCCCGGACCTGAGGTCACCAGGACGACACCAGGCTTTCCGCAAGCTCTGGCATATCCTTCTGCCATATGTCCTGCGCCTTGTTCGTGTTTAGGAAGAACGAACTCGAAGTGTTTTGAATTGTAAATGGCATCGAACACTGGAAGAATGGCGCCGCCAGGGTAACCGAAGACATGCTTGACGTCCAAACGCAGCATCATCTCGTGGAAGATTTCTCCACCACTGAGACCGACGAATGAGTCGTCGAGCTCGGGTGTTTGTCTATTGACCAAGGGCGAAGGTTCATATCGACGGAAATCATTGTTGAAGGCAGGACTCGGAGTAGGTCTCATAGAACTGTGGAGGGGCGGTCAGTCTGTCTGTGAAACTCATACTCGTCTGACTGATTGACTTACGGTGCTGCGGCAGTAGTGGCCGGTCTTCTCGATTGCTCTGTAGCTGGTTTTTGTGACTTTCGGTATGGTGAGAGAGCTGCCGCGGGAGCGGTGGTGGAAAAAGATTGCGAACACGAGGGTCTCCGTCTCGACAAGGAGCGTATGGCAGTTGAGCCAGGCCTCATGGGCATTATTTTGGTCGCCATGGTGTTTGACCAAAGAGAAGAAATGGAAGTGTTCAATGAGAGGGATCAATTAAGTGTGAAGCTGAGTAGTAAAGAATTATGAGTCAACGCCTCCCTCCGTTGGTGCGGCCGTCAGCTTCAATTGTGTCGGAAGATCGTAGGCGGGAAGTGGCAGGCCATTTTTCACAAATTGCGGAGAACAAGAGACGACGCCACTCAAACTCCCGGCCGATACCGGTCTTGGCAAGTCTCTACGCGATCGAGGCCTTGAAGAGAACCACCAACCGTCATCGAGTCGTTACCAAATAATGAATGAGCGGCACAGATTCACAGAACGAGCGACCCGAGATCGAACTAGGGATGTGGAGGATTCTGTATTTTGTCTACGCTCTCTTCCCAAATATCCTTAACCTCTTCACTCCACCATCAGGGATGATGGTCATCTTAGCATGGGTCCAGACGTGACCGTCGGGCGCGTCTGTTGCTACCAGATCGCTTCCCTCAAAGACATGCTCTGCATCGGCTTTACAAGGCTGCTCACCCAGGAACAAAGGCACCCAACCGGCATGATGAACAGTAGGATCGGTTTCAGTGCCCAAGGCCGCTTTCGCAGCTTCTGTCGACCAGCCCTCCACTTTGACAGCCCTGGGGAAATTACCTCGAAAGTCTTTGGTGTCGACAATCACCTTTTCGATCTTCTTTCCTTTCAATCCCAATCTGACAATTACCCAGTCGACGTGTCCCTTGGTCCTGCTGCGCGAAGTCTCCCATCCATCACCCATATCTTTTCCACGACCAGGTAACAGCAAGTATGATTTCCCACCAAAGTGCTGATCGGAGCATTCGAGGGCAACACCACCATTGAGAGCGGCCGCAAGGTCCTCCACTGGTCTCTCGCCCGCAGTCGCGCTTGCAGGTAACGGTGGGGGCTTGACGCTTCCATATACTCTGACCCTAGCAATTCCACCGTCGGGATATTGTTTTAATCGTAGGTGAGTGAACTCCTTGCCTGTTACTCCTGGTCCAGATACTTTCCACGCTTGTCGCTGGCTAGGTCCGCACTTTGAAGGAGGCAGGATTTCGGTCCATCCCTGAAAGTCTTCCTTCTCAACTCCACTGCCCTCCTCTTGATCGGGACCAAGGAAGCATCCGTCCAGCCCTGCAAATGGTGCCTCATTGCCGTTGAAGTATGCCGTGTCAACCTCTACCGCATCTATCGTCCCGACGCACCCCAACTTGAAGACTACCCAGTCGTACTCTTTGGTATTGTGTCTTCTTGTCTCCCATCCATCATACCACGCACCTGTGTGCACGAAATATCCAGCCTTGCGAATGGGTGGGCCTGGTGTCAATAGGTTCTCGGCTGAGGCGAAGTATTCGTCGGAGAAGGAGAGGACTTTCGCTCCAAGTACTGTGCTTGTGAGGTTCGTCGAGGATGAAAACGTCGTGTCAATCAGCGCCGCAGGTATGGGTACTGTGTTTACATCGCCGCTGCCTGATGGTGCAGCACTGGATCTCTCTATGGCAGCTTCTGAGATGATCTGCGGCACAATGTTGATTTCCATGATGGCAGACCGGTGTTAAAGAGGGAGCAATTCGTTGTCGACAAAAGAAAAGGTTGATAATCCAAACCCGGTTCTGGAAAACCTCCTTGACGAAAAGAGCGGCAATCAAAAAAGATGATGAGATTGGTGTCCCGTACGAGACTCGAAAGCAAGCAGCAACTGCACAAGTACGACTTCTTACAAAATTGTTTCTCCTCCCCTCAATTTGTTCAAAAACAAAATGCAGCGATGGCGGAGGGCGCCGAAGCGCGCATTGAAACACCCCGCTTCATCTTTCGCCATCCCTGCCACAGTGCACGTGCTCAATATCTTCGAAGGCACGTGACATAAACCCTCGCAGGATGGTATGTGTACGACAGGAAGGAAAGGCATTCGCTGTGTTTATCTACCTCTGGCTCTTGTCGATATGGTACTTTTTGATCTATACCTATTCGAAATGGGCCGGATCTATCGCAAGGAGGCCGGAGCAGATTTCGATCTTGAACCCGCCATGCTCATCTATATGTACGCCAAACAGTGTATGCGTCCAGATATCCATCATTCATGGCTCATGAAATCATGATCATAATCCCGCCGCGACACCGACCGTTGCTATGCCAGTAAACACAGAACTTTAGGAGATAGATTGGCTGACGAACCGCATCATACGCCCTGTTGTCCACCCTCCTTCTCTTCCCTCTCAGAGATCTTGGACTCTTTCCTCGCCTTCTTCTTCCGATCCACAGCCCGTCTCCAGTCCTCTCCCCAAACCGTTGTCGCCCAAAGACTCACAGCGCTCACGACCAAAAACAGCGCCGAAACCGAACTGAACCAGCCCACCCCAATCTTCTCAATAGCAGGCAAACACACCGCACTCCCCGCTGCCGAGAAAAGATACCGAATCATGTAATTCCCAGCCACAACCTCCGCCGACAAGCCTTTCGCCTGCATCACATCCAAACAATAAGTATTCAAACTCGGGAAACAAAACAACTGGGCGACACCCTGCACGAACATCGCCATGACAGGTAGCGGGATGCCCCCGACCTTTTTCTCCACCGACCACCCGTAAATCAACATACATGCCGGGATCACGAAGCCGACGAAAGCGTAGCATGACCTCAACCGATCCTCCGGCACACGTCGACCTTTCTTAAGAATCCACTTCTTGACAATATGATCTGCCCAGCGACCGCCAAAGAACGTTCCCAAAAGGTACCCGCACCCAGGCGCGATGTAGAACAGTCCCGATTGAATCGGGCTCGTGAGATGGAACCGCGGATTCAACACGTACCGAATCGGCGTGAGCAGGCTGTACATATTCCAGACGAGCGAACTGGACGCCAACCCCGCAAGGATCAGATTCGGGTAACTGAACAACAACACCGTCACACGTATTGGAGAAACCCAATGCGCGATCCGCAGCGTTCTTTCCTTCCTCGGCAAGTCGCGCAACTCATCGATCTTTTTCTGCGGTATCGTCTCCGGCAGGGCAAACACGACGAGGATGGTAGCCAGCCCGCCCAGTGCAGACTGCAGCCAGAATATGTCCCGCCAACTGCGAAACGTGACGATAATACCGCCTATAAATGGCCCAAAGGCAGGACCGATCAGCGTGCCGGAAAGAAACCAGCCCAGCGCCGTGGCGCGCTGTGTCGGCGTGTAGATATCGCCCAGACACGATGTTCCCACGATCAGAAACGACGTGCCCTGGTAGGCCGTCAGCATGCGGAAGATGAAGTAGCTTGCTAGATTGGGCGCGAGGGCCGTGCCGACGCTAAATGCGAAGAATAGGATCGCAGTGACGATACAAATCCAACGGCGTCCGTAAATCGTGGAAAGTGGACCCCAGAGACTCGGCGATAGGCCCATGAATACTAGATATAAAGCGTTGGAGAGGTTGATGATACTTCCGCTGGTGTTGTACGTGGCGGCGACTTCGGGGATGGCGGCGAGGATGGTGGTGCTGGAGATGGGCGCGAGGAAGCCGCATAGTGCCAGGACACATGCGATGAGGGTCTTGCGGCGCTCGGTGAAGCGCTCGTACTGAGCGGCGTTGATTTCGACGTATGAGCTGTCGTGGGACTGGACGCCGTGCATGTCGTGGTGCGAGACTGTCGAACGGATGCGTGTTAGGTCTGGTCGGTCTTTGGCTTCTGAGTCGTCGGGATCGGGTATTGTCGTCGTGGGGATTTTCTCCATGTCGTGTGTGCCGGTTGGAGGTTGGATGGGACGGATCTGAATTTCTTGTTCGGCTTGTTCGTTGACGTCGACATGGTCGTGGTGAAGTTCGCCTGTCATGATGGTGGTTGTATCGTGTTGAAGTCTGATATCATGGTCTTATTGAGAAGTGAGTGTGGTCGAACCGACGCTGGAACTTGAGTAGTGGCTGGCCGATTTGTTCGTGGGGAACGACGACCGAGGCGTAATGATATGTAAATGATAGTTTATCTGCAGACGAAGCAGTAGAAAAGAAAGAGAATGACTCGAAATGATTCGAAGCAGAAGATCAAACAGATCGTCACGGGCTCATAGGTCCTCAACCGAGACCTCACCGTACTTGCTCGAAATGATTTAAATAAGCCGGCTCACGGCAATGTCATTAGGGCAATATGTTGAACGCCCTTCCAGGAGCCTGCAAATCTGCCATCAGTTTTCCCTATCAACAGCAAAATCACCTAGGTAAAGACCGCCGTCATGACCTGTCTGATAGTCCGACTTCGGGCATTCGCCGTCCTCTTTTTATCAGGATTCATTTCATTCGTTGACACCGATGCCGAGTGCCGTTTGAGCCAATCAGACTAGACAATAGTCTTGGTGCGGAATGTCGCCCACAGAAGGTTTTTCTTCTCTGACCGCCCTAAGAAGACGGCACAGACGGAACAAACGTCTTTCTGTGCCGACGGCTCGGCAAATCATATCCGGCCATAGGGAGAAAAGACATCAAGAGTCATCCTTGGACAGGAATAACAATTGGAAGACTCGAAGATATTCTGTTCTGGCAGGTAGGTAGGATGGAGAGGTTGTGATGATTTGTTTGAAGATGGAGAAGTCCCTTTACAGTAAGAACAGCCAATTCTGGGGTCATTTGAAGATGACGCGACCGAGCACGTAATCAAGGGGAATGACAGCCTTGGTCAGCCTTGCCAACCACAGACTCGAACTGATCAGATCAGTAATACATAGGTAAGGTAGGTACATGACATTCATTCAGGAAGGCGGGAATCTAGAAAAGACGTGCATCACCTTCTTACAGCTTCGCTGCAACTCTGGTGCTCGTGGCCTTCAAAGTGGCCTTCAACTGCCGCCTCAGAATCTTGCCGCTAGGACTCTTGGGAATGGCATCAACGACATACACACCACCTCTCAATTTCTTGTGGTTTGCAACCCTGCCATTCAGCCAGATGTTGATCTCTTCCGCTATCGCTTTGTCACCCTTTCCTCTAGCTTTTGCAGTAACAACGACGAATCCCACCGGCAATTCCGCCGCCTGTTCCTCGACCCAGCGACCGACAACACATGCGTCCTCGACATCGGGATTCTCGAGAAGCTTCCCCTCCAGCTCACTCGGAATCACCTGAAGTCCCTTATACTTGATCATCTCCTTGATGCGGTCAAGCAAGATGATGAAGCCATCCTTGTCGATCGACCCGATATCTCCTGTGCGGAACCACGGCTTCCCACCATCCTCGTCCGCCGCAAATCCATCTTTCGTGGCTTCCTCATTCCGATAATACCCCTTCATAACGTTTGGTCCACGGCACCACAATTCGCCCGGCTTCGCGG
Source organism: Exophiala viscosa (assembly GCF_022695815.1). Lineage (NCBI taxonomy): Eukaryota > Fungi > Ascomycota > Eurotiomycetes > Chaetothyriales > Herpotrichiellaceae > Exophiala > Exophiala viscosa. The sequence continues at coordinate 2,457,980 of NW_026944353.1, read as the reverse complement.
ACCCGTCTGCCTCCGTCCCAGTGTCCTGGATGGTCTCTGGGTCGACCACACGAAACTCCATATTCGGCGTGATATTTCCCACCGTGTACCGCTTATCAGGCCGACTCGGCGGCGTGGCCGCAGCCAGCGGGCTCGTCTCGGTCAGGCCCCAGGCTTGTAGTCCCAGCACCGTCGTGCCATAGAGTTTCTTGAACCGCGCCTCGACGGCTTCTCGCAGTTCAGCGCTCAACGGTGCTGCGCCTGAGTACACTCTCTTTAGGCTGCTTAGGTCGTATTTCTCGACGATAGGATGCTTGGCCAGCAACAACATGATGGGCGGGACGAGGGCGGCAGATTCTGGTCTGTATTTCTGGATGCAGCTGAGGTACAATTCTGGCTCGAAGCGTGGCATGACAACGGTCGTACTGCCTACCAACGTTCCGTTGCAGACATACAGGGCCAGACCATAGATGTGGCTGAACGGCAGGAACGTCACGAAAGTGTCATGTCCTGCGGTCACTTCTGGCATCTGTAGGATCCACTGTTTCATGTTGGACACCAGATTATGGTGCGTAGTCATAACGCCTTTGGCTCGACCTGTGGTGCCCGAGGAAAAGCACATGAAGCTGAGACGCTCACTGGCTTCGCTGCTCTTGATACTGACAACCGGACTGGATGGGCAATTGGTGGCGAGATACTCGGCAGTCGGCTTGCCATGCCTATCACAGTTCCCGTCCGCTTGAACGATTTTGATGGTAGGGTCGAATTGTACTGCCTTTTCAGCATTGTCCATGAGTGAAGAGTGGGCAATGAGGCACTTGGCGCCGCTGGTCTCCAGTTGAGCTTGTATCTCCGTTGGTGTGTATGCTGCACTGAGAGGAGAGATAGTGCCACCACACGCCAACACCGCAAAGCAGGTGATGGGGTAGTCGATGCTGTTTGGACTGATGAAGGCGACAACGTCTCGTGGTTTCACGCCCAAGCCTCGCAGGCCGTGGGCTAGAGATCTAGTCCTCTGCTTGACTTCGCCATATGTGCGAGCATCTTCCGTGACAGCATCGATGTAGATGCGCTTGTCATCCGGCGTGTTGTTGGGGTTCGAGAAGAGAAAGGTAAGCAGGTCAATGTCAACGGATTCGATAGGTGGGTACGAAGAGCGATAGATTCTCGATGGCATCTTATGATGCCACGGACGGGAATCGACCGAGAGCTGTGTCAATCGCACAAATGAAGAGGCGAGTTCCAACAAAGACCACGATGAGCACAACCAGTAACAGTCCTGGACATTTTGAAGATGAGGGAATGTCGAGCTTTAAAACAGTACTCACTGCCGGATGTACGTGGGCTTGCGGTCTCATCTGGTTCTTTCCACCACAGTGCCTCGCTTAAGCGGGTCGAAACCGTGGAGGCGGATGTCAGCTTATCCTCACTCGACCTCTGGTATCCTGACGCGAAAGACAGTAGCCAAAAATAGAAGTATTCTCGATTCGCCCTGCCGTTGAGGCCTCCTTTTGATTGTGTCCGATGTTTCCTCAGCTTTGCTGGTCAACAGACAAAGCATCAGTGATTACTGACCTTGACAAAGGCTGATTCTGGCCAACACGATGGCATTTTGTGCCAGACGTCCACCCACAGTGTCTGGACATCGACTCACGTGACCAAGTAAGCCGCCTCGGCCACTGCTTACTCTCCAACAGCGATGGCATGGCAGGTGTTCGCTGTAATCATGAACAACAAGAATGACCTCCCAAAAACACGGTAAGTGTCTTGGGAAATCAGGGGTGGGATGGGTTCGGGAAGGTCGTCTTTGTCATTCGCTTTCACTGATGACAGTCTCCTGCACTACCATTGACATATCTTCTAATCATCGTCGTCAAAACATGGGAACATTCCACTTGCATCGCCATAGTGTTTGACGTCTGAGTCCGTGGTCTCCATGTCCTCCATCTGGTCGTTGTCTTCACAGTCCGCCTCATAGCATTCGTCGATGTCATCAAGGATGACCGCTACATCCTCCACGTCCACAAAGAGGATGTTGATCATGTTATACAGAGCTGGATGTAGTTGGACGTTCTCACACATCACATGCCGGGTCAAAAAGCAGCGCTCGGCCCCATCTACTGTGTCCATGGTGAAGAATTTGGCAAAGGATTCGGGTGTCTGGAAGGCGAATTCGACCAGCAAGTACATCATGGGTCTTGCCGCGGTACAAAGGGACTTGCAGGTGAGTAATAGTTGGCAGCGCTCGGTCTTCGCAAATTCTGGCTGACTGCGTGTCTTCTCCGCTGTCTGGCGCACGAGCATGAGTCTGTCCTTGTACAACTCGGTGATGATCTGCGTGAGGACATTTATTGGGAGGTGAGGGAGGTAATCTCTGTGTTCTCGAGCATTCCGGAAACATCTGGCCGTCTCAGCCTGGCGAACTCTGGCCAAGGCCAGGTATTTTCCAGGGGCTGATGGTGGACTTGGTGCGGAAGATCGCTCTCTGCGTGGCACGGGCGGTGGTGTATTGGGGATGAGATCGGGAGTCACCATGGTGGAAGAGAGGAACGAGTTGCGTCGCAGAGATGGAGAGCCGTTTTTTCTAGTGAGTTGGAAGTGTGAGAGAAAGCTGGACGACAGGAACGGCTGTGTAAAAAGACGTTCTATGGTCTTGTTTGTTGGTTGATGGTGACAGGAGGATGGCAAACAATAAGAATGCTTGGATTGCTGCCGTGGATGAAGAACAACAGTCCTCCGAAGATAAGATCGCATACATATGCGATCACAGGCAGTAGGTACGGATGCAGGAAGTAATTTGATCAGAATGTGTTGAACCTGGCGTCCAAGGACAACAGGACAAATATTGAGATATCCAGGCGTCGGGGGCATTGTGCACAGAGGAAAATTGCTGTCTCTTCTATCACGCTCCGGAAGTCCAGAGAACAAATGCCTTCTGTCTCGCGATAGGAACGCATTGAGCAAAGATGCCATTGTCGCTTGCGCGACCTACCAGTCGTTATACTGCTTTAGGCTCGTCATCTAGAGACAGTTGAGACATGCCTTTGTCCCCTCAAACATCGAGCGCACCACCGACAATCAGAGACGACCCTTGGCTCGGCTTGGAGATAACAATGGCTTCCTGAAGAGTCTCTTCGCTCATGTCGGGAAATTTTTTGGCGTAGTACTCCTTTTTGAGGGCATCAGTCACGGCCGCAACCTTGTCCTGAGGCACCAGATGTACAGTACAGCCGCCCCAGCCAGCTCCTGTGAGTCGAGTACCATAAGCTCCAGCATTGCGTGCAATAGAACATATCTCGTCGATTTCAGGACAGGAACACTCATATAAATCCCTGCAAGAAGCCTGAGTGTTGTTCATCAGCTCACCGAGTTGTAGGACTTTCTCCTTATCGAGCTTTCCGGACTTGGTGAGCACTTCCCGGAACTCAAGAACACGACCAGCCTCCTCTAAGACGTGCAAGGCGCGTTGCCGCAGCTTGAAAGAGTCGGCACGGATTGGGAATTTGGACATATATTGCCTCTCCAGTTGTTCGACAGATATTCCAAGGATATCGGCAATATCATCTCTGGTATAACTCTCTCTGTCGAGCTTGGATCTGGTGATCTCGACCATGGAAGCAACTTGATGCGCCATTGGCTCGTCTCTGCGACCATCCTTCTTCATGATTTCCTCCTGCAGATTTCGCAAACTGAATCCCAGGGAGCTGTCGTCCGGATTCAGTGTGATGTCGTGCAATTTTGCCAGCACCACCGAGGCAAGTGTGCATTCCACAACTCTCAAGTTGTAGTGGATTGGAGCCGTGACAGCCTTATCAGAGGTAACGAAAGACTGTGCGACCATGAACGTGAATTCAGGGTCAGCAGTTGGAACAGGAACGTGCTCGGCAGAGAAACTCGGGAAGAATTGACAATATAAAAGGTAACCTTTCTCAGAGAAGATGGAAGCCGCTTGATCCATGCCCCCTGAGAAGACACCAACAGCACGCTCCGAGACGATACAGAGGTCCAGGAGGTCTTGCTTGGAGATATCATAGTCGTTTGCGGCCATGACCGCCAACGCAGCAGCACAGACAAAAGCAGCGCTGCTTGACAGTCCCCCGCCAGCTGGAACGTTGCCATCGATCAACAGTTCCATGCCATTGGTCTTGAACGAGTCACCAAGCTTGTCTCGGAGGTACTGTAGGGCTCCTTTCAGCCCAGCAAGGAAGTAATTGGTCCACGAATGGTTCTTCGTGTCGACATCAATCGCCCCCGAGCTGGGGACACTGATCTCTTTTGAAGGGTATTTCTGAGGATTCACATTGGCAACTGTGATGTTACTGCTGCCCTTGACGACTCGAGTAGCAATAAGCACATCGACAGTCACCGCCGTTGGCAGGACGTTGTACAGTGAGTAGTCAACATGTTCGCCAATAATGTTGACCCGACCTGGACTCCGTGACACGAAATCCGGCTTCTGACCATATTTAGTCTTGAAAGATTTGATCAGGTTATCGAATCGACGTTGGAGGTCAGCGGGAACAGCTTCTCCTGTCGATGATCCTTGATAGACATGCTTGAGGCTGTCAACCTTCGGTACCTGTCCGCTCATCTCGACGATTTCCCCAAGCAAAGCTGGACGCGGTGAAATTGGGTGGGGTAGAATGTTTGACAGATTCCAAGTTGTTCAATCTGTCCACGTGCTCGATTGTTCCTCCTTGTTCAGGGCTTAGGAGTTGGTTATTCACGTTCTGCCGACTCTCGAAGACGAATTGGCTCGATGGACTACCTGGTACGTTCAGCCAAGGTCTTCGAAGTCAATGCCAGGCATAAAGAGCCTTCATCACGAACAAAAAGAAAGCTTCTGGTCCGGGGTCGGAAAAACGTCATAGCGGCTACAGTACTTTCTTTCGTCAATCATCCGGGGAAAGATCTAGCGGGGCTGCGTGCTTGAAATAGGCACCGTTCGCGCCTAAGTCTAACATACGCCATTGTCACTTGCTTCCGCAAACACCTCCAAGACGTGTGTCGGCGTTGACACACGCTCTCCTCCCTTACCTGTTCATCAAAGGAAACACGGCCATATTGACTTACTGAGGAACAAGGCAACATAGGCGACAGCGTTCTCAGTGATTTTGTCCTCTCTTGGGTCTTATCGTTTTCACTTCTGGCCGAAAAGGCTGTCCTTGCCGGTGAACACAAACGAGGCTATTTATCGACTTCCCCTTCGTCGCTCCGTGGAGTCCTTCCTACTTTCACGCCGACATCATGAGTTCAGACGACTCCGACGCTGTCTTGCTGCCGCCGTCATCAGACTCACAATATGTAAATGAACCTCCCACCGACTCAACCTCACGACCTCCGACCCTATCTCGAACATCTACCTATGGCAAGAAATGTTGGATATGTATGAGTGATGCATCCGAAGATGACCCAAACAATCCCCCAGTCTGGCGTTCACCTTGCAAGTGCAGTCTGACTGCGCACGAAGCTTGCCTGTTGGATTGGGTAGCCGATCTGGAGAATCCCAAGAACAGCAAGCGCAAGAATTCTACGATCATCCAGTGTCCACAATGCAAGAGTGAAATCAAGATTTCACGTCCGAGGAGTATCGTTGTCGATGGCTACCGATCACTGGAGCGGGCTTTGGGCAGGATGGTGTTGCCAGGCTTGGGACTGTCGGTTATGAGTGCGACTTGGGCAGCATTTTGGGTTCATGGCTTTAATTCGGTCTATTTGGTGTTTGGTCGCGAGGATGCTGCTGCCATATTTCGACGGGCTGCTCAGCACCCCGCCTGGCTGTGTCAGTACTGGATTATCCCACTCAACCTGATCTTCGCCCGGACTCATTACGCCGATTTTGTGTTGCCCAGCGGCACATTGTTCCTTCTCTCTACACAGATGACTGATGGATTTGAAATCGACATGACAGTCTGGCCACCTCTACCCAGCACCGTCTTTGCATGCTTGCCTGCAGTAAGGTCGGTATACAATTGGTGTTACCATAAAGCATTTTGTGACCTCAACAAGAAGTGGCTGGAGGAAGTTCAACCAAGACATGAGCAGCCGCCGGATGGTCAGGACGAAGAAGATGCTGGAGACCAAGGACCAATTCAAGAGGAAGGGGAAGAGCAAGTCGTACTTGAGTTCGAGGTCAACTTCAATGCCGAGGGTCAGGACGATGCGCCGCAGCAAGCCAACGTAGGACAACAGCCACAACAACAAAACGGCCACGTCCACCACATTCTGGGTGAGCGCGGAGGTGAGTTGATTGATGGATCATCCTCGATTGCAACAACCGTGCTTGGAGCACTAGTATTCCCCGCTGTATCAGCAGGCATGGGCAGTCTCTTGGGTTTGGTCTTGCCCCCATCGTGGCTCGGCCCTTCCAATACCATGAACGGCCGGTCAGGACTGCTTCGCACGAAATGGGGCAGAAGTGTCGTTGGTGGATGCTTATTTGTGGTTCTCAAAGACGCTCTTGTGTTGTACTGTCGATGGAAGTTGGCACAAGGTCATCGCTTGAGGCGGATCATGAATTTTGACAAGAAGACGAAGAAATATTCGGTCTAAAGACACCTTCACGTCGACGCAACGACCGGAGACGTTGGGAGACTTAATTAACTGTGACGATGGATAGATACCCAGTGCTAACGACGTACTCCTCCCTCATACTAGCAGATAGCTGCAACAAATTTCATAGCGGCTAGATGATAAAGACCCTTTTTAATGGGCACTTTACGATGTCTTTGACTAAGGGTTTGAATGTGCTGAGCGACGCAGAGAATCTTCGCTGATGCCTTGGGATGCGATGAAGGGGCGCAGCTCCGGTAAAATTTCGCCAATTCTCCCGCTCGCCTAAGTTGCCCTGGATTTTTTGACCTTCAATCGACCTCCAAAGATCAACTTCTGCTAGCCAGCCAGGATAAACGAGCTTCACAGCGCAATACCTGCATCTCCTACGCCGTCGCCTGCCACCATGCATCCCTCTTCCATCCGTGCCGCACTGGCGAATGTATTCCAGATCCCAGCGCGTTCGATAGCCCGGCATGCTCTTCCCGCCGTTTCACCTGCAAGCAATGTTACAGCCCCCAACCCTGTGAAAGCGTCGTTCTCGACGAGCGCACCTCGCGCCGCAAAGAAAGGAGGCAAAGTGAGGACAGATCGAAGAATAAGTGCGCAAATACCCATCCTGACACTCGGCGGCCGTGAGGCGTACTGCTGTTAGATGTGTTTTACTAACCGTGGTATTTGTACAGCTCTAATCCGTTATTTCCTACACCACCCCACGACCCTCACACCCCGACCTCTACGATTCAGCCGTAACCGATACCTACGGCACTGGACGATCCATCGCGCATGGCAGCTTTACCGGGCCAAAGTGCGGGAATTCCGCCAACTGGAGCTGGAGAGGCAGTACAATGCGATGAATGCGGCGAATGAAGAATTGCGCGTGGGCGCCGGCGACGGTGGACGATTGTTCCGGAAAGCGCAGATGAAGACGGGGATTTGGAGTATTCCGGAACGAGGCGGTGGTGTGCCGATCGAGTATGCTCGCGGATTGGTCGAGTGGATGGGCAGTACGGGCGGTCTGGGTAGTGGTGGGAGTGGGCTGGGTGCGAAGGCGAAGATCTGGGATAGCGATTGGAAAAGGTCGTGAGTTTCGGTTCCTTCAGGCGTTGCGGCGAGACAAGGTCTGTTGTACAAAAGAGCATGGTCAAGGATCAAGGGCCAGGTCCTGTGTCCAAAAAGAAAAGGAATGGATTCCATTTATATACAATGAAGGTTCATGACAACTTTTCCCCGTGCCTCCATGCCCACCTCAACACCATTTTTGAAAAAGACAGATTGGTTTGAATCCTGGTAAGGTTGAAAAGAGACCATCATTGCCATTCGCTAAAGTCCATCACGAGAGAAAATGAGATATTGTCGCGCATAGCTGGATGCAGAAGATGCCGACTCCATGGTAATGCGAGGCAATCAAAGGGTTCCAATTATTGCCATCTTGTGGGCAGGTAGTTCCTCACCATGGACAGCCAACTCCAAATGCGCAAAGCCTCCCAGCGATGAGGGATCCGGTCCATACTTCAAGCGTTCAACTCGGAATTGTGACCGTAGAAGAGATACTGTTTCGGTAGGTAGGTCATAGAATAATGCAGCATCCACCTCCGCCCTGCTTGCCATTGAAGGTCAGGAGGGCCGCTCTCGTAGCAGCCTCAAATACATCGTCCACTCCTTCGCCTGTCAAGCTGGAACATTCGAGATATTTTCGAGCTCCGCAAGCCTGAGCCATCTCCTGCCCTTCCCTAGACGTAACGAACTTCAGACTCTTTTTGCGCATCTCTTCAATGGCAAGGGGGTCTTCTCGAAGATCCTTCTTCAGGCCGACCAGGATGATGGGGACGTCTGGGCATCGTTCTCGGGCTTCCTCAATCCATTTATGCCGTACATTTTCTAGACTGTCCGGGCTGTCAACGCTGAAGCCGATAAGTATGACATGAGATTTTGCGTATGCGAGCGGCCTCAGTCGCTCATAGTCTTCTTGTCCTGCAGTATCCCACAGAGCCAATTGTACGGATCTGCCGTCGACCCGACAATCGGTGACATAGTTCTCGAATACAGTCGGCACGTAATGCGTGGGGAAATAGCCCAGTGTGAATACCGACAGTAATGAGGTCTTACCACAAGCACCGTCGCCTATTATGACAAGTTTCCTGCAAGGTCGTCAGATCATCCATACAAGCTTTAAGGCCGCACTTCATGGCGGAAGGAACTCCCGTCATCCTCAACAAGAGAGATTCTGATTTCGCCATAACAGAAGGCTTTCATGGAATTGTGTACTGACCTTCTCATAACATTTTGTTGAGCCTGGTTTTGTGACATTCTCCTGGAGGGCTAGCCGACCCCTCTAAACAGTAATGTATGACCAAAAGCGCGATATTGATTGAGAGGAAGGAGCTGTAGTGAGCGGCTGTTGTGATATTATATGGAGGTCGGATAGAGGTGGAAGGTGCGCGCGCAGAAGAGTCAACGCTGTCTTGTTGTGGTCAGGCTCAGCTGAAGGTCGTGCTTTAGTGGTGTAACTAGACAGAATCAAGAGAGACCGCAGGCCGCGTAAGGCGATAGACAGCACGCTACAACCTTGCACTCGTGATGGGTGCCGACGCAGGTCTGAGATGTCAACTCTTAGCAGACAGTTTGATGCGAGTAGGTCTCTGAGAGTCTGAGACTAGTTTGAATATGAGTTCGTGGGGTCCGAGAACAAGACCAGAAGCAAAGAGGGCAGCGGAAGCCGGAGTAAAGAGGCGCAGCCACAAATAGATTTCGTAGTGGAGATGGAAAGGCGCGATTACGATCTTGGAGAGACAGCTTTCCGAGTCAGGTTAAAATCTAATGTCGTCGACGACTGCGGGTGAGAGGTGAAGTTTAAGATAGACGAGGGACCGGCTAGAGGAGGTGTCGTGAGAAGATGCACAGAAGAAGAGGTAGTTTGGTTGGGAGCGACGAGGTGAACTTAGGTGTAACTCTCGGAGGTGCAGGTGGTGGTGGAAGCGGAGAGGGTACGAATACTCGTACACTATTCAGTGCCAGGCCGGGATTGCGGTGACTGCAGTGCCAGACTGCAACTGCGCTCGCCGGCACCTTTACTTGGACTTGGCGGCAGAACGTACCTGCCTGAGCCGCAACTTTGCTTTGCTAACGAAACAGACAAACCGCCGCCGCCCCACGAAACTGCACTGCACCGCACTGCACATTCAACGTCGGACGTCCTTTGCTTTTAACCACCACCTTCCACCACAACGCCCTCCGACGATACGATCGATCCTTCTCTCCCTCGATACCGCCTGTGACATTTACTTGGCCTGCAATTTCCTCGTCCCTGAGCCCGTTTGTCCTCGATTTGTCATACCCCGCCAGCAACAAAAAAGGATCTCAAATGTCATCTTGACTGGAACAAGGACTGGCGTCGAGGCCTTCTGCAATAGACCTTTGCCATAGCCCGACTGTTTTCGCGACACTCCGGCACCATGCCTTCCAAGAAAAAGGCGAATACACAAGTAAATGCCGCGAAGCCACAGCCAGCGACAAACTCCTTAGGGAATGCGCCTGCTCCACCACCGTCACTACCCAAGGTTGATCCCACCTCCGTCCCGTCACAACCCGTTAATGGACAAGATGCCGCAGCGAGATATGAGGCAGAATCCAAAACTGGCGACACCACGGAATCTGCGGGCGAGCCAACCCAAACTGCAGCCGTCAACCGGAAAAAGCAAAAGCGGCGTGAAAAGGAGGCTGCAAAACGAGTTGCTGAGCAGCAGCAGGTAAATGGAGAGCACCATGTCAGTCCACTGCCGAATGGGCCTCTACCGCCGGTGAAGCAAGGACGAGGACCTGTAAAAGGCTACTTTACGGAGGAACCAGATTATCCCGACCCTTCTGATCCGGCCTACGCAGACCTTGGGAGTCCGGAAGAAGCCTTTTACAGCGGTGACGAAGCAGACACAATGCCAGACAGCTCGTGGCTGAACACGAGCAAGCGCAAAAAGTCCAAAAATTCGAGGCCCCATCTACCCGATAACGATTCTCTGTCTAGAACATCAACGATGCTGTCAAGGTCACACATTCCGCCTTTATCGAATGCTGCCATGCGGGCGTCGCAACGACTGTCAAGCGACCACATATGGAATACGTCTACCCAAGCCGAGCGGGAGAACATCAAGCAATTTTGGCTGGAACTGGGCGAAGATGAACGGAGATCTCTGGTCAAGGTAGAAAAAGAAGCCGTCTTACGCAAGATGAAAGAACAGCAAAAGCATTCGTGCAGTTGTTCGGTATGTGGGAGGAAGCGGACCGCGATCGAAGAAGAACTTGAGGTTCTGTACGATGCCTATTACGAGGAGCTTGAGCAATTCGCCAATCACAACACCGACCTTTCCAGCGTACCTCAGATGATGGCACCACCCCGTGCGCCCTTTAAACGCGTAGGACATGCTATGGCAGGTTCGTATCCTTCTCGAGGCCGTGTACACGAAATCGACGAGGATGAAGAGGATCTGGAGGATGACGATGAGTACGATGACGAGGACGAGGAACCTTACAGTGAAGACGATGGTGATCTCGACGACCATGGACTTCCTCCTGGTCCGCCCGATTTCTTCCAGTTTGGCAACAGTTTGACTGTCAAGGGTCTGATTGGAATTCCTCCTACAGACCTCAATAGAACTGACGTTGTTTCTAGATGGCATACTCACGGTCGCCGACGATCTGTTGAAGAATGATGGGAAGCACTTCATCGACATGATGGAGCAATTGGCGGAGAGGCGCATGCAACGTGAGGAAGAAATCCGTTACCCTTCATCCACATTAGCTCATCGAGATTACCATCAAGGTCACAATCATCCTCCGATAGACGATGACGATGATTATGACGACGAGGAAGAAGATGAAGACTATGACAGTCAGGAGGAAGAAGACGACTACGAGGGCGACGAGATGGTTGGTGCGAATCTATTCATGGTAAAACAAAAGTCTGACGCTTTATCTTAGGACTCCATGACCGAGGAACAGCGTATGGAAGAAGGTCGGCGGATGTTCCAAATATTCGCAGCACGCATGTTCGAGCAACGGGTCCTGACAGCGTATCGAGAAAAAGTGGCAGCAGAACGTCAGAGAAAACTCCTAGAAGAGCTGGAAGATGAAAGCCGACTCGACGCTCAACGAGAAGCTAAGAAGGCCCGAGAAGCAGCCAAGAAAAAGGAGAAGAAGAAACAGCAGAAATTGGCCAAAGATGAGGAGAAAGCCAAGAAAGAGGCCGAGAAGGCGGCACAGGAAGCAGCGGCACGAGAGCTGGAAGAGAAACGACTAGAAGAACAGCGTCAGCGAAAAGAAGAGCAACGAAAGAAGCGAGAAGCTGAAAAGAAAGCCGCCGAGGAAGACCGGCTACGTAAGGAAGCCGAGAAGCACCGAAAGCAGCAAGAACAACGTGACCGGCAGGCCGAGACCGAACGTAAGCAACGCGAAGCGAGAGAACGAGAGCGTTTAAAACGAGAAGAATCAAAGAGGAAGGAACGCGAAGAACGTGAAGCTAAGGAGAAGGAGGCCAGGGAGCGTCAAGAGAAGGAGGAGCAGGAGAAGAAGGCGAAACAAGACCAAGCAAGAAAGGAGAAGGATGCGGCACAAAAAGCGGAAAGGGACCCTAAAGACCGTACAGGTCACGCTCCTGCTACGAAACAGCAGCCTGTAGCCTTACCGCCAGGTCTACATCCTCCATCCAGAGGTTCCAGCATTCAATCGCCTCATTTTCAGGTCGCCACGCCAATCGTACCTCCCAAAGTTCCCACTCCTGCAGGAGGTCGGAATCGGCAGTCTTCTCAGCCTGGTCCACACTCGCATGGGTCATCTCCGAAGTCACAGAAAGCAAGTACTGATGTCTCCAGAAGTTCTGGGTCTCCTGCGACAGTAAGCATGCCTCAAACACCCGGACCTGGACAGGCGACAAAGACACAAGGCCAACCTCCGCCGCTTCATCATCCTCAGCCTTCGGCCCCGAGATCCCCTCTAAATAATGTTGGCCGTGGCCAGTATCCCTTCAATATTAATGGCTTGCCGAGTATGGGAATCAATGGTCCGCCGACCGGAGGTCAAGGGATGATGCCAAACATGATTCCTCCCATGCCAATGTACCAGGGACCTCCTATGGCCAATCACCAACGCTTCGCCATGAATGGAATGCAGTATCCGCCCGGTATATCCAGACCCTTTCAGCCTAGTCAACAAATGCCTTTCGTGCCTCAGGCACCAGGTCCAGGCCCGCACATGGTGAATCACCAACCGGTATCGAAGCCGCCACAGACACATTCGAGACAACCATCAGCAGATAACACTGCTCAGCCTCAGCCGACGCCGATATCACGACCTGGACCAATTGCGCGACCGTCGAGCACGACACCGGACAAGCAAAAACCACTGCGGAGGTCGCCTGATGCTGATATCGACCAGCTCACAACACAACTGGGAAGCAAGGCGTTGCTGGATGATTCTGACGAACCGTTCTTGGAGACTGCCGACTCACGAATGAACCTTCCACCAGTCGGACCGCCCGGCTCGACACGAATACCTTTTTCCAGCAGTTTTGATTCGAAGCAGGAACCTTTCGGTCCGATCAATCCAGGCTGGGGTGGCTTTAATCCGGGTATGAATTCGGCGCCTGGATGGGGACCTCCAGCACCGCAACGCTCCAGCCAAGGCTGGTCTCAGCCTCCTTTTGGAGCTATTGGTGGTGGACCTCAACCTGTGGCCAGATCACACTTCCCTCGGCCGATTGCCGTGAGATTGATGCTTGTCCAGGCATGTCGACAACTGTCACAGATTCCTGGAGCAAGCGCCGACGGCTATCATCCTGCACCAACAATTCTTCGGCAATTGGAGACGATCAAGGCACCAGGGGAGCCGCCTGTGTCTGTGGACGAGATGCTCGGCATCTGTGACACTGAAGGTAACCCACAGAATGGTGGTGGTTCTTTTGATGTCATCATCGACAAGTCAAGAGGACAAGTCATCAAATTCGTCGAAGATACGGCACCTCAGCATCGAAGTAGCGTTGGAGAGATTGGAAGTCCGGTCATGGCACATACTCAGCACATTCAGGCGAGTCCATTTGGTGGTATCGGAGCGAGCAGCTTTGGACTACCAGGCAGGGGCTTCTAGTGGCTGACTCCGCCAAGGACAACAAAGGTGCAGAGAAGGGAGAATCAGCTTCAGATTTTAGCGCAACAATTCCGACGCAGCATGTCGGCAACCTGAGAATGGTGGATACCCCTGAGCTGACACTGCAGGAAGGAACCTAGGTGTGAAGCTGAGCGATTCGTGCATTGATTTGCGAGTATTGTATTTTCGATTGTTCGGCCCCTGCTGTTACTCGTACAAGCATGTTTCCATCTGGGAGCTTCATTTCCTACTATGGTTTAATAGCATCACGCAGGTCGGGCTCCGGCTGGAGAAGGGCGAGTCTGGCATTGTAGGCATGGACGCTTTTCTAACTCGAGAATAGTCATAAGAGCAGCATTTGTTGGCTCTTTATGGCTGAAATACCAATTTTGAAGGTCTTGATCAAGGCCTTTTTTTCCTCATTCGTTCGCTGTTGCCCTGATCTCGGTAAGCTCGTTTACCAAAGTCGGCCTCATTACACCTCATTCCCCGGTTTACGCTCTTTAGTGACCCCAGAAGAGTGAATGGCCTTTGCAAGGGGCTTTGACTTGCACGTGCACCGCCCTTCTTCAGCTACGGTGCTGATGCTTGATGCCCGGGTCGTCTATCGTGCTCGGCCCTGCGTGCTCCTCGTTATTTTCGAGTAAGCATAAGCTATTTCTTTCTCTTAGTCCTTGCCTCCTCCAAGGAGACCATATTTCGGTTGCCCCTGGACCGAAGCCTCCGTCTTGGAACGATCATCGTGGCGTTTCTCGGACATCGTGGACATCGTCGTAGACTCATTCTTCCAGCCCATACTCTTCGGGCTTCAGTTTCTGTCATCGCCTGTGTTGCGTTCATTCAGGGCCTGGATAGCAAGTATTGGTGAGAGACTTGGCAGCTTCGATTCATCATGGCACATCTGTCCTGAAGCCCTCGTCTAGTTGGCCGACGTCGCCCTCTCGGGTCCCGTAGTTTCTGCGGGTATGAGACTCTTCCTGTGCTTGTTTCAAGCCCAATGTCGAATTGGATACGGGTACTGGTGCTGGGAGGGTTCCCATTCCCGTTCCCATGGTGTTCAGACGTGTGCCAGAACCAGGTGCTGATGAAGACGCAGACGCAGACGACGGCGACATCCCCTGGATCAAGCGCATGTAGTACCGCGCTTCCTCTAGACTTTCCAAAATATCCTCTCGAGCCGTGTGCTTGTTGGCCTTCTGTGGCGCGGCATCCAACACTTCGGACGGTGCCCACCGGCGGATCATTTCCTTGGTCGCACTGACGTCGAATAGCCGGTAATGTAAATGCTCGAGGATGGCGTTCCAGGGCGGGACCATCAGGAACGATTTGTCGGCGTGAATGCTGTTTCCTGCTAATAGGGCAAGACGCGGTTCGGGGATATATCGCTGTATGTATGTTAGGAGGGCTCGTGCTGCGGTGTCCGGGGTGGTGCTGGATTCGAGGCAGGCTTGCGTTAGGCCGGAGTTGCCGTGTGTGCGGACGCACCATTCTGACATGGCTGAGAGTTGGGTCTGTGTGTGTTGGATGACGGCGTCGAAGCCGGAGTTGTCGAGGGGGGTGAGGTCGGATGTTGTTATGATGGCGGATATGCTCATGATTGTGTCGGTTTGGGGGTTGAGGCCTGTCATCTGGGGTATGTGTTAGCTTGCTTGAAGTGGGGTATGGACATGATATATGTGCGGTATAGGCTGGCTGGTTAAGTTCATGTTGACGACGGTGAAAATGTATGGACGTTGACGAATATGCCACACGTTTTTGTAGAGGAAGAAGATATGAAGGTGGAAGCTGTCTGAATGCTGGTGTGGAATAGTTGTGATGCGCTGGTCTGCCACAGGGGATAAAGCGGTGAAGATTCATGTCCTTACCTCGCAGTCTATCCAGACCAAAGGGTCTGTAGATCGTGTCAATGCCATGTTGTTTGGCTCTGAGTCTCTGTTTGAGCTCAAGTCCACGCCCAAGCTGTTGCGCCTCGACTTTGTCTTGTATTGATGTGTCTGGCCGTTGATACAGCGCCGAAGCGGATATTGTCGCAATCGAGTTGCCGACACGGTATCGCGGAGTGTCCACCTCAAGGTCGAAGCTCGAAGGCTACAGTAAACGATGCGATTGTTCCTGAATGAGAGAGCAACAAGTCGACCTGGTAATAACCTATGCATGTAGTGAACAGGGGATGGCCAGGCGCTGCATTTATTGCGAGGCGAAGCCGAAATTCATAATGAAGTCAGTCCACGGTTTCACGTAAAGGGTCCACTATCGAGCGCAAAAGACCATTTTCTTCGATTCGTCTCAACATCGAGATTTAGAGAAGAAAGTCAATAGGTTGATTTACCCAGGAAGGGTTTTCCATCGTGGACGATCGGTAGACTAGGATGCGAATTGTGATGCAAATGCGATGGGAGATCCAGTGACGTTTGTTCCCAATATTCAGGGGACCAGGTGGAGGATCCAGTGACGTGGCCAATGATAATACGCCGTTGACAGCAGGCTGCGTCAGGAAGGGGAAAAGGGGGATCGATCTACAAAGCTACTCATGAAGATACTTTCGTGGTATCGCGTGGTTACTATGCACCGCCGGTAACGCTTTTCGATCGTAAAGGTTGTTGTAAACGTTGTCGACATTGAATCTGGTTCTTCTTGTTCTCAAAACAACATGCGCTTAGGTAGTCTTACAAAGACCATCATCCAGTCGAGGCCAGCAGACGTGTTTCTGGGACACAGCGCTTCCAAGTCTTTCTCAGCCCCGAATGTTCACTGCCATCGAATACCCCTACCCCTCCACGGAGTCCAATATACCAGCCTTCCGATGTAGTTGCCGGTCCACCATCAGCAGATGCACCTGATATCCTTTCCTGGTCGCCCAAGGGAATTGCCTGCCTCGGGCTTTCGTAAACAACAAGGATCAATTTCCGTCGCTTTGTGTCTCCTGGACAGACTATGAGCGCCGTGTTTCATATCATCTTGTGCTTGCTCTGAGAACAAATGAAAATGGAGAATGCATGGACTTTCCAATCCCAATGCCGGCAAAACTGACTCCAACTGTCCCAACCGTGTAAACAGCGCCTTTGTTGCAAGGGAAGTCGAAAGTTGCTGCGGAGAAAAGCAGGCCACCAGTCATACGCGCCATGAAAATGCTCGATATGCAGAATCGCGACGTGCCAGGTTAATTAAGTAGAGGCTGCCTCACAGCTCTTCGTCGTCATCGGCGGGTTTCTTACCCAAGGCACCTCCGAATTGCAGACCGGATGGATTGGAAGCGGTGGTTGATGCTTGGGCGGGTCCTCCGAATCCAAGGATTTCACCCATGGCACCCGCAGACGTGGAAAGACCACCACCAGCCAATCGGCTTTTGAGGTCGTCGTCGAATTCGGCAACACTAGCACGCGCTCTCTTCATTGGGCTACCGACCATGAAGCTTTCGTCGTCTTTGTTGGCGTCTGGAACCGCGGGTTTGCCGATATCAAGCGCTCCAGCGGGAGGGGAATACTCCTGCTCATCAGCACCAACCTTGGGCGTCGATGCCGTCGAGGGACTGCCAGACTTGGAGCTTTTACGCGCTTCAGTCGTCCCATTGCTATTCAATGGTTCCGCCGAGTGCTGCCGTTTGAGCTGATAGTACTTTAGCTGATGCCGAAACAATTTCAATGGCAAAGGGTCTCTTACCTTCATCTTACGGATCCCCTCCGCCACTTGACCTGCCCGTTCGGCATCCTCGGGCGAAAGCAAGTCGGAATCTCTCTTGGCATCCGCGTCATTGATGTCTTCCATCTTGCCAATAATGCCCTGACCGTCGTCCTCATCATCGCTCTCCATTTCGTCGTCGCTGCCTCGTTTTGTTTTGCTCGGCCGGCGTGTTTCGCCCTCTCGGAAGTTAGAGAAGCCCGCTGTGCCTTCTTTCTTCAGAGGCCCCAGCTTGGGCAGGTCGAGAGCTATGCTTCGTCTCTTTGCGGCGGGGACTGCTTTCTCCGTCTTTGTGGAGGGAAGGATGCCCATTTTCTGTAATTGTCGTTCACCTCGGTACAAAAAGGTGAAGACGGCATAAGGTTTGTCGGTAGGATCTATTCCGGTGACGGTTTGAGTCGAGATCGTCTTAGGATCCAGAGTCTTGGGCTTTGCGAAGCTGGTTGTGTGGTCCACATCTGCCCGGTTCTTACTTTCGCCATTAGCGACCGCGCCTTCCCCAGCCGAGTCCTCAGAATCGTCATGGGCATCGAACTGAGGCGAATACTCTCCGCGTTTGATCTCCCCAGATGCCAGCACTCTAAACAACGCAACCTTGATCTGACCTGCGGTCTCTGGGATTGGATCGTCGTCATCGTCATCTGTGGCGCTGTCGCTGAGGGAGCCATCGTCGTCAGAAACATCCTGGAGCTGGCCGTCCTCGCCGTACCGCAGAGTACTCTTTCGCCGGAGGCCCTTGGCACTGCCATTCGCCTCGTCGTCGCTGCCTGCCGTCTCCTTGCGCTTTGTTCTCCTCTTTTCGAGTTTCCGGCGGCGTCGCTCGATTGTCGCAGCAGCATCTTTACCATCAAGGTCCAAACCATTCAGCCATCGCTCGAGTCCGACCTCTCGAAACAAGAATTCTCTTTCTGCCAAGCCGCCTCCTTCTTTCTCGGGCACACTTACCCAGCGGGAATTTACCCAGGTCTCTTCACCCTTCCGCAGTAATGTTGCAACCTCCTCTTTGGCACGGCCATCGAAGTAGATGTATGCTGCTATCGTTTCATTTGGGGACGTAGTGAGAGGGACATAGGGTCCGATGGTTGCTGCGTTCTTCGCTGGTCCACCAGGGTGGCCCGGCAGACTGCCGACCAATTTAGGTTTGGGATCGGAATTGTCTGGGGTTGCTTTTGGAGTAGAATAAGGAACTTCTTGGTTTGGCGTGAGCAGCGTGATAGATATCGCGAATGTGGATTGTTCAGGTTGGCCCGTTGATGAATCGGCTGGGATTTTGGCTGGTGGCACAGGTATGTAGGAGCTGATCCTGGATAGACGGGAAGCTTTCTGCACCGAGTACTCCGGGATAGGTCCATTGGGAGTGTGTATGCTCACCGCGAGTCCCTTGAAGCAAGGCATTGTGAGGATGTACACTCGAAAAGTTGCCTAGTCGGTAGTGAAGTCTCCGCCCTCTGCGCAAGCAAAGGCAGATGCGGAGAGACTCTCCGAGGAAGTGTGACTGCCAGCAATGTGTGGATGTGTACAACTCAGATCCAACTCTTTCTCGGTGTAGACTACCTATACACGAAGCATCATCGTAAGAGCTCGAGCCGGTGGGTAGGGGTAGGCATGTATTGCGCCGTCGGCGTGTTGTGAAATGGGTGACTCGTCGGTAGGGCCCAGGATCGGAGCAACGGTGAAGATGCGATTGTGATTGTGAACTAAAGGAAAGGAATGTTGGGCTTCTCCGCAAGGAGCAGGAGAACCCAATCTTGACGTCTGTTGAGATCTCGTCCAAAATATCAGATGATTGAGATCTGTCAAGGAAAATAATGCACTTTGGCCTGACTGTTGAGTTGATTTGATTCGGGGTTGAACGAACTACTTGCGAGTTACCCGACGAGGCAGACATACACGCCAAGAGATGCCGCTTTACACTTGACCGCTTTGGGACCGACCAGCTTCTTTCATTTTGCGGAGATGGAGATCATCCTTCCGCTCCCTTAGATCCCGCCCGTCCACTTTTGTTGTTGAAACGCTGAAGGTATAAGTTGCCTGAGTAAATTGGTGAGCAGCGGTCAACGACTAAATGAACATGGGAAGACTTACAGTGACCGATCGCAATCTACCATTGAGCGCTAGGTCCATCTACTGCAGTGCGATCACCTATCGAACCTCATTCCTGGTGCGCGACGAGACAGCTATATATCTTTCACGGCTCAAGAGCTCTTCCTGGTCTGAAGATCATGAACGATACTGATGATATACACACGTTTTGCGTGTCTAAACAAGTCTCGCCGGATACAAACACTCAAGTAGAGGTAGGAAAACATGTTACCTGATACGGATGTCTTTAGCCAGAGGACGTCCGTGGACCATACTTCCGGCTTCAGGAAGCCGGCACTGGTAAACACCAGCTGGGAGACGACAACCTTGCGATATGGCATTGACACTTTCGAGACTGCATGGCTTGAAGGAGCACTTGAAAGATGTCGGGTCGTTGCTTGTGTCTTATTGAGATGGGCAGCTCCATCTGTGCATGTCACTGCGCACCATCGGCCGTTTCAAGATTGGTCAATGGGTCAGTACACCTGCTTATACCATTGAGTAGAAGAGGAAAATCGAGGGATCTCATTTCTTACTAGGCCTAGCACAGGATCACTGGGTGGTCTGGGTGATGATATTGAGGCTCCCCGTAGCGAATCAGGATAGCCCAGCCAGACAATGACGTAGAGTTGTTTAGCCAGAACTGAAACCCCAGAATTTTATTCCATCATACGACATTAATGATCGTCTAAATAGCTGTAAACTGCCCCGCGATTGAAACAGCTGCGCTCATTTTTCCACCGCATTTTCCTTTCAACACTTCTGCACAATCGTTCACGGCACTCTACAGACCTTGTGCTCTCAGTGACCTACCCGCAATTGATCCACAAACAACGAGACAGAACCTACAGCCATGGTGAGCGTCAAAGAGGTCGAATTCAAGTCCTTCACCGACCAGAAGTATGCCTTTGTTGCAACCACCACGAGCAACAATGTCTAACATTTCAATGCAGGCCTGGTACATCCGGACTTCGTAAGAAGGTCACCGTCTTCCAACAGCCACACTACAGCGAGTCATTCATCACCTCCATCCTCCTGTCCATACCCGAAGGTGTTGATGGCTCTTTCCTCGTCATTGGTGGTGACGGAAGATTTTGGAACCCTGAGGTCTGCCAGCTGATTGCAAAGATTGGCGCTGCGTACGGCGTCAAGAAGCTGGTCATCGGCCAGAATGGTATTCTCAGCACTCCCGCCGCCAGTCACGTCATCCGCATCCGAAAAGCTACTGGTGGCATCCTGTTGACCGCCAGTCACAACCCGGGAGGTCAGTCTCTAGAAGCTGCAAAGGTCTCTTAGACCACGACTGACAATCACGCAGGTCCCAAAGAAGACTTTGGCATGAAGTACAACCTCACCAATGGAGCACCAGCCCCCGAGTCCGTCACGAACAAGATCTACGAAAAGTCCAAATCACTTACCTCCTACAAGATCGCGGACCTACCTGAAGTCGATCTCGGTACGATTGGCAGTAAGAAGTATGGTGATCTTGAGGTCGAGATCATCGACTCCACAGCCGACTACGTCGCTATGCTTAAAGACATCTTCGACTTTGACCTCATCAAAAAGTTCTTCAAATCCGAGCCCGACTTCAAAGTCCTCTTTGATGGCATGTCCGGTGTCACCGGCCCTTATGGTGTTGCTATCTTCCAGGAAGAGCTTGGCCTCGGGTCCAACAGTACCCAGAATTGCCAGCCAAGTCCTGATTTCAATGGAGGTCACCCGGACCCCAACCTGACGTACGCACATGATTTGGTTGCAAGAGTCGACAAGGAGGGCATTCACTTTGGCGCTGCTTCAGACGGAGACGGCGACAGAAACATGATTTATGGCAAGAATGCGTTCGTCTCTCCTGGCGACTCCCTTGCCATCATTGCCCACTACGCCCAAAAACACATTCCCTACTTCAAGAAGCAGGGCGTCTATGGTCTGGCAAGATCGTTCCCAACATCAGCGGCACTGGACCTGGTGGCAAAGAAACAGAATTTGTCGCTATACGTGGTACCCACTGGCTGGAAATTCTTCTGCGCTCTATTCGACACCAACAAGATGTCCATCTGTGGTGAAGAGTCATTCGGTACCGGCTCGAATCACATTCGAGAAAAGGATGGTGTGTGGGCTGTCACCGCCTGGCTGAACATCATCGCTGGTGTAGGCCTCGAGACTGGCAAGTTCCCCTCCATCGCCGAAATTCAGAAAGAGTTTTGGGAGGAATATGGCCGTGTCTACTTCACCCGATACGATTACGAGAATGTCAGCAGTGACGGTGCTGGCGAAATGATCAAGTCTCTGCAGGAGAAGCTCTCAAGCAAGGACACTGTCGGGTCCGAGCTGTCAGGTCGCAAGATCACCGAAGCCGGTGACTTCTCCTACACCGATCTCGACGGATCCGTATCAAAGAACCAGGGAATCTACTTCAAATTCGATGATGGCACCAGAGTGGTCGTTCGGCTGTCCGGTACAGGAAGCAGTGGAGCAACTATCCGTTTGTACGTCGAGAAGCTGGAGGAAGACACGAATAAGGTTCTCGAAGACACACAGACATATCTGAAGGGTGCTGTCGGTCTGGCCGTTGATTTGCTGCAATTGCAGAAATTCATCGGTCGCACAGAGCCGGATGTCAAGACATAAACAAAATGCTCCGAACCAATGTTTCAGCACTGCTGCCATCAAGACCCAACAAGCCGTGGCCGTGCGACTGCTTGCACGTCGGTATCACGAGATGCATGAGGGTCCTGTAGATAGGTGGCTTTAGACAAAAATGCTCCACGAATACGAATCCGATGGTCAGACACCGTTGTCTTCGTACATTCAATACATTCTTCCGGGTCATCTGGATGTTGTCATGGCTGGCCCAGCTATTTACGGGCACACGAGTGGCCATTCCGTGCGGCACTGGAATAGACCACCCCTGAGCGCAATTTCCCTATGCACTTCATGTGCTTGTACTCGTGCTCCTGTGACACCGTAAGCACAGGGGTCTTTATGTCGTACACCGTAACACGCGGCGGAAACAGTGTGCTGCCACGTGTTCTATGCGGGTTTTCCTCCGAATTTCTATGCTGTCCGACCCAGATTCTCCAGCTGCTGCATTTGCATCCGACCAGCGCTATTGCTGCAAGTTCTTGTGTCTAGAAACGAAGTGGGTGCTACAGAGAGGACGGTATGGACTAACTAAGTAGGTGGCGATGGTGACAGCGGCTGCTTTTCGTATTCCTATTGTGGCGGGCTCTTGAACAATTTCCCGCTCTTCCACACATGCGTGATGTTCGCAGGGTCTTTGAACAAGTCCATGTTATCGTCCAGCGGATTTTCGGGGAGGGCGATCAAATCGGCGTCATATCCTGGGGCAATGATACCCGTCTTTGGCGCCATGCCCAGATCACCGAGGACTTCGGGACCCATGGCCGTCGCAGCCTCAATGGCCTGCAAGGGCGTCATACCGCCGTCGGAGACAGCGTACGCGAGTTCGCCGCCGGACTTGCCTAACGCGAGAGGATGCGTGGTCGGCGTGCTGATACCCAGGTCTGTGCCGAGAGCGATCTTGACGCCAGATTTGACGGCGAGCTGATACCCAGCGAGATGGTGTTTGGCCGTCTCGATCATTTTCTTGTAGGATTCTGGGGACATGAGTTCCGGATGGTCCACGCCGACTTTGACGATGGTTCTAGTGGGGACGTAGATGACGTCGTTCTTCTTCATGAGTTCTACACACTCTTCGTCCATGTATGTGCCGTGCTCGATCGTGTGGACTCCCGCATATAGCGCCGCCATGATGCCGACTTTGCCGTGACAATGGGCTGCGACGACACGGCCTGCGCGATTGGCTTCCTCGACGATGACGCGCAGTTCGTCGAGCGAGAATTGTTGGCGGAGTGGGTCGTCGGCGATGCTGAGAACGCCGCCGGAGGAGAAGACTTTGATGCATTTCGCGCCGCGGCGGGTGAGCAACCGCACGGCGCGGCGCACCTCGTCGATACCGTCGGCGATTAGTAAGGGGCCGTGGCCCGGAGCGAAGTTGTTGGCTTGAGTGTCGCGCACGCCGAGGCAGGATGTCACGAAGCCTGAGGGGAGGTCGAAGACGTCGCCGTGGCCTGAGGTTTGGGAAATGGCGGCCCCGGCTGAGTAGATGTGTGGGCCGATGAGGGTGCCTTCCTCGATTGCCTCGGCGAGCTCGATGGCGAAACCGCCTAGGTCGCGGACGCTGGTGAAGCCGCTCATCAGGATGTCTCGGACGTTGATGGCGAGGCGGGCGCCTGCTGTAGCCGTCGAGCCTACTAGGATGGGGCCGAAGTTGAAGGACTTAGAGCCCAGGAGGTGGGTGTGGCAGTCCCATAGTCCTGGTAGGAGAACGGGGACTTTTGTCGAGGGTAGACTGTGTAGGTGTGCCGGTAGCGAGGCTGTGGGGTGGATGTCCTGGATCTTGTCGTCTTTGATCACGACGGTCACTTGGTTCATTGGTTTCCCGCGGCCGGGAATCAGGAGTTCAGCACTGATGAGGTGGGTGCTGTGTTTTGCCAGGTTTGTTGGACCTTGAGGCACGGTAGGCGTTTGTGGTGCTGCTTTCTCCCGCTGGGGAGATGCAGGGGGGACGGCGAGCGGCGTTGAGTGTGAAGCATCAGCATTTTGGGAGACTTTGTTGTCTGACAAACTTGTCGAGGCCTGCGGCGACAATACCTGTCGGCGCGTCATGATGGGAATTTGTCTGGAGACAGGCTATACGGTGAATTTGCGCTTCAAAAGCTGGGCTGATTGTGTTCAATTGCCACGACGGAGCACTACTGCTGTAAAACGAGCGTATTGGAACGTAGCTGAAGCTACAATGGCTGCGACGCACGTGTAGAGGATGCGATAGGTAGTACTCATTGAAATCAATTTCTGAGTGTTTGCTCTAGTCCGAAAGACACAAGCTGCAGAACTAGGAGACGCACATCTTGACGTTCGAAATAACCGTTGTAGTCAGAATAGACGAAGGACATAAGCGGCAGATCGCCGAATGCATGTCCGGAAAAGGAAGGAGGATGTCGCGTAGCCTACCACAGTAGTTGTCTTCAACGCATACAGCATAGCGGGCGACCTTCATGATGTCTTTATCATGGCGGCTTGCAGCGCCTTGAGATCCATTCAAGAGTCATTGCCACAAAGGATGCAGAGCGGAAGACATGATCAGGTGACCAAGCGACGCGGCGTGGGAATCGCAACTCTCCAGGAAAGTAGTGGCAGCCGGCAGGTCATGTAGCTTTCTCCAGAGACGCTGAATCAAGGTAAGCGTTGAGCATGAAGGGATGTAAGACCTTGTAGTGGAAAGACATTCATGGTGAGTGTTCTCGTCCAAGTACATGGTCCAGCGAAGAGGGAAGATCAAGGGCAAGTGGGAGGTGCTTCGACATAAGTCTATCGCTGTTCGTTGCCAACATCTGGGCAACGCATTTCCTGTTGAAAAGCCATCGCCCAATACACAACAGGTCAACTGTCGGTTTTCGAGACTAAGAATGTCAAGAATGACACCTGCAGGCGGGATAAGTGAACCGAAGTGGCTGGGTCTAGACCATCAAAAGAGCATCTGCACTTCACTCGTATTCCTGTACTCTTCAACCACTTCTGATGTTGACACATGTGGAAATGCTTGACACTACTTACCTACTGCTTGAGGGCGGCACGGTCCTGACTACTGAACCGAAACTCACCTGAGTCTCATAGCGATCGCATTCGAGCGTCCATGCCCCAACAACAGGAACTTACCGGCGAGAAATCTAGACCTGCGATGGCACATACCGAAACGCCTCTGACCAGAGATCTGGACTTCGAAGGCCATGTTGCTGTTGGCACGTTAAGCTATGGTAGCATGGAGCCTTATTGCGCATCAGCATAACCTGCGAAGCGGGAAGTTGCCCTGTCAGCCCGTCTAATCATATCGATCGAGGACAGCCCAGGTTGCAACAGAGATCGGACTCAAATCGGCATTCGGCAAGTTCCATTCAGATATTGAATGGCTAAGTGCCTGCCACGGGAGCATCTTTGTGGCATGGTCTGGATCCTTGGGACCGTGGACACCAAAGATCAAGGCTGGTGCTGCAATAGACCTTGCACGGTCACCCATTTCCAAGTTTTGAAACGTCTCTATGAGAACAGCAGGGAATTAGAAAATAACCTCTGTCCGTGGTCGTGGAAAACATGTCGACTCGGACCACTATGTGGCACCAGCTGTGGATAGATGATTTCCAGAAGGCTTCTAGAATCCTTCCAGAACTTTTCCAGAAAAAGAACAGAGTTTTGTGGACTGTGCTGTAGCGAAAGACGGACCAGCTTCAATAGACCTGAATTCCTTAGAGATCACAATCGCGAGCTTGGGGACTGTTTTCGTAAATGGCCTTTGAGGATACTCGGGAAACGTGTCACATGACTGGTGTAGGTTGGAATTCGATATCACGTGCTATACGGAGCAGCTAGGAGAGGATGTTGAGCCACAGGTGTAGACTGCAAGGTTGCGCACTTACAGTTCCGCTTTCCGATGCCTTCCAGGTGAGACCGTCAGAAGATCACTCACACAACCGTGTTCGTATCACCTCATTGCCTTTCCTCAAGGGATTGTGAGAAGCCACGACCGTGGTGGCAATCACGACATCGACTGCTGGACGTACGGCCAAGAGTGGCTCGGAATCGAAGAGGTGTCATGATTCTCTGACTGAAACTCTATGGTCGGCAAAGAACAACAGCAGGCGAAAGCCGAAGTGCTGTGCGTTACACTTAAAGTCGTAGCTTGTGACATGGTACCAATGCGGGTCAGACAGCCAAGGATTGGCCTCGACGAGGATGAAGATATTCATCTATCATGGCATGATATCCGATCTGTGATCTGGTGATGCAGTTGTTGCTGAAACAGGTCCAGCAATCCTCCTGATTATGAGGGTCCATTGCCGTCGGAGTGGTGGATATCCTCCCATGCCATGCACTGTCTTGCCTTGCAGTTCTCGAGACTCGAAATGTGACAACCCAAGTAATGGGATGATGTTCGATGGAATGACTTTGCAAGCAATGGACGTCGTTGTCACATGATATTATGCACACGTGATATGCACATATACACGTGACGTGCACTGCATGTTGTCCGGTGAAGCAGTAAGCTTTAACCCGTTAGTAACTACTAGTTCTGTGTACAGTGAAGCGGATCTGACAATCGTTCGCCGCCTGTTCTTGCCTCACTTGTCGATCGTTCACACCGCTCATCAACCAAGAGGCAAATTTGTGTCTGTCGATCATCAAGGGGCTAGATTTCACCAGCAGCCTTGGTTCATCCTCTTCCTGTCACCCCAGCCCGGCTTTCATTGCTTCGTGGCTCAAACCCTGCATTGGAATTGCCACTCTCAACCTATACTCTTCAGGCAACGTGGCTGTACTGTAGTGTGTCAAACGAACAGCCAACCTCGCACCCACAGGCGGACTCTTCTCACAGAACGAGGTATTTTCCTACGTAATCTGGTGTCACCAGAGACGCCAATCGCATGCACCAGACTTGCAGCAATAATGCACAAAGCACCTTCCGAATCCCAGTGTGTCACCAAGAACCCCCTGTCGCCGTTGGCCCCTAACCCTATCCTGGCCCTGCCTCAACTTGCTCAGGGTCAAACCACGCCAAAGCCATGCAGGAAGACACCATGATCATCAACACGACCCTTGGAGACACGCGAATGACTCCCTAACAGACTCCACCTGCTATGCTAACATTGCTATTCAATCTCGGCAAGCCTCATGGGTGTACTGCGCTATCCAAGCACTATCTGCGCTTATTGGCCTCATGGAGGATGCCCACGAGATAGAAGCGGGGTCACATGCGCAACAGAAAACAGCCCGCTCAGCATTTCATCCGCCCAAATCCATAATGCGGATCGTATCTCCTCGAGGCATTCTTAGAAGTGGGCTGAAACAGTTCGGCCCGCTTATTGCTAAATTGTTTGTGGCGAATCACCGTGTGTCAGAAGGAAATAATTTCACAAGCCACACCACAATCGGCAGCCGGCACTTCCGCCAGAGGCTGGCTCCAGTTGCAAATTCGGTGGCAGATCGCCTGGCCTGCCTACCTGGAGAGGGCGCGCTACAGACACGTCTTGAACAGGTGTCCGGAGCACGGAGTCTACTTGGGTTCGCCTCCTCGTAGCTTGCAGGCCTTGTTTCGCCTCCAGTGCACTACGAGTTGGTGGCTGAAGATCTATCACAGTATGAATCAGCCAGCACAGCTAACCAGATACGGGAGCTCGAACGCAGAGGAAGCAGAACTGACAGACTTATCGACTGCCTCCTGATTCCTGAAGGTAGCGCTGACCACAATGTGGCCCTTCAACAAGGTCATCATGGGAGCCTTGTGTACAGGCAACAGAACTAAAATGTGCACGGCTTTGATAGGATGCAAATCTCAGAACGACGTTTGAAATGCAGCTGGGCAGGAATGGAAAGACTGTCGCCGGTAGGATGCTTCTGCCAGGCTTCGACCACACCCACTTGCATACAGAGGGGCCGTGCCACCATGCACATGATTGGCCACCTCTTATAATTGGATTGGACGCGAGGATTCCAGCGAGGAAAACTCCAACCTTCAGATCCAGTTTAGTGCCTCAGGCACAAACCTGCGTAAATTTCAGTCCGCCTCATCGTGGTTGCTGGCCCCCTGCCATATCCAGTGCTGGCCACCAAGCCTACAACCCACCCTCCTTTCCTGAAACACGGGCGAATAGCGACACGAAGCTAAACAGAAACGGGACCAGCATTACACATCTAGCCAGGCGCGAGGCGCAAAAAGCAACACGCATCTCAAGCATCTCGCCGTGTGGGTACAGTCGCCCGACGTACCGTCAAGTCGATCAATGGAATATCTGGTCGTCTCATCAGTGATGTCCGATCCCGTCTGTGCTGGCGCCAGCGTCGACCAATAGTCATGGCCGTGCACCGCAGGTTCATCATAAACTTGAAAGCAGCGTTGCCCATTGTTGATAGATGCACAACAGACGAGATAGGGTTCCTGGCTCCTTATTCGTGGGGTTACAAAGGAAATTTCCTTTGCGAGAGGCATTATTGGCGCCACAACACAGTGCATAACTTTTTACATCGAGGAAAGTAGAAGCAGGACGCGGGTTTGCCAGCCGTCTGCCACTGGGAAGTCACTTTGCTTCGCCATCAACCATGTTCAACTTGGCATCGCCGTGTGAGTCCTCTGCCGGGCATGCAGCAGTAGGCATGTTGCACTTCGATGGCATGGTCATCTCTGGTGTGTGAGTGGTGACAACTGACAAAATGGAGACACTCTTCTCGTACCGCGAGACCACCTTGAATGGCAGGCTTGGGTGCTAGTGATTGGCTTAGCGCTGGGCGTTCGGTCCTGCGAGAAACGCTGATCTGTGGTGATCAGATATGCGCCCAGCCATCTGGTGATCCGACCTCCCTGCCCTTGGTGTCAAAGGCATGCAACCCAGTGAACCCACCCGTGTCTTCCTGTTAGGCCGTGCCCGCCTCGTCGTGCTTCGTCTGGCCCGCCTAAACCGAAACCGTTCAAGGCCGAGTCGTCATCTAGCGTCAGACCACAGCCCAGGGTTTACGCACCTTTGACGCAGCGAAAGTGGATATCTGCTCTTCCTGGCGTTCTATTCGCAGCATCACCTAACCTGGTTCTGACAGCGTTTTGCCCCACCAGCATGGATGGTTATGGGGGCAATTGACGTCCGTGCGTCGACGCTTTGCCGGTGCGACTAGAGTCGTCCTTCAGTCTCCATTCTACCGTCATAACCTAAAAGGACCTGATATTTGCCTTTATACCTCCAAGAGAACTTCTTCGATATCACAATCAGCATTATCACCAACCACCAATCTCTCTCCACTTCCTATATCTCAGACATCTCTCTATATCCTATCTCAACTTCTTGTATTCACCTTCGAGTCCTTCCTTTACTACTCGACTTATACCAACTCACACTCCATTTGGATATATTCCCCACGGACCAGGCCACCTCACCGTCCCAGATACCAGTATCCGGAGTGCTCGCTTGGACCCATGTTTTGAGCCGTTTGTTCTTTTCTGGTCTCTGTCGACTAGTCCATTTCTTACCGCAAGTACTCAGTACTTTTGGGCTCTCCCATAATGCTCCTAACGCCGCCACCATCCCCTCAGCTTACAACTTGTTTGTCGCCAGAGGATCGATTGGGGTGCGTGCTTGCCGGAAGATTGGAAATCGTCTCAATCCTTGGAATTGGTGCCTATGGAGTGGTCTACCAGGCCATCGACATCCTGACCAACGTCCCATATGCGGTGAAGGCTCTTCCCAAATCCGGCCTGGATGCTAGACAGCGTCGATTCCAGAGACGGGAAATCGCTCTTCATCATCAAGCAAGTCAGCATCCCAATGTTGTCTCGCTTCTGCGCATTTTGGATAGCCCGGACTGCACGTTCGTCGTGATCGAATTTTGTCCCGAGGGCGACCTCTTCTCCAACATCACTGAACAAGGACGATTTGTCGGCGACGATCAATTGGCCAAGCATGCGTTCTTGCAGATCCTGGATGCTGTCCAGTATTGTCATTCCATTGGGATTTACCACCGCGACCTGAAGCCCGAGAACATCCTGGTCACCAACCATGGTAGCACCGTCAAGTTGGCCGACTTTGGACTTGCCACCACCGACTCTATCACATCCGATTTTGGCTGTGGTTCGACGTTCTACATGTCACCAGGTACGTCTAGTCTCTTCAAGTGCCACTGAGCGCTATCTAACCAAATTGCACAGAGTGTCAACAAGCACCAGCTAAGCCGTATGCTCGTTATGCCGCTGGACCCAACGACATTTGGTCGCTCGGCGTCATTTTAGTCAATCTGACCTGTGGTCGCAACCCCTGGAAAAAGGCCTCTCCCGAAGACTCTACGTTCCGAGCTTTCCTGAAGGATCCCAAGTTTTTGAGCTCGATTCTGCCAATCTCTCCTGAGTTGAACATGATCTTGCGCCGCATCTTCGAGTGTGACCCGAACAAGAGGATCACTCTTCAGGAACTCCGGGAATTGATCATCAACTGCCCCAGGTTGACCATGAACCCATACAACACTCTACCTCCATCTCCACCACAGTCTCCCTACACCTATGTGGACCCCATCATGGACTGCGCGAACATGGCTCTGCCACCCTCGCCTCCCGCGTCTCCAGCCCCTCACCAACTCTTCCAAACTCAACCTTCGGAATGGTCACTGTTTGAGCCAGCCTCGAAGTCGGGATCTTCTTGTTCTTCCGTGTCCACGGATTCTGGTTACGAGTCCGAGACTACTTTCGCCGATGCTGGTCAACATCTGCAGCCTCCAGTCTTCAACTTCTACGGCAACGTTATTCCCATGAACGAACATGACAAACCTTACTTCTCACCGGCAAACTTTGTTTCCACTGTGGCCGCATATTAATTTTGGCTCCCATCCCATATACGTTGAGCAGCAACCGGTTGATGCTGTTATGAAGTCACGGACGTACGACAGGAGTTTTGTCCCTTTTACTGGATACCCAGGCGGTTTACGATATTCGTTTTTTCACACCCGGACGAGATCGGGCACCTTACGCCCAGGAATTACGTCGAAGTTTTATCGTTTGTTGCTCAAACGTGGGAGCATTCACCGTTGGAGTTCTTTCTTATCTAGAAAGCGATTCGTCTTTTATTGTTGTGGAGAGGTGATTTTGAGCGTTGACAAATCTGGATAAGAGAAAATTCACCGAGGAAAAGGCGCAAAAACGGATCCTTGTTTCTGTTATCCCTCAACCCAAGTGCTGGCGAGAGGCGATATGCGGAATGGAGAGGATGTCGTGTGTTGCAGTTTGTTCAAATCACCATGTATACCGAGAGGATCATCCGCACAGGCCATTCAGGCTCCATTGGAACGAGATCATCACTTGCAAATATTGGGCTTGGACACTTATCCGGCTCTACGTGGATCTGATCTTTTGCTTCCATGGCCTCAGCTTGTTGGCTTTATGTAAATAGTTCGAAAAAGAATCACCTTACCAAATCAATCAACGTCCATATTGAGGACATGACAACAGAATGCTTTGTTTCATTTCCTCTACCATCAATGGTGATGTGGAGATGGTCGTCGTCCTAAAGCTTCTCTATCACGTGATGGATGAAATATCCGAGCAACGATGACTTGGTCTGATTTTCTTTGTCTTCGCTATCTTCATCCTCAACGTCTCCATCGATCAAATCAATCCATCCACCTGGCACATCCGCGTGGCCGCCTCCTATGCACTGCTATTCCTGAATGACATTATGTCGGGATTTTGCCTTTTCTCCAACCTTTAGCCCCAACTATGCCGCCCTGCACAGCAGACTAATGCAAGCCGCTTGTGCCCTTTTTGTTCCAGCCCTCAGTCTTTTGACAGCGCATGCGTCAGCCGGCCGGCAATGGCAGGATGCATTGGCTGCCTTACTCTGTGTCTGCCCCGCCAGCCTGTGCATATCCTCGCCCTGCCGTTCGCTATTCCAAGTTTTTGTTCTCCACTACTGCACCTCATATGCATGTAGGATGTCTATCTGTACGCCCAACCTGCAAAGGATCGAACAGGTTGATTTAGGTTGGCTTGGCTACCGCAGATTGGGGCTGGCTGGGCTATGCGAGCTGCATTGACTTCATGGAGGGACACCCTTCTCACCCCTGAACAGGTAGGTGCAGACAACGACAGGGAGTGAGATGCCATTTTGCCATACAAAATCCAAACTCTATCGAGCAACAGGCCCCGCCATCTTAAAATCGCCTACCTACGCGCCCCGGGACTTTCACCGACCATGCAACACGCCAGACCCGTCACATTCCTTCCTTCCCCTCCATGATGATGAGCTTATGCAGGTGCTTGCGCAGGACTAACGTTGACTTGGGCAGTCAAAACACGAAGTTTCAGTACTGATCACCGGATTTACAGCACCAAGGATGGATGGCACATCGACCACGTAAAAAACGTGGTGTGCGCGTAGTCCGTGGTACTGACGGCAAGTTGCACATATCCTTACTTCGATTCGACTAGGATGCTCGATGTATGCACGCCCGCCGTACTGCGCCGCCATCACGTAGGCTGCCACTGGCTAGAAATTCGACGAGGGGTGCTGACGACCCCATCGCACGGTAGCAACGTGAAGGCGACGGCGTCCTCAGGACTTGCTGCCTGATGTGGGCACTCGAGTGTTGTCTATCAGTGCCTGCCCCTCCTTGTCTTGGACGTTGATACAGCACTACCATTGTGTCATTGACAGTGCTCGGCACCACAGGCACCAATCCGGGCGCTCTGCGGCTAGTCGTTTGAGAGTGCCCATGCCGATGAACAACAACGACAGTTGGGAGTTTGTTGATCAAGTCTCGTCGCGGGACAAGTGTCACACCACATATCTCGATCTTTTCTAGCAAATAACTCTACCGCTACGTTTTCATGACTATGGACAATCGCTTGAAATGGTGCCATGATGCAAAACAGCCATGACACTTGACACAAGTTCGATCGTTGTCAAATAACTGGCCGAGCTCTCACTTGGTATTCCGCCGTCCTGGTACTGCTAATCGGATGGTGGCTGCATTCCTTCCAAACAAGAGTTTTGGATGCAAAGTATTGGCGCGCAGGCATCGACACACCTCCGAGGACAAGTATAGTGCCGGTGAAGGGTCAAGAGTACGACTTCATGAAAATGCTTGTAAGTTATCAAAAAGTATGCGCAGGCGAAGCACACATCGGCCAATTGATGACATCGCTGATGCTAAGCGACAAACGCTAGATGCGAAACAAGTTTGGCGGATTGGACGCTACCAATGAGTGGTGTGCTTGATCAGGTCTCTGTCATGCTTTGACCGAAAGCATGTACCACACATCAACCACTCATCTTGACGCTTTCCTCGGCATTGGGAAGTCAAGCTGACAAGTATGACTATCCTCGTAGACCACCAAGTTCGGATATCCTGTTTCGCTTCTCACATCCGGAACCAAGACTTAGACTTATCCTCCTTTGGCAGAAACGTTCTGGACGCCCACGAACACGAGTCGTCCAAGTCAAGATGTCCTCTAGTCAACATACCCGGATTTGTTACGTCAACACGCTCTTCACTACCGTGATTGCTATTGGAAGACGACCAAAAATGCCTCAAGCATCCGACAAGGACGTCTTCCGAAAAGCATGTATTGCATACACCACAGTCTTATGCTAGGCTAAGTTTACCACATTCAGGACTTTGTCTTTTTTGCTTGATCCTCATTATCGAAACTTCCCTAAGAGCCAAGAGCCACTACTCAGGCTGCCGCAGGGACGGCCCAACACGATAAGGATCGACGATCGATAATTGATTCTTGAAGAACTGGTGCCGTCGATCAGTCCATGAGCCGGTTTTCCACGTGCTCCGTGCGGCGTGCAAATTGCAACAACGGACGGGTTGAATCACGTGTCTTTCTTCGAGACTTGACTTGCGAGGCTGCTATGGAACACTGGCTCAAAACTGCTATTCAGTCTTGGGTTCCTAATGGCTTCAAGGCGATGCAACGTTGACATGTCCTCGGAGCACGACCGCGATCTGCACATATCAACATCATGACTGAACATTTCAGGCTCATCGATATCGATATGTTGACTGAGACCCCAGGTAAGGCTGGCCTGTCGGATTCTCTGGAGCACTATACTTGGTTCGTGGTCTACTATTGAAAAGGTGCATCAACTCTGTTACAATATTGCCCAGCGACACGAGCGGAGCCTGATTTGCAGACGTTGACTTAAGGAGGTTTGGCTTGCAGCAATACATGCATCTGAGCACAGACGCATTCCAATAGCAGCCTCGTCGACCATTGAGTTTGGCTGACAAGAATAGGGAGGATCTGCCAATGCATCGCCGTTTACAGCCATTGTTCTCCATCGGTCACAGTTGCAGAGTGATCCGTGGGTACGGGACGTGCTTCGGTCTCATCAAGGATGACAACGCCTGTCAGGTACGAGGGACGGTGTACTATGTGGTCATGTGCTCCTGGATATTGTGGTCCAAGCGCGCGTCAGCCGAGACGTCGCCCTCGCAAGGCAGCAGCATAACAAAAGTTAATAGAAGGTTACCCACAGACCACTCTGTAAGGGGCGGTAGGATATGTCACTGTGCCACACAGCCACAGCGTATCTCGTACGGAGTGCTATGGTATGTCTAAGCCACACAGATATCGACGCCACGTTAAGTACGCCACTCATGATCAGCTTTCTCCTCGCCAAAGCCGCCAGATGCGGGTGCTATTATTGGCTCTCGGACCAAGTGAAACCACCCAAAAATGCAACGACATCGAGTCTTTTTCAGCAATAATTCCCTACAGCCAAGAGGGTTTTGTCTGCTCGACTGATCTTGACTTCGATGGTCGTGTCTCGTTCCGTCTTCTGTTGCAACAGAACCAAAACCATGTTCCCTCGCAAGTACCAGCACCATTATTGCGTGGTTCCAGGCCCAAGGTCGGTGGCACCCGAGCGAAAAACCCTCCTCTGATGGGCGTCCAAGAATGCTTGCGCGTCGCTGAAGGCTTGTTAAGTATTGTGTTGCCGCCTACACCGAGTGAATTAAAGGCAAGTCACTCTTTCGCTATTAACCTCCATTCCGTTTGTGCAAGTTGCTCGAGACTGTTACTGCACGTCACGCCTATTTCTGGTACATTTTTCCACATCTTGCCACCACTTGACGAGCCTCCTTTCGTAAATCTCGTCGTCCTTGGATCTCCCTCTCCAGGGCATTCAAAATCAGCGTGCGCGAGTATCTTCTCGGGCCGATAGCGCCAATTGAATCGATCGAACGTGCTTCAGTTGCAGCGCCCAAATAATACGTCTAGCATTTTTGACCCAGCAAAGAGGGCAACAGCTTTCTGAACGAAAAAAATCCTCGAAACCACTGCGGCAATAATCAATCATGGCCGATAAAAATTATCCTCCGCCGTCATACCCGCCGCCACAGCAGCAACAACAGAACTCAGCCCAGGGCGGCTTTCAAACGCCCCCGCCGATGGCTTACAACCCCAACCCGAACCAATATCAAAACCAAGGCCAATATGACCAGAACTACGACCAGAATCGCGGATTCTTCGGTGGTCAACAACAGCAACAGTACGGACCTCCTCAACAAGGATATGGGTATGGTGGCGGCTATGGACAGCAACAACCGGGATATGGGTATGGGCCGTATCAGCAGCAGCCGCAGTACTATGATCGGGGCAGGAGCGGTGGTGGCATGCTGGAGGGGCTTCTAGCTGGACTGGCGTGCTGTTGTTGTTTGGATTGTTTGTTGTGTTAGAAAGGCTAGAGAGAGGATTTGAGGGGTGCTGAGATGTTCGAACGGTTCTTCATCTGCTGGGGTTTTGCTTTCGGGATTTAATGCATAGCGATCGCGGGTGGCACGGGCTTAAAGATACACCCTCTACGCAGGTTGGAACCTGCGGTGTCGTATATCATAGGACAAATTCAATATTATGTGCTGGATCTTTCACGACAACTCTTCTTGCTCGCATTCTAGTTCCATCGTCGTGTTCTCGCTATGGCTCTGCTCTGAAAGGATTGTGTGAGCGAGTAGGTGGACTACTTAGGAGCACTTAGTCGTAGACCACCCATGCCAGTGAAGAGCACGTAATGCTATGGACGTCGAAATGTAACACTGGTGCCGGGCGCCGGCAATGCTGAACACATCAGCACCAGATGTCATGGGAATGTCCCTAGATCTCTGATCCGAGACACTCACTCCCAGTGTCCTAGGATGGATGAAGGCGTCATTGACACGGTAAAGGTGGTTCTTGCCCACCCTCAGGGCAGAACATGAGGATCATCATAGAAGTCCACTCATCCCATACCTATATTTGTAACCATCAGTCCCAATGAAGTTGCGCCAGATTGCCGGAGACCCACGGTAGTCGTTTCAGGCAGACCGAACGCAGCCGCGTGTCCACTGGAGCCGGTCGATCCGCTTTAATGAAACACTGTCACTGGGATGGGCCCAATCGAAACCATCCCTGTGCGGTCTTGCTTGACCTGGGACGTTTGCTCCAAGGGTGCCATTTCGAGAGCGGGTAGCCTTCAATACTCCTCCGATCAGGCCGAAACAAGGAGGTTTTCAGGTCGTACGTAGACATCGTCGAGCGCGATACTGGTAATCTCCGAAGGCCCGGATGCCCACGAGGTCTCACATCATGCAACACGAATACTCACTCAGTGCCCCATTTTCCGTTGTTGTTTTCGCGGCAGTCCGAGTGATATCCTCAAGCGCCTCCCACATCAATTCCCCAGTGAGAGCACTGCATTCAGCATATCGATCGCATCTCATCTCCTGTGCCGCTCGGAGGCCTTCTTGCGGCATCACGCACTCAAAGGTCCCATCTTCCAGTCGATTTTCGTTGCGCTCGTCTCTTTTGAGGCCCAGTAACATCACGGGCATTTCGTGCTCTTGATCATTGTAATGGAGAGACAACTGCTTGCGCCAGTAGTACTGGGCGTTGTGCAGAGACTCACGCTCAGAGACGGAATAGGTGATGATAGCAAACGCAGGCTTCGAAGGGAACGGATCGATGAAGAGTGTAGATGTGGAAGGATGAACGCGAAACTGATATGGACGATTGAATAAAGTGACTTCAAACGTCTGCGGTCCTGCAGACGGAAACACACGTCTTGGAGGGATCGCCGTCAAGTCCAGCTTGCCGTTGCGGACATGTTCTAGTCGTCTAAGTCAGTGTCAGTATCATCTCTTGCTTCACGAAGAGACTATGGTAGCATACGACAGGAAGGTTGATTTGCCCACACCGGGGCTACCGAGGAAGAGTATGTCAACTTCCGGGACGCTTAAGGGCTTACCCTCGAGGACCGGCGTCGTCATTAGTCCTCTCACTTCTACAGCAGATCATCGTACATTCTCCATCAGTGGTTCACAAGTACGAAGTGATATTGAAGGTTCCTTGTCTATTGGATTGGCTGCACAATCACAGCAAAAGCCATGCCGCTTTGACCACCCACAACCTTGCCACTTTAAGATCACGTGAAATACCCCTTTTGATTCCTCCCTCATCACTCTTCAAGCGACCTCTGAGCGTGCAGTGCCACGAGACCAGCACCATTGCAAACGTTGAAGTGAACGAAGTGATTGTAATTGTCCACGTGGTTACCGTGATCAACCGTGCCGTACTGTAGTTGACGTAGGTTGCGTTGGAATCGGTAGCAGAGCTGACACTTGATGAATTGGCCACGGTTATTTGACTGTCAAAACTTCGAACTTCATATACAAGGCTTATGACGATTGCGGTCAAAATGCGCATGGGCAAGGTCACGCTAGTGCCAGCCCAGACGATGTCTGATACAGCACCCTGGATATTGTGATCATGACCAAGAACTGATTCAGGCTCACCTTGGGAGGATGCAGGCCATGTCTTGGGAGTCGGTTGTTGTTCACGAACACCTTGGTTGGAAGTCAACTGCTCTTCAGTGACACGTTGGTCTGGAGTCGATTGCCGTTCAGCAAAGCCATGGGTAGGGTCGACAACGGGCTGTTGCGTCACCGTTGGCTCGGGTTGTTTCCTGTTGGCGGTGTTGTTAAGGTTTGCGAAGCCATTGTTGGAGTAAGACTCCGTCGGCGACCTCGGTGAGCTTGGAGGTGGACCGGGACCCAAACCCGAGTCGGACGGTAACAGTAAGACCGCATCTTCATCAAATGCGGCGTCAGTCGATACTTATTGCTATGCAGAGCAGTCAGGCTGAAGTGGGATCGTTGAGGCTCTTCCATCCGTACGCGGTAGTCGGGCGGTGCGTGGTCTGATCAGGCCCCAATCGGACGCCAGAAGTTTGCACACCATGGTGTGAGAAAGCTTGCATTGGTTGCTGCAGAAGACGCCAGGCTTAGCGGCAGAAACTGTTTGCCTTCCTGGTAATCATGCCGATGAGGGCCCATTCGAGGCGACTTACAGTCGCAAGACTCCGGTTTGACGCGAAGAGGGCGGTGCTTCCCAGTCTAACAGCCGAGGCTGGCGGTGACGGCATTGTTGGCCATAGGACCGTCATTGCTGGAGTGATCGTCGCCTGTTTGGTGTCAGGCGCCCCGGGCATATTAGTAGAAAGTCGTATGTTTACCAGCAGATTGGCATCGAGAGGTTTCAAGGTAGCCCTAAGCTTCACCAGATTCCGACCTCGGTACTATGTTCTGTTGCCACTGTTTCCGCCGCCACGATATCGCCTGTACTAATTCTATTCCATATCTCTTCCAGGATTGCACCCACCAGGTTTTTGGACCGAAAGTCCCGATATATGCAAGGGTGATTCAGGGCTTCCCGAACAAAGGACTTGCTCTGGTCATCGGTGCATGAGAGCCCCGTGATGTATAGTGGCCATATAACCATCCTCGTGTGGAACTCTGGCTTCAAGATCTGGGAGGTTGTAAAGCAGGTAATGTGCGTCTTCAAGTCTTTAGCGAGTACTGCCGCGTCTCCCAGAATCTTTACCTGATGCAAGTGCAA
Source organism: Exophiala viscosa (assembly GCF_022695815.1). NCBI lineage: Eukaryota > Fungi > Ascomycota > Eurotiomycetes > Chaetothyriales > Herpotrichiellaceae > Exophiala > Exophiala viscosa. Next base: position 2,419,066 of record NW_026944353.1, on the reverse strand, counting down.
GAAGAACAAGGTCGCAATGGCATATGCTTGCCAAATGTGATACTGTGCAGGGGATGAGGTCCATGAGCTTGTTTTCGATAACCATTCTCTGAGCTGGTCGGAGCAATCGATGTGCATAGAGGCCGCTGCAATCAGATCCAGCAGCGAACGCGGCAGACATGTGATGCGTTCAACACCAGATCCCCCAGTACACCACTTGTACCAGATGTGACTGGGCTCAGTTTGTCTCCCAATAATCCAAGCATCAAAGTCCATGGTCGCGAGCCACCACTGGAGACGCATTCTGATACCCATGTCTCCTAGTGGTGAAGCCTGCTCGCCCGATGAGGCGCAACAAATCGGAGAGATAGCGTGTCCAGCTGTACCCTAGATGCATCTGTTCCACAAGTCAATGATCTTTCGCGTATGGACTCCGAAAGACTTACCGCAGCGGAGCAGATCAAAGCCCCCATCATAGAGGTACAATCCGCATCCTCCCAAGGAAGAGCCTCGCGGTAGAGACTAACCGCCTTATCGAACTTTACCAGACTTTTCTGATCGTTATATTGACAAGCTTGAAATGAGAGTACGGTGGCGGTGGCCGCCAGGGATCGCTGGCACATCAACAACAAGTCATCAATGAGGGGATTATTGGGCAGGCTGGAGAAGTGGAGACCACGTTGTCCATGATTGAGGACTGGGAAAGTGTTAAGACTATAGCGCTTGTCACCATGCATTGGGTTGTAGACTTACATTCGTGAAATGTGAACAGGTCGTCAGCATCCAATTGTACCACGGTCTTCCAGGATGACAGGTTGGGACCTAAGCTCAGTGTAGAGGCAGTTCGCATGGACCCTGCCGAACTTGAAACTGCATCTTCGATTTGGTAAGGCATCTGCTCCGTTTCGGAATCGTGAAAGTTGCAAATTTCTCGACACGGTGATGTGGAGCGGAGCATGGTCTCTGAGGAATACCTGCTGAGCATTTCTTCTGGCGACATTTCCTCGTTTGTTTGGCTGGGGGATTTTGGAGTTCTACCTCCAGTTTTCCCTAGCTGAGTTTCTGGTTCCCTCGAACTGTTGCTCGTCTTCCTCCCTGCTATGTTGTTTTGGGGAGAACCTGCCACCACTGTTCCGCTAATTGAGCGTTTTGGTTCCGTCCAAACTAGACGAGGTCGGTATTCGCACTGGATAGACAGTCTTGAGCATCGATTACAGACAGGTCTGCGTTCGTCGCATTTCCTGCTGGCTTTTCTACAGCGCCAGCAACCGAAACGTGACCGGCGGTTTGACATATCTGAGTCTCGGATTGCGTGGCGTTGCAACGATGAGAGCGATTGTGAAATCCACCAAGGGACGTCCTGCAGATCACAAACAGGCTCCCCGGGCCTTCAGGGAACGATCAAGATGATATGTCTTCATGGGGGTGGTTGTGGCCTGTGAGGTGAATGTTGTTACTGCTGGACGATGATGGTGATAACGGAAGGAGGACAGGGTACAAGGCCTTCAGATGCGGACGGGACTTGTTTGTTCGAGCTTTAAGTTTGACTTACGGGCGCTGGGCACGCCGAGATTGAGGGATGACGGCTTATCTTAGTACACGGCCCGATGAGCACAGGGTCGACGCTGTTCTCATTCCTTATCAATTCAAGCTTATTTGGCCTGGACAAGCTTCGTACAGTGGGGATTGATAGGTCCCTTTATCTACCTCGCGAGGTATGAATCAAAGCCCCTCTACATCGTATCAGTCCATCACACTTTTGCAAGCTCGCAATTTATCAATAATACACCTCCTTCTCAACAAGTCTCCTGTACCGACCAGCAGTCCAGATTCTCATATCCTTTCCCCATATTTGGAAGATGACCGAGGAGAGATTGAGCACAAACATCAACACCGCGATAGTGATGCTCGTATTCTGAGCGCCGTTGTGATTTACCCAAGGTTGGATAACAAAAGTCATCGCCCCTCCTATTGCGTTGCGCAGAAAATTCGTCAATTGAACCGTTTCGCCGGAGAGCTCATTGTAACAGTCAAATGCATAAGCCATCGAAACCGGTGCAGCAGCGTTCATGGCAAGGCCGATAAGTGTGAGGCCAATGCATGGCACAATCCAGTGGACGCCATAGCTTGCCCCATCGCCGTACAGGATAAGGAGGGCGGCGGCCCAGAAGGAGACCGGTAGGTAAGCCCAAAGGCGGTATTCAGGCTCCATGATACCTCCGTTTCGTCGAGACAGGTGGAGCACGATCCAGTCGCTGAATGGTCCACCCAACACTGTTCCAAAGACCATGCCTATGATCACAGCGAAATACATCAGGCCAAGCGCCCCTGCACTGAAGTTTTATGGCGGCACCGAGAAGAAACTAGCTTGAGTGGTGAAGACGACGCTCGTCATGAACGTCAACAAGCTGAGCATGACGCTCGCCCATACAATGGCAGGGAGGAGCAGAAGTCGAAAAGGGGAGATAATGAAGGCCCAAAACCCAATCCGGACCCTCGTATCTGGCCGAAAAAGTGTCATCCGTTGAACATAAGTGGCTTTCTGGTGGTTGGTCGGAATATGATGGTGTGCAGTGGTTTCAAGACTACCTTGCTGTTCGGCGGTCTGTTCAGACGCCAACTCCTGTTCCCTGTCCCGTACGTACAGGGTTTCCTCCGCTCCGAAGACCAGCAATAAAGTGGCAAGGCTCATGAACACGAGCAGATATTTGAAACACCATTGCCATCCTTGAGAGTCGACGATGTAACCTGCCGCCACTGGAGGAAGGAAGTTACCAACGAGGAGCACAAGACCTTTTCGACGGATAGGTATCGTCAGCATTTTCTCAACGACACGCAGAATATCGACGCTTCGAATGAGGCATGGAGCTGGAATCGGCATATAGGGAAGAAAAAGAAGCGGCGTGACTTACAGTATATGCCTAACCAAGTTCCCCTCTGATGCAGGAACATGATATCAACGACTGATGTCTCGTTTGTTCAATAACCCGGCCCAGAGCCGAATCCTGAGAGAGCAGTGTAGGCGTAAAAGAAAGCGATGCTCTTCATTGCCAGGCCAAGTGCGAGTCCAACAAGCACGAATGCAGAAGCCACAACGTACGGTAAACGTCGGCCGTACTTGAGAGCATATGGCTGAAATACCAGACATCCGAATGCGCACAGAAATACCAGGATACCTTCCCCGTTGCTCAAGTCCGTGTAAGTTGTGTTGAGGTCCACAACCCAGGTCGCCCAGGCTGGACTGGTCCATGCGATACTGCGGTGCTGTTAGTTCTGTCCCTATATCCATACAAGCTGGTGGGAACTTGCGCTGCATTGACTATGAAGCACCAGAACAATATTACAAACATGTGCCAGTATTTGCGTCCCCGTGACCAGTTCTATTCCTCGACCGATCAGTTTGGATTATCCAATGCAGGGGCCACGGGTTGTACCAAAGGGTCATTCGGGTCAGAGGAAGGTTGAGGCACCAAAACCACGTCGGAAGTCCCGTCCTCTATCGCAGTCACAAAGTCAGTATTTATCTCCGGACCAATGTGGCAAATGGACGTACCTTTTGTGATCTGTCTTGTGCCAGGCACATTGGAGTCTGAGCAACGGACTACCGACTCTGCGTCGTTTTTGAAGGTGTTCTCTACAGAGTTCCCCATCTTGAATCGTGCGTGATGAGATAAGGAAACACAGCAGTGGTCTTCGGGTATGTGAAAAATTGGGATTCTGATTGGGAAGTCAATGCTATGTACATGGATTTAAATGTTTGAGGCCTCGGCCGTCAGGTTAGGACCCGATGATAAGTGAACGAGCATTGGTCTTCATCCTCTTCCCAATACTTAATCCGGTCTGGCCTTATCTTCGAGGCGTTCGCGGAATATCACCTATCATATCTATCCCCAATTCAGAACCTGCTACTTGTGATTTTAGAAGATCCATACTCTCTTTGGTCGAGACTACTTCAGATTGTCCGTCCTCTTAAATGTCCATATGCAGTATAGTCCGTCGCATAAGACATGCAGCTTCAATGAGCCATTGGTGACAAGAGACCAGACGTGATCATTATGGAACGGTCAGTCCTCGGATGCGTCTATCAATGATGCTAGCAAAACCCGGCTAGTGTGGGTCCATTTCCCCCAATGTGGATGTCCCTTTTTGGTGTCAAGGCTAGCGTCGTCCTTCTAAAATTACCCCATCCGGATTAGTCCCTTCTGACAGAGTGCCACCTCCTGTAGTATTGTGATAATAACTTTTGCTAGTAGTCGTAACGCTTCTGAAGACTTTATCAGTTCACTCGAGGTCATGCTCCACACTGGTCAGCCATGGTCATGGAGCAGGGGCATAGGTTGTTCCGATAGTAATCCCATCCTGTGAGAAGGTCGATCAGCAGTCTCCCGGGCTGCATTTGCGAAATTGTTCAGAGGTATTTGTTCGTCGTACTTCAGTCATCTTGACATGTGAGCTAGATTTTCAATCCTTACCTTACTATGTCCTCCCTTTCTTCGTCCGGTGCTCAGGGAGATGCAAAAACGGCAGACTATGCTTGGTCCCGTCCCGGCGGTCTGATCGAACGGCCTGGGCAGGGACCTGGTGAGTCCGAGGCCTGGGTCTACTGCGACAAGTTTTCGTACAATTCGGATGAGAAGGTCTCACTCAGGACATATACGACAGCTGAAGAGTATGACATCGATGTCATCAAAGACGGAGCCAAACCTCGAAAGGTCTACACCAAGCAGCATCTGCCAGGTCGACAACACCCGACACCAAAGGATGCATATGCTGTTGGTTGTGGTTGGCCCGAGTCATTGTCAGTACAGCTTGATGACCCATGGGAATCCGGCTTTTACCTCGTCATCATACGGATCAAGAATGTCCGTGGCAGGGTACACGAGCGGGAAGGATTCTTTGTAGTCAGGCCTGACAAGGACCACGCGACGGGGGCGGATTTTGTCTTGGTACATGCCACAAGCACAATGCTGGCGTACAATGATTGGGGCGGGGCCAATCACTACCGAGGGATCGAAGACGGATATCAGAATGATATACCCAGCCCGCATGCTTCCTCCCAACGACCCGTCGCAAGAGGAATGCTCCGAATACCGAGAAACGCCCCACGCGAGTCTACCAGTGACGCTGTCGTTGGGCCTGGGTGGACACCGAGGTATCACAGCCTCGAGTATTCCTGGTATTTCCGCTTTTCAAGGCACTACGCCGACGCCGGCTGGGCTACATATGAACGCCCGTTCGTTGTATGGGCTGAAGACCAAGGCTACAAGATTCATCATATCACACAGACCGACCTGCACTCTGATCCAAGCATTCTCAACGGATATAGCTGTGACGTCTCGGTCGGTCACGATGAATATTGGTCTTGGGAGATGCGGGACAACATAGATACATTCACTGGCCGTGGTGGTCGATTTGCTCGGTTTGGCGGCAATTTCTGTTGGCAAGTGCGCTTTGAAGACAATACGGACGTTCAAGTCTGCTACAAGGACCCAAGAGCCGATCCTGCCTTCGGCACGAACCCAACCAGGACCACGACTGGCTGGGACTTCCCTCCTGTGAACCGCCCTGGTGCGCAGACTGTCGGCTTGACTGGTTTTGGTGGTGTTTATACTCGCTATGGCGTTGCCTCCCCGCGATCTTCAGGTGGTTTTCAGGTATACAGGCCAAATCACTGGGCTCTTGAAGGGTCGGAACTCTTTTACGGCGACATATTTGGTGGTCATCCTGTCAACATCTGTGGATTCGAAGTTGATGGTGTCGACTATACCTTTAAAAAGGGGTTGCCATACCCATCCGGCGCTGATGGAACACTAATGGATCTAGAGATCATAGCCATGTGTCCAGCGGTCGCCGGCGAAAGGGATCGATGGGGAGGTATGGAACCCATCGGTGGACCGCTCAAAGAGCTGTAAGTTGATCACAAATGCCAGACAAGAACACGTTACTAATATGAGCAAAAGTCATATCCTCCTCAATTCTGTTTATCGGGAGGGAGTGCCAGCGTACTTGGAGGATCGTGAGTATGGAAGCGGTATGGTGGCCAGTCTGAAGAGAGGTGCTGGCGAAGTGTTTTGTGCCGGCACGGCAGAATGGGTTGTTGGGCTCATAAAGCATGACTTCTTCACCGAAACCATCACTAGGAATGTCCTGAACCGGTTCTCTGGCAGGGCTGAGGCATGAGACCAGAATGTGTGACTCCTTTGAGCTTTTGCCACTTGAAAGAGGAGGCCAGAGTTCTACATGTTCCATAATTCGGCGTCCGACAAAGCTATCGTCCTTGTTGGCCCCAAGTGCTTGCAAGATGCTCCACTGCTGAAGTAGCGAGCTCCGTGATGGAAAGAAATAAACAGTCCAATCCGTGGTTCATTTGACGTGGTGGACTGTGGTTAGTGCCGCGTGCGATAGTAGCAGCTGCACAAGCGGAAGGAAGGTCTAGAATTGTCTTAGTGTCACAGAAACAAAGCTGGCGAACTCTTCAAAACCATCGTTGGCCTTCGTCAGTCCGTCACTTCGTTCCAAATCTCGAATCTTGTTCGTCAGAGACACCCGGGACTACGGCCAGCTTCCGTGATTCTCCTTCACATCACCGACAATGTCTTTCGTTGCGAGTAGGGAACGACTAGAGTTCTTCCGAGAGCTATCAAGAAACCCTTCGTACTCACAAGAAGGTATCAGCGTGGAATTCACCACCACGTTCGAATTCATCAAAAGTGTTGTCCCACCGACCTTTGAGACGGCCGACGAACCGACCGGTCTCATAAGCATATCAACATGGGAGAGCAATGTATGTGGAAGTTATGAGCTCTCGTCTGTATCCGTGCGCTGCAAGGTTGACGGCGAGACAGGGTACTACGTGCTCAATTTGATCGTGAGCGAGGATGTCGCGATAACCTGGGGCCGTGAGTCCTGGGGGGAAATCAAGAAACAAGGGAAGCCAAGATTGTTCCGTAGCGGGACTCGTCGTCGAGGATACTGCGAGCGTCGTGGCGTCCGCTTGATTGAGATGGAAGCTGACTTCGACCGGGACCTTGCGTCGGAAACGAGTGAGTGGCTCAGCTTCGAGGTGAAGGCATTCCCAGGTACTCTTGGGTCTCCGAGCCAGGGTCTGCACTGTGATCCCATATTGATCACGTTGCGGGTGGTTGATCACAACGTCAAGCGTGCGACGGGCAAAGGAAGACTGGTGCTCAGAGGCACCAGGAGCGATCCCTTGCATACGATTCCCGTCAAATCTGTCGGAGATTTTCAGTATTCGAGCGGACCGTCAGAATGGAGATTGAAGAACGAGCGCTTCCTATGTCCCGCCGATGCATATTTACCGTACTTTGTTGGGCGCCATTACGACGACGTGGCGGATCCCATGCTCGGACAAGCTTGTACTCTGGACAGAACCCATCCTCAGCTTGCATCTGACCCTGAGGTCTACAAAGTGCAGGAATTGACTAGTACCTAGATTTCTTGAAAGACGCTGTGGAAACTGTTTCAGTGAGCCTTCGTCAGTCTAAATCTCCATCGGCTTGTACCGTCGATCATCAAACGAGAAGGCGAGAAGGAATACGTAGCTGAGAGATGATTTATTATCCCTGTGACGGATGCCTCTTTTGAAGTGCATAATGATGATAGCTTAATGCGCACCAATGGCCACAGATTCAGAGTCTTGGCCCTTGCAGCAGAACAGCTCTATTCCCTGGGGCTCACTATTCGCCCTTATGGATGAACAATTTACAGGTGGTGGCGTCCACCCCTTAATGTCCCCCTCCTTGGCGGTTCACGTCGTCAAGTTGGATGCAAGCACCAACCTCCTACTTTATCAAAGCTCAATCTCCCCTTTGGCATGATGACTTCTACAATAGATTCAGAGGTGGTGCCAGAAAGCATGACAGGACTACGAAGGGAAGTTGACAGCGTCCTCTTGTTCGATGGCCTCTCGCAACCCATCTTGGGCCGAATGATCCCTCACATCACGTCGAATGGGCCGTCATTCATCCACTGGAAGTCATCGGGCAACTCAAACAGGCTCTCCCAAGTCGCATTCGGCCATGCCAGAGTGTTGAACATTGACCAGTCCTTCGGCAACTGCTCGCTTGGATGCTGACCATGTGTTGACAATATTGCATCGTTTTGTGGCTGCCTCCCCAGAGTATCGACTGGCGGCACGGCAATGTCGACATGGCCAACACTGTACTGCCGCTCTGCATTGGGATGGCTAGTACCGTCGGGCTGAATAACGTCCACCTGCAAAGGGCGCCCTTGCTGGAATGATTGAGCACCAGGAGACGCTAAAGTGAGGATGGGGCTTTCCTCGGTGTTGTTCCAGACGCGCAACGGCTGCTGCCGCGCATTGTACAAAAGATTGATCAGGTCATACATTCGTTGTGACGCGACAGCCCATGGCTGCATCTCCTTCATGAGAAGCAAGGTCGCATTTATTTGCCGATGACACTGTTCTAAGACTTGACGTGTCTCCTCTAGGACTCTGCTGGACGTCCGAACAGCCCAGGGTGTGCTGCTTGGCGGCCCGTGGCTGATCTGTGTGCCTAAGCGGATTTCTTCACCTTCGCGAAAGGTGTAGAGACACAGCAATGGCAGCATACAGACCTGCAACACATACCATGTCGATGGCCAGGCGATGAATTGATTCGGGGACGAGGCAGGAAGTCCTCTCGCCAGATCAATGGTCTCACCGGACAAAGTCAGGCATTTTCGAACGCACAGCCTCTGGTCAGAAGTAAGTGAACTATAAGGCGTCTTGTGAAGCACAGATTCCATAAGAACAGGCCGGTACAACATAATCCTTAGATTGAGATACCTCCACCGAAGCGTCATACAAGGCTGAGTGAGGCGGTTGAAGGAAGTCGATGAGTGAACCCCAGCGCCTGGTTGGATCGAATTACCCGCTAGCCGGTGGAAATGGGTCGGTAAGCCTTCGTACCAGTCAACAAGATGTGCATCCAGGCTGAGCAGCTCAGCGAACGGCAAGGTGCTCGGATTCAACAAGCGACCCTGAACTTCAGTCATTGTTCGGGCGAATTCGATGGCAATGGTCAACAGCGAGACCGTGGTGAAATCATTGGTGGGATCTCCAACCTGGTAAGGACATTGACAACGTCAGCGCTTGCTCACTCAAAGGCAGTACGTACCAGACATCAATTGCAGCCAATGGTTCTCAACTCACATTTCCATTTGCATCCTGTGGGTATCGGACCTCGGAATCGAAGATATTCGTGTCCAGGGTACGTCCCAGCGTTACCGCCTCGGCTGCATCCAGCACTACCAGATTCCACCACATCGTCCGCCGCAGTTCTTGGTTTTCCGTACCATGAATGCTAAGGTGCATCTCTTTGTGAAGCCCCAGTGCGTATGCCATACGGAATGCGGCTCCGAGAAGCACAGAGGCCAGATTCGGACGGTTTCTGTAATGGCAATACCATCCGGCCATGAGAATCAATGATTGCAAAGTCTCAAAACTCTTGCTTGCAAGGAGCTCAAAATCCAGGAAGGATTTTGCCGCATTATAGTACGTTAGATGCTCTCTGGAATCGGTGGTGGTGCAGCCAATAGCACCTAGAGCGAGAACGATATTTAGGAGACAAAGCCAAGGTGCATCATTGCGAAGCCCGGAGAGTGCTGTCGCCCTGAACTCCTTCTCATCAAGAATCGGAGTCGCTGGATGCACCCAGTCGAAGTATGCGTCAATCAAGGTGCTCATTCGCTCAGACATCTGCAATGGTGTGTGGTGGACACCACGCCCAGGAGAAGTCTGCGACACGCTACGATGAGTCTCGGATGGGGTGTGACTGCATCCTCCATGTTCTAGAGACTCGGGAGCGATTCGAAGAATTGTACGAAACAATTGCATGGTCGAAGAAGGGCCGACATAAGATGATGTCTGGTTGGACGTGGCTGATATTGCGTTCACATCGTCTCCAGCTTCCGATGAAACACCGTCGTCATCCTGCACTTGCTGAGCTGCAAACCCAACTATCGTGTCTAGAGCAGCATATTGGTCTTCTGAACTCAGTGGCGCTGACGGCAAATCGCTGGAGAAGCTGGTGCTCTCACATCCACCAAGAGAACCATATCGAAACTCATGAGCGTCCGTTGAAATGCCAGCAAGGTCAACTTGCTTGCTTCCACCTGGCAAGCCAGTCCTGTCAAGCTGCTCAAGCAGTTGTTCGTGGGAAAAGTCGGCGAGAGTATCAATCGTGATGGATGGAAAAAGCTTTGCCAGAATGTCGGTCGTTCTTTCGAGCCGTTTTCGGAGGTATTCGAAGTTTTTCCGACTCACGACTAGTGGTGGCCGACTAAATGGGTATATACAGCGATCGGCCTGCTTGTACCATCGACAAGAATAGCAGGGATGTGTACCGTCGCATTTCACCTTTCTCCTTTTGCATTCCGTGCAGGCTGTTTTGATCCGCGGATCCCTTCCTGCCTGATTCGGGAATGTCCTTTTTGATGACGGTGGATGGCTCTCAGCTATGAAGAACTCATGTTGCTGAGGAGCCATGCCGGATTCCGAGGACATAGCAGGCCAGTAAGGTGAGTACACCTAGCGCTTAGACTGGAATGTGGTAAGCGAATGTTGAGGATTGCCGTCTGCCGAAGTCTTCCTTGAGGCACAAGCGTGATCCGGGCACGTTCCGACGCTTCGACGCCTCTTCAGGCCATACTCCGGATTCAAAGACTTATGTTTCAAGGATACAATCGATGACAGCCCAAAGTACTATTGGCGACACGTTCAGAACGCCATTCCCGCCCTAGAATCGGTGAGAAAAGGTAACGACAGCCTCGAGAGAACTTCTGTCAGCGTCGTCTAGCCTGACCTCGAATGATTGGTGCCCACAATTGTCCCGGGGAAGGTCCACTGATATTGGAGACTGAAGATAAGGGCACGTTAGCGCTTACGAGTACTCTTCAGGGAGGCAACCACGACGGACCTCGTTGGGTAAGCAGCTTGCCATGGCACTTACCAAAGAATGCCGACCGTGTTCCTGGTCTTCTTCGGCATTGATCTGCCATTTCTGTATGCTTGATCAACTGTTCTGCCATCCAGATTGACATTCATTTCCAAATAGCCCCTCACGCTCGCAATGCGAGAATCTCCGAAGACTAGTTTGCTGTCTGCTAAAAACCGATCTATCCGCATTCGACACGGAATGCAACCTCCTTATCCTTATCAAACTTCCATGTCTTCTGCTGTCCAAAAAGGCTTTCTACAGTTCAACGACACCTCAGTATCAAGAAGGCACGATAGGTGAATTGCTACGGTTACCATGAGGTCCAGGAGCTCTTATCTTCACACTTGGAGTCGTCGAGCAGTACATAATCAGGACGTTATTAATACCATCACATGAAGTCCAGATCCTTCGGTAATCCACCAACATTTTGAAGGCCTTTTCTTGCCAGGTTCAGTTGCGGATTGCTTACCTAGCATACCACCTCGGATCTGTGCCTCGATATACAACTTTTCAGCCTCCGGAACCACTTCCGACCTGCAAGCATGGGTAACCCCACCGGCGAGGCTGTCCAGAACATCGGCAAAAAGCAAGATGAAGACTTGAACCAACAGTCCAGGGTAGCCACCGACATTGAGCATTCTCTCGGGGTCATCGAAGCAGTCAAGCTATACCCCATGGCAGTGCTCTGGGCCTCGCTCTTCGCCTGGTCCCTGGTCATGGTGGGCTACGATTCCGGTATCATCTACAGCTTCTACGCTCTGCCCGCTTTTGTCAAGAAGTACGGTACTTATTACGGTCCTGAAATTGGCTATGAAGTCTCAGCAAAATGGCAGAACGTTCTGGGTATGGGGACCCCAGTCGGCCAATTCCTCGGTGCAGTCACCGCCTCCTGGCCCATGGAACGATGGGGCCGAAAGAAAGTCTTCGCGGTTTCTCTGTTCTTCACCACAGCCTGGATCTTTCTCCAAATGTTCGCCAACGACATCCACACCCTAGCCGCTGGCGAGTTCCTTGCCGGTATAGTCTACGGCACATACGTCGTTCTTGCACCTACGTATGCATCCGAGGTCTGTCCACTGGCACTCAGAGGTATTCTGAACGCGGGAATGAACCTTGCTTATGTGATTGGTCAATTCGTGGCATCCGGAGTTGGCAAGGGTGTTGCACTCAGGACGGACCAATGGGCATACCGTATACCATTCGCTGTGCAGTGGACTTGGATTCCCATCCTGGCTATCGGACTGTACTTCGCCCCCGAGTCGCCTTGGTGGCTGGTTCGCAAGGGTCGCAATGAAGAGGCTGAGGCTGTTCTACGACGCCTAGCGAAAGAGTCTCCGAAGGTCGACATCAAAGCGACGCTGGCCAACATCCAAGCTACGACGCTGCACGAGATGGAAGTGGAGAAGGACACCACCTACATCGAATGTTTCCGAGGATCGAATCGCGCGCGCACCGAGGTCGCCATTATGGTGCAGATCTGGCAGGTCATTACCGGCATCTCGCTGATCGGATACGCTGTCTACTTCTTCGAGCTGGCTGGACTGCCTGTCAGTGCTTCATTCTCCATGGGCATTGGCAATACCGCTATTGGGTTCGTGGCAACTTGCTGCTCCTGGGTGTTCATGTCGTTCTTTGGTCGCCGCACTATCTTCATGTACGGTGTTGGTGGGATGGCCGTGGCGCTCTTCATCATCGGCGGTCTGGACTGTGCTCCGAACTATAGCAACCGACCTGGCTTTGCTTGGGCACAAGCGGCACTCCTGGACATCCTCACTTTTGTGTTCCAAGGCACCGTCGGCCCGGTCAATTTTGTCATCTTCGCCGAGATTGGTGCGACTCGTCTTCGCTCGCAGACTGTCGCTTTGGCTACGAGCAGCGGGTCCATCTTCCAGATCGTCATGACCATTGCCATTCCGTATATGCTGAATGCGTCAGCAGCGAATTGGAGGGGCAAGACGGGGTTCTTCTTCGGTGGTATCAGTGCCATTGCTGTGGTCTGGTGCTATTTCCGCCTGCCTGAGACAAAGGGCCGTACCTTTGAGGAGCTTGACTACATGTTTGAAGCGAGGGTGCCGGCTAGGAAGTTCAAGGACTACAAGATCATGCATGCTGAGGAGGCGAATGAAGTGTGAGAAATGGTTGCTTTAAAGGAGCACACGTGTGCACAGAGTATCTGGATGGTCGCTGAGGAGAGCGTGTCTTGGTATCGAGTGTTTGATGATGCTGCCGTGATGTTTCACCGATGTCTTTTTGACTCTCAATGTAATGCCGTCACAATGCAATGCTATATTCTGTTTCGTTGACCACTCAGTCACCTCACTTCGTTTAGTGCGTAACCGGTAGTGAGAAGGGTTGGCCTCTAGAGTTCTCCTCTCCTGAAGTCCACCACCATGACATCCTCCACCACACCAGTCAACTGTTCCACCCCGAACCTCCTATGAATTGGGTCCTCATTGACATACCAGTCTCTGTCTTCTTGGGTCTCAAACTCCAACATGAATACATGACTGAACCCGTGCTGGAGATTCTCGATGCTGACGTCCCGACCACCAGTGAATGACTTGATGTATGGCTTTTTGGTGGTGGGTGAAATGCAAGTGTATCGGAGGTCGAGAAATGCTTGAGATATGCTCGCGCGAACTTCGGGTGTGATGGAGGGATAGAAGCGGAAGTGGACGACGTGAAGGATAGGACTGGTTGTGATCCGCTCGGGCGATGCAGGGGCTACAGACCCCATGTCGCTGTGAGCTTCCAGGGTTGAACTTTGCAATGTGGCAGCCGCCAGGGAAGGTTTTGTAGGGGGGACTCGGTAAGAACTGTCTAGGCTTTCGATGGGCGAGCAGGGTCTGTGGGGCGCCGTTAAGGTTTATCGTTATCAGCCGGCACGGGCATGAGGTTGCTCTGCTCCGTTGGGCGGCTTAAGCGCCGGTGGTGGGCAGAGTCGGGCGTGCTTTAACTATAAAGTTAGGTTACATCCAGGGTGCGCCATGTGCGGAGCATATTGGGAGCATTGCCTTCGATACCTCGTGGTTATGCATACCTCCCAAGCAGGTAGATTGTGGGAGCTGTTTTGAGTGATGAGCGCATGCCAAAGGAGGTCTCATGACTCATTCAAACGTCCGCTGCATGCTACTGGCACAGTGACTGCCTGGTGTCCATGCTGATTTCACGGCTCAGGACGCTTATCTTTATCCTTGATGCGTGGAAGGATAAGTACCGTCTACTCATGGAGCATTTTCCCTCAACACTTCTGCGGTTTCCAGCTTGGCATGGCATATGATCCATTTGGCGCCACCATGTTGAAGGTGCCTTCCCATTTCCATGCATGCAGAAACCAGCCAACATTGGTCTCCTTGAAGAACGGGCAATTGGCATCGTACGCTTCCCAGAACGCAGTGTACTGCGGCGTGCCGATGTCTTTGCTTCCCTGATGCAGGACATTGAGTTCCCATGCCCATTGCGTCTGCAGCACGACCGTGATTAGTACAGCATAGGACGAAAAAACAACGAAAAGAGGACAGCTCAAGGATGAATCGAACTTACCTCGGAAACGATAGTCGGCACCGGCGTGTTGTTCTTGTACCACCAGACCTGCGATTCGATGTAGCTCCAGGCATCTGACTGATTGTAGCCGTGGTAGTAAGGCATGACATGGGCGTGAATGAAGTCGCTCTGTGGAAGGATCTGCTCGCCGATGGGACCCAGGCCTTCTGTCTCGTTCGCACGCAATATTCCGGGGCGGTCCCAGTCTTCGCTGATACCTACGGGGATGCCATACGGCTTAATGGCGGTCTTGAAGTCGATCAGGTCGTTGATGAAGTTGTCTCCGTCGTCCATGTCGCCTATTGGTTCTGTGCCGAATTCGACGCTATGAAAGACGTACGGTGCGATGTCCTTGTACATGCTGGAGGTGAATATCTCAAGGATCGATGCAGCGATCTTCTGCCAGTATTCAAGCTGGTATCTAGGTCAACCGTTTATCTGATCGAATAGCAAGGGAGACTGACTGGATCTCCGTTCAACGGCCATGCCACCTGTGCGACCACGCCCATGTCATTGGCGACGGCAGCACGAACGAGATTCTCCCATATGTAGGTCGTGTAGCAATATGGCAGATACACCCGGACCATGCTGGCACCAAAGTCACGCTTCATACTTTGCAAGTCGGCATTGATGCGTTCGAAGCTGTCGTCGTAACATTCGCCTTCCATGGGGTACGAAAATCCAAGAAAGCCGTAGGTCATGGACTGCGGACACCACCATTCCTCTCTTGTCATGTTAGGTGGATGGAGGGAGCCATTGAAATGAGGCGCTCCCAAGAGGGAAACAAGTTGGGCCATTGTCCAAGCATGACTGACTTAATGGTAGAGTCCACGCACTGCTGGCGAGTAAAACGATGGAAGATAGCAAGCTGAGCATTTTGTCCGGCGTCTTGATATATTTCACGCACGACTGGTAAGGGCGACGACTTGCTCTTGTAGAAGTTGCTTACCGTTATAATCAATCCTGATCGTCTACGCGATGTGCAGCTTCGGCGATAAAGGTACTCTTGCTGCCCATGATCTCGACTGCCGATTGCAGCTTAACCCTTGAGCGTGAAGGACTTGCAGGTGTGGTCCATGAAGCGACAATGTACACGACGGTGGGTACAGTTCAGTATGCCGCTGCAGCAGTAGGTCAAAGTAGCGCGCTCGGATTCTCCTCGTGAACAACGCTGCAGCCTCCTTAAGCAGGAAGAAGCTAGACTTTCCCTAGGGTTCAAAGTGAGGTTGGAGGTGCCGAACCAGGGCAGTACGGAAGGAGTCAAAGTTTTCCGTGTCACTTTAGGGATGGCACTGTGGCACTGTGCATGCCCCTTAGGTGGCCCAGGCTTGCCCAGATTGGGATCCCCTGGGTACCGGCGATATCATCTCTCGATAGCGAGTGCTGTCGTCTCAACTTCCGAGGTAGTGTTTGTTCACCATCATCCTGGCTTGCACCGGTATGACAATATGTTCTATTGGAAACAGCAACTAGAATATCTCGCCTTCATAGGTCATCTTCTCCACGTCACTGAAATCATGCGCGTTGCGTAGTCTCTCGTACTCTTCAGGAGGCAACTCCACCATCAGCGGCGTCACGCCATGGTTCTTGGTACCATGAACAATGCGCTCATAGACACCAGTATCTGCAGGCACCCTGAACCGCGCAGTTCCATGCCACCAGCTGGCGGAGAATCCCAGAGCAATCATGTACCGAGTCGCGTCAGACTTATTGCAAACCCCGGCGTGCCACAACCTCATATCACGAAACAATATTGACCCCTTCTTGACAGTGGGCTGGAATCCAGGCAAAGTCTTCTTTCGCTCCTCGACGTACTCATCAGTAATGTGAGTCTCGCCTTTCGGGCCCATTGGGGTTTGAGCTTCGGTGTTATAATGATGAGTTCCGAGCCATATCTCCGTAGAACCATTGGCAGCACTGGCATCCGTTGTGTAGACGTTAGCAACCACATAGAATGGTGCTGGTGGATGGTTGCACATGGCATCGGAATGTACAGGTTGTCGCTTAACGCCGTTGGGCAAAGCATTATTTCCGGTGACCATGTTCCATGTGGCATTAGGCCCTAGGTATAAGTTCACAGCGTGGAAGAGCAGCCTGTTTAGGAACACATCATCGAAGAAGTACTTGGACGGCGTCAAAGGTGGGCCTTGTTGCAGATTCTCGGCCCCAAAGTTTTGGTAGAGGTTTTCTTTGCTCAATTCGTTCTTGGTGTCCTCCTCCATGAACTCGTTGATAATGTCAAGATGTGCGGGATTGACAACGTCCTTGAGTATAACCACACCATCGCGATGCATGCCGGAGAGAAACAATTTGATATTGGCATCATTGAAATGTCCCGTAGCTATCTCCTCCGGCGAAGGCGTGACCTCGACTGGAGTATTGAGATGCTTGGCCGGCAGTTCAGGCATGTAGCCGTTGGCGAGGGTTAGCTTTCCATCCTTGGGATATACAGCCACTTCGGCTATACTGGTGGTCTGGGGCGACATGGCGGCAGGCTTGCTTCGTCAAAGCCGTGCGCAAAGAGAGGTATGCCAAATGACAGGGACGGAAGGACCAGTTGGGATGCTTCTATTTGGCGGTCTTGCCTTTTTCGATATCATAGGCAAGTGGTCGTCCGTATTTTATCGTTGAAGACGGTTCTCGACTGCATAATATTCCTCGCTTTGCTGGGACTGAGCTTGCTATTCCCTTGCCCAAAGCGACACGGATACATAGTCAATGTTACCTGACATCTACTTATCAGTAGGACAAACCTCGTTACCTCTTCGAGCCTGGCTACATGTCTCTGAGGTGACCTGATAGTATCCCGGCACGCCGGTCAAGATAGCGGAAGGGATATGCCGCATGATTACAGCGTCGTATCCTGTCGCAGGTACACGAGTCACGATTTCGTACCAGATGCTCGGGTCACCGCACGCGCACCCGTTGAGACCAGCAGTGTTCGTAGGTCAGGGCGATTCCAAGGATGTTGACATTATATAACCACTGTTGAAGCGGACGAGATCATTGTCCAGCCATTCGAGACTGTTGTAGAGAGGTCACAACAGCTTTCAAAGGAGACAATTGAAAAGGCCGACAATTACACGTGATAATGTGTCATGTGACCTGATTGGTCACGTTGGAATGACCAGGGTGAAGTATGAACTCCGTTCAAATGACTGCTCCCCCCTTAGCCTTCTGCGGCTGAGGGATCCTTCTTGTGCATCTGCACAAAAGCCCAACAAACCCACAGGTACTGCTGTGAGCCTGCCGGCCGGTTCTCGGTACGAAGAGCTGGCACGAACGAAGTGCAAAGTGATTGTCATCAGCGACTGCAGTGCGATTTCACCTGGCTTAGTCCGCGCGGTCGTTGGCACGTCGTCACAAAAGAAAGCGCGAGCAATTATGGACCCGGTATCGATAGTTGCCGCCGCCTTAGCCATCGTTTACCAGGTGACAGGTGGGGCCTACTCCTACCAGCGCCAGAGATGGGGTCCATGGGGTCATTTCTTAGGTCTGACTAGGCTTGTCGATACCAAGGCAGTCCAAGAACTGCATTGGAACATCAACACGTGGACGGACGAAGAGGTCATGGCTTGGAAACAATCTTTTATATCGACATGCTCGGCCATCCAAGTCGCTGTAAGGACAGCCTTTCCATGACTGAAGGGTCAAGCGAACTAAGAGCTTCAGGGTGCGATCTTTGCCAGTGTCGGACTCACCACCCTTCAATTGCCTAACACGGACTCTACGCATTGGAGCGCGAGAGCATTATTGACCTGCTTGATGATCCTAGGAGGTCTATCAGTCGTCTTCGCCGCCTCACAGCAACAGAACATTGCAGTCCTCAACAAAGCACTCGATATCCGTTCGTGGCTTAGCCGAGGCAAAACCGAAATTGGACGTCGACAGTATGAGAACCCCTACGTACATCTTCCCCTCGAGAGCTCTGTGGCAGCTTTGAAGCAATGGAACACTCCAAAAGTCGTGCTCAATTTGGCTGTGTTGCTCTACACTATCGGGTTTGGTATTTACCTGCTCTACTCCTGGATTTACCATGTAGAGCCTGATGACGGGCGAAACGATTTTCGCAACGTCTTCATCGCCTTTGTGGCAACAGTGGGATGTGTCTGTATCTATGTCGTTATCGTCGGCGGCTTCGCATTCGCTGACGAGCTGAAAAGACACTTAGACTTCGGCCTGGGCAGATCCACCACATTTGCCAAGCCAGTCTCGCAACAGCAGTTGGAGGAATGGCTAAAGATTCTTCAGGATATGCAGTCTACCACTTCCGGAACAGACGAGATATATGGCAGGCTAGAAACCGCGATCAGCACTCTGCAGACGAAATGGGAAGCAGAAAGAATCGAACGTGACCGGCTGAGGACGGAATACAGGGAACGGAGATTGCGGACGGCATTGACCGAACAGGCTTGAAACAGTTCCACGGTTTGGCCAGTTCTTGCAAACGCAACGCACAATGAAACCTATGAAGCCCGATATCTGATTCATGGAAGGCCGAGCAGTAAAGATTGGATGGTAAGTGGAAGTCTGAGAGGTTGCAGCATCGAATACTTCTACAGGATGACTTGCCACAGAGACAA